>NC_080398.1:16471481-17096481 GCF_030265065.1 Corythoichthys intestinalis
CGCTGGCCTAGTAATCAGAGAATTACAGTGTGTAAGCAATTGTTGTAAACAAGAGATACCTTCACATCAGCCCTCTCCACGCACACTTTTTTGTACCACTTGGATGTTCTTTGTTCTTGTCTTCTTTATATTTGTCTCACAGATTGTACACATTCCCCACTGCCAACAACAGTTGTGTCTTTTAAGATAATCAAAAAGGAATCTCGCTCAAAAAGAGCTTGTTTGCAAAAGAATAAAACAAGAAAAAGTGTGCTCTTCCAAGGCTTTCTGGAATGTTTGAAATGTTTTTTTGTTTTGTTTTTGTTTAATTCATCTTTTAAGATCCAAAAGTTAAAATGTTAAACTTCAAATTCTTTGTGCTGCTATATTTTTCAGACTTAAAATCCTTAATTTGCCCCCAAAAGTGACCGTGTGCATTATAATCCAGGGAACCTTATGAATCAATTCTGATTTTGCTTAATAACCTCGAACCTATTTTGTTGGAGGGTAACTATATTATACTACTTCAGTAAAGTGCTCAAGACACTAGGGGTGTGCCATCTTAGGCACCACAGGATTCGATTCGATTACGATTCAGGGTGCTGCGATTCGATTATTGAACGATGATCACGGTGTTGACGATGGTCACGATTATCGATGCATCGTACATTACTAATTAATAAAGTAGCCAAACAAATTTATGTCCATTATTTATTTAAAATATCCTAATGATTCAAAAGGAACAATGGAAACATGCCCATACAACAAAGAGGTGCCCTTAAACTGCTTTTTTCCCCCTTTTTACAAGAAGGTGCAAAAACATTAACCATTTTAAAGGCAGTACTTATTTCTCAACATGCCTATACAACACACAGCTGACCTTGAGATGCTCTTTTTCACAAAAAGGTGCAAAAACATTAGATGTTTCAAAGGCAGTACTTATTTCTCTCAACAATACAATAAAATTTACACTGGTTGAATGAATGCCACATTTTTTTGGAAACAAAGTGTCTTTAGAAATAAGACTTCTTTGAACCAATATACTTTGTTTTTACAGATTTCTGTACTATTTCGTCTGTTTATAGTGTTGCCGCTATACTTAATCCTGGTTTTAAACGTTCTGCATCTGGACTAACTTCTGTACACCACTAAACAACGCACAACTTGACATGGAAATACATGTTAGCGAAGTCACTAATTAGCATACTGCTCGGCGCTAACCAGTAACATCTGAAAAACAATAACATCTGAAAAACAACAACAATAAAGGCTAAACCAGTACAAGAGGGTATGTGTACTCACCTCTTGTAGACGCGCACAGGACTTATTGACACACTAGGGACATTTTCCAACGAACATGACTTGAACCTACTGCTGGACAACTGAAAGGCAAGGAGCAACGAACAATCTCTCATCCCCTCTAGCTCTAAAAATAAATTGCGCTTAGAAGAGGACCCAAAGTGCGACCGCTGGATACCTAGCTGTCTCATACACCAATTTATTTTCGAGTCTTTTGAACAGGAGTAAATGTCTCGCTCAGTAACTTCAGCAGCATCCATCATAACGTTGTGCGTGCGGCCGTTAAAGGTGTCCGGGCGGCAGACGTGTCTTGAATTTCATTCCGCTACTAACGCTTGTCATAAAGTTATTAGGGAAAATCATCGTTTTGGAACATTTATGAATCGTAATAGTATCGTCAGGTGTCGAATCGCGATGCATGCTAATAATCGATTTTTTGGCACACCCTTACAAGGCACACAATAATCGTTCATCAAACCCTAAAACAATACAACAAAAATGCAATAAAAGAAAGAAAATGACAAATGCAATACATTGATGCACTAATATGCCACATAATCAGGTGCGTCTAATATAAGAAATTTAATTTGTTCATTGATTGTGCAGTTATAGTCTGAAAAATACTGTACTTACCACACTTCTACCATTGCTACTACCTCTAAGATCAGTGCTCCAAAGACTGATTGCTAAAAAGTGAGATGATACTGAGGGATACTGATATTTTTTTTTCCAGACAAGTTTCAGTACATGTTCTGTAATATCTTAAATACTCTTGTATATTGTGCTCCCATTTAAAGTACACCCCACATAAAACCAGCCTTCAAATGCATTTTCATCCTCTATACTTATCTACTGTATTATACGTTCTCCACTTTGATGGCCTCCATGCTTAAAGAGCATATGACACGAGAAAAAAAGTCTTAAATGGCATTATTATGTGAATTAGAATCATATTTTGAGACGATTCGACTATATACAACAATTTAGCAAAGCACAGATGACGAGAAATTAGTCTTTTAATCTGCCGGTTAGCCACGCCTACCATTATAGGGCTTTAGCGTCCCCAACAGGTGGATGACGTCGGCGGTAGACTGGGCTCATCGGTTTTACTATTCAGCCTATTGAGGGGAAATTATTCAGAACGAGGAAAACGCGACGAAGAAAGCCGCAAAATGTCATTGTTTCAGTCTCTCTACTCCAATATTTTTACAGGATATTCTTTTTACCCAAGTATTTTTCCCCAATAGCTATATAAATGGCTTGAGAAGGACCAGTCAGCCCGTTGAGGGGGAACTATTCACAACGAGGAAAACGAGACGAAGAGAGCGGCAAAATATCATTGTTTCTGTCTCTTTACTTCAATATTTTTACAGGATACTCTTTTTATCCAAGTATTTTTCCCAATTGCTAAATAAATGGCATGGTCATGACAAATAACAGTCTTGTGCTGAATGGAATATGAAATAATAAAAATGCATTTATTCAGGACAACATGGCAAAATTACTCCATAATGGTCAAAACTGTCGACTTCACCTTTACTGTCGCACCTCCCGAACGATATTTTATGACACCTAAATCGGACATATGTCATTTCCCTTCCCCGGCTTCGGAGAATGTAAACAAACCAGAAGGCGTGACAGCTAGCTGACATGCTAACCCGAACCAAGTGATGTTTCAAACTCTTCAAAGCGGAAAATCACACATAGCTATCCTGGATTATTTGACATGACGACCCGGTTGTCGAATGTCTTAGCGGATCGGCAAACCGCCCGGCAGAGAGCAATTTACAGTTCGTTCCCCGGAGGAGGGTGGCTGGAGTTGTTGTGCAGCTAACAGTGCTGCTGCTAATGCATTAGGAGAGCTTTTTACATGCCTATCAATGATCAAACGTAAGTAGTCCTTCATTTAAAGGAAGTTTGTAGTGTTTACTTTGTAATCGCTGTATTCGTATTTGACATAATACAAAACAAGATGTTTACTCACTTCCTCGTAAGTCCAATGGTCCCACAGTAAATATCCACGGTGAATGGGAACCTTTTGAAACTCCAAAAAGGCGCATACGCCTCTCCCTCATACAGAATGATTTTTCTGCAGCCGTTTGGCTGGCGTGATGCGAAAAATAAACGTATTAATCCGCAAAATCAGCTGAATCCTTCGTCCTCATACACAACAGTACACTGTAGCGTGAAGAGGACGTCTTCTACCGTACACAGCGCCCTCCTCCTCAATGCGAGACCGAAGCTGGAAGTCACTCATTTTCCTGGCGCGGGATTAAAAAAACTAAATAAATATAGCGATCGCTTCCACACACATCCAAGCGGTCCATATCATTCAGAAGCATAAAATACCGCGTGCATTATGAAATAAACATGCTTTTTCGTGTCACAGGCACTTTAAACATTGTTACAGTTAGGCATGTACTGGTATGAGATTGACGGTATGATAACCTTTAGCAAAAATATTAGTTTCCCGGTATTACGGTATTGCAAATACAGCTCTAAGATGTGTTGGGAAACGCTCATGATAGTGGTTACTAACCTTTAATTTTGTATAAATGCGAAATCATATTGGAGGTATTGACTCCTCAGCAGCCAGCCTCCGCAAACATGTTTTACATGTCGGTTGGCCCTCCTCCTCTAAGCCACGGCCATCCGTAACTTTTCTGTAGCTGAAGTATCGTTTTCTTCGATGGGGGTAAAAAGTCAGGAGTTTCACCTCTTCCAGCCATCGTGTAGCACAGCTGACTCACTGACACTGAGCCTTGCAGCTGCAAGCAAGGGATTTCTCCCTGCATTTTTGGGACATAAAAAATAGCAATTACCATAGGGAAGGTGTGACAGAAAATTTTTGCGTTTTTGAAACCATGACGTTTTCACGATATACCTTAAAACCAGTAATCAGCATATGTCTTGTTACAGTGTTACAATTGAGGGAATCATAAAAATATATTAATAATCACTCCTCAAGGAAAATAATCAAGGGAGTAATAAAAATGTAATGATAATTACTGCTCTAGATTGCACTACTTTGCCATATCAATTTGTTCTTCAGTCCAATTTGGTAATGCGAAATGTATTATAATGCAAATTGCTCCATGATAACAATCACACGATGACTTACACTGCCACATACAGGGATTTATATGGCATCATTCCAAGAGTTTAATGGCCACTTTAAAACCTGAGCCATAGCTCTCTCACATATTGTTTTACAGGTGGAAACTAAATGTACTGTTTAATAGCACTGACTCAAACATTGATGGAAACTCAATTGTTCCCCCATAGCCCAGCAGCAGTTGATTACCATATCCTTTACATCTTTTTATCCATACTGCGACTACAAAACACACAGAATTTTATTTGATTATTTTAAACTTGACAGTGCACTTTGTGTGCTTGTGTGCATAGCTTGTTGTGAAATAGATCGATTATGTTTATGCTGGCCGCGTTAAGCTTTTAGTTGAATGTGTGGAAGCTCGGCATCAATAAAACTGTGTGGTTTTGTCCTCTTAGGTTCAACAGATTGATCGAGTGGTAGAAGTGGTGGACGAAGCTGTTAAAGGTATTTGAACACAGATGACAGGCAAAATGCCTACCGTTGTGATGTGATTTCCAATAGATGAAAACACCATCCATAGTCTCCACATCCATTGTCACAGAAATATGTTGACACTAGTTTAGTCCACTACAATGCATTTGGTGATAGACTGTCATCAACTTCTGTCTCCCTTCCAAAGATCCATCAAATCTAATCTTAAATTTACAATCTTTTTTTTCCCCTTTACTTTGAGAATATCTACAAAAGTCAGTTTGTCACAGTATGTATTCTGACCATAGACTCAGTATCCAACAATGCGTTGGACTTTATTATATTTGGTTTATTTTTAATCAACTACCAATCAGAGTCCGGTATCTTTGGATATGCTAGAATTAATTTGCATATAATGGGAAATCCCTACACACACTCTGCCTAATTTTAGTTTATAATGACATACAAATAATGGGGGTACGGAATTTGTAAAATAATAAAATCTTCAGATTCCCATAATGGACAAAAAAAAAAAAAAGGAAAATGAGTGATTGCTTTTGCTCTATTTTGAGATCATTTCTGACACTAGGTTGAATACAAACAATGTGGTTTTTCAACACTTTTGTTTTCTTTTTCATATTTTATTATATTTTTTGTGTTTAAAAATTCCCTTTTTATTACAAGAATCATATAGAGTACTTATATATTTACAAAGATATACAATGAATAAAACGTTTGAGTGTGCCAATTATAGTAGTTAGATTTGAAGGAAAAAATAAACGCATGAAATAGTTTCTTTCAACAACAGCTCCTTAAGTGCTCTTTTCCTACGAAGACGGATTCACATAAAAGTGATTTGATCATCTGGGCAATACACTGTTCAGCTGTTTAATGAAGGTCACACCGAGCTGATTTTGCTGTCCACTGAAGATGCCATTGACCGCCAGCTGTTCTCTTTAAAAACAACTGTAAAACAGATTGACTTTTGCATGAATGCTTAAGTGTGTTTGCACTGCAAGCTTCTTAATTAGGGACATCTAAATTTTACAATATAAATAACCTTAGTCTGACTGCATGCTGATACAGTAAGCAGACAAAACGCACGCATCCACTGTGAATTTTTTTTACTTTGATTATCCATGTTTTGCGTGTTTCTCTCCCAGCCATTCCTCAGCCTCTTCTCTCAGCCATTCCCCATCTCCTACTCCCCCAGCAGAAACTAATTTCCCCAGTATCATTACTGTTCTTTATGACCTCATATACATCGAGAGCTGTTTCTTCAGCTCAGAAGGCAGGAGACCTTTAAACTGGGGGATTTGACTTTTGTAATGGTTACTACAATGAATACGCCAATTACTCGTAAAGCGCAGCCAAAACTGCTCGCGGGTCTGTTTTCCATATGACAAAAGCACTGGCAAGCATTTATGATCCGGCTTCTTGAAGCGTGAGACAATAATTTCAGTTTGGGTCTTAGTTTAAAATGAATTTAACTGCCACTCAATAAGAATGCCTCACCACAGTAAAGCTGTATTTAATTTTACTGAATCCTTGAACTGTAAAGCTTATTTTACTACCTTTAGTAAATGACTACTGTTATCTCAAAATGAGTTGCTGAGCATGCACAGTATTTTAACAGCATTTTCACATGTTTATTATTGGATACAACAGATGCTGTGATCTCAGATTGAGTATCCAGTTTAATTGACTTTCATTGGTTATTCATTTTCCTACAAACTTAGTTTAACATGTCATTTGATCAAAGACCCTAGTAGGGCTGCAGCTATCGATTATTTTAGTAGTTGATTAATCGATGAACTAGTTAGTACGAATAATCACGTAATCGAATAAGGAACATAAAAAAAATAAAATACCTGAGCTGAGCCTCAAAAGGTATGAATGAATAAATAAATAAATAAATAACTAAATGAGGATCTAAGTACAGCAAAAGAACTGGCTAACTTACGTAGCAAATGTCAGCTAGCTTAAATGCTATAAAATGCTAACTTTTGAATTTATTTTGCAATGCTCTTAACGAATGGTTCAAACATATTCCTACAGTAAATGGCTAAATATACCAATATACAAAGTTACGAATGCATTAAAAAAACATTAGCTCAAACAAAAACTTGGTTTATGTTGGTCTTAACAGGGAGCAGCTGGATTCAGCCATGTGAAATAAATTGTTATACTCACTGTTGCCACTAGAGGGCAGTGTATCCACCCAAATCAATGACTAAATATGAACACTTTCAAAACAATCCATTACAACGCCACTTTAATTAAACGAATACTTGAAGCAGCAAAATTTCATTTAAATCATTTTTCTAATCGAATTACTTGAGTTAATCGATTAATCGTTGCAACACTAGACCACAGTAAATCCATTCACACTCTCTATGTATATTTGCCATTATTTTTCTTTCAGACTTCACAAAACTGTAAATCTCCAGCATCAAAACAATTTTACTTTTTTAATAGCTGAAACTGATCAACGATACTTGTTGCTCTACATTAGCAGAATGTCTGTGTGACATGACTTGGGTTTACATCATTGGCCAAGATCATCGAACACTGAAAGTTATCTTTGTATAGACATTGAATAGATGTTGGCAGCAAAAATATATTCATCGTTTTCATTTTGAATGTACGTCACATTATTCCATAGGTATTTATTACAAATTTGCTGTACAGTATATTTTGTACAGATGAATTTCTGACAAATTAAAGCCCTAATTATTAGGAAACAGTCTGACATAACCTCTCAGAGTTTTTCGACTGGTCTCATATGTACCCACTATAAATTACTATTAAATATATACTCATATTCTTAATTTTGGGATTCAGCAGAGTTTTAAAAAGGCAGTCTAACAAATACTTTGGGCATAGATTTACAGAAAATTAGAAATATTTGGGACCCCTCAAATCTCAGCCATCAACATTTTGCCATCCACATATCTCTGTAAGCGACACACATTATATCGAATGAAAAAAAATGGTTTTGCCTTTCAATGTCAGATTGATCTGCTGATATATAATTTATATGTATCCTTTAGTACGGCAGTTTTCATGTTTTTATTGCTGTTCCGTTATTGATCTTCTCTGGTTGACATTACAGCCGCAGATGATACAATTTCACCCGTTATTCTGATGGCTTTGAGAAACGGTTTGGATTTAGTGTATATGTGTGTTATGACACAGGAATCGGGGCACACAAGGTTAGACCGGCTAATACATCTACTTAAATTGAGAGCAGAGGC
This sequence comes from Corythoichthys intestinalis, assembly GCF_030265065.1. Lineage (NCBI taxonomy): Eukaryota > Metazoa > Chordata > Actinopteri > Syngnathiformes > Syngnathidae > Corythoichthys > Corythoichthys intestinalis. The sequence goes on from NC_080398.1 coordinate 16,479,546, forward strand.
TATATAGCATCAATATGACCTCATGATCCTTATTTCGCCAGGATAAACAGTTATGGTGTTCCTTGCTAAAATAAGATCAAGATTAAAAATAAAGACAGTTCAGGGACAAAAGCAAAGTTGACCCATTTCACACCGATTTGAAATGCTGATGCTCGCTGACCTCTTACCTGAAAGTGACAGCATCAGATGTTGCTTTAAAGCTTTGAGTTGATACAGGATGTTTTTCCTTGACAAGAATGTGTTTTGTGTTTTTAAAGGGCTTCTAATGCTTGTTCGTAAATTAAATTTCTGATAACACTTTTCGATACAATTGTAGATGTAGCTTAACCCGCTACTTTGACAGGATTACCAATAAAAATTAAACCCCTGTTCTTTTTTTCGACCACCTTTGTCTGTTATTTCCAATGTTCCCCACCCTGCTGATGCTTTCCAATCTAACAGAGGCCCCGCCACTTATGAGACATCAGCTGTAGGTCAACAGGTCATCCTTTTAGCCCCTACCACTGTGATCCAACCATCTATCTGGCCATCATATACAACATCCATCTGTGAGGAATTCATCTTCCTGCCTTCAATCTATTCTTTTTCTTCCTCACCAACAAGTTATAGGAGGCATTTATGAGTGAATGGATTATGTCAAGACATATTTATAGAGATGTGAACAAAGGAGACAAAGCAGGGACATTTGAAGGGGGGAGACTAAAGCAGTTAGAGAACATAAAGAAAATGCTTCTAGGTTTCCCATCAGAGCAATGTATCCCGGTAAGATGGGTATTTTGAGATGAGAAATTGGATACAGTGTATCACAAAAGTGAGTACACCCCTCGCATTTCTGCAGATATTTAAGTACATCTTTTAATGGGACAACACTGACAAAATGACACTTTGACACGATGAAAAGTAGTCCTTGTTAGGGATGGGAATTGATAGGATTTTTACGATTCTGATTCCATTATCGATATTGCTTAACGATTCGATTCTTTATTGATTCTCTTATCGATTCTAATTTGGGGAAAAAGAAGAACAAACGTTTTGATTGGCATCGAGTTTAATCAGAAGTCACAACCTTACAAACTCACAACGAGGTCGAAAGAGGCCCAAAGCCTCAATATTAACTGTGGCAATAAGTGGCAAATGCACAAGAATGTGTAACATTTTACTGAAACATTTTTCTAATAGAAATAAAAAATATGAAAATGAATATTGGCATATAGGTCGTTGTTCTGCTGTTGGCAATATGTGTTAAAGCAGGGGTCCCCAAACTTTTTCCTGTGAGGGCCACATAACTTTTAACTGATGAGGGGCCGGGGTCAGTTTGAACAGAACACAGAAAAAGTGTGACGATTGCAGGAGTGCCGAAATGTAAAAAATTATTGCTTTTCAGAAAGCCACAATCAAATAACCCTTTCTGGATTCTTTACAGAACAAAAGTAAATAAAATAAAATAATAATATAATATAATAAATAATAATAACACTATTAATCAAATAGATAATAACCAAATAACCCTCTCTGAGTTCTTCACAGAAAAAAGCCAGAAAATAAATAACACTATTAAGAAAAAAAAAAAAATTCAAAATGCTCTCTGGTATTGTTCAGGGGCCGGACCAAATGTGGGGGCGGGCCGTATCCGGCCCACGGGCCGTAGTTTGGGGACCCCTGTTAAAGTGTATTATTCACCAGTACAGTGATACCTCAGCTCACGAACGCTTAAGCTCACAAACTTTTCGCCTCAAGAACATTAAATCCGCAAGCATATAGTCTCTGCTGACGAACTAGTTTTCGGCGGACGAACCAAACCACGCGGTCGAACAGCGCCACGAGAAGCTGACGCACGCTCACGGCGTCCCAGTTCGTCCCCTCCCTTTCGTTGAGTGCGGACGTGGTTTGTGTTTGATAGACATTTTGGACCATATTGAGTGTACTTTTGCTATTATGGGACCGAAAAAGACCCCATCACAGGCTAGTGTTAAGCCTAAGAAGACATTAAAGAAAATAAGGTATATTTTTGTGTAGTTTTAAGGCTTATTTAGTAGAAAATTATGTTTTATGGGGACCTGGGAACGGATTATTCTCATTTTAATGGTTTCTTATGGGAAATAAATGTTCGGAAGACAAACTTTTCGCCTTACACACACTTTCTGGGAACCAATTATGTTCGTGAGCTGAGGTATCACTGTATATTGAAATGCATTAGTTTTTATGGCGCTTTCACGCTCAAGTGGGGGCGCCCTTGCGCTTCCTCACGCGAAGAAGAACGCGTTCACGTGAAGAAGAGCGCGCTTGCATGCGAAGAAGAAATGCTGCGTCCAGGCGAGTGAGCGAGTTAGTGAGAGAGGGGAAACACTGCTACGAGCCTACGTTCTTTTTTAATGTTTGTAAAATATCTACAGAGGCAACGCCTGTATGTATCGTCTTTTGTGTTGTTGTTGTGTGCTTCCACTCGCGATCGGACACTTAAATCCAGTTGTGTAGTAGTTTGAACGATGTGATAATGCTAGCGAACGCATGCTAAACGTTTAGCTGTATTAGCAGCTAATCATCGCTGATTTACGTTGATGCAAACCTGTTTGTTATTGGGGACGAAATTGATTTGTTTCATTTCTATTTTTAGTTTCACTCTTCAAGTGATGGTTGAATAAAGTCAGCAAATTACACCAACGTCTTCTGTATCCTCATTTGGGAGTTTAGCTAGCTATATAGCCAGGACTAAGCCTTAGCCTCTCTGTGAGGACAGTGCAGTCTTATTCCCTCCCAATTCAATTATCTCCACCTTGCCAGACTGCAAGTCGTTTTGTTGTAATTTGTCCTCGTGAAGTAAAGACACACTTTCGAGCGTTTGAACCTACTTGCTGTCATTGTTATGTTTACGGCTGCAATTCTCGTGCTAAACCATCGTAACCTTTCATTTTCACCCTCCTTCCTGGTGAAGTGTAGCCAAACTTTGGAGCTGGTGGTTCTTGGCGCCATGCTAGTTTGATGCGTCTGGACAACAAGACACGTCACAACGCAATATGTGTCTTTAGGAATCGTTAAAGGGATCGTTCAGGGTTTTTCATTGTGATGTCGAGGCCTCGAAACACAAGGAACGGGTTCTGAATTGGAATCGGATTTCGATTCCCATCCCTAGTCCTTGTGCAGCTTATGTAATAGAGTTAATTTATTTTCACCTCAAAATAATTAGAAAATATAGCCATTAATATCTAAACCCCTGGCAACAAAAGTAAGTACACCCCTTAGTGAAAGTTGTCAATATACAACATGTTAACTGTCAGTATTTTGTGAGATCACCACTATTATCCAGAACTGCCTTTCCTCCCCTGGGCATGAAGTTCACCAGAGCTCAACATGTTGCCACTGGAATGCTCTTCCACACCTCCATGACGACGTTGCGGAGCTGCCGGATATTTGAGACTTTGTGCACCTCCACCTTCCGCTTGAGGAAGGTGGATGTTCTATTGGGTTCAAGTCTGGAGACATGCTTGGCCAAAGAAAGCATTTGGATGTGACTCTCAGCACATGCGCTCAGCTTCTTTGGACGACCAACTCGAGGCCTGTTCTGAGTGGACCCTGCTCTTTTAGAATGCTAGATTATTTTAGCCACTGTGCTGCAACTCAGTTTCAGGTCGTTGGCAATCTTCTTGTAGCCTTGGCCATTTTCATGTAGCGCAACAATACGTCTTTTAAGATCCTCAGAGAGTTCTTTGCCATGTAGTGCCATGTTGGAACTTTCAGTGACCAGTATGAGAGAGTGTGAGAGCTGCACTACAAATTCTCACACACCTGCTCCCTATGCACACCTAGACCTAGTAAAACTAACGAGTCACATGACATTTTGAAGGGAAAATGACAAACAGTACTCAATTTGGACATTTAGGGATGTAGTTTCTAAGGGGTGTACTCACTTTTGTTGCCACGGGTTTAGATATTAATTGCTATATTTTGAGTTATTTTGAGGGGAAAATAAATGAACTCTATTACATAAGCTGCACACAGACTACTTTTCATTGTGTCAAAGTGCCATTTTGTCAGCGTTGTCCCATGAAAAGATATACTTAAATATCTGCAGAAATGCGAGAGGTGTACTCACTTTTGTGATACACTGTAACTGTTAAATTTTACCCATTCCAGCAAAATACGTGTTGTCAGCCAGCCAATCCTGTCAAACCTTAACAAGATGAAAGGAGTTTAATAAATACTTTGAACTGACCAATTAAAACAATGTAAAGCAATACGAAATATACATCTTGATAGTTGAACTTTACGATACGCATAGATAAATATTACTATAATTTAAATGTGTTTATGAACTAAGTGAGTCGGTTAATGAACTGATCATAACTCACCAAAAAAAGCAACGAAAACCTAATAGCCCAATATATCACCACACAGCTTTCTGGCCTCACGGATACAGTAGCTAGTTGTAAGAAAGCCAAATGTCCTTGCTTCTTCCATGAGTGGAGTTTTCTCATTTCCTCGCTTGTACTGGGATATTACGACCTGTCACGCCTCACTGATTGGCTCTTTGTCCTCCTCAGGGGCTTATAGTAATTTTTATCTACCAATGATAGCCAGGCTTCCTGCCCTGAGCCCACCCTCCCATGAGACTCATGTAAAGCGGATGGAAACAGCAAGACAATTCCATCCCTCAGCACCTCCATCTCACACACATCTTTCCTTTAAGGCTATTAGATGGTTCGAAAGGGGATCCCACAGCATCCCATTTCCACACAATAAAGGTTGAACATCACTGACATGTAACTATTTGACTCAGTTATGGATTTTTATTTTCTCTGCTTGTAAAGGTATGTTTTCTAGATAGCTTTATACTTCGCAGAGTACGGTCCCGTGTGCAGGACCCATTAAATTGAAAATAACATGTACATACAGTATTTCTCCATTTCAGAACTTACCTGTTGTGTGGGTTACAGCAACTTGTTTTCATAAGTGCCTAAATATTAGTCACGAGCGTTGCTGTAGTTTGAATTAGGGCTGAATGATATTGGAAAAAACTTGCATCTATGGGTGTTTGCGATATATTGCGATATTAAAACCAGAAGAATTTTCACCAGATGACTTGAATAGCTCTTTTTGTGAAGACATTGGTTCACTCAACATGACCACATTGTATTCATATAACACTGTACCATTTAATCCAGGCTGAAAGGGTTAATCGGTGAATGATAAAGATTTCTGTATATAAAAGGGATCCAGGAGGCCGTGTCTCTGCACAAAATAGCTTAATTAACACTGTATTTCACACATCAGTAGCAAAAATATCAAACATATTTTAAACACAAAAATAAAGAAGCTCTTGCTCCACCTAGCCAAGTACTGTACACACTAAGACACACTTTGATAGTTTTCACATACCTTAATCATGAATAAACGATGTATTGATATACTGTGCTGGCGTAGTTCGAATTATTGATCGCGAGAGAACAGCATCACACATTCACAACATTGCTAAACTTTACGTTAAACAAGGTTTAACAAATTTAAAAAAAAATGTACAGTGCCCTCCATAATTATTGGCACCCCTGAAAAAGATGTGTTTTTTTAGCTTCTAATATCTGGGACCTTAACGGAAAAAAAGAGAAAAATCCAACCTTCAATACAAGTGCATTCATTCAGTTGGGAAAAAATCCCACATAAAGAAAAAAATATTTGACATCAAATAATGTGTGTCACAGTTATTAGCACCCCTGTTGTTAATACTTTGTACAACCCCCTTTTGCCAACAAAACAAGGTCTGGGGACTGAGATGGCCATGGGAGGAGCTTGATTTTGTGTCTGGTGAATCATTTCTGTGTAGATTTGGCCATATGTTTTGGGTCATTGTCTTGCTGAAAGACCCATTGACGACCCATCTTCAGCTTTCGGGCAGAGGGCAACAGATTTTGATTTAAAATGTCCTGGTATTTCAAAGCATTCATGATGCCATGCACCCTAACGAGGTTCCCAGGGCCTTTGGAAGCGAAACAGCCCCACAGCATCACTGACCCACCCCCATACTTGGTCTTGGTCTCACACAAAAATACACACAGTCCCAGGCTTCAACTGGGATCGTGTGCTTTAGTCAGATGAGAGCAAGATTGAGCTTTTTGGCAACAAACACTCTAAGTGGGTCTGGCGTGCCACGAAAGATGCGCATGCTGAAAAGCACCTCATACCCACTGTGAAGTATGGGGTCTTTCAGCAAGACGATGACCCTAAACATATGGCCAAATCTACACAGAAATGGTTCACCAGACACAAAATCAAGCTCCTCCCATGGCCATCTCAGTTCACAGACCTTGTTTTGTTAGCAAAAGGGGGTTGTACAAAGTATTAACACCAGGGGTGCTAATAATTGTGACACACATTATTTGATGTCAAATAATTATTTCTTTGTGTGGGATTTTTTTCCCCACTGAATGAATGCACTTGTATTGAAGGTTGGATTTTTCTTTTTTTTCCATTAAGGTCCCATATTATTTGAATTAAAAAAATATATATTAGAAGCTAAAAACACATCTTTTTCAGGAGTGCCAATAATTGTGGAGGGCACTGTACATGCTCCTTCACATAAAATCAATGTTTTGGGGTCTGAAGCGTATATTTCCTCGTGTTTTACAATGGTACACACCAAGCCACAAGTAAAATAGCCCTTAACAACAACGAATGTCTCAAAGGGCTTCACAGGCCCATAGTTGAAAGACAATTACAACATCCACTGATCTAAACCCCCAAGAGAGCAAGGTATACCCAGAAAACACCAAAAGGGGAAAATAGGAAACCTTGGGAAGAGCGACAGAACAAGTAAAAAGCCTCTGTTGCCGAAATGCCATCCATGTCAGTGAGCAGCATTGCCAAAAGCCCCTAACAGGAGTCACAATTTATCATTATCCTCATTCATTTCCTGTCTTTATGGCAATTTGATTTTGCCTTGACAATCGGGCCATGTTTTTTTCATTCATTTAAAAAAAGAAATAGTACAATGTTTTGAATTTGGAGCTTTGAAACCCCATACAGAGATGCGGTCCTTGTTACTTGATTCTGTTAGTCAAATGATGTGCAAAGGGTCGCCAACTGTATATACTGTGTGTGTGTGTGTGTATGTACGTATATATACACTCAACGGCCACTTTATTAGGTACACCATTCTAGTAACGGGTTGGACCCCCTTTTGCCTTCAGAACTCCCTCAATTCTTCGTGGCATAGATTCAACAAGGTGCTGGAAGCATTCCTCAGAGAGTTTGGTCCATATTGACATGATGGCATCACACAGTTGGTGCAGATTTGTCGGCTGCACATCCATGATGCGACTCTTCCGTTCCACCACATCCCAAAGATGCTCTAATGGATTGAGATCTGGTGACTGTGAAGGCCATTTGAGTACAGTGAACTCATTGTCATGTTCAAGAAACCAGTCTGAGATGATTCCAGCTTTATGACATGGCGCATTATCCTGCTGAAAGTAGCCATCAGAAGTTGGGTACATTGTGGTCATAAAGGAATGGACATGGTCAGCAACAATACTCAGGTAGGCTGTGGCATTCCAACGAGGCTCAACTGGTACCAAGGGGCCCAAAGAGTGCCAAGAAAATATTCCCCACACCATTACACCACCACCATCAGCCTGAACTGTTGCTACAAGGCAGGATGGATCCATGCTTTCATGTTGTTGACGCCAAATTCTGACCCTACCATCCGAATGTTGCAGCAGAAATCGAGACTCATCAGACCAGGCAACATTTTTCCAATCTTCTGTTGTCCAATTTCGATGAGCTTGTGCAAATTGCAGCCTCAGTTTCCTGTTCTTAGCTGAAAGGAGTTCACCCGGCGTGGTCTTCTACTGCTGTAGCCCATCTGCCTCAAAGTTCGACGTACTATGCGTTCAGAGATGCTCTTCTGCCTACCTTGGTTGTAACGGGTTGTTATTTGAGTCACTGTTGCCTTTCTATCAGCTCGAACCAGTCTGGCCATTCTCCTCCGACCTCTGGCATCAATAAGGCATTTCCGCCCACAGAACTGCCGCTCACTGGATATTTTTTATTTTTCGGACCATTCTCTGTAAACCCTAGAGATGGTTGTGCATGAAAATCCTAGTAGATCAGGAGTTTCTGAAATACTCAGACATGCCCTTCTGGCACCAACAACTATGCCACGTTCAAAGTCACTCAAATCACCTTTCTTCCCCATACTGATGCTCGGTTTGAACTGCAGGAGATTGTCTTAAACCAGACATGTCCAAAGTCCGGCCCGGGGGCCAAATGCGGCCCGTGGTCAAATTTCATCCGGCCCCCAGCCTCTGTCATGAAATCAATAACATCTGGCCCGCACACACACTTAATAAATTGGTCAGCAGTACTGCTACCAGCATATGAAGTAGCGTACACACTAAATGCTGCTCCTCATTTACCCACTAAAAGGCGGCAGCACACCAAGCAACATTACCCCGTGTGACCCTTTACTCACAATTTTCTAAAATGGCGACAATCAACAAAAAAAAGAAAGTTGACTACGATGGCCGACGCTTCAAGGATAGGTGGAAATTGGACTATTTCTTCACAAAACTAAGCAACAACTGTGTCTGCCTCATTTGCAAAGAGACAATCGGTGTTTTTAAAGAGTTCAATGTGAGGCGATATTACCAAACAAGACACGCTGATATGTACGACAAGATTACAGGGAAGATACGTAGCGAGAAATTGAAGCGACTTGAAGCTAGTTTAATTTCACAGCAGCAGTATTTCGCAAGAGCCCGAGAGTCGAAAGAGAATGCCACAAAGGCTAGTTGCGAGATGGTTGAAATTATTGATTAAAAAAATAATAATAAAGCAAATGTGACACACAAAATGGCTTGCTAAAATTTGCTTAAATATATTGTTCTACGTAAACGACGTCAGCCACGGTCGGCCCCCCACATTTTTACCACACCAAATCTGGCCCCCTTTGCAAAAAGTTTGGACACCCCTGTCTTAAACCATGTCTACATGCCAAAATGCACTGAGTTGCCACCATGTGATTGGCTGATTAGAAATTAAGTGTTAACGAGCAGTTGGACAGGTGTACCTAATAAAGTGGCTGGTGAGTGTATATACAGTGATACCTCAGCTCACGAACGCTTAAGCTCCCGAACTTTTCGCCTCAAGAACATTAAATTCGCGAGCATATAGTCTCTGCTGACGAACTAGTTTTCGGCGGACGAACCAAACCACGCGGTCGAACAGCGCCACGAGAAGCTGACGCGTGCTCACGGCGTCCCAGTTCGTCCCCTCCCTTTCGTTGAGTGCGGACGTGGTTTGTGTTTGATAGACATTTTGGACCATATTGAGTGTACTTTTGCTATTATGGGACCGAAAAAGACCCCACCACAGGCTAGTGTTAAGCCTAAGAAGACATTAAAGAAAATAAGGTATATTTTTGTGTAGTTTTAAGGCTTATTTAGTAGAAAATTATGTTTTATGGGGACCTGGGAACGGATTATTCTCATTTTAATGGTTTCTGATGGGAAATAAATGTTCGTAAGACGAACTTTTCACCTTACACACACTTTCTGGGAACCAACTATGTTCGTGAGCTGAGGTATCACTGTATTTATATATATATTTATATATATATATATATATATATATATATATGTGTGTGTGTGTGTATATATATATGTGTGTGTATATGTATATATATATATATATATATATATATGTGTGTATATGTATATATATAATATTAGGGCTGTCAAAATTATCGCGTTAACGGGCGTTAATTAATTTTTTAAATTAATCACGTTAAAATATTTGACGCAATTAACGCACTAGGCCCGCTCAGACAGATTTAAATGTCAGTACAGTGAAAGGCCAACTTGTTAATTGTGTTTTATGGCGTTTTTCCGCCCTCTGCTGGCGCTTGGGTGTGACTTGCATATGTTATGTGGCGTAATGTTGCCCTCTGCTGGCGATTCAGTGCAGCTGATTATTTGGGTTTCGGCGCGCTTTTCTGACGTGATTATATGTCGATGCGAACTCACACTAATAGACAGTGCTTAAAGTTTGTTAAAAAAAAACACACACACAAAAAAAAAAACTAATAGACAGTGCTCTTCAGACCAGCTAACGTCCGCATCCAGTATTCAGTGGCAGTTCTCATAGCCCCATCACACTGTTTGTGTCTAATACATGCATCGCTTGTGAGTTATATTCCTCCTTTGTTTATATTCATGAGCATTAGATAGTTATTAATGATGTGTATTTGAATTTGTTCACATATATGGTGAAATGCAGTTACATTGTTAGATGCTTGTGAGCTAATTGGCTAGTGCTACTGCTCAAATGGACACGTGTGTGTACATTTTATGTTATTTTGTGATTTATGCAAGTTATTGACACATTGCCTTGTTATTTTCAGTTTTACAAAAATACAAGAAACGTGCTCCTGTCAAAAAGAGATGACTTCAGTAAAGCCCATGCAACTTTGCCACACCGTCTGATTTCTTTTTGGAACTTATGTTCACTATCTGTCAATTTGTGTACTCACACACATTGAGGACAGAATAGGGCTACTAGTTTATTTTTTGATTGAAAATTCTACAGATTTTATTAAAACGAAAACATTAAGAGGCGTTTTAATATAACATTTCTATAACTTGTACTAATATTCATCTTTTAAGAACTACAAGTCTTTCTATCCATGGATCACTTTAACAGAATGTTAATAATGTTAATGCCATCTTGTTGATTTATTGTTATAATAAACAAATACAGTCCTTATGTACCGTATGTTGAATGTATATATCCATCTTGTCTTATCTTTCCATTCCAACAATAATTTACAGAAAAATATGGCATATTTTATAGATGGTTTGAATTGCGATTAATTGCGATTAATTACAATTAATTAATTTTTAAGCTGTAATTAACTCGATTAAAAATTTTAATCGTTTGACAGCCCTAATATATATATATATATATATATATATATATATATATATATATATATATATATATATATATATATTTGGTTTTTCTTTTTCTCAAGATGGTACCCTTCAGTGGCATTTGATGTTGCTCAGTGTGAGGTGGTTGTTAATGTGTTAATTTAATTTTCAGATGATACTGTGGCTGATTGAAAATAATCAAAGCAATCTGATTCTCTGAGGAGACATAGGCACCGTTTCTAGAATTCACTTAATAACTGTGATTTTATTTTTGTTTTTAATTTAGGCCACTCAGTTCGTCTTTTGGGCCAAAAGAAAGATGGAGGCCGGAGGCTAGGGGGAGCAAGACTAGACTTACCCAAGATAAGGAAAAACCCTCTGATTGAAATCATCTCCATTAACACTGGGTAAGACACGGCAAACATTTAATATTATCCAATGTTAATCCTAATATGTATATATTATTGGGAGTTCGAGAGAGACCTTACAGGCTGTCATCATTTTGCTTATTCTTTGTTGAGTACCCTCAGAAGTGTGTACACTGTTACGTTACCCATGTATTAAAAAAGTAGCCATAGGAACACTTGATTTGTAGTTGTTGATGATGATGACAGTGCATTAATAAGTGTTAAAAGCTCAAATTCCTTTCAATGGCTGTATTGGCAACAAACAATCTTGCACACTTACATCCACAGCGAGTATTCAACCAATTTACAAAGTGTGCCTTGAGGATGTGGGGAAAAAACGGCTAACTTTATAATATTATGAGGATTTTGTTCTTTATGTGCTAAACAAAATGTGTTTATAATATTGGCTTTTGGTATAAAAATAGTTTGAGGTATTGTTATTTTAATTGTATTACTACAAATTTATTGCTTTACTCTACATTTAAAACCTGCTTGTGTAAAAAAAATTGCTTCAAAAAGGTTAACATGTGAAAACACTACATTACATTTCATCATATCATTGGAATACATTTACCTAGAAGTATCAACTTAAAACATGCCTTGTTATGATTACTAATAGTCAAACTGAATTCTAACAACTTATCCACTTATTTGTGCAGTCATGCATGCTCGCATCCCTACATAGACACGTTTTATGAGCTAATTTTATATTGTTTACAAATGCTACTACATTTCTCAGAGGGCTGCTTAAAAGCTGTTTGTGCAGACTAATTCCTCCGTGTTTGGCTTTTACTTATTATAGTCCATCAGTCATTCTTGTGCACATCCTCATTTTTGATCAATATACTGTATTAATAATGTCACTCACAAAGCAATGAAGTAAAGTGACTTTAAACATAATGCTTCTTGGTGCTGGTCTTTTAGGTTTTGTATGGCCATTTTATTGTATATAAGAATCTCATAATTCCTTCATTTTACGTTACAGTTTGGTGTGTTCAGTAGTTTAATGGTCTTATAACTAGATATTTATTCTCATATCAATTCAACCGAAATTGCAAACTAAAACTCTCTTACCTTAACCTGAGTTCAAGACTAACATTTATTATCCCCTAAACACCAGAGAGGAACATTGTTATTAAGAGTGTGACATTAATGTAGCATTGAAGAATTTTCCATCTACTACACATTACTATAAATGTCCTATCAAGGTTATAATTTAGGGGTTCAGTCAAGTCAAATGGGGCTGTATTTTGCTTGCTTTACTACATAAACAGTATAGTCCTTTACAGTGCTGTAGTAATTTTATGTATTTAACTTTTTTAAGGGGTCACTGTAGTGACAATTAAATCCTCATGTTTTTGTTTTTTTTTTATACTGGAAGTTTTTTAGGAGGCTGAAGGATTACATGAATAGTTGCTGCAAATCCATGCTGAACATCTGCTTTTGTGTAATTTGGTCAGCTATTGGTGTCCCTAGTTGGACCAGGCTCTGCTGATATAAAATTATATGTGAGAGAGACATTGTGTTCTTTATATGCTCTGTTTATAGATAATCCGTTTTAAATCCCTCTCTGAAGTAGTGACGACATTAGTGACATTTGTTAGTGGACAAAACAAGAGAGATCTTTGTGCGACACACACATGCCGAGCAGACCCGACTTCTGCGGCCTTCTGCCTCATAAGACAAATTTGGAAAGTTGACAAGGGACATTAGAGGACTTTTCTTTTTCAACAAATGTTACATTGAAGTCCTACTCCTGCATCAAACACTTGTGTATTTACTCGGAGTGCAATGGTTTAGTTAGCCCACGGTTCGATTTGAACCTCGGTTTTGGGATCACAGTTTCGGTTCGGTTTCGGTTTGCGTTTTTCTTTTTCTTTTTCTTTTTTTTTTTTTTTAAAACTGCCTTTATTTTGCTTTTAAGAAAATGAAATAAACTCTTAAAATGTAAACATTTTTGACTGTTAAAATGCCTCTTAGCTCTTTGGCTAGTGTAGTGACTGACCACTGAAATACACACACAGTAGTAAAAAAGTTACTTGGCAAAGTAACTGGTGTTACCTTTCATGTTTTTTTTGTTTTTGTTTTATTTTTGATTTTTTTTCTTCATTTTTTCAAAAAAAAATTAAATAAAAATAAAAAACATAGTAACCTTTGCAATGTTTGGAGTAGGGCTGTCCCAAACGACTAATTTTCTCCCGATTAGTCAGCCGACTATTTTTACGATTAGTCGACTAATCTAGTAATTAAAAAAAAAAAAATTTTTTTTTTTTTGTTTTTGTTTACTAATTTAGCAATGAAATTTTAGTTGACGCTTATCAATTCACAAAAAACATATTGGAACACTTAAATTATTTATTATAGTACAAATAAACACGTAAATAACAATAATAAATCACAAATAAACAATGAGTTCAAATGCTGATAGAATTAACTAGTGTAGCATCCCGATTGAAAAGGTGGTCTCTTAAACTGATGGTTTACAACTTTTATTCCATCCTTGATGTAATCACACCGTAAGAGCTACGGTGCACACAAATAAAACAACACAATTAGAAATTAACAAAAACTTTTCACTTTTTTCCTTTTAAACCTTATTTATATATCAATGAATTGCCTTTACCTTAATTTATTACCTTATCATTGACAATCTCTCCCTTGAGTGCAATCACTGTATATACTGTACATATTTATGACCTTTTAACCTTATATAATTTTCTATACCATAAAATAAACCATAACATGAAATAAACCTTTCAGTTAGCATTAAGGACAATACTAATAGCACTTATAGGCCCATTGTCATACGGCATTTGAGGTGTTTATTCACGGCCGACGTGCAGCCAAGCTTGGCATTGAAGAGACAGGACAGAAGAGTGTACCCTCCGTTGTTTCTTTGAAATAAGTCAATGTTTTGGACACTCTGGTGCGCTTTTTTTGGCTTTATGCCGCTTTCCCCGCTTGCATACAGAGCATCCGACATTCTGAACTTTCCACGCATATATTTTTTTAACCCTTCATTAACCGTCGACGGGATGTTGTGCTCGTCGACGGATTTACGTCATCAATGACATCGACTATGTCGACTAGTCGGGACAGCTCTAGTTTGGAGGTCATTTAATGTTGTGAATCAACCGTTAAAGTTGATAAAATTGCTCCCGTTTTTGCATTAGTTCCCTTCTGTCTACTTTCGACATGTGAAAATTTTAAAACTGTTTCATCCTTTAAAGATAGACTCCAGTCAAGATTCTGCCGATTTAGGAGTATTTTAGATAAAAAGTTAATTAGTTTCGCTAGGAAGGTTCACTACAAAAGAGCCTTTCTGAGAAGTTTACTGCTCTAAAATGGCGGCTGTTTACTAACGCTACCGAGTCTGTCATTTCGCATATAGTTCTATATGCATGAGATATCTAGGCGTAGATTGTAGGCTGTCGGCTACAGTCAGTAAATATTGGAGCCACCTAGCCTAGCATCGCGTTTGCTACAGCGTCACAACAAACACTCTTCACTCTACGTGTCTCTGACTTTTCTCTAACGCACATTGTCTCGTTGCCGAAACGTTATAGTGGACCGTCACATTTAAGTAGTAGCACTCTGTAGCACGGGACGTCCAACTATCAGTGGTCAGGGCGAAACTATGTGCTTTAGTGAAATCATCTTCGATGGCTTTGCGTGCCATTTAATAAATGTCGGGGATTACGTTGTTGGAGAAATATGTCCGCGAGGGAACAATTTAACGCGGGTCAAGCGTAGCAAATAAATTAACGAAGCCCCCCATGTGTTTTCACTGGTGTCATCTTCGGGGTTGTCTTGCTCTGAGAAAGTGATATCTGTGGGTGATGCTGGTTGAGGTGCCGAAGTCATGTTATAAGTGTTGCCATTAGCATAGGGAACAAGCGCTGAGCAATGCTTGCAAATTGTTTTAATTTTTTTTCAATATTTCTCTCCCTCCGCATTGTAGTCCATGGGGAAACTGAAATGTTGCCACACCGCAGATTTGAAAGAAGCCGGTGCTTCCTCAAAATTCAGTCTCTCCACTCCTCCGCTCGCCATAGCTTTTTGTTTTCTTTCTTGTTTCACTTTCACTTCGCTCGTAAGCGAGAGAGGGCGTTACCCGGCTTCTATTACACAGGTGCTTGACAGCGATCGGACATTTACTTGCGGGGCGGGAATTTCTCCACAGCTGTGCTACACTGTGCTTCACGTCGCACACAGTCACACAGAGCTCGACCAATTCATTCCACAAGCGTTCGGGAAACCGAAAAGGCGCGGTTCATAAAGGCGTATGTTCGCGTTTGAACCGCAAACCGTTGCACTGCTAGTATTTACATGCTTATTTTTTATTGTTTAATATAAAAACAGTGCTATGTTTCAAACATTTATTAGTTACCTTTGCAAAGTCATTAAAGCAATACAAATGCTCAGAAACACACAAATACTGTATTCATATTTACATTCATGTTTGGTGGAAAAGATTTGCTCTAGGTAAAATTATCCAAAGCAAGCTGTCAGTGTGTTATACTCTGTCCTTTTTACTATGTCACTGACTAGTATATGGCATTATCTTTTAGTTACCGTCCTAATCACCTTTATTGTTTTTCACTTTTATTGGTTTTGTTTTAAATAATATTATAGTGATCTCAGATAATTTTCCTATCAGGGGTGGGCAATTATTTTTCCCCAGGGGTCAAATGAGAAGCAGAAAATATTGTGGGGGGCTGGACCAAAAGTTTGAAATCTACTCGTTATTAATTTTATTTCTACTTTGAAATAAGTAAATTGTATTGTTTAGTGAAGCTGGTAAGAGTATGTGTTATTGTTAGATAATGAGAGAGTGAGGTTGTTTTACAAAAAAACTGAATTTATTCAGTGAAAACAGAGGTAAGTTTGCTACATTTTGGACTGTTTTTCAGTCACATTACCACAATGCTTTATTTTTAACTTTCTATAAAGATACCACAATAATGTAACATAACTCAACATTTTTATCAAACTGCCAGACAGTGCAGAACAAACATGTTTCAGTATTTTGTTTCTTCAGTGAGAGAAATCTAGCCTCTGTTGAGCTTAAACAAGAGCATCAAGGTCAGGTTGAATCTTTGAGGTGGAGATGTGAAGCACATCTGACAGATGGTCATCAGTCAGAGAGGACCTGTACCTGGATTTGGTAAACTTCATTACTGAGAATGTTTGCTCACATGTATAGGTAGAACCAAAAAGAACCAACATCTTCTGAGCATGTTTCCTCATGTTTGGAAAATTCCCCTTCCTGAGAGATGAATAGAACTCCAGCAGTGAGGCTGACTTAAAGTGCCTGTGACACGAAAAAGCATGTTTATTTCATAATACACGCGGTATTTTATTCTCCTGAATGATATGGACCGCTTGGATGTGTGAGGAAGCGATCCCTATATTTATTTAGTTTTTTGAATCCCGCGCCAGGAAAATGAGAGACTTCCGGCTTCGGTCTTGCATTGAGGAGGAGGGCGCTGTGACGTGTACGGTAGAAGACGTCCTCTTCACTATACAGCGTACTGTTGTGTATGGGGACGAATGATTCAGCTGATTTTGCGGATTAATACGTTTATTTTTCGCATCACGCCAGCCAAACGGCTGCAGAAAAAATTTTCTGTATGAGGGAGAGGCGTATGCGCCTTTTTGGAGTTTCAAAAGGTTCCCATTCACCGTGGATATTTACTGTGGGACCACTGGACTTACGAGGAAGTGAGTAAACATCTTGTTTTGTATTATGTCAAATACGAATACAGCGATTACAAAGTAAACACTACAAACTTCCTTTAAATGAAGGACTACTTACGTTTGATCATTGATAGGCATGTAAAAAGCTGTCCTAATGGTCATTAGCAGCAGCCCGTTAGCTGCACAACAACTCCAGCCACCCTCCTCCGGGGAACGAACTGTAAATTGCTCTCCGCCGGGCGGTTTGCCGATCCGCAACGACAATAGACAACTGGGTCGTCATGTCAAATAAACCAGGATAGTTATGTGTGATTTTCCGCTTTGAAGACTTTGAAACATCACTCGGTTCGGGTTAGCATGTTGGCTAGCTGTCACGCCTTCTGGTTTGTTTACATTCTCCGAAGCCGGGGAAGGGAAATGACATATGTCCGATTTAGGTCTCATAAAATATAGTTCGGGAGGTGCAACAGTAAAGGTGAAATTGACAGTTTTGACCGTTATGGAGTAATTTTGCCATGTCGTCCTGAATAAATGCATTTTTATTATTTCATATTCCATTCAGCACAAGACTGTTATTTGTCATGACCATGCCATTTATTTAGCAATTGGGGAAAATACTTGGATAAAAAGAATATCCTGTAAAAATATTGAAGTAAAGAGACAGAAACAATGACATTTTGCCGCTCTCTTCGTCGCGTTTTCCTCATTGTGAATAGTTCCCCCTCGACGGGCTGACTGGTCCTTTTCAAGCCATTTATATAGCTATTGGGAAAAATACTTGGATAAAAAGAATATCCTGTAAAAATATTGAAGTAAAGAGACAGAAACAATGACATTTTGCTGCCCTCTTCGTCGCGTTTTCCTCGTTCTGAATAGTTCTCCCTCGACGGGCTGACTGGTCATGGATAAAAAGAATATCCTGTAAAAATATTGGAGTAGAGAGACTGAAACAATGACATTTGGCGGCTTTCTTCGTCTCGTTTTCCTCGTTCTGAATAATTCCCCCTCAATGGGCTGAATAGTAAAATCGATGAGCCCAGTCTACCGCTGACGTCATCCTCCTGTTGGGGACGCTAAAGCCCTATAATGGTAGGCGTGGCTAACTGGCAGATTAAAAGGCTAATTTCTCGTCATCTGTGGTTTGCTAAATTGTTGTATATAGTCGAATCGTCTCAAAATATGATTCTAATTCACATAATAATGCCATTTAAGACTTTTTTTCTCGTGTCATATGCTCTTTAAAGTGCTCTGCTAATACTGTATCTGACTGCAAGTCTATGAGCTCCAGCTGGACATCCGTGGGTGCATTATCCACATTGCATGCAAAGGGAGAGGAAATCAGGTGCATTTCATCCTCAATGTTTTTAAAATCTTCAAATCGTCTTGAAAACTCACTGTACAGGTCTCCTAACATTGATGAGTACCTACAGAGGTGACTGGCTGATGGTTTGACTTCTTTCAGGGTTTGCGTGTGAGTGAGAATTTGTTCTCTAGTTGATTTGAGAGAAACTGCAACTTTCTCATGAAAGCCTTGACCAGGTTATGCATTTCATGGACAAAAAGGCCCTTGCCTTGCAGTTTAGTGTTCAGTTCGTTCATCAGTGCAGTCACATCAACAGCAAATGCTAAATCTGCAATCCAGTCAACATCTAAGAGCTCAGGGATGTTTTTGCCTTTAGTCTCACAAAACTCTTGAATCTCTGTTTTTAGGTCCCAAAACCTTTTTAACACTTTGCCCAGGCTGAGCCATCTGACAGCTGTATGGTAACTGATGTCACCATGTTCGTCATCATGTTCTTCTAAAAGTGCAACAAACTGCCTGTGATTTAATGCTCGTGCCCTGATAAAGTTAACTGTCTTAGTTACAACATCAATAACATTGTTAAGTTTCAACACTGACTTACACAACGCATGCTGATGAATAATACAATGAATAAACACCAATTTATGCTCTGCGTCAAGTTCAGTCACTTTATCTTGCATCCGTTTCAAAAGTCCTACATTTTTCCCGGTCAGATTGGGACAACCATCAGTAGTGACTCCAACCAGTTTGTCCCATTTCAGTTCAAGCTTGTCCAGGCATGCGTTTACCTCCTTGAACAAATCACTCCCCGTGGTTGTTCCTTTCATTGATCTCACTGCTGCCAGCTCCTCTGTAATCGTGAAATCCTGTGTTATTCCTCGGAGAAACACGAGTAACTGCGCCATGTCGCGGACGTCACAGCTCTCGTCCAAAGCCAAGGAGAAAAAGTCAAAACTTGCTACTCCACTTTTTAGCTGAAGTCGGAGATTCTCCGCGATGTCCTCCACCCTTCTGGTCACCGTTCGCCTGGACAGCGGGACTTTCTCAAATGCTTCTTTTTTCTCCGGACATATTAGCGCTGCAGAGTCCACCAAGCACTCTTTCACAAACTCCCCCTCCGAAAACGGCTTACAGTTTTTAGTGATTTTATGAGATATCACAAAGCTGGTCTTGGTTGCTGCATCCCGGGCTGCATATAGCTTGGTAAAATAGCCTTGTTGTTTTTCTAGCTTCACTAGCAAATCTTCAGATAACCGTGCTCTTCCAGCCTCAGTCAGATGTCCGTATTTTTCTGCATGCTTCGTCTCGTAATGCCGACTCACGTTGTATTCCTTAAACACGGCGACCTGGTCACCACAAAGTAAACACACGGGTTTACCACCGACGTCTGTAAATAAATATTTAGTTGTCCATATTTTTTTGAAACCACGACCTTCAGCGTCCACCTTTCTTTTTTTGGCGTGTGCAGACATTTTAGGGTTACCATTGAGTTGCTGCTAGTCACATGCACTCAGACTTGTTTCAGTACCTGGACGTAAATGACGTACGCATGCCGTAAACAGGTTTCAAAGTAAAAGCCCTGCTGTTTTAGTCCACGCATTACGCACAATTTTGAAAGTAGGTTTTATTTTCTTAAGTCCAAGCAACCTTTCGCGGGCCAGTCAGAGTGGGTCGGCCCGCGGGCCGTAAAATGCCCGGGTCTGGTTTAGATGCATTATTACTATGAGTTGGAGTAGGAACCTCTGGGTACCTCACGATACGATACAATTTGCGATACAAAGCTCACGATAACGATGATCTGACAATATGGCGATACAACGATTATCGATACATTAGTCATGAAATCATTCTAGGATTTTCTACAAACAACTAATAAACAGAAAGACAAGTTTCTGCTGTGAATTGGAAAGAGTTTATCACTAGTAGACGTCCAATGCATTTGAACTGGCAGGGTGGCAGCGAATGAACGAATGCCATCCATCCCACTTCAAACGGATTGAACGTCTTTGGCCGGTAGTGGCAGCCAATGCCAGCTAATGAGGTAATTTTGGGCCTTTTAAGGTCATTTACCTGTTGATTTTCAGTTACTTCTTGATTTTGGGGTGTATTTTATGGGTCACTTCCTGTTTATTTTGAGTTACAGAGCAGGATGTGACCTGGGAATCACCAAATGAGTAGGCAGTGACTCAAACCCAACAGGAATTGACCTGTAAATGCCCTAATATGAACAGCAAGGGAACTGCAAATGCCCCGAAAATCGGACCGAATGACTGTAAATGCTCTGGTTTTGAATGAAAGAATGTTCCCAGTAGGGATGTCCCGATCCAGGTTTTTGCACTTCCGATCCGATACCGATATTGTTTTGCACTTCCGATCCGATACCGATACTGGCCGATACCGATACCGGCCTATCTGAGCATGTGTTAAAGTTTAAAGTTATTTAGCCTCCTTACTGAGTTGTCAGACTCATGTTGAAAAAGGTTTTAGTACTCTTGATAACAACTAGCCAGCTGAATTAGGTGAGTTTGAATAACACACAACGGTTGGTAACAAGAAACTGACCTGTTTATTCAGTGACAAACACAAAACATTATAAATAACAGAAATGGCATAGTCAGTCAGTAAAACGTGCAAATAATATTGTAAACTGTCCTAAAAAAGCAAAACACACCAACAACCTCAGTGGAAAATCCCACAAATCCCCAAGCTATTGGATGCTTTTAATGTTTCGTGCATTAGTTTCTAAAATTGTATAAAAAGCCTCTCAGGTTTAAATAAACAACTATTTCAGTATCAAGTTAACATTTTAAAACAGTAAATAAAATACTCAAGTCCCCATTCTGTATCAGCAGCTTTAAACTACATTCAATTCATTTAATTTTGCGAATTAACTGTTAAAGTTGTTAAAATTGCTCCAGTTGTTTCATAATTTCCCTTCTGTCTACTTTCGACATGTGAAAGTTTTAAAACTGTTTTGAAGATCGATTCAAGTCATGATTTTGCCGATTTAGGAGTATTTTAGATAAAAAGTTAATTAGGTTCGCTTGGAAGGTTCACAACAGCCTACTGGGAAGTCTCCTGCTTTAAGACGGCGGCTGTTTACTAACGCAACTAGTTTTCAATACTTCAATGTTGCTAACGCCGTCGAGTCTGTCATTTTGCATCTAGTTCTATATACATGTTATCTATTATCTACAGTAAAACGATGTTGACGTAGTTTGTAGCGGCTGTCAGCAGCAGTCAGGTATTCTTGTGTTTTTTATCCAGCGGCATGAGTTGAACTAAAGCCGTGAGTTGAGCATTGGCATTACCCGGGTCTTGCAATGCGGTCCGTTTCTCATTGCGTCCTAAAGACCACGCTGTGTATTAGTTCCGCTTCACTTGACATATTTCAATAATCGGAATTTGGATGTTTGTGAATCGTTCTCGAATCTTCCACGGCCGAATCGCTCAAGGATGTAATGGCGGCTGGGCATGTTGTACCGTGGTTCTAAGTGTTGGATGATGCGTCTTTACTCACGAAAGATAATGGCTCGTCATCCAGAATGAATTCTTCGGCAATGACTCGTTTTTCCCTGGGCTTTGGGACTGTCGAGTGCCTGTTTGTCACGTATAGCAAAAGTTTCTGCCAGTGTTAGTTGCGTAGGACCTTTTTGTCTTCGGTTTTCTTAACATACTTCTTATATTGTTTGTGGTGGTATTTCGCTAAATGCTTGATTAGGTTGGTTGTATTAAAACTTCTTACAGCTTTACCACCACGCTTGACTTTATTGTGGCATATGTTGCACTCTGCCTCTTTGTCTTTGTCGTCCTTTAAGGTGAAATGATCCCACACAGCTGACATTTTTACCGATAAAGTCTCTCGGTAAATTGGGAGACGGTAATGTAGTGTGTTAAAGGTGTGCCGTAAAATGCGGACCAGATTTTCGGGAAACCGAAGCAAAAACTGGAATGGATTATGTAAATTGGAGCGCTGGAAAACCCGAACCGGAATTTAAAAAACTGGATCGGAAGTCTGGATCATAACTTTTCCGTTTTGGCCGAGCCGATACCGATGCACATTTTTTTGCCCACATCGGCGACCGATCCGATCCAAATATCGGATCGGGACATCTCTAGTTCCCAGTCTAAATGGAGTCTCAATGGCAGCCTTAGAGTTAACTGAGACACTATTATGGTGAAAGATTTTGGTAGCAACTTCATGGTTCCTTTTTTTTTTTTTTTTTTAATTTTGTATTTTTTATTTTATTTATTTATTTTAAACATTGACACCTTTTTAAAATGATATCTCGATTCTTGACAGGAGCTTATCAATAACCTTTTGGGATACAAAGTATTTCAATATATTACCATTTCGATATTTGTCACACCCCTAGTTATATGGGCGTTTATCTAAAACACTTTCTTCAAGCTTCTATTTAGCATTATATAATACTGTAGAATGCTAAAAACAAAACGGCGTAGAGGTCATTGTCAAGGTGCTCTTGTTGGTTTCACATGCAGACTTTGTCAGATAAGAGTACAATATTACAGTATAGTCATTAGATTATATTAAACTTTGTCATTACACGTTATGCCAGCGTTCATAATATTACAATAATTTATTTTCCTTCATTTTTGTGTAACTCATGAAACTTTTGTATTTACTGTATACTTCATATGCACCAACACCAAACATCACAACGGCATAGTTTTTACACATGGGCCAACTTAATGGAAATTGAATTCCCTGGCCCGATTGATTCACAATATGACTTTCATTAAGTTGCATATTAATTTCATTTGCGCCTATTAAATCCAAATTAGATTTGCTTACCCCCTTTCACTAAATTAGTTTTATCCTCAGAAGGGGGGGGGGGGGGGGTAAAAAAAAAACCATGTAGTCCAGCCAACATTCAAATGCCTTTGGGAGTTTATTAAAAGAACACTGGCAGCTATTTTCTGGTCTGTTATAAGTTTGGTTCAGTCAACTGACTTTTTTAAGATACCTGATGACCATAGGCGGGTTTTGACTTTTGTGGCACAGGGGGCAAAAATGTTGGTGACCCCGAAACGCAGTGACAGCAATAAAATTAACTTACAAGATATAGGCTCGGATAGTAGCTTCGGCCTGGCTCAAACATACAGGCATCCCAGCTGTATGTGTGTGCTTGCATGTGTGAACGTGTGTGTTTTTCTGTCTTACCGAGTGGAGAAGTAGAAGTGAAACATGGTAATATAACAAGGGTCACGATGCAGAAATCGCAGACATTAAGGAGTGGTTGAGATTTTTTTTTGCCATATATTTACCTTTATAAACGCCCCCCCCATTTTTCTTTGTTTGGATCGATTATTTATCATCTAACATATCAGACAAAATGCGACAGTAACAAAAAAATACAATTAAGCGATAGTTATGAGGTAGATATCCGTGACTTTTTTAAAAGTTTAAAATATACGAATGAATAATTTTTTTAGTCTTTTTTTAAACTTTGAGTTTTTTTCTTTTTTTCAATGAAATATTAGATATCAAAGCTAAAAATGACATTTTGAATAATAAATATAAGTAATTACCTTTGTTTTATGGCTGGGTTGAAACAAAAGTGGTTGCGCCACGTCTGTAAACGGGGGTTTCCAGGGTAAAACAGACAAATTAAAAATAGTTTGTGTGGGCTTCATGCGCCATGAATCTGCTATGGCAGCATATAGACTTATTGTTCTATCAAACACAACAGTTGTTTTGGCTTAAAATACAGCAGGTTCTTTTAAAAAGGAGTGCAAGAGCAGAAACTGCTTTTATGATCTTGTCGATGTTTTCCGCCATATAGTATATTTTTTGTTCATTTCATTCATTTATGTTGTTTGTTTTATTGCGTTACAACTTTTGTAGACAACAATTACCGGCAAAGTCTTAATTTTTAATTTATATATTGAAAAGTCAATTATATGCAATGACATTTTAGGCCACCAAGGGGCTAGCCCGTAATCTCTGCGTATGCTAATGACCACATTTTGTGTCCCTCAAACTCCACATCAAAACTTTGTAAATCACCAAACAAAATGTTTCCATTAGAACAAATATCACTTTATTTTGTGGCCAAAATTGGCTTAAGATAAACATAACTTAGTATACCTATTGACTTGACAGCTTACCGTAATTTCCCGAATATAAGGCGCACCCGTGTATAACGCGCACCCCAAATTTACTTGTAAAATCTAGGGTAAATTATTGTACCCGTGTATAACACGCACCCTAACTTTAGCACCAATAAATAGAAGAATACAAGAAAACAGAGCTCGTATACAGATACAGAAATGTCATTTTACTGACTGGTGAAACACAGCACAAGCATAGCACATTGGTAGTTCAAAACATTACCGTAAACTGACAATATATACGGTAATAATATGATTTGACAACTTCTCCAACTTACCAGAATCCAGGAGAAAACAAAACAGATGTGGCTTTTCTTTTAAAGGCTGCTGTATAACTTGCTCGTTTTATCATGATGAATAAATGTTTCTTCCATGGATAGATACGGTAAAATAAAAGTGAGGCTAGAAGTCGGAAAACCGAAAGCGTGCATCGCTTTTGACTGACAAGAGGAGCTATTGTTATCTGGGTTTGAGTTTCCCGAGGGACAGATGTAGTTGACGGACACAGAAATAATAATAAACGCAAATAGCAATAAACGTTGACTCAAATGAGTTCAAGAAACTAAATTCTGTGCTTTATGAAGAGTGAAAAAAGCAGAATTTAACACAGACGAAATCATTCGACCAATCAGAGGGAAGTATTACCATGTAACGAGTTATAACAGAATTCACCAGTGGAACTTATGTTGGCATGTTGTATAGTTCCAGGGGGGAGGTATTTTGTTGAGGGAACAGCCGGAAAGATATATTCCGTGGCTTGCATGTGAGACAGACATTGCTACCGTATTTTGTTGCAGCCTAAATGTCAATAAAGCAACGCGGATAAGCTCTGTTGTTTGATACTCCACCTCCGACTCCTTCCCTAGCTCGCCACGACCGAAACAAAATGGTGACGTCACGTACCGTAATGGTCGGCTGCGGATCGCTGCATACGTTTCTTCAACACAACATGGCCGTGTCAATAAAAAAATAATCGATCTTTATATTTTTATATATATAATATACTTATATTTTTATCTCCATTCCTGTACCCGTTTATAATGCACACCGTGATTTTACAAGTTGATTTTGGGGAGAAAAGTACGCGTTATATTTGGGAAATCACTGTACTTTAAATCAGGATTTTCTATAATTACAACAAAATCACATTACTGTTAAGCATGTTCACTTTTTGTGTGGCACCGATTACTGCAGGACCGCATAGGAAGCCAAACTGGGATTCAAATTGTGAGGTATACTATGTTCATCTCTCACTTACTCGTTATGCCTCCTACAAATACACATGCTTTGATATTAGATCATGTTCCTGTTGCCATTTAGTTTTCATTCATACAGTACTTAAGCGTTGTTTCTCATGTTCTTTTCACTTGGTCCATCTACCGAACAGATATGCCTGAGGGCAGAGTTCATGGCTCAAATAGTCTAAGCCGGAGTAAAAAAAGGACTGCACTTGTCTTTCTAATGCCCTGTTTTGTATCCCAGTTTTAGAACACTCAGTGCTATTAGCTAAGCTGGTGTATATGTGTAACTGTGTGTGTCTGGCCCTAGGGTACTCTAAGGGTCCCGTCTTACTGTGTTTATCTCTCTGCGTATGTATGTGTATGTGTGTTGTCAGCATCAACAAAAGTCCTTTTGTGAGCAAGCTGAATTGGGATGCTTTAGCATCATAAACCAGGAATTTACAGCCACTCAGTAAGAATGGGTCATTAAATGTGTGCGGCGGGGTGTGTGTGTTGCTGTGTTTGTTTGTGTGAAACATTGCCATTGGACTCCGAGCATAAAAAAAGCCATTTGTTCCACAGTTAAAGCTCATTTCATTTCATTATGTGCCCCTTCCCTTCTCTCTAGTTAGTTACATTTTCGGTGGTTATGATCTCTCACATTGCTATTGCAGTGATAGTCTAGTCTGATTCTCTGCCTTTTATAGTAAACCAATATTTTGCTTCACCAATTGTGTCCTCCAGGCACACAGGTAGGCACGGAGGATATTATCTCTCAAGCAGTTTCCTTGGGTAGCTTCCAATGTATCTATATTTTACAGTAAGAACTAATTGAAATCCATTTGCAGACTGGTTTCTAATACCTAACTTTTTTAATTGGCGCTTTAGTCCTTTTCTGAGTGTTTCGTGAACTATATCGCCTTCTTTGAGGGCATGTATTTTGTTCATTCGTTGTTAGCCTTGGGTACAACTAAAATCTGCAATATCTCCCTTCTTGTATCCACAATTGTGGTTGAACGTTTGCGGTGCGCGCTCACAAAGTCTTCGGTAAGTGGGCGTGATGTAGTAAATGCTAACACATGCTGGGATATAGGAAACAAATTAAGGAAGTTAGCATTAAAATGCACATTTGAAATCTGAGAAGATGGCAAGTGATAGGGGAGTTAAATATGTTCCATCTTGTGTCGTCTCCTGCATCCGTGACAAATTCCCTTCTGTCAGTGGGAACTACAATGGTTTTAGGGAAGCTGAATATGGTCTGCAATTGTTCTAAGTACAACTCCTACATACCCAGAAACGTTTGATCTTCTTAACCTTCACATTTCACAAATAAGACAAAATGTGTTTTGTGTTTTTTTTGTTTTGTTTGTTTTTTGTTTTTGTAGTACATTCAAAAATATCAATTAAAAAAAAGGAAAATGTCAGCCTTTTTTAAATCTACTGACATGTTGTAAAATACCTTTTACTTTATCAGGCCTTTCGATGCCTGCAATGTTCTGGGGAATTGTAGTTGTAGATTTGAAATAAAAGTCTGGATCAGCAAACTTCACTAATGAATCCTGCAGTCTTTCGAGGACACGCTCCACCAAATTCTGTCTGAGTGTCTATGGTGTTGGCTCGTAACTCCTTCAGGCAACTCATCTTTTTGTTTGCTTTGGAAACTCCAAGCCGTATCTCAAAGTCCCTAATAGAGTAAATTTGATTGAGATATGTACACATAGGAAAGGTAGAGTGTAATTGTTAAATGGACAAATGTTGATAGATTTCAATTTGGTCCATGTGGTATGAGTAAGCCTACCATCAGCGTTCCTTGCTTGTTGGCGCCCAACATTTTCATTGTGGTCCATAACAGACATGAGTGTCCTTGCCTTCATGGAGTTGAAAACAAAGTGGAGCCTCTTCTGGATGTATCTCAGCATCACACTGTGGTACACCTTCAGGTCACCTAGAGAGCACAGTAAAAAGTAGCTTGTGAGCGTGAGCACACAAACAACGCTGACCAGCTCTCACCAAACGACGGAGTGACGAAAATACTACAAAAATGGCCGCCGCAGTACTTCCTCCCTCTCAAACGGCTGTTAAAATAAAAGCACGAAGAAAAAAATGCACTTCGTGAAATAGGCCGATAGGAAAGAACATTGACGATTGTTTCCATTTTAAAAATGCGAACCATAAATATGCATGGTGTTTGTTACAAGCCTCACTAACTCAAGTTGCGATATTGAGGTGTGCATGTACTAGGGCTGAGCGATATGGCCTTAAGCACATATCGCGGTAAATTGAGCAGATGTACCTCGATAACGATAAATGACGATAAATTCGCCCAAGCGGACTGTTGTATAATTTGAAAATCTGAATCAATGCATGAAATACAGATTAACCGTTTCTTGTTGATTTATTTAACAGCTTTCAATTTAATATGTTTAACAATCGTACATGCAGTTTAAACATTAAGTATACAAAAATGTATTGTAAACAATAAGAATTCAAGTATGAACATTTATAACAGCTTGTATGGCTTGAACAATGTACATTGTCATAATCAATATGCCTGTGCAAACATGTCATTGTAATACAAATGACTTACAGCTTGAACAGTACACTTCAAAAAGACAACTTTTTGTTAATGGCTGCTGTGACATATATTTACTTAACATGAACCCCCACACAGACACACACACATTAAAGCTGCATTGATCTAATGACACAGAATTAAGCACATACAGAAAAATAGCTGGGGCCATTAAACAGTCATATTAAAATTTTAACTGTTGGATTGTACTTTATGCTGAATGCTTTACTATCACACATAGACAGAGATACACAATAACGTGACATACTAATTGCTAGATGCAGTCCGTGCCCAATCCACTCATTAAGTTCAGCTGTTTTGCCAAGGTTAGAGCCGCTATCCGACTCCATCACGTTTATTTGTAGCGTTAGCTGCTAGCGTTAGCCACTAGCGTTAGCCTGTGGCTTGGCTACTAGTAGAAAGCATTGAAAGCATCCTCTTTGGAAATCGTGAGAACAAGGGAGGACACCGGGTGAAAGCCTGACTGGATGCCGCCAAGAGTCTATTTAATGTCGGGTGAAAGTTTGGCGAACCTCCCTAAAGCCACACTCCATCACGTTTGCTTGTAGCGTTAGCCGCTAGCGTTAGCCACAGGGCTCTTGTTTGTTTGGCTTCCTGATAACCACGTGACTCCATACGTAAGCACACTTTCTGCTTTCTTAAAGGGGAATGAACATTGCCGAACAACACAAGAGTCAAATCGGGATGAAAAGACTATATTTTCTTGTTTTATTAAATTACTGAATTTACCATCATGGTCAAAATTACGTCGGTCATCGTGAAGAATCTCGGTGCCGGTAAATTTTCGGTTTACCGTCCTGCTCTAGCATGTACATGGAGCAATACATATGAGAATTATTTTTTTACCTGTTTATCAGAAGCTCTTGAAGACGTTTGGAAGGTCAAAGGCACAGCATTTGGTTTCAGGAGGGGATAGCGATGAAAATGCACGCTGCAAACTCTCCAAAACAGTACTTTTTCCACCGGTGTGTTACTGTATGTCATATCCAGCAGAGAGTAACCACAGTTTATATAGTTCCTCGTTCTTCACAGGGAAGCGGTGGAAACTTTCCTCTGTCCATTTCTTCTGTATGTTTCCACAACTTCTAAACGCACATTTCACCATGTTGATGTCCTTTCGTGAACCTTCAGCAGAGCAGCCTGAGGTAAAGAAGAGCGTCCGTAGCACTGCTCTCTAGTGTGGTGTCATTACGCATATAAAAAATAGTCCTGCAGAATTAAATGAATTACGGCAGTTTGGTGCGACATTGTTTTGGCTGCAGGGGATTTTTGAACATTGAGCTGCGTTTTGAATTTATTTGACTATGTTAGATCTGTGAATATTGATTTTTATTAGCATGCTAAATGTCCATATTGACTTGCATTAGCAAAATCACTCAGGAGCCCTGAAAATAATAAAAGACTAACAAACAATACGGAATATTTTTAAATCAACTCCACTGACTAATTGACCCCCCACCCCCCCCACACACACACAACTCAAAGTTTAAGCCTGATGTGAAAAAGCCCGAACTTCCACTTTAAACTTAAGTTTGTACAGTATGAGGTGTCAAAGTTACCGTTTTTAATAGAATAATTTGACAAAAACCTTGTTTTTGCCATTTTTTTGTCCAAAATAGGTGATTTGGGTGAAACCAACACATTTTTTCTACATTAGGATTCCTAAAAACTTAAAGGTATAAAATGATTCACAGTACATTGTTCTTGAAAGATCAATAAAAATGCTGTAAACGAGCTGCCACTCCGGAAGTTTTCAGTTTGGAAAATTGCTGACATTAAAAAAAGTTAAGGACTTTTGTTTTTGCATTTCAAAAGGAAGACGCCATTCAAGATTTGGTGCATTCCTCCAATTGGAAGCATTAAAAGTTGCTCACCAAAAATCTAAGATAGGGCCTTTTTGCATGACCAAAATGACATTTGACACTAGACACTTAATGGACACTCTTTCAAAGTAATCATGACTATCTCTTCATTAAAAAAAACTATAAGAACACCTATCAATAAGTGTCATGCTTTCAATCTGCAGCTATCTTCTAACAAATTTATTGAAATCAATGAATTAATTTGCTGTATAAATACAGCCCAGAGACGTGCTGAAGTGTTTGTGTACAACAGTGAATAGCTTTTTTAAACGTTTCCTGTGATTTTCTTCTGGCTGCCACAATTTCTACAGCCACTCTACGAGTTGACAAAATACAATAATGGATCTTATCAACTTTTGTACTCACCTTAAAATAGTTTTGTGTAAGCATTGTAACCAAGGTGCAATGTTAACATCTTAAGCCAGTTGAGAGGGGTAAATTTAGGGTCACAGACAAGGACATAGGAAGGAAAAACAATAAACCTATAGACTTGACGGCCCGGGATTTTGCACTCCTTTTGACACTGCCACACTAATGCACTCATGCTCGCTTGCATGCGTTAAAATGATTACCTTTAAAAAAATAGTTGAAAAAATAGCACTTTGACCTTGTATGCTTTTGTGTTTTTTCTTGCCCTCTTTTAAGGTACTGTGCCAAAGGTCAGCCATATAATTTTAAAAATCTGCATCTTTGAAGGAACGCTACTCTTATATTTTAATAAGGGCTGTGAAATAATTAAAATTTTTAATCGATTTAATTACAGCTTGAAAATTTATCTTAATTAATCACAATTCAAACCATCTATAAAATATGCCATATTTTTCTGTAAATTATTGTTGGAATGGAAAGAGAAGACACAAGACGGATATATACATTCAAAATATGGTACATAAGTACTGTATTTGTTTATTATAACAATAAATCAACAAGATGGTATTAACATTATGAACATTCTGTTAACGCGATCCATGGATAGAAAGACTTGTAGTTCTTAAAAGACAAATGTTATTACAAGTTATAGAAATTTTATATTAAAACCCTTCTTAATGTTTTCGTTTGAATATAAAAAAATAAACTAGTAGCTGGCCATTGTTGATGTCATGCTCATGGTGCTGAAACCCATAAAATCAGTCACACCCAAGCGTCAGCAGAGGGCGACAAAACACCCAAAAACACAAGTAACAAGTGGACATTACACTGTGCTGTCATTTTAATCTGTTTGAGCAGGGCATGTGCGTTAAATGCGTCAAATATTTTAACGTGAATGATTTTACAAATTAATTACCGCCGATAATTTTGACAGCCATAATTTTGATATCTTATAAAAATGTTGGACAGCATTTCAGAGGTCAAGCCCATGAATAGACATCATGTTAACATGCTTCAGAATTCTTGTCTTTCGACATTTCTTTTTTTACAATGTGACAAACACAACCATAAAGCGTATTTACACAGTACTTTCTGATCTTCTGTGTGTGAGATTGACAATGTGTGCATGCACATTGTCACTTTAGCGTGTTTTCTATCACCAGTACACAAAGAAACACAAACTTTTTTATTTATTCTATTTATTTATTTATTCTCACCCGAGACCAACACACACAAGTAGATTGTCACACCTCCACCTCTTCTGGCAATGCACCACAGTGGCCTTTCTGATGTTTATCAAACCAATGTATGGGTAGTTTTCAGCTCCACTGGTCTGAACATATTATTCCATTTCCCTCTTTCCCACTGTTTAACACACAAATTGACATGGTAGGCATACACACACATGCACATGCACCCCCATGCACCCACACACACAAGCAATGAAACACAAACAGATCTCCCTCCCTCAATCACCAGGAGACCAGAAGAGCCTGTACTCCCTGCAGTAAATCCAAAAGATTGATGCGTCTCCTTGGACAAAATGAGATTGTATGTCATTACAAGACATTACGCTACAGAACCCCCAAGTAACCGAATTAACACCAGGGTGTCACAGGAAAGCACACTTTACATGTGCACACATTTATTCACACAACAGATTGTGCCTCAGAGTATTTCACTTCAACCGTTTTCTCTCGCTTCCACTCCAATCATTGACGTCTTCCAAGTTAACTAAAAGTTGTGAACTTCTAAATTTGACGTCAGCACTCCCTTGTCGTGTTGTCTTTGGATGCTTTAGAAGTTACAGTGGAATAAATAGTGGCAGTTGTCTCCTTGTGTCCATTTTGAATACTGAACATGAGTTTTGACTTATTGTTTGCAACTCAATTGGTGAGTCAACAGCAGCAGTAAGGCTATGATGTTTTTGTTTGCTCTGAGCTAGTTTTTGTTGATTGGTGGCTGTCCCAGCAGGGGTTACAATTGTTTCACAGCTTGCACATTTCACAAGTCATCCAGCAAAGTCAAATAAAGCGTGACAGTTTTTTCATGTCTTCCAATGATGATTTTGATTCTCTTGGAAGATGCATCGGTTTGTAGTTTTCTCTTGTTACCTTTTTTTGTTTCAGCTCATCTCACATGGTAGCAAGGAGACACGAGAGAAACCTACGGTTGAACACAACAGGTTTTGCACGCAATCAACAGCGATGGCAAAATATGCTCAGTCTTTTCTATTTTTGAAAGTTGTTTTTCTTTCCTAAAAGCTACATTTTAAGGACCATACTAACCATTAAAGAATGTACATTGTCTTGGTAAATGCTCCTCCAAAGCACAAAGAAGTAATTCAGAGAATGACTTTAATCCATAGAGTATGCTTCATATTAAAATATAGAGTATGCCTCAGCTACTGATATGAAGGTACTAATTAATATTCTTCCGGACATTAGGTGTTGGTTTTAGTAACTTATCAATATGGTAATAAACGATCTTGTAAAATGATATAATATGAATGCATTTAAGATACATTCATATTGTAACGAACGATACCTGGTATTTGTTAAGAAATTATCTAACATTCAGAGATGAAAACTTCGTTATCCCATTGGCTGCCATTTACACCGATAAATGCACTTCCAGTCAGTGTTGTTTTAGAAAGCCATCTTAATTCTCGTTTTAGTCTTTTGGACGAAAATGCTTATTAGTCTCAGTATATATTTTAATCATTTCAAACTGTGTTTGTCTTCGTCTAGCTTTAGTCAACGAAATCCCAATTTCGTCTAGTTTTACTTGAAAAATCTAAAATCAATCAATAAATAAATATATAAAAGGTTTCCAACAATTTCAAATGAACATGACAGACGAGCGCATAACTGTAGAGTCTACAAAGACATCACCATTTTCATGATGATAATAAACACTCAGCAGGAAAACAGCACATTATTTGCAATTAATTAAACTCACCTGGACGCCATGAACTGTATGTAAAATGTTTTCCAAGAGTTTAAGAAGCCACCGAGCCACCGCACTAAATGCTAATGCTAGCGCGAATGCTATGTTAGTTTAGTGTGTGATGATCACTCAGCACAGACCTTTAAAGGCTAAAACAACATGGCATATCTAGCCAAGATAAGAAAGCAAAACTTACCAAGCAGCACCGGACACGTTTCACAAAAGGAGCCTGGAATGGGCACAGGCTTACGCACCATGTGTGTGGGGAGGGGGAAGGCGCAGCACGTCAAATGAGTGACACGACCAAACACTGCTTAATGCGTGCTAACTGCACATGTAATAAGAACATATCACACATTTTGAATTTATGACAGAAACCATGGCAAACTTTCATCTCGTTCTCTTGTCGTCAGACGACAACTGCCATCCATCTCGTTATGTTTTAGTCTCCCAATAAACGCTTTCAGCACGTCATCGTGATGTCATCACCATGAACAAATTGTTTGTTGACGAAATATTTTCGTTATCGTCATCTTCGACGAACACAATGCTTTCAGTGGAAATTAAATGGATAGCTATTGCTGTAATGATAGCCTATGAGTTAATTGAAAATAAATACATGAAAAAGACTGCATCATACAATGTCAAAAACAGATTGGCTTTGGAATGTAACTAATGTGTAGGATTTGGAGAAGTGAAAAAGGGTGGGTTCCTGACCTCATCCATGCATAACACCTTTTCACTGCTGCGCAAACACAAATGTACGGTTGGTATGGATATGCAGAAGTCGCAAATGTGTCGAGGGTGTTTACTGTGCGTCCCTGTAAAGTTATTCCCGTCACATACAGGCATACTGTAACACAGTTGTCTTTTTTTGTTACTGAGTTTGACTTATTGTTGCTTCTGTCTAACTGGAGACACGCTCCCGCTACATCACTATCAGTTCTTTTCCTGGGTCAATGTCCGTTTTTTTTTTTTTTTCTTTGTCAAGGCTATCCCTCTGTAATGGAATCCATGCAAAAGTAAAACAACTAGCAAAACATACTTATTTTTATTTAATATTTAGTTATTTACTGGTTGGAAGTGGGAAAGTTGAAAATTTGCCATGGTCTTCTACGAAAGTGGTTTGAAATTTTGTATGACATTCACAATTATACTTATCTTTTGGTCATTGTACTTTAAAGGTTGCACTTTACTATTTTTCTATTATGTGTACTATTCAAATTAAGTGTGTTGAATGTAAAATAATGCACAACTAAATAAAAATCTCAACCTAATAACAAAATTTAGTGAGTCAGAATTTCTCGTTAGACTTTGTTGTTATTTTTTTTGTACACGCACTCATTTTTTTCCCAGTAACAATGACCTGACTGAAAACACAGTCTCGAGGTCTGCCTACAGACAAAACAAGAAGTTATGAAAACACTCAGAAATCCCATGTTGACATGAACTTGTGGTCTCTCACTCACGCATTGTGCATGTTCTTTCTCTCTGTGCCAAAACAACAAGCAAGACTTCTGTAGTTGTCTAAAAAGAACTGTTATTTTGTGACCTTTAGTCAATTCACATGCAGTAATTTTACTTTGTAACATGACTAAATTCATGTACAAAGGCTTAATTAAATAATTTGGGAGCTATGCTGGCTTTGACATGTACTTGTTCAGACATTTGACTCAGGCTGCATTACTGTAGTATATGGCGGAAATCAAAGACAAGACTGAAAAAGCAGTTTCTGCTGTTTCACTCCTCTTTAAAAGAAACTGCTGTATTTTAAGCCAAAAGAACTGTTGTGTTTGATTGAACAATATGTCTTTATGCTGCCATAGCAGATTCATGGCGAAGCCCTTGAACTATTTTGAATTTGTCAGTCTTACCCGAGAAACCCCCGTTTACAGACGTCGTGCAACCGCTTTTGTTTCAACCCAGCCATAAAAAGAAGAAGTAATTATATTTGTTATTAAAAGTGTAATTTTTAGCTTGGAATCATTAATTGATGTCTCATATTTTGTTTAAAAAAAAAAAAAAAAAAACGCTTAAAAAAATTATTCACTCGCACATTTTAAACTTTTAAACAAATTACGTCACAATGAAAAACACGGTGTCTGTAAAAAAGTCACGGATATCTACCTCATAACTATCGCTTAAATGTATTTTTTTCGTTACTGTCGCATTTTCTTCGATATGTTAGATGATAGATAATCGATCCAAACAAAGAAAAAAAATGAATAAAACGTTTAAAAGGGTAACTATATGAAAAAGAACATCTCAACATCTCCTTGATGTCTACGATTTCTGCATCGCGACCCTTGTTTTATTACCATTTTTCACCCATAAAATCCCCCTAAAATCCAGCTGTGGACATTCATAGCTTTGTCTTGACACTGAGTGATACATGCTACATGGAGTTTTTTGATCGAAAAAAGGTAAGTACGCGATAATATCTTGTTAAAGTCATGGCGTCTGTAATTCTGCTCTCGCGTGCCCTCACCTCCAGATAGGGTTTTGCTGTTAAAATTGTTTTTAAAATACCCTCCTGTTCAAAATTCTTTCTCCAGAAAATTGAGACGTTAAGCTTTCCAATGATGTATCACACATGCATGTCAGACAATTTTGATAGTTGGCCAAATTGGGGGTCTCAGAGAGGAACTTCAAGTCACCTGAGTGTTTCCGCCATATACAGATTCAACATTCTTAATTAGATTTGTCACATTACCTTTTCAATTTTTCTCAGAATTGATGCATTGAACACATTTTAATATTTGTATAAGAGAAAACAATTCAGTATGCATCATTTATGTATTATTTACAATGTTGCTCTTGAACAAGTTCACATAATTCCCTTTTCATGCAAAACCTATTTTGATTAGAGGGTTAGAGCTCAAGATTAAAAAAAAAAAGAAAAAAAAAGAAGGCGTAATTATGTTTATGCAAATTCCCCGCAGCCCTTGGATGCAACTAGGCTCATGCCCTCAAGCTAGGACAATTTAACCAACCACTGCTTTCTTTATAGTAATCATCCTCTATAAATTTCCCTCAATGTGTCTTCATTGTTCAGCATGTCGCTTTCTTTGAATCCCAACTCCTAACTTGCGGAGACTAACTGTACACTTGAAGATCTCAGCTTTCTTCATTTTAATGCTTTGTTTGCTCATTTACCCACTCCAAGCTATCTCAGTGTGAACAGTAAGTGCACTGAATAACCTTGCTTTACAATACAAAAACTCGCCCATTTGCCTTAGCAGTCTAGGCTTTGTTTTGATAATTGCGTTCTCAAGCTGGCAGCCTGTAACCCCCCGTCAACAAACTAAGACACACACACACAAGGCCCAATGTGTTTATGCATGGAGCAGTTTTCTAATTAATGTGCAAACCATAAGTGCTTATCATTGAGAAAACCTTTTCCTGCTTAACTGTCTCTAAGTCTGTGTCTTTAAGATGCTGCACAAGGGAGTCCCTCTAAAGGAAACCGCTTGTTTCTGTGTGCATGTGTGTGCACTTGTCAAGGGAGGTTTACAAATGTATAGAGAAACCGCAGGCTTTTCTTTTTCAAGACTGCAACACAATAGTGCCTTTAACACACACATTCACAAACTCACGCATTCATGTACACACAAACCAGCCCGAGACACACTAGAGAGGAAGCCCCACTCATTGTAACACATAGATGAACTACAGAGTTGTCAGGTGCTACAGCTACCTCTGTGGTTTAATTAGCCAGAAGGAAACAGAAGGGGTTTATGTGATAAACAAAGGAGGAAATAAAATTGATAAAATAAATGCTTATATATCGTTTACCATTTTACTGTTTGAATTAGTTTCAATGTTAATACTGGTTCTCACTTGGACTCAGCAAACTTGAAATGCATGCTGGGCATCTGTATTTATACAGGACGTGCTGTGACACTGCTCTGTTCTATCCCCTTTTGTGTCAGAGTGCTGACGAGTTGTCGCACTTTGTTTGGGGTGATGGGAATGTCGAATCTGCTAATGCGTTGTCGTGATATTGGACAAATGCTCAGCAGCAGCACGCTGACAAAGTTGCACACAGACATACATATAATTGATACACACGCATGCACACAAAACCAAGTAGACCACTGACTGTCTCTTGAGATTAATGTTGGTGTGATCCACTCAGCTGGGCCTGATCACATTAAGATGGATGGACCCCCTGGTGGTGGTAGTGGTGGCTGTGGTGTGTGTCTGTGTGTGAGTGTTTGTAGGGTCCCATCTGTCTCTGTTTTCTCCACTTCGAGGTTATGTGACCTAGCTGCCATCTTTAGTGCCCTCATCTGGGATAACCAACGCATAGAGTGGCAGGGATAGACATTTTAATACACAACTATTTTTCTACTCAATTGCTCGCCTTTGGTGACATGCTTTTCTGCATGTAGTTAATAGTTCAAAAGTTTTTTTTTAAACGGTACTCTTTCAAGAATGCCTTTGGAAACATTAAATTTAAAAAATGTCATTTAAAAAAACAACTTTGAAACAAGGCGTTTCATTCATTTTTAAATTTTGTCAGTGGTCTTAATGGATTAAGATAAAAGCTGAAGGCAGCACTAGTAGCAACCCAAATACAGTATTCTAGTTATTCTTTAGCAGATATGGCACTGAAGAAAAAAAATGTCCAGTTTCAAATTACTGTAGTATAAGTAAGGTCAAATAGTTTAACACATGATGGATTTGGAGACCCATTCAACCCCTCCAATTTGGAATTAGTGGATATAGTCATTTCAAGTTCTTATTCATCAAATCTTTATAAACTATGTAAGCATTTTCAAAGTAATGCCTTTGGGTTCCTTGGGTGCAAAAATGAGATTCACTGATGTTTTGTGAAATCCAAATTGTGTGACCACAGAGATGTTTTTTCATTAGGTTCTTCTGTTGAAATCTGGACGAGACTGAGGGTAAACCAAATAGGGCTGTCCTAAATGATTATTTTTTACCCGATTTGTCAGCAGACTTTTTTTTTACGATTAGTCGACTATTCAACCCCCCCTTTTTTTCTTTTCTTTCTTTCTTTCTTTTTTTTTTTTTTTAAAAACTAGCAATTTTATTTTTGTCGACGCTTATTAATAAAAAAAAAAAAAAAAAAAAAACACACACACAAAAAGAAAACATTTTGGAACACTTACATTCTTTATTGAAGTCCAAAAAAAAAAAAAAATTAACAATGAGGTCAAATGCTGATAGAATCAACTATTGCAAAAGAATGGAATGTAAACAGATTCAGAACACTGACTTCACCTTTCCAACATGATTCAAAACAATTCTTGAAAGAAAAACTACAAATTAAAAATGGCAATTAGTGTACATTACTGCACTATATGTACAGTACATACATATTAATTAGGGCTGTCAAACGATTCAAAATTTTAATCGAGTTAATTACAGCTTAAAAATTAATTAATCGTAATTAATCGCAATTCAAACCCTCGACAAAATATGCCATATTTTTCTGTAAATTATTGTTGGAACGGAAAGATAAGACACAAGACGGATATATACATTCAACATATGGTACATAAGTACTGTATTTGTTTATTATAACAATAAATCAACAAGATGGCATTAACATTATTAACATTCAGTTAAAGCGATCCATGGATAGAAAGACTTGTAGTTCTTAAAAGATAAATGTTAGTACACGTTATAGAAATTTAATATTAAAATCCCTCTTAATGTTTTCATTTTAATAAAATTTGTAAAATTTTCAATCAAAAAATAAACTAGTAGCTCGCCATTGTTGTCAATAATTACACAATGCTTGTTCATAGTGCTGAAACTAGTGTTGCACCGATACCATTTTTTGGCCCCAATACCGATACTGATACCTGGCTGTGCAGTATCGGCCGATACCGATACCATACCGATACCACCCCGATTATATATATATATATATATATATATATATATATATATATGTGTATATATATATTATTTTTTCCCCAAAGAGCTACATAATTGGATGTGAAATCATTGCTATCAAGGCTTTGTCAGGCTGTTGCTTACCTTTGCAAAATAGGAAAACGACTAGTACAAAGTATAATACTAGCCCAACAGCAAGAAAGTAAAAATAAGTTCATAATAATAAACTCTGAATGAACTGAGTAAACATTTTTTTAAACCTCTCAAAGGTCAAACAGTGCAACTTTCATGAAATTATTGTCACATTCTGCTGCTGGTTAGATTGTGTTTTGTTGCTGGGCTGTTAGTGGGGGCGTTCCTGACGTCGCACCTGAATCCAATGCGGGCTCATCAACGCAGCATTTAAGCACGGGTGAGCTCAGAGAAGGCTCCCGAGATATTTGCTTTGCTGATCGCCATTTGACATCTCGCACTATAGTCTCGCTACATTTGCTTGTTACGCCCCTGCATTGGTTTTTTTCTGTTAGTGTGCTGCACTCGTTTGTAGCCTCTACCCTGTGCAGGTATTTGAGTGTTTTTATTTTGGCTTTTTGGCTCGCTGCCTATCGTCTTAGTTAATCTTCGAGTTTGTAGTATTGAGCTCCGTCGACCTGCTGTCACGGACTCCTTTTGTTATTTCTACTATCCCGCGATCGCGTGTTATTTTTTGTTTGCAATCATTAAACCCTTGTACTTATCCCCCGCTTGTTGTCCGCTTCGAGGTCCAACCTTGTTTCCGCATTTGCGGACGCTCACAATTATAAGTAATAATAATTGACCACAGCATCCCGTCTCTCTATTAGCCTCGTTTTTTCGGGAGAGGGTGGGTCCCTTATTTCTGTTTCTGAAAGGTGGCAACCCTACTTTGGAAACAGTTCCCAAATTACTGCAGCATTTCTTTCAGTAAAAGACAATAAAAGTAAAGTAGACGTAGTGAACTGACCAGAGATTGTTGCACCTGTCCAGCGGCCTTCCTCTGGATAGCAGTCCTGCTCTTGCAGGCTCAAACTTGTTGTGTTCGTTCACGTTTCGTCTTCACATGTTTTATCAGGTTCAAGGTATTGAAACTGGCCGATTTAACTCCACATCTCGAAACTTTCAGGCCGCAAATCTTGCACGCAGCCATTGATTTTAATTGACGGGATTTCTATTTTGAAATAATTCCCGACCGCCGCCATGCCACCATGTCGGCCATGTCGCCAGGTCGGCCATGTCATTGGTCAGAAGTGGCTATTGGCCCGTTCTCATTGGTCTGGAGCAGGCCAATAGCGATAGCTGTTTGGTGTTCACGTGTCATCACACAACACAGAGACAAAGTGTAGTGAGCGCCAGGAGAAAAAAAAAAAGGCTGCGGTCAAATGTTATAATAATGGACCGGTAAATGGTATCGGCGCCGTCTTTGTTGGTACTCGCCGATACCGATACCACCGTTTTGGGCTGGATCAGCGCCCCCTGCCGATACTAGTATCGGTATCGGTGCATCTTTAGCTGAAACCCACAGTCGCACCCAAGCGCCAGCAGGGGGCGACAAAACACCCAAAAACACAAGTAACAAGTGCACATTACACTGTCCTGTCATTTTAATCTGTTTGAGCGGGGCATGTGCGTTAGTTGCGTCAAATATTTTAACGTGATTAATTAAAAAAAAAAAATTACAGCCCATTAACGCGATAATTTTGACAGCCCTAATATGAATACATTACAATATAAAGTAAGTAAGCTTAGTGCAGTCATAGACTATAGTAAGCTGGCCACTGTTTCCACCCCCCCCCCCCCCCAAGCGGGAGCATGCATCATTCTAACAAATACAATCTGTCCAATAAATGTCACGTGTTACTGGAGTGAAGTACATGACAATAACGTAATCATGCACGTTGATACGATGCACATAAAGGCAACTTCAATGAAAAATGTCGTTATGTAATGAGTTTGGGTGTAAGGTGTTTCGTATTGTGTGGTTTTCGATGTCATTAAAACGGCTCGGCTTGGCTCCGTGGTTCAACAATCCACCCCAGAGTCCTGTCCTTGGACGCTACAGTTACTTAGTTATGTGGACTTACGATCTGCCAGCTTGTTGTCTCCTGTCGTCTTCCCATATTTACAAATGAGTGACCGCGCTCCAGTTGTTCATTCACGACGGAGCTGTGGTATGCAAGCTTGGCATTGCGACACGACAGTGTACCCTCCTGTGTTTCGTTGAAATAAGTCCATGCTTTGGCCACTCTGGTGCCCCTTTTTTTGGCTTTGTGCTGCTTTCCCTGCTTGCATCCCGAGCGTCCGCCATTTTATTCTTTCCACGCACATATTTTTTTTACCCTTCATCAAACGTCGACGGGATGGTGTGCTCGTCAATGCATTAACGTCATCGACTGCGTCGGCTAGACGGGACAGCTCCAAAACCAGTCACACTTGTGCTCACAATCCACCCATAACAAAAATAATGTTCTGTTCTGTTTTGAATGCCTTGTACTGTCTACCTGGGTTTGGGGTAAGCTGTAATTTAAATGATTTAGTTTAAAAAAAAATGCATTTAAAAAAATAGTGGTGAGCTTTGGCACAGGAATAGAATTCAGGTTATTTAAACCAAATATTTTGATTTTTTCTGTGTCCAAGGCCAGTTTCTGTGAAGCTACAGTACACAGCTTTTTAACTTATCCTTTTTTCAGCAGACAGAATATTTTTGTCATAAACTTAAGTATATCATCAAAATTAGTTGATGCATAGTGCTGCCTTTTGTGGTTTGAATCATTAATTAGGAGCTTTCGTCAAGGCTATTTATTTCTCAGAAAACCAATTCGAAATGGAGAATCTATTCAATTATCTGTGTTTTCTACAATAGGCGCACAGTGGGCCAATAGAGAGCTCTTTCATTGAGAAACTGGACTGAGGTCAATTATTTGTCACAGCTAGGATATTTTAAGACATTTGGATAAAACACTATTTGACATGCTTCAGAAAATAATACACCACATCAAAGATTTCTATTCTAAAATGTGGGTTTCAGTGTGCCAAATTGATGGTTCGATATTGGACTGTAATAGATGAATAGCGACTTTAAGCTTTTTGCTGTCAGGGGTCACCACAGCAAGTCACTCACATGATTTATTTGGCAGTTTCTTATGTCAGATGCCCTTACTGACGAAACCCAACCATTTTTATCTGTGCCTGGGACTGGCAGTGGCTATGAAATCCCCCC
The DNA here is from genome assembly GCF_030265065.1 of Corythoichthys intestinalis. Lineage (NCBI taxonomy): Eukaryota > Metazoa > Chordata > Actinopteri > Syngnathiformes > Syngnathidae > Corythoichthys > Corythoichthys intestinalis. The sequence goes on from NC_080398.1 coordinate 16,522,109, forward strand.
AAATATTATTATTTTTCTCTCCCACTCACTTGCCTCACTGTACTGAGACAGCAATAAAGAAGTGCACCCAGAATTTAGATTAAGGTCTTACTTTGCTGGTAAATCCTTGTTCTTTCTATCCTCAGGCTGCTGAATAAATTTTGTCCTCTTTCTGTGGTTGACAGCCCAGAAGTAAATGCAGGAGAAACTTTTTTTTAATGGTTATTTCTTGTATTGCGTTCATTGAGATGTAACATTTTCAGGTAGAGCACAGGAGAAGAGTTTTTAATAATGAAAAGGCTCCCAACTTTTTAAAAATCTTTTTTCTCTGACCTTTTAATTAGTATGAAAAATGTATACAGTTGCCGCCCCCCATTCCCCCACCCCCCACCTCCACCCCTGTTGGGCCGCTTATATCTGGACAATGGCAAATATTAGTGTCTTTAAAGGCAGGAACATTTTTTATGTGCCACATGGGAGTTTGTAGTACACCTGATGTGTTTTTTTATATTATGTCGACTATTCAGAGAATGCAGCTGGAGAGAAAAGGGTTCGGGGGACCGAGAGGAAGAAAGAGGGAATAATTATACAAAAACATGACTGTATATACAGTGCCTTGCAAAAGTATTCGGCCCCCTTGAATCTTGCAACCTTTCGCCACATTTCAGGCTTCAAACATAAAGATATGAAATTTAATTTTTTTGTCAAGAATCAACAACAAGTGGGACACAGTCGTGAAGTAGAACAACATTGATTGGATAATTTAAAATTTTTTAACGAATAAAAAACTGAAAAGTGGGGCGTGCAATATTATTCGGCCCCTTTACCTTCAGTGCAGCAAACTCACTCCAGAAGTTCAGTGAGGATCTCTGAATGATCCAATGTTGTCCTTCAGCTTGTCCAGAGCTGAAGACTGCTGTTCACAAACACTCTCCATCCAACCTCACTGAGCTCGAGCTGTTTTGCAAGGAAGAATGGGCAAGAATGTCAGTCTCTCGATGTGCAAAACTGATAGAAACATACCCCAAGCGACTTGCAGCTGTAATTGGAGCAAAAGGTGGCGCTACAAAGTATTAACGCAAGGGGGCCGAATAATATTGCACGCCCCACTTTTCAGTTTTTTATTTGTTAAAAAAGTTTAAATTATCCAATAAATTTTGTTCCACTTCACGATTGTGTCCCACTTGTTGTTGATTCTTGACAAAAAATTGAAATTTTATATCTTTATGTTTGAAGCCTGAAATGTGGCGAAAGGTTGCAAGGTTCAAGGGGGTCGAATACTTTTGCAAGGCACTGTACACTACCTGCTACAGTACCTAATGTACATTTTGCTTTATTTGACACTTTCTATTTAACATATGTTGAATAACTATAATATCTAGAATTTTGTAGTCAGACTTTTGATACACCTGTCAGTTTTTAACTTACAGCCAGTGTTGTCACAGATTACTTGAAAAAGTAATTTAATTACTGATCACCCCTCAAAAAAGTAGTCTAGTTACTTTACTGATTACTTTATTATCAAAGTAACTAATTTACTTTAAAAGTAATTTATCTGTACTTTTTACCATTTTTTTCTCCCTTTGCGGCCTCAACTTAAGAATGATAACAGGAAAATGTCATCGCATGTAATTAAATTTTTCACATAAGGCTTAATTTTCAAGTTTGCAAGGGTTTAATATGTCGATGGAGTTGATTTCAACCACCAGTGACTCGCGCTGGCTTAGCCACTCTGGAGCCCTGAAACTAACAAATAACTGACAAACTACATGGAATTTGTTCATATCAACTCCAACAACTAATAAAACCACCGCTAACTCGAAGATTAAGCCTAATGTCAAAAATTCCTAACTTTCCCTTTAATATAAAGACCTAGCCGTTAAAGTGTTGTCTATAAAAGCTGTAAAACAATAAAACAACCAACAAGAATGAATGAAATGGACAAGAATACTACAAAATATTTCATAATGGGTCCAAATTATTTTTTCGAACAGATCATGTGACTAGCACCTTAGAGACTGTCCTTTTGCTTTGCTCAGCCAAAACTACATCTGAGGAGGCAAGATGGATATTTAGAATTTCTTTAAATCTAAGCTTTCAAAAGCTATTAACAACAACTGAGGATGGAACACGAACACTGTCAATATGAATATATACAGTACAAACCAAAAGTTTGGATACACTTCAAGGGTGGACACTTTGAAGAATGTAGAATATAAAACATGTTTTCAGTTATTTCACGTTTTTGCCAAATACATAATTCCACATGTTCGTTCATAGTTTTAATATCTTCAGTGGAAATTTACAATAGTAGTGAAACTATATAAAATGTACAAATGATGAGGTGTGCCCAAACCTTTGACTTTTGTTTCAGGGTCATCAACATGTTTTGCCCCCCTCCCACAAAAGTCAAACTCTCCCTATGGTTACAAACTGAAACTTTAAATGTACGTAAAGGCTGGTTACAAACTGTGGAAGTGCTGGCTGTCTCGTTACCTGTAGGCTTTGTTTTGAGTTTTGTCGCGTTGTGCTTTGGCATGTGCCGGTTACCGGTTTCACGGTTTACCGTGGTGTGAAAACGTCACAGTTTCAAAACCACAAAAAATTTCCGTCAGACCGTCGTACGGTATTCGCTATTTTTCTTGTGTCAAAAATGCAGCCAGAAGCGGCTTGGCGCAGCAGCGCTCACCCTCTCCTGTTTGTTGCTGTGTGTGAAAGCGGCGCTATCGGCTAGCCAGCCAGCTAACCCCAAAACAAATACTCCAAACATAAGGTGTACTGTTCTTCAATTTATTGAGCTCTCAAATCGTGGTAAGTGTAATATACAAAATATTACATAGAGTACATTTAAAATTAGTGATGCACGATAATACATTTTTCAACCGATAACGATAACCGATAATCTCCTCCTCATTCCAACCGATAACCGATAATGTCAAGCCGATAATTCTATTAAAAGATTTATGTAAAATTTTAAAGTATACACAAAAGAAAATATTACTGTGCAAAAATATAATTTATTGCTCTTTTTTTCAACATAAAATATGAACAAGTATTCAATTCCAACATCTAAATAATGATTTTTGGCAACAATTACTTACAGAGTAAATACCTAAATTGCACAAAAATGCCTTTAAAAGTAAGCCATTCCTAAAATACATAACATTAATACACTGCAAAACACACCTCCTTAAAACTAGTCAGTTTTAAGTGTAAATCTATTGGAATTAAGTGAAATTTTCTGCCAGCGCTTCAAGTGTATTTCTCTCAGATTTCTTGGAAGAAAAATAGCTAGCTGAAAATAATCTTAACAGCCTTATTTTAAGCAATACATTATTATACTTAATCCTAAAAAAAAAAAAAAAAAAAACTTGGAAGAAGATTTTGAATAATATTTGTAGCTACAGAATATTATTGTTATTTCATTACAACAGGAATGTGCATATTTAAATTGATACGTGTTAATAAGTGCCAATAAGTTTTGATTATCTACTGTGACTGTAATTGAGCAGACAAATAAATTTGAAAAGTGATTGCTAATTTTATATGCTTTGTTGCACACTGTGAAAATGATTAACTCAAAAGAGCGAGATGTCATGTACCCATTCTGCAGCGCTTTGTTTACATTTGTGGCACTCACGACATTTGCTTTACAGCAACTAAACTGATACACGGCAGTACGATTTGGATGGAGTTGGAGCTCGCATCTCCGTGCGTGTTGTTTTGTGCCTGAGTTTTGTTAGTCCGAAAATAAAGGCAGCGTTACAAAGTCTTCTGACTGCTCGTCATTTTACATACTGAATGCATTATTGACTGGCTGACTTCGTTTTTCTCCATGTTTAAATTATCATCTAACCACTGTGCCGTCATGATAAGCTTGCTTATTGGACATCACTTTTCCAAATGTCTGTGGTGAAAATGTGATTGGCATGTTTTTCATGAAGAATGGTGGTCGTATAAACTGCATTATTATTTTATCCAGGGCTTTGGCTCTCGGGTCATTTCGGTAGAAAAAAAATCGTGTCTCGTCTCGGCGGCGGCGGCTACGTTCGTACCGTATAATCCGCCCGCACTGGCCGGCTCGCCGCGGCGTATTCGGGGCCTGGCTCTGCTCGCACGCCGTGGGGAGCGCTCGAGAAAAACCGGGGTGTTCGCCGGAGGTCCTGAAGCCGGGGAACCGGGCTCTGCCCGCCCTGCCAACGGCGCGGCGGCCTGCCGGACCGGCCAGAGCGGCGGGCTCCGTCGGAAGAGTGCTACTTTTAGACTATCGGTCTCCAGTCGTGCCGGTTTTTAGCCTTAGATGCGAGTTTACCACCCACCTTGGGCTGCTTTCCCAAACAACTCGACTCTGTATTGTCACAAGCCCCGTAGTTTAGCTTGTGTTTCCAATAGCTTTAGCATTCCCGCTAGCAGCAGCCTCGTATTCGTTCCAAAAATCTTTGTGATGCAGTTTTAAATGGATGCTGTGTTAGTGGTTTTAAATGAGGATGCTTTCTTTCGGCCTCGTGGAACTTCTGCGGTAAATGTTTCGCAGATGGCGAGAGCGTCGTTTTTTTAGTAACAGCTGCCATAATATTCAACTATTTCTTGTCGTGTAACTCCGCCTCCTTAACCCCTCCTCCCTCAGGGGCTTCAGAGAGGGGAGGGGTTGAGGAGGCGGCGTGCTGAATTCTTCGGTTGTGCATATTTGGAGGCTAAATCATGTATATAATTATCGGATTGCATTATCGGTTGAATTTTTTTAATTATCTGGATTATCTGTGTGACGTCATAATTGCCATTATCGGCCGATAATTATCGTGTATCTTTATTTAAAATGTTGTACAGTTAGATTTTTCCATGTGAGTAGCTTCAACAGATAAGCACCATGGAAAAACTTCGCCAAAAACAAAACACACATTTTCCTTTCAAATTCAATATACAAACTAATTAAAAGCTTACAAAGATAAATGTTAGCCTAGGCTAAGCTGGGAGAGCAACTTCGTTGAGTGTGACAGCCGCAGAGTGAGAAAACAACCTTGATTCCCTTGAATTAAGAGGAAAAAGTGATAGCGTCAAAGATCGCTAATTGCGAAAGATGATCTTGCCCTAAGCACAAATCCACGTTCGCTGGATCAAGGTGACGTCTCACTCCCAATGTTTTTTATTTATTTATTTATTTTTTTTTTTTCAGATGAAACCTTTCCACAACAATATTGACATTTTAACTAACTCATACATTTTTAACTAACTTATGAATTCTTTGTTCTTTTTAACACAAAGGCATGACATCATGTAGACTAGAGTTGACACAGTGGCTGAAAATGGCGAAACTCCACTTAAGCTTTTCCACACTCAAAAAAAAAAAAAAAAGTCATGCAGTATAAATTTAAAAAAAAATTATCTAGAAGTGTTTTTACTTTTTTATAGAAATTATTTTGTTCTTGCTCTAATCTTGAGCAACTTGAGCTGTGGCTGTAATCTATGTTATATTTGTTTTAATTTTATTTAAAATATTTGTTTTATTGATAATTTATTTATTTTAACAATATATTCATGTTCCAATTTGCAACTATGGTCTGAAAAAAAAAAAAAAATCCTGTTCAATGGAAAAAAGTTTTTTTTTTTTAAACACATACATCTCAAAATTTTTTTGAGCTATAATTGGAATACCGTGATATTTTTGGGGTATTTTTGCTCACGGTTATCGTACCGTCAAAATATCATACCGGCACATGCCTAGTTGTGCTATAATTCCAAGTGGTTCCTTGAATTGGATGTTTTTAGCGGTCGACAGTCTTTTTGAGCGAGCGCAAAGTTTGAAACGCACGTAGATATATTTGTCATTTTTACTGGACAGAAATGTGAGGTAATGGCTGTATTTCCAGTGAGCAAATGCAGTCGTTTGTGGGATCTTTTCTGCTTCTTTCACTGTTAGTTGGCGTCCTGACTAGGTAGCCAGACTATGTTGTTGGCCGCCACTGCCGCAGACAGTGCTCACACAGCATGGTAATAAACATGACCTGTTTCTTTTTTTTTTCCCGATGAGAAAACGTGACATGCGGTGTCACTCCCAAACTCGAGCAACATTTTCTATTTGAAATGCTCTTCGTACATGACTACAGTATTCGTCATTACACATACATTACGAGGCAACAACAAAATGGTAACGCACAGGCACTAAGGAAACTAACTTTAACCAGATTGCTGGTTCGGAAAAAAGAATCGCGTTAGATTGCTCGTTACTGTAAGAAAGTAATCAGATTACAGTTAGGTAACTAAGTAACATGTTACTGACAACACTGCTCAAAACCCACATAATGTACATTAATTTAGTACACTGAAAGTCATTTGATTGATTAATTTAGTGGATGTACCTATTTGTCCAGGTGCCTTAACGCATGTACCTACTGCAAGACAAAGCATGCCAGAGGAGACTTGGCCAGCTATCCCATAGAAGAACTGGTTGAAAGAGCCCGACAGTCTTTCCAAGGTGAGTTAGTATTAGTACATATGCTTCTTGTATTTGAACATTGTTAACTGTTACTGTTTTAGTGTGCGTGTGACTCTTCTATCATGTGGAGAACATTTTAGTAACACATGTTGATGTGTTTTGTTTTTGCTTTGTGGGCCTATCCACTTGGCTTGGTTTGATGCCAGATGAACAGCTGCTGTGCCCTGGCATCTGTTTCTTAAGAGTAGACTCCCAGCTTCCTTACTGCACAGCAGGCCATGGTTCAAAAAGACCCCCAGGCGGTTCAGTCAAGGGCAAATCTACCTATTTACAACACAGATCCTGTTTTTACGACTTTTTTCTTTTTCTTTTTTCTTTCTTTTTTTTTTTAATTTTATGAACTCGTATAATATAAATAAAAATTAAAAAATATCAAACATGGCTTTTTAGAACATTTTATATAAAAGTGTATTGTCATACTAAAATAGAGGACCATCCACAGTTAACCAACACTAGTAGCAATCAGTAGCATTTGGAACTAAAGGTCTAACCCAACTCTCAATTAAATCAAAGATTGATTAAAAGGTTAACCAACGAGGGTGTGATGTGCTTGAGCTCAGTCCCTAGTGTCACCTTAGAGACACTCAGAGACCGAAGACTTTAGGCGATGTAAATTGATGTTTTCGGTCTGTGAGAGGAAGCCAAGTGAAAGCCGACACAAACACAAGCAGAATATGCAAACTTTGCACATAATGGCCATAGCCCAAATTTGATCTTGAGACCATTTTACAGCGCAACTATCCAGAACACTTTAAAACAACTGCATGCATGCAGCAGCAGTGCCTGGAGGTGGCCATTCAAGGGCGAACTCACCAGCTGGCGAGAGTTTGATGTTGGTGTGTGAGTGTGTGTGTTCTCATGTAAAATTTAAATCATTGCAAGTCGAATATCTCGTGCCCTTTACACTTTTTGCACAGTTGAAGGGAACTTAGTAGTTTACGGCAGTACGGATACAGTATTTCGCAAGATTGTGTTGAAAATTATTTTTATACGTGTTCTGAAAATCTTTCCCAACAGAATTTATTAAAATGGAACCCAAATAATTAGTGCTGCAACGATTAATCGATTAACTCGAGTATTTGATTAGGAAGAAAAAAGATTTGAATTAAATGTTGCTGCTTCGAGTATTCGTTTAATTATTGTGGCGTTGTAATGGTTTATTTTGAAAGTGTTTGCATTGTTTTATTGATCTGATTGAATACACTGCCATCTAGTCTGCCTCATTTCACATGGCTGAATCCAGCTGCTCCATGTTAAAACCAACATAAGCTAAGTTTTTGTTTGAGCTAATGTTTTTTTAATGCATTCATAATTTTGTTTATGGGTATATTTAGCCGTTTTTCGTGAGAATATGTGTCTGAACCATTTGTTAAGAGCATTGTAAAAAAAACAAAAAAAAAGTTAGCGTTTTATAGCATTTAAGCTAGTGGACTTTTGCTATGTAAGTTAGCCAATTGTTCTTTTGTTGTACATAGAACCTTATTTAATTATTTTTTTTTATACCGTTTGAGGCTCAGCTCATGTATTTTAATTTTTCATGTGCTTTATCCGATTACTCGATTATTCGACAAACTACTGAAATAATCGATAGCTGCAGCTAGAGCAGGGCGGTAAACCGAAAATTTACTGTCACCGAAATTCTTAACGATGACCGACGTAATTTTGACCATGTCGGTAAATTCGGTAAATTAATAAAACAAGAAAATATAGTCTTTTCATCCCGCTTTGATTCTGTTGTTCGTCTATGTTCATTCCCCTTTAAGAAAGCAGTCAATGTGCTTACGTAGGGAGTCACGTGATCATCAGGAAGCCAATCAAACAAAAGCCCGGTAAGCTAACGCTAGCAGCTAACGCTACAAGCAAAACGTGATGGAGTGTGGCTTAAGGGAGGTTCACCAAACTTTCAACCGACATTTAGTAGACTCTTGGTGGCATCCAGACGGGCTTTCACCCGATGTCCTCCTTTGTTCTCACGATTTCCGGAGATGGTGCTTTCAGTGCTTTCTACTGATAGCCAGGCTAACGCTAGCTAGCGGCTAACGCTACAAATGAACGTTATGGAGTCGGATAGAGGCTCTAACCTTGTCGAAACGGACTGCATCTAGCAATTACTATGTGGCGTTATTTTGTATCTGTCTGTGTGTGACTCCTCTGATAGCTTTTGTGATGGTAAAGAATTCCGCATAAAGTACAATCCAACGGCGAAACTTATAATGACCGAGAAATGGCCCCAGCTATTTTTATTGTGCGTGCATTTATTAAAAAATGCACTGGGGGGAAAAAAAACCTTAAACCATAAAGTAAACACTTGTATTTAATAATTATATCACAGCAGCCATTAACAATAAGTTGTCTTTTTGAAGTGTACTGTTCAAGCTGCAAGTCATTTGTGTTACAATTACATGTTTGCACAGGCATATTGATTTTGACAATGTACATTGTTCAAGTCATACACGCTGTTTTAAATGTTCATACTTGAATTCTTATTGCTTACAATACATTTTTATAAACTTAATGTTTAGACTGCATGTACAATTGTTAAATACAGTATATCAAATTGAATGCTGGTAAATCAACAAGAAATAGTTAATCTGTATTTCATGCATTGATTCAGATTTTCAAATTACCGTATTTTTCGGACTACAAGTCGCTCCTGAGTATAAGTCGATCCAGCCATAAAATGCCCAACGAAGAGAAAAAAAACATATACAAGTCGCACCGGAGTATAAGTCGAATTTTGGGGGGAAATTTACTTGATAAAATCCAACACATAGAACAGACATGTCATCTTGAAAGGCAATTTAATATAAAAATACAATAGAGAACAACATGCTAAATAAATATACAGTGTACAGTGCATGAACAATGAAATGTGAATATACTGTCCTACGCTACAGCTCGGTCCTGGCTGTACAGCGAACTCCCAAAAGACAATGCTGGACGTCCATATAATTTGCTGAATCAATTTGGTCCTCGATAGAAAACAGGTTCGGATCAACGTAAATAAATGATAATTAGGTACTATTAGTAATAAGTAACAGGTTAGCATGCGTTCGCTATCATTAGCACATCGTTCAAACAACCACACAACTGGCTCTAAGTGTCCGATCGCGGGTGGAAAACACACAACAACAACAGAAAAGATGATACATGCAGGCGTTGCCTCTGTAGAGATGATTTTAAAGCATAAACAATGAAAGTAGGCTCGCAGCCGTCTATTCTCTCTCGCTGTAACTCGCCCACTCACTCAGAGCTACGTAGCTGTCCGTCTTCTTCTGGCGTGTGAGCACTCTTCTCCACGTAAACAAGTGCGAGTGCGCCCTCACGTGGGCATGAAAGCGCCTCAAACTAAATGCATCCATTTCAAGATAAAAAAGTCAATAATACAATTGAACATACACTGCCAAAGGCAGAACGCGAACGTGGCCATAGCTATAAAGAGTTATTCAGATAACTATAGCATAAGAACATGCTAACAACTTTACAAAACCATCAGTGTCACTGCAAAACACCAAAATAACATGTGAAATTATATCATAATGTGTTAATAATTCCACACATAAGTCGCTCCTGAGTATAAGTCGCACCCCCAGCCAAAATATGAAAAAAAAACGCGACTTATAGTCCGAAAAATACGGTATATAACAGTCCGCTTGGGCGAATTTATCGTCATTTATCGTTATCGAGATAAATCTGCTCAATTTATCGTGATACATGTTTAAGGCCATATCGCCCAGCCCTAGCTGCAGCCCTACAAATAACATTGTAAAAATATTCTTACTCTCATGTTTGCGAAAGGTATGCAGAAGTATGTGATTTTATGTTGCAAAACACTGAAAGGTAATTTGGGTTTAGGAATGGAGGTTTAGTTTAATGGTGAGATATGTATGAGTGATCCGTTAATCCACAGGAAACATGATGGCAAGTGGCGGTTGTTATTTTCAAAACATAAAAAGAGGAAGCTGTGGGTGGCGACCCCATTTAAAAAAACAGTGGATGTACGTTTGGCAAGTTTTGTTTTTTTTTACTTTTATTTCTTAATGGTATGTTCAGCTTCATTGCATAAGATACACAGGTGCTGTAGTCTCCATTTTGTTCTGTAATTTGTTCTTAAATCTAAATGTGATATGACCTTGGACCATGGTTTCCTTTATTTATGTGACTGTGAAAACAGATTTACTTCATCATTGCATGATCATCTCACATAAACACAGCCACACACTGGCAAGTGTGATAAACGGGTCTCTTTTTGGGCATAATTGGTCCTTACACCCTTTAGCTATCTAATCAAAATGCTCCCTGTTAGAAATCTCTCTTTTTGTTAAGCACATCGTGCCCCAAATTTATAAACCAAAGGCTCTCTGTGCAGTTTGGAATTACATTACTGTTGAATGAAATGCCCCTCTTTTTTGCTTCCGCACTCTCTCTATTAGCAATTTGTTTCTTATCAGAATCAAATAGAAACAAAATAAACATTGCAATTTGATTTGCCATTTAATGATGAATAGGGAAATATATCCTGCAAGATTGATTGGTTTATCTTGGGTAACTCTGAAAGGATTCATGGATTTGTCATAAATTGATCTTTTTGCACGTGGGAACAAGGGGTACAGCATGAACAGTATAAATTACTGAACTTTTTAAATATCAGACATACTAGTTAAACATATGAAGAGTATAAGCTGGAAATGTGAAAGGAAATGTCAAGGCATTAATAGAAGATTTTGTGTAATGGTAAAAGGAATTATAAAATGTGACCCAATCGAAGGTTAAAGAGCCTCCTGGCTTATGGTGTCCAGTGAAAACAAATGTCCAATGTGCCCATGCTTCATCTTCCTTATTCTGTCATTTACACTTGACTGAGCGATCAGTTTCAAACAGCAAGAATGACACCGTTTATTTCACTGGCATCAGCTGGATGGCAGTTGACAGATAGCCTGAGATAGATATGTGGGCAAGCTCACTGCCTAGCTGCAACATCTGTGACAGGTGTCAGCTCCTGTTTACCTCTGTTGCTGCTGTAACACAATACTTGGGCCGACTAGGCTGCCATAGTTAGCCAGGAACAATCCTACATGGGTCAATGTTTCTGAATTTTATTTCTTTTTGGTAACAAAACTGAGTTTTTGGGCTATGGAACCACACTTTTTACAGTTATGGCTAAAGAGTGTGCCAGATTTATAGCGTAATCCTTTGTTTTTGTAAATTAGCAGCATACAGTATGTGTACAATCCCGAATGCCTATATGGCAATTGTCATTGTGAATTTTCTGTCATGTGTGTCTGATTGAACATTGGAAAACAGAGAAAACTGATGCTCTTGCTAAATAAATTATAGCCAAAGTCATTATCTGACGGTAAAACTCTCATGCAAGGGCTTAAAATTAGTTTCTGGATACAAGCTCTTGCAGACTGAGAATCTGTTATTTTCAATAGACCAGTCTCCCATGTGTGCTTCTCTGTGCTCAGACATAGTTTTGGTTCCAGCAACAGTTTTTCATTATTTGGCTCTTGTGCAGCCACTGAACTATAAACCACACACACATAGCAAAGTTCACATGTATGCCACCACTAGAAACATTTCCTGACATCTTTCGTTGCAAGACTTTGCAGCTTAATGTATTCGGAATGAGATCAGTGGTGCACTTTAAGAAAATGTTGCATTTTCTGCATAGAGAAAGCAAATACTCTACAAACGAAGTTAATTCGTTCGAGGACCTTGTTTGTAAGTCGAAATGGTCGTATGTCGAGAAGGATTTTTCCATAAGAATACATTATAATTGCAGTAATTGGTTCTACAGCCCGAAAACCTACAATAAATCCTTAATAAATACTGCTGGTACTATTACAAATGGCAATTACACATAGCAAAGCAAATAAATTATAAATAAAAATTGGAATAATATTATAATAATAATTAGAGGTGGGAATCTTTGGGCACCTAACGATTTGATTACGATTCAGAGGCTATGATTGATTATAAATCGATTATTGATGGTCCCCCCCCCCCCCCCCCAAAGTTATTAGCTGCTTTTAATGTTTCGTACATTAGTTACAAAAATTCTATAAAAATCCTCTCAGGCTTAAAAAAAAAAGACTATTTCAGTTTCAAAGTTAACAGTTCAAAGCAGTAAATAAAATACTCAAGTCCCCATTTTGTATCAGCAGCTTTAATCTACATTCAATTAATTTGATGTTGTGAATCAACCGTTAAAGTTATTAAAATTGCTCATGTTATTCCATAATTCCCCTTCTGTCTACTTTCGACATGTGAAAGTTTCAAAAGTGTTTCATTGTTTAAAGATACAGTGCCCTCCATAATTATTGGCACCCCTGGTAAAGATGTGTTTTTTAGCTTCTAATATATATAAATATATATATGTATACATATATATATACATACATACATATATATATACAGTGGTACCTCTACATACGATCACTTCGACACACGATCTTTTCGACATCCGACGTAAAATTTGAGCCGCCATTTGTTTCTACATCCGACGAGTTGCTCGAAATACGACGACATGACAGCACTGCAAACGAACGCACGGTGGATTTTCTTGTGTGAGAAATCAACACAGTTTTCAAAAAAAGTTGATACAGTTGGAGAAACAAGGAAAAAAGTGATGCTTACCTTTGAAATGAAGATGCAAGTTATAGAAAAATATGAGCTTGGGGTGCGCGTCCCTGAACTGGCTCAACAATACAGCTCCGTGGTCCTCTTCCGACCACCGTTCGCCACTATTTATAAGTTAAGGTGACAATTATCATTGTGGTAACATTGCCAAGGAAATCGCCAGCTTCGTCACGTTTTTATCATTTATTTAAGAACTTATCCAACACAAAACGCCCATTGTCTTAAGCAGTTGACTGCTCTCAAGAAAACGAAAGTATTATCTCTACCGCACCGACCTATCTCACTGAGACGTCAGCTTCGCGGTGCGTTCAGGGACAGTAAAAAGTGTCCGCCATATTAGAATCCGATTCGTTACATTATTTACAGGAATAATTATTAATTATTCTTATTATTATTATATTATTCTGAATTATTTATTTATAACTTATTTGTTTTTCTATGTTTAATTGTCATTTGTAACAGTGCCAGCAGTATTTATTAAGAATTTAGTGTATGTTTTTAGGCTTTGGAACGAATTAATGGAATTATAATGTATTCCTATGGGAAAATCCTGCTCGACATACGACCATTTCGACTTACAAACAAGGTCCTGGAACGAATTAAATTCGTATGTAGAGGTACCACTGTATATATATATATATATATATATATATATAATTCAAAAAATTCAAAAATTCAAAAAATACAACCTTCAATACAAGTGCATTTATTCAGTGGGGAAAAAATCCCACATAAAGAAACAATTATTTGACATTCCCTTGTGTTAATACTTTGTACAACCCCCTTTTGCCAACAAAACAAGGTCTGGGGACTGAGATGGCCATGGGAGGAGCTTGATTTTGTGTCTGGTGAACCATTTCTGTGTAGATTTGGCCATATGTTTAGGGTCATTATCTTGCTGAAAGACCCAGTGACGACCCATCTTCAGCTTTCGGGCAGAGGGCAACAGATTTTGATTTAAAATGACCTGGTATTTCAGAGCATTCATGATGCCATGCACCCTAACAAGGTTCCCAGGGCCTTTGGAAGCGAAACAGCCCCACAGCATCACTGACCCACCCCCATACTTCACAGTGGGTATGAGGTGCTTTTCAGCATTCGCATCTTTCGTGGCACGCCAGACCCACTTTGAGTGTTTGTTGCCAAAAAGCTCAATCTTGGTCTCATCTGACCAAAGCACATGGTCCCAGGCTTCAACTGGGACTGTTGGTATGAGGCTTTAACTGGTTATATGTTACAATATTACCACTAAATTCATATTATTTTAGTTAGTTAGTTTTATTTTTGTTTCATATTGCACACTAAATACATATATATACATATATATATATATATATATATAACGTTGTAAGATGAGTCACCAGTTTGTAAGGGCATACGTCACTGTTTTTAAGATTGCCAACGGCCTCGGGTTGACAGGTATTTATTCTCCTCAATAGTGGACTTCTCCCATGAATTCAGAGATTCAGAGAAGTTCTTGCATGAAAAATACGATTTGAAAGGTGATAATTTGTTGACTAAATTATTCGCCTGACCAAATAAGGAACTTGAATAAAATGCTCAGCCATTGTTTTAATATTCCAAAGCACTTGTATTAATAATCTTGATCTTATAGATGGTATACACAGAAATAATGTTACATGTGCAAAGTATTGTATCCATGTGAGCATATTATTATGGTTTTATGTCCTGGATTGTAAACCATAAATTGCTGTTGTTGTTGTATTTGTGCACCCACATGCATGTGTCACACAACAACTCAACCCATCCTCAACTATTTTTTTTTTTAATTGGTGTGTCAAGTCAAACTGTCCTCACATTGCTTTTTGCGTCCAAACATTTGTCCCTACCACAACAGAAAGCCATACACGCTTTCGGCAGGCACTCTCATGAGGCCTGATTTGGACAACACAGCTGCTGTCTCACCTCTCATTATGCATGGCCATGATGCTTAATGTGTGTGTTTGTGTAGTGTCAGTGGATTGTTTGTGCAGGAGTAAGGTGACATTTATTTTCTATTCCTTCTCTTTTGTTTACAGTTTAAATTTAAAGTTCAGCCAAAGAATCTTTTTATTTGATTTGTTTCTTTCTGGATTCTTCTTTGACCTCTTTTCTGTCGCTCCATAGTCTGGACAAAAAGGCAACAGAGGGTGGTGTTTGCACGCGTGTGTCTTTGTGTGTGTGCCTGAGCTAGTGTGCGCGTGTACTGTGTTGTCCTGTGATTAAGTGCCAAGCTGGCAGCAGAGTGGAGTGAATAGGGGGCCCCTTTCACACAAAGAGAGCAAGGGATCGGGACAACACACACTTGCACACTCTGTCCCATGCCAGACTGCAGGCCACCAACTATACACCTGGCATGCTACTATTATGTCACCAGTGTGTGCTTGGGTGTATAAGTGTGTGTGTGTTATTGTGTGAGTGGAGCAGACACCATCTGCTCTGTCCTCTGTGAACTTGTGTCCACACCTTTTTGCCCTGTCCTTTTTCAACAGTTGTAGGACGGCATTACATCACGCGTCGAGATTTATCGTTAATTTTCTATTCAATTGTGCAAATAGCCTTTTTCCTATGCTGTATAGTGTAGTGCTACTTTCTAAGTACTCCACTTGCTTTTTCCTATATGCTGTATTGTTAAATCCTAGGTACTCCACTTGCTGAACTGGCTTGTGATTTTCTCACTTTTCCAAAATTTAATGACATTTTCCTGACTATTTTTAGCGCGATTTGCTACTTGGCTTTCTCCGTTCTCCCAAAACAAGGCATTGTAATGAGGCTGGCTGCTCATTGGGGGAGGGGAGAGCAGTTGCATATCCAGTCAATAGATGGCAGTCCAACACTTAGGTTTACTAACAGACCATGTGCTCACGCACTGAACTTGTTGTGGTCTGTGTGGCCTTACATGTACACACAAAGAGTCAGTTTGCGCCAGTTTGAATGTTTAACTGCTCGCAATCCACAGACTCATTTTTGGCTCTCCCCCACGATAACGCCACTTTTGTTGTGTGTATTTGTGTGTGTGTGTGTGTGTGTGTGTGTGTGCGCATTTCATATTCCCTAGCCCCATATAGTATATCAATTTACCCATTCTTTACTGTCCTTTAAATGTATTGAAAAGAAGACTTATTTAAAACCTTCACACATATTGATTTTGATAGCCTTTTTTTAAAAAGTGTTTTGTGTCATACACTTTTTTCAAATCTCTTAATGGGAGATTTTGGAAAAGTAAACAGATAATGATGATGTGCGGTTCAAATTCAGTTAGCTAATTTCTATCCATTGAAGCATGTGTTTATGCTTATCCTATGTCAAATGCTCAATAAATTAATATGTGAAAATTCTACTTGGAGCCCTTCAGCACATTTAGAGGTGATTTTACTGTCCTGGGCTATTAAATAACTTTTATGACTTGTGTGTTTCATACCACAAGTTATTTTCCAGTCCCGTCTCTTTTCCCTGTATCTTCATTGCCAGCATGTCCTTCTGCACTGCTCCAGAGTTTTTCAGTTTATTCCCCTCTTTTCATAAGATCACTGATGTAATTTGATGTTGAAGTTTATTCTCGTTTGAGCGAAGGCCCCCCGCCCCCAAGATAGTTTAATGTCCTAAGGCAACATAAGGAAGCTTTTGCACTCTGCCTTGACTAGTTGGTAGTCCGTCACTCTACTATTGAAGATAAGAGACTGCACCACTACAAGGTTGTTTTCATAAGCCTACTGAGTCACACATGAGTGAAAAAAAATGTACAAATGGCTCAAGTCCTTAACTTTGTGTCTGCTTTGAAGTTGAGACCTGGAACTTGGCAGGCTGAAGAATGAGAGATTAATTGGCCTGTTTAATCTACACAAGACGTTGTCTGAACCCTTTCAGCCTTATGGCCGTGTGTCATCAAGCAAAATCCTGATTGATACTGGAGGTTCTGCTCTGTGGCACATTCTTCTGCTTTGGTTGCCTCAAACACTTCAGACACAGTAACTGCTAAAAAGCATTCATTTACAGTGATTGACACAATATTTATTGAAGCTTGTTCGTATATCATTATGTTATCACACTCATAACCGTTTGCATTGTGTTAAAGATAACACAAGTGAAAAAAATTGCACTAATGCTAGCATGAGCATATACTAGTCATTGAAGTAAAATAATAACTATAAAAAAAAAATAGTCTTAAACGCAACACTAGGTGCCTTTTCAGTTTATGTCGATTTTAGCGACACCGGTGGACAAAAGCGGTAGTGTTTTGCCTTTAGGAAAACTGTTCTTCCCATTAGGACCAGCACACATCCGCACAGTGTCATGAAATCAGGATCTCTCAGTCGCCTGCAGATGGATAAAACGACATTTCTGTTTCCAGCGGCTGTCTGAAGGATGAATAGTTATAAGGTAACGAATCCAATTGTGGCTAAACAATAGCATATGAGGGTTAGCAACTGTTTGGCTTAGTGTGGCTAACCCCTCCACCCCACCCGACTCGTCAGCGCTGATGAGTTCAGTTGGAGGTGAGAGGGCCCCCGCTAAAATCTTTGAATAGCTTCTTTGGAGTGTCCTATTTGCCCATCTTATCATGTGAACTGCGAGCGTATGACCATGTACTGTATTTTGATGTGCGAATAAACTGAACTGAACAGGGGCATTACGCCAGCGAGTGAAAGCCGGGCTAATATTTATTCTTGTGTATACTTTTATCCTGGTAGCCTTTTTCCCCCCTCCTCGGACAAAACTTTTTGTCTCTTTTGTTGCTCTGCCATCTTTGAAGAATTCACGCAAAAACATTCGCATTGACTTCTGTCTTTATAATGAATGAGGAAAGGACGAAGTGACATATACCGTAAACCGTATGGTCAAAGTTAATTAGTGCCGGTGAAAGTGATGCAGACCTCCTCAAGATATAAAAGAGGTGTCATTCAACTAGTTGTCGGTCGAAATATCATCACAAATTTTATGAAAATATTTCATAAAGGTTGAAAAGTTAAGTAGTGTGGCTTTAACGAGTTGTAACTTGCAATATATTAGAACACCTATTAAAATACAAAACGTTACAGGTTTAACACTGACTTTATGATTAAAACAATACATTACTTTTCTAACTTCCTGACTCTCCAAAGTGCAAACCCAAGAAAAAAGAGGGGCTAGCAAAAAAAAAAAAAAAATGTAGGCACAGTTAACTCATTCACTCCCAGCCATTTTCACCGGAGCAAGGGCCTTCTCTCCCGGCCGTAATATTGGATTTTGACTGACTTTGCAAGGCCCACAGAAAATTCTGTTCTATTGCAATATAAACGCAGAACCCACCAAAAGAAAGATTACACGCTCTTCATTTAGCAGAAAAAAGTAAGTTCATATCTTTTTCCATTCTTTAGAAATCAGCATTAGAAAATAGCTGAGTTTGAGAGATTTTCCAATTTCTGATGAAAAAAACAAATTGAGCTTTTTGTGAAAGCATACATTTCAAACTAACTTTGACTTTAACACAGCTATTTTTCGCTTATGTGACATCCCAAACATCTGAATAATGTTTTAGTTCTACAAAATAACAACAAGACAAATAGAGCTTTTGATCGCAAAGTTACAATTTATTTACACATAACTAAACTATTGAACTGTTGAACTATTTGCGCACATAACAACGGGAAAGGCTCTCGGCTGCTCCCGGTTGAATGAGTAAACTGATGAGTCCGGATCAAGATCGGTCTCACTTTTTTCATCAGCTTCATCATCTTCATCGTTGGTTTCAACCTCAGGCTAAGGAGTAACGCAATGTGAGCTCTGCAAAACGCGTGTGGAACCTGACACTGTTGTGGACGTCAACGTCTGTCTCATCAAGATAGATTTTTTTTTTTTTTTTAATCCTTCTTTGACGATGTCTTCGTTTTCTTTTCAAAACACTCCTCCAGTGTTGTTTGCCTTTTTTTCCCCCGATCGTTTTCCACATTTTTCTCAAATTCTCACGCGTCTTCACAAGATCCCTCCAACTTCCGTTTCCCGACTATTTTTCTTCACTTCCTTTCTTGGCCCAAGATGAGTTCTTACCAAATGCGCGACTGACCTCCAGTGGCCAGTTTTATTGCTTTAAAATGGGTTTTGAGCTTTGTGCATTGTATCTTAGATAGATCGGAACCTATAGATGCCTCTTGTCAAAAAACAGAAAAAGACGTGTAAATACATTTTTGTGACACTGAAGCAATTAAAAATAGAACATATTTATTAGAGCTGGGAAACTTTGGGCACCTAACGATTCGATTACGATTACGATTCAGAGGCTCCGATTCGATTATAAAACGATTATTGATGCACCCCCCTCCTTTTTTTTTCTCTTTTTTTTTTTTTTTAATTGTTTTGTACATTAGTTCCAAAATTGTTCAAAAATACTCTCAGGCTAAACCACACTACTATTTCAGTATCACGTTAACATATAGCAGTAAACAAATATACAAAAATAACATTAAATAAAAAACTCCAGTCCCCATTCTGTATCAGCAGTTTTATACTACATTCAATTAATTTAATGTTGTGAATCAACCATTAAATTTGTTAAAATTGCTCCCGTTATTCCATAATTTCCCTTTTGTCTACTTTCGACATGTGAAAGTTTTAAAACTATTGTAAAGATAGATTCAATTCAATATTTTACCGATTTAGGAGTATTTTAGATAAAAAGTTAATTAGGTTTGCTTGGAAGGTTCGCTACAACAGCCTTGGAGGGAAGTGTACTGCTTTAAGATGGCGGCCGTTTATAACTCCCGCATCTAGCTTTTTGCAGATGTGCTGCTAACACTACCAAATGAATAATGCATCTAGTCCTATATAAATGATATCCATCGTAACATACGGATGTACTTTTCTAGCAGCTTTTCGGCAGCAGTCAGGTATGTTGTTGTGTTTTTTTATCTCGTTGCATGAGTTGAGCTAGAGCCGTGCGTTGAGCATTGGCATTACCCGAGGGGCCGGGTAATGGGAAGCATGATGTTTAGCTACTCTCGCTCTGTTCCGTCCCGAACACCGCTCGGCGCGCTGAGTGTTGTGTACTTCCGCTTTACTTCGCATATTTTAATAATCTGAATTTGGATGTTTGTGAATCGTTCTCGAATCTTCCACGGCCGAATCGCGAATAATCTAAGAATCGGAAATTTTGCACACCTCTAATATTTATACCATATATGTTTGGGAGCAAATGAGGTCCAATTGAATCTGTGGCATTTGGAAAAATGCTAATAATAACATTAGTTGCTTGGTTTCTATTGAAATTTGAGATAACACCTCTATTTCCTGAAAAGTAAAGATATTGTGATAACTGACTATTAATAAAATGTCCTTGAGCAAGGCATTGTCAGCACAACCGAGCTCAAAAGGATCAGCCTTTGTTGTGTGTGTGTGTGTGTGTGTGTGTGTTTTTTTTTTTTCAATTAATAACAGAATCAGTCCTTGCTGGTGAAACTGTATGTGTGTTTTTATTTATTTCTTTTCCTTGTTAACCTAAATAGTCAATAAATATATTAACCTGGCTGAAATGTTGTAATAAAAGACTCACGGTTCCTTTTTGAGCCACTTAGTAATACACCCCCCAGTCTCTTTATATACATTTAATAGCTTTCTGGAAGTGTCTTAACACATGGCCATGTATATGGTAATTAAATTCAAACTTCATACGCAACATGATGTTTCATCTTCCTGGGGCACTTAATTAACTACAACCTGTAGAACGAAAAGGGCTTCAGAATGCTTGGGAAACCAGAATTGAAACGTGGTTAGGTTTGCTCTAACCCAGCATTTGATCTGGCAAGAAGTTGTATAAATGACAGACGTCCATAGATGGGAAAGTCCACTCAGTCAAAAAATGTCCAACTGTGCCCCTTTGTCTTATTCAAGCACATTGGAGAATATGACCCTACAGCGTATGAACTGAATCACCTTCCAAAGAGCAATTTCCCTTTCATATTCAATCTTGTCTGTAACATTTAGTATCAACCGTTGTTAACTTCTTTTTACACTTGTATGGCTGCTCGAATGTTACTGAGGTCGCACAATTAACACTAGTTTCATGGTGTCTAACCTAGTAACCGAACAAAAAAATGTCATTTTCCCCCCTATGATTAAAGTCAGTCATGCATTCAAATAAATTAGAAAATTTAGCATTGGGATGAATGGTCTTCACTCTTAATTGTTACCTTGTAGTTGGCACATAGGTGCGTAGATGTGTTGAGACTGAACCTTTTGAGCTGTGGCTGGGCAATGTTTCATTTGCGCCTTCTTAAGTGTTTGTGTCAGAAATTCATTTAATATGGTTTTGCTCAATTGATACATTATGCAGTTGTCCCACTTTGTATTTTTCTCTACCTCAATCCATTCAGTTATTTCACTCCCAAATTACAGCCATTATCTGTTGACACTTATTTCTGCATTGTTCTTTTTGGTATTTGGCATTCCCTCTTTTTGTCGTTACCATCTCCCCTTTAGTTCCTCTTTCATGCTCAATCTATTTACTCTCTTTAGTATCTTTAAACAACAGTTTTATTTCAGATCTAACTGTTGTTTATCGTGCCAGGCGTATTTTATCAACAAGTGTTCATTGTGTCATTATGTCTGATGCTTTGGCAGAAAAAGCTGATTTACTTTGAAACAGAGCAATTAAAAACATGCTTTTAAAATGGAGCAACACATTGTATGAGGCAGATTTCTCATCAGAAATACATATATGGTAAGGATGCAACAGTACTCTGTTTTATATTGAAACGTTCGATACACCCTCTTCAATTCAATATTCAAAAACATTCGATCCAAATGAAAAGCTCCCAAAATGTATTTTCCGAATTTATTTTTGTCGTCTCTCTCGCTAAAATGTCCGGTGCAGCTTTGCCTTGAAAAAAACAAAACTCTACCGCTAGCAGCCCCCCTCTTTCACCCCTCCCCCTAACTGCATGAAAGGTGGAAGCTGTGGCGGACGAGGATCATTGCTCGTGAGGAAAGACAGAAATTTATGTCGTACAGATCTGTTGTTTGGCAGCATTTTTGGTGAGCTGGTATGCTATCCCCACTTGTACATATTAAACAAAGACTGTCTTTACTGATGCGTTCATCATAAGTCGCCAGTATATCGTTGCCGACTAGGCTGCTACGAATTTGCCTGGTACACCAGACTCACCGCTGTTCCAGCTATTGAGTCTGGCCACCATTCAGCGGACTCAATTTCCAGGGCGGAGCAAGCCACAGCAAACAGACAGCGGAGTGGACCAAGCGACAGGCAGACGTGACGGTAGTAAAACGACGAGGGCAGGACGAGGGACTTGCGCGCGGAAGTAAACATATGAGGAGAGCGGAGTTTATTCAACATGGCTAGCGCGAGACAGATTGTTGTCAATGACTCGTGTCAATGTGTTTTTGGCAATTTAAAACTGATTTTACCATGGATTGGAACATTTTCTCGGCTCTCCTGTTCACCATCTGTGTTGTTGTGGAGACGACTTTCGACGCGCAAGAGTGACGTTGCTCGTTAAGAACACGTCACGCAAGTAAACAAATCTGATTTGTCGATTGATTTTGTACTTGCTCGAGAGGCCGTTAATGGGCTGGTTCCCAGACTTTTCTCTCAGTGTTTGAAAAATACAGGGAGAACAGTCTGGCCATGCCAGGCAAGCTACGAATAACCTCGCTTTGACAACAGACAGTTTAAGACCGTGCGTCACAGAGAGCTAACTCACGGTTACATGAGGACTCAAGAGTGCCAAATTAAGAGCGTTGTACTTGAAACGCGTCCTGTTTATGAAAGTTGATTGTCAAATGCTGGTGTTGTGCAGTAATGAGCAGACGTGACTTCTGTGGCGTTTGTTAACATTTTTTTAATGCCCGACAACACTCGCTCGCACACTCTAAATATCATCTAATTGCAACCTAGGTGTGCTACGTTAGATCCCCCCAAGTCCCATGCCATTGGCTGTGTGAGCCTAGAGTGTTCATGGGACGCGTAGTCCATATACTACATCGATGAATTAAACGCCGCCATGACTGAATGGAAGTTAAGGAGGCCAAATCAATCCATACCAGTGTCTATAGATAATGCTGCAAATATTGTTAATTTAGTATGGAACACAGATGGACTCGGACCACAAATAGGATGTTTTTCTCATGTGGTAAACATACCTGCTAAGAGAGTAATAGTATTCAACAGTGTGCCCTGCCTCACTTTACAAACGGTAAAGATTGTTCTCAACACTTTAATACAAAATTACTTGAGATCAGTAAGTAAGCAAGTAAATATTATGCACTATAATGAATGTCTATATGATGGCATTGTTTTTGCTTGTTAGCTAAATAAAAAATATATTTTTTTTAAAATGGCATTTTTTTGTTTCAGAGCATTAAATGTATTGAATCAAATTAAAAAATTGTGTCCCTCGTATTGAAAATCATACCGAACCGTGACTTAACTGTATCGTTGCATCCCTTGCATCCATCCGAGGCACTCTCAATCAGTGATGATGTATCGAGTGTGAACTGTCTGTTGCGGAAAATTAAACATCAAAACAACTGTGCTTTATTCTTCATATACTTGAAGTGTGACACGTAAATAAGTCAGACTCACAGCAAACTTATGTAGACAATAAATGATGAATTGCACCAACCAAAAATACGACATAAAGAGATAAAAAGCAGGCAGTTTTTGGCCGACTGGGTCACCGCATCGAGTGGCCGTTCGATTCCTAACACACACATACTTGTGTCGGTGGTCCTTCCAGTTTTTTTTTTTTTTTTAAATTCAATTTCTGGCGCAACTCCAGCCCCATATTTTCAGCAATCTCCTCCCACGAATTGCTTGCCATTCGGCAATCTTCATAATGTCTTGACGAGACGTTGTAGAAGTGTAGAAGTTGTACTTGCTCTTCGTTGATACTCGTCGGCTTGGTCCATTTTTGCATGTATCAAAATCATGATTGAAAATGGCAGTGATATCACACTGAACCGGAAACAAGTCTGAGTGGACCAATCACAGTCCATTTCCGTTACGTCATATGCGTCGACGTGACGCTAGGTTAGAAAATTCAATCGGAGCACGTCAGGCTACGGCGCAGGGTCGTAAATCGGGTCTTCCTTGACGGCGCCGGTCTGATGCGGAAGCATAACTCGGCCTTAAGTTTGTAGCCTTGGCAATACATATGGTAATGTTTTTTTTTTTTTTTTTTTTTTTTTTTTTTTTTTTTTTTTTTCTTTTCTAATATTGTTTGGGCTTATCCCAAACAGAGCTATTCAAGTTACAGTATCTGGTGAAAAATTCTTCTAGTTCTAATATCCCAATATAATATTGCACTATATCACCCCGCAAAAATCGCAATGACACTTTTTTCCAATATAGTTCAGGCCTATACAAAAGTATTGGGTGTAACATAACTGCTGTGTAGATTTTTCTCAGTTCCAATCTCCAGACAAAAAGTGAAAAGTAAAGTATATTAAAAGCATTTCACTTCAGGAACCAATGCACAACTTGGAACACTATACATCACATTAAAGGTTATTTCGCTTTTTCAACTCCTTTTAACAAAAAATCTGAATATTTTTTCTGTCTTCAGATTACTAACAGTGTATCAATGAATATGTTTGAAATCAAGCCTGGAAGTTTATATACTGTACATAATGATCTAGTCATGTGTCAAAACAGTTCAAGTTTAATTAAAGGTGAAGGCAAGCAATTCAGTACAGTTGGCCTAAAATAGTACATTGGCCTCAGTACACATAATTATATTTGTATTTTGTATTTATTTTAGTAGATTTATTTATTTTTAACCTTTATCTGTGGTGTCAGTGTAGTTGTTTTAGATTAAAAGTACCATTTTTCGAATTATATGTGTAATACATATGTAAAGTTTGGAGCTTAGCTATTGGCTGCAGTTCTTTTATTCATTCATCATTTATTAAAATCGTATTCGTTAAATGCAGAAATGTCTTATAATGCAATGTGAGTGTCGTTGCATTGATGTCCTAAAGCATTTCAGAAATGACTTTGGTCTTGGGGTCTGTTATCGCTGCAACACTTTGATCCCCCTGTGAGTGTGTATTCATTCTTGCTTGTTTGTGTGTGTCCTCCCTATGATGTATATTTTGATATCATCTAGGGGGTTTTTCACACTCCCTGCAGGGATCAGTTATCACAGAGTGGGCCACCCATGGCCACAGCCCCAAGCTCCGAGTGGTGGGTGACACGAATGGGCTACGGGGGTTGGGGGCAGCTCATGCAAACACTCATACCAACATACATAGACATTCACTTAAAGAATTGTCGGGAAATGATGCAAACTGTTGTGTAGTTCCTCCAGGAATATTCCTTTCCACTCTTTTAACTGTGTTTCTCTCTTTAGTTGCTTAAGGTTGCAAATGTCTTTATTGCCCTTGCCTTTTCAGAAGTTTACTAGACTTCCAAATGACCCATGTCATCAAAAAAAAAAAAAAAAAAAAAAAAGCTTCAACACGGACTTACTTTCAATTTTGATATGGGAACAAATTGGTTTTAAAATACAATGATGTATGAGAAGCCAGGGAGACAAAAAATCATGTCCCACAATTGTTTTCTGCAGTTTAGTGTGATTCCACCAGTGGTGGAATGTAACCAAGTAAAACTTTGTTACTGTATTTAAGTAATTTTTTGTGTATCTGTACTTGAGTACAAATATGAAGTGGTACTTCATTTTAACTTTACACTTTATTTATTTACTTCACTACATTTTGAGCACGAATCTGTACTTTTTACTCCACTGCTACATCAAATTGTCGCCTGCGTTACATACTACTTTTGTTTGTTTTTCCTCATTGTGAATTGATAATTTCTTTTTCATGCCTCCGGCGCAATCGATAAGCCCTTTGCAAGTAGACCGTGATTGGGCACTAGAAGCAGCAACATGAGTACAAGCAAGATTAAGCAGGTGAAGAAGATGTAAACCAATAAAACCCAACAGTGAGAGCAGCGCACCTTGAAATGGGTGCTGCATACTCTTGTACATTAGGTGGTGGTATGCATCTGATAGTTGCTTGTCAATCCCCCATCAAGGTAAGTTATAGGGGTTTTTGAGCTTGTTAAGCTTCTGTTTACAGTGCAGAAAATATTTTCCAATTAAAAAGTAAAGCAAGCAAGTACTTTTGTACTTGAGCAAATATTTTCCTACATACTTGTACTTTTACTTAAGTATTTGTTTGCCTCTCTATCTGTACTTTTACTTAAGTAAAAAAATGGAGTACTGTATTTTTCGGACTACAAGTCGCACCTGATTATAAGTCGCACCAGCCATAAAATGCCCAACGAAGAGAATAAAAAACATATAAGTCGCACCGGAGTATAAGTCGCATTTTGGGGGGAAATTTACTTGATAAAATCCAACACATGCATATGTCATCTTGAAAGGCAATTTTTTTCATATAAAAATGCAATAGAGAACAACATGCTGAATAAGTGTACAATGCATGAACAATAAAATGCGAATATACTGTCCTCACCAGGACGCTACGGCTCGGTCCTGGCTATACAGCGAGCTAAACTCCCAAATGACGTTGCTGGACGTCCGTATAATTTGCTGAATCAATTTGGTCCTCGATACCAAACAGGTTCGCATCAACTTAAATAAATGATAAATAAGTGCTACTACAGCAATGACACAAACGGTTAGCGTGCGTTCGCTAGCATTAGCACATTGTTCAAACAACCACACAACTGGCTGTAAGTGTCCGATCGCGGGTGGAAAACACACAACAACAACAGAAAAGATGATACACACAGGCGATGCCTCTGTAGAGATATTTTACAAGCATAAACAATGAACGTAGGTTCGCAGCCGTTAATCTCTCTCGCTAACTCGCCCACTCACGCAGAGCTGCGTAGCTGTCCGTCTTCTTCTGGCGTGTGAGCGCTCTTCTTCTCGTAAACAAGTGGGAGTGCGCCCCCAGGTGGGCGTGAAAGCGCCACAAACTAAAAGCATGCATTTCAATATATTAAAGTCAATAATAAAATTGAACACACATTACCAAAGGCAGAACGCGAACGTAGCCATAGCTAAGAAGAGTTATTCAGATAACTATAGCATAAAGAACATGCTAACAAGTTTACCAAACCATCAGTGTCACTCCAAAACACCTAATTACATGTGAAATGATATAATAATGTGTTAATAATTTCACACATAAGTCGCTCCTGAGTATAAGTCGCCCCCCCAACCAAACTATGAAAAGAAACTGCGACTTATAGTCCGAAAAATACGGTACTTCATCCACCACTGGATTCCACTGTGTGCTTGTTTATGCTTTTGCATTTGTGACTGTGCTGACATGTCTGGCTTGCTCTCAACCACCAGTAAATGTCACTTCAGGTTTTCAGCTGAAGAAGCTGTTGAGTGTTTCTGCCTGACAAGATGGCCTCTCCTCGTATCTGTCATGCTGGAGAAAAGCCGTCTCTTTGATTCCCCCTGACCCCTATTGCGTGTGTGGGTTAGGGGCAAAACGCTCCCATGTTGATGAAGAGCATGCGTGTGCTTGTGTGAACGTGCATGCGTGTGCTTTCTAATCTTGTCTAGTCGTGCCTCTTATTGAAAGTCCCTCCCTTACAAATACTTTTTAATGAATAAAAAGTATTCCTATTTTGTTTTTGGTTAATAAGTCTAATGCACTCTTGCAGGCACAAACGAATAATAGTATCACAGCTCCTGTGATCTGGTAAAATGCAGTAATTTTAGTCATTTGAAGGAATATACTACAATGGATCACAAATGTGAGTACACCCCTCACATTTCCACAGATATTTAAGTATATCTTTTCATGGGACAACACTGGCAAAAGGACACTTTGACACAATGTAAAGTAGTCTGTGTGCAGCGTATATAATAGACTTAATTTATTTTCCCATCAAAATAACTCAAACTATAGCCATTAATATCTAAACCCCTGGCAACAAAAGTGAGTACACCCCTTATAATCTACGTACATCCCTAAATGTCCAAATTGAGTATTGCTTGTCTTTTTCCCCTCCAAAATGTCATGTGATTCATTATAGGAGTGCTGTCAGCATTGCTGCAGAGATTGAAGTGGTGGGGGTGGGGTCAGCCTGTTAGTACTCAGACCATACGCCGCACTCTCCATCAAATTGGTGTACATGGCTGTCACCCCAGGAGGAATCCTCTTCTGAAGACGGTACACAAGAAAGTCTCCAAACAGTTTGCTGAAGACATGTCAACAAAGAGCATGGATTACTGGAGACATGTCCTATGGTCTGATGAGACGGGCGGGCTTTCTTGTGTACCGTCTTCAGAAGAGGCTTCTTCCTGTGGTTACAGACATGCACACCAATTTGATGTAGAGTGTGGCGTATGGTCTGTGCACTAAGAGGCTGAGGGGTGTATTCTCTTTTGTTGCCAGGGGTTTAGATATTAATGGCTACAGTTGTGGTCAAAAGTTTACATACACTTGTGAAGAACATAATGTCATGGCTCTCTTGAGCTTCCAGTTATTTCTACAACTCTGATATTTCTCTGATAGAGTGATTGGAACAGATACTTCTTTGTCACAAAAAACATTCATGAAGTTTGGTTCTTTTTAGTGATGCACGATAATACATTTTTCAACCGATATCGATAACCGATAATTTCCTGCCCCTTCCAACCGATAACCGATAATGTCACGCCGATAATTATATTCAAATATGTATGTAAAATTTTAAAGTATACAAAGATCAAATGTTACTGTGCAAAAATGTAATTTAGTGCTAATGTTTTCCCACATCAAATGTGAACAAGTAGTAAATTCCAACATCTAAACAATAGCAATGACATTGTGTAATGGTAAGCTTTTGGCAACAATTACTTCCAAGTTGCATAAAAAATGCCTTTAAAAGTAAGCCATTCCTAACATATATCACATTACTACACTGCAAAAACATCTCCTTAAAACAAGCAGAATTGGACAAAACTGTTGATTGTGCACATTTGGAGGCTAAATCAAGTATATAATTATCGGATTGCGTTATCGGTTGAATTTCGTTTTATCTGGATTATCTGTGTGTCGTCACAATTGCCATTATCGGCCGATAATTATCGGTGACCGATATTATCGTGCATCTCTAGTTCTTTTATGACTTTATTATGGGTGAACAGAAAAAAGTGATCAAATCTGCTGGGTCAAAAATATACATACAGCAGCGCTAATATTTGGTAACATGTCCCTTGGCCATTTTCACTTCAATTAGGCGCTTTTGGTAGTCATCCACAAGCTTCTGGCAAGCTTCTGGTTGAATCTTTGACCACTCCTCTTGACAGAATTGGTGCAGTTCAGTTAAATTTGATGGCTTTCTGACATGGACTTGTTGCTTCAGCATTGTCCACAAGTTCTCAATGGGGTTTAAGTCAGGACTTTGGGAAGGCCGTTCGAAAACCTTAATTCTAGCCTGATGTAGCCATTCCATTACTACTTTTGATGTGTGTTTGGGGTCATTGTCCTGTTGGAACACCCAACTGCGCCCAAGACCCAATCTTCGGGTTGATGACGTTAGGTTATCTTGAAGAATTTGAAGGTAATCCTCCTTCTTCATTATCCCATTTACTCTCTGTAAAGCACCAGTTCCATTGGCAGCAAAACAGCCCCACAGCATAATACTACCACCACCGTGCTTGATGGTAGACATGGTGTACTTGGGGTTAAAGGCCTCACCTTTTCTCCTCCAAACATATTGCTGGGCATTGTGGCCAAACAGCTCGATTTTTGTTTCGTCTGACCACAGAACTTTCCTCCAGAAGGTCTTATCTTTGTCCATGTGATCAGCAGCAAACTTCAGTCGAGCCTTAAGGTGCCGCTTTTGGAGCAAGGGCTTCCTTCTTGCACGGCAGCCTCTCAGTCCATGGAGATGCAAAACACGCTTGACTGTGGACACTGACACCTGTGTTCCAGCAGCTTCTAATTCTTGGCAGATCTGCTTTTTGGTGATTCTCGGTTGAATCTTCACCCTCCTGACCAATTTTCTCTCAGCAGCAGGTGAAAGCTTGCGTGTTCTTCCTGATCGTGGCAGTGACAAAACAGTGCCATGCACTTTATACTTAGAAACAATTGTTTGCACTGTTGCTCTTGGGACCTGCAGCTGCTTTGAAATGGCTCCAAGTGACTTTCCTGACTTGTTCAAGTCAATGATTCGCCAAAATTGCTAATTCGTGTTGCTGTATGTATATTTTTGACCCAGCACATTTGATCACTTTTTCTGTTAACCCATTATAAAGTCATAAAAGAACCAAACTTCATGAATGTTTTTGTGACAAAGAAGTATATGTTCCAATCACTCTATCGGAGAAAAATCAGAGTTGTAGAAATAACTGGAAACTCAAGAGAGCCATGACATTATGTTCTTCACAAGTGTATGTTAGTGACGAGATTTGTCGTTCACTTGAGTAAACGAATCCATTCCGGTTCGTTCAGTAAAAAGATTCGTTCAAACAAATCGTTCAACGAATCGTTCGCCCCCCTCATCTCCCTCCCCGCCCAAACGAATCGTTCGGTTACTGAACGGGAAGTGACGTTGCCGAACGAATCACCAAAGACCTCTTCGCAGTATAACTGAACGGGAAGTGACATTGCTTGGTCCCTCCCTCTCTTCCACATTGACCACTCGTCGTAGTTTCAGAAATGAGTGACAGGCGGTATCATTCTGCTTTCACAGACAGCCTCGTCTCCCTCCTGCTGCTGCAAAAGCGAGGGAGAACTTCCGCGTCGTCTGTCCTAGTTCTATGGGCTCAAAGTCATGGCTCGTGCTTGCATTTCGATTTAGGACACGGTTAAACATTTTCCTTTTGTGAGGGGAGTAGGGGGCGGGGGCGCACGGACTTTCTTTAGCAGGTTCTTGATCACACATGCAATCACATATACAGCATGTTTGCTGTCACGAAAATAAAAATACATCGAAAGTTTAATTTCTGAATATGGAACGACCAACACATCATATTTACATCTCGCTCTGTTGTATTTTTGTTTTTTAGTATTAAGATGATCGTGTTGAATTTTTGCACTGGTATTAATAAATATAATAATCCGGTCAGCTCCCCTGTCGTCCCCGCATCTCAGATCGTCAAATGCTGACGAGAAATAATTGTTTGCTCTTTACGATGTCGCCTTTCTACTCTCATTAGTCTGTTAAGAAAAATGTAGACATATTGCGACATCTCCCGTGTCCGCGTGCTTTGTTTTTGGGCGCTTGAGTAGCACATGATGGACGGATTGACATAATTTGTCAAACCAACCAACACCTGACACGAAAAAAAAAAAAAAAAAACACTCGGAAAAAAATTACATGTATATACAGTTTCATTGCAAATCAGTACTATGGTGATCATATTGTTTTTTTGCACTTGTATTAATAAATAAAATAATCCGGTCAGCTCCCCTGTCGTCCCCGCATCTCAGATCGTCAAATGCTGACGAGAAATAATTGTTAGCTCTTTACGATGGCGTCTTTCTACTCTCATTAGTCTGTTAAGAAAAATGTAGACATATTGCGACATCTCCCGTGTCTGCGTGCGTTGTTTTGGGCGCTTGAGTAGCACATGATGGACGGATTGACATAATTTGTCAAAACAACCAACACCCGACACGCTGACACGAAAAAAAAAAAAAAAAAAACACTCGGGAAAAAATTGACATGTATATACAGTTTCATTGCAAATCAGTATTATGGTGATCATACTAAATATTTTTTTCTGTGCACATATGAGGTAAATATCGCTGCCATGAAGCCTCCATATAGTGATAGTTCTCTGCCCGCTTCACTGCCGTCACGCGACCGCAGCTCAGCTTTTGCTTGCCTCGTAGCTACCCGTGTTTTAAATTACTGTAAATTTGATAGTATGTCGTCATAGGCAGTCACGAGTTTGTTGAGAAAAGTACTACTCTAAACAATGCTCGCTAGATTTGTGTGGTGTTTTTGTCTGTTTGAGCAGCATTTGGTAGGCTCCACGTTAACAAATATGTGACAAAGTCATTTCCTTTCATTTTCTGATTCGTTCACCGCATAGTCATTACTGGAAAATCAAGTTAGCAGCAAGCTAGATCAGGAACCGGAGGACCGAGTCACTGAACGGGAAGTGACAAAACTCAGTCTTGCCACCCTGCCTGCACGCTGGCTGCTTATTGGCCACACGTGGACGTGAGTGACAAACGCCCTGATTCTGTTTCCGCTCCCTCCCCTGCCCGCGATGAGGCTGGCGTCTGATTGGTCGTGTGCGATGTCAAAAGACGCTGCCGCTTGCTCAACGCCCTCCCACGCAGCGAACAAGAACCACCTTCATAGAACGAATCAGTGCAGATGATGATTAGTTCGGTCTCGTTCACCAAAACAATTCGTTCAAAAAGAACGAATCGTTCGCGACCGATACAACACTAGTGTATGTAAACTTTTGACCACAACTGTATATTTTGGTGGGAAAATAAATTAACTCATTTTGTCAGTGTTGTCCCATGAAAAGATATATTTAAATTAGGGCTGTCAAAATTATTGCGTTAACGCGCGGTAATTAATTTTTTAAATTAATCACGTTAAAATATTTGACGCAATTAACGCACATGTCCCGCTCAGACAGTATTCTGCCTTTTGGTAAGTTTTACAGCAAGGTTTTTTGTGCTAACAGCGAACTCTTGTGGTCGCTTTGCGACATGGTTTATTGCTTTCTTGCCAGTTCAATACGGCTGCACGACGTCTCGGGCTGTAATGTTGTGCTTATATGATCCTCAGACAAGATTTGTCCGTAAGTATGGTTGTTGTAAAGAATGTACATATTATGTTAGTAAGCGAAATGTTATATTTTTTGTATGAGACACTTTTTGTTTATGTTTAGTGAACCTGTATAGCGTGCTAAGCTAACGTTGTTGCTAATGCAATGCTTGTGTACTTTTTTTTTGTAATTTCACTATGGTCTAAAGAGGACAGTGGTTTGAGGCCATTGTATTAATAAATCAGATGAAAAAGGAAGAAGTCTGATTATTAAGGCGTCGTTCACTAGCTGTCTAGCTTTGGAAAAAGTAGACGCTTCGGAGTGAGGACAGCATAGACAGATTTAAATGACAGTAGAATGAAATGCCCACTACAGTCCTTATGTACCGTATGTTGAATGTATATATCCATCTTGTGTCTTATCTTTCCATTACAACAAATTATTTTACAGAATATATATATAATTTACAGAAAAATATGGCATATTTTATAGATGGTTTAATTGCGATTAATTGCGATTAATTATGATTAATTAATTTTTAAGCTGTAATTAATTCGATTAAAAATTTGAATCGTTTGACAGCCCTAATTTAAATATCTGCAGAAATGTATATGTATGTGTTTTTCTAATATCCATTTATTTGTAGTAGGCCTTTCACAAATTTACCGTGTGTGGTAGTCATATTGTAAAAGGAAAAACTGAAAGTTGCTGTCAGTTATTGAGTTGTTGGTCTGTCGTGTCATGAAAATGCCAACCTTGTCAATAAGTACAAGAGTAGGTGGAGTCTACTTTTGCCAAATGATCCCATTTCATATGTAACTGCAAACTTGACTGAAAACACTGTGACATGCAATGAAACACTATATAAAAAAAGAAAAAGAAAATCAACTTCTTGTATTCATTTTTTTGAGAAATACAGTTTATCTACATTTATGACATGTTGTATGAAAACACCGACATCTTAAATGCAGCGGCAGCATGTAAAAATAATTTCAACTTTTAGTTTTTTATTGTCTTGTACATGCAATCAGATCATTTTCAGATCCCTGACAAATATTTGCATTTTTTGTTCTCAGCAATGCAATTGTCATTTAAACAAACAGCCCCAAAAACATTTAAGTCTTTAAGAATTAACACGTGGCCTTTTTTTCCTTCTTTCTTTTTGGTTAAATATGTACTTTGTTTGGTTCTAAAAAATACTATTTCTAGCAATATTAAACTTGTGCAGCAAACACAACATTCATTAAGTCATTAGCCCAGAGCAATTATACATAATTTTGTGCATGTTAAACTAAAAATACTAACATTTACATAAAAAAAATGAATATTTACTATACATGGTTAAAACTATGTAAATAGAATTCATTGGGATTAACGTAAATGCACTTTTTTCATGAATAATTAAAAAGCAAATAATAATTCCATGCAGGATATAGACATTATGTCATTAATTTCAACTCACAAAGAACACCACCAAAGGTTAAAAGTGAATTTCGCCAGGGTTTGCCACAGTAAGTCATTTTACACAAACATGCACACACGCTGGCTAAGCAAATTAACAAGCACAAACATGATGCCTGCCGGTGGGTCATGAATATATTAGCATAAATACTGACCAGACGTATTATTATTTATCAAATTAGTCCCTGTATAAGCACACAAGCCAGTGTGCACACACATCCTTACACAATATGAACAGAAATTAGGCCGACAGCCTTGAATTAAAGTTGGACCTTATTATGTCTGATTAATCATAGAAGCGTGCATGTGTGCGCGCCTGCGTGCGTGCATGTGTCTGTTGTCTTGACTTCTTTGACAGCAGATATGAACTATTACCACCTCAATGGCTTTTTAATAGGAAGTCATTTTCATATGTTATGTTAATGTGGGTGTGTATGTGGTGATCCCAGTGCCTTCCTGTTCTCCGCGCTCTATGAACCGAGATGTGATCTGCCCCCTACAGCTTCCTTTGACTCTTAGACCCTCTGACACTCGCTGCTTCTCCGGCTCTCCTTCGTCTAATCCATGCGCCCCGTTGACATTCGTCCTCCCCTTGGCTTCAACTCATGCGCCTTTAATGACACATTGTACATGTTCATTATTCTGATAGACTGACATTGGGGTCAAGTATAGTTGAATCCTGTTTGATGGATAACCCTTTCTATAGAGGTTTGTAATTCCTAGTTGTATCCTACAGTAGGAAAAAAAAATAGTTAAAGGGTTTCAATCAGCTCCATAACAAGGTTGTGATTTATTGGGGGATGCATTTTTTAAATATTAGTTAGTGTGGTGACTTGCACTGTCTTTGCAAGGTTATAAACCCCACTAGACACGACCCAGTGCCTGGGAAATGCACACTGGAGAATGATCTTAAGGTATACATTATTACTAGTGTTGCACCGATACCATTTTTTGGGCCCGATACCGATACAGATACCTGGCTGTGCAGTGTCGGCCGATACAATTCCGATACCACTCTGTTTGCAAAAAAAAAAAAAACATATATATATATATATATATATGTGTGTGTGTGTGTGTGCGTATAACAAGTGCAACGATACAGTTAAGTCGCGGTTCGGTACGATTTTTGAAACAATTCAATACATTTAATGCTCTGAAACAGAAAATACAACTGTTATTATTATTATTATTATTATTTTTTTTTTTTTGCTAACATGCAAAAATAACAGTGCCATCATATAAACAAGCATTTTAATGCATAATATTTATGTGCTCACTTCTTACTGATCTGAAGAAAAATTTTGTATATAAGTGCTGAGAACAATTTTTACTGTTTGTAAAGTGAGTCACAGTGTTGATTGCTGCAGCTCTCTTAGCAGCTATATTTAAACATCCTATTTGTGGTCCGAGTCCATCTGTAACATGTACTGAATTAACAGTATTTGCAGCATTATCTATAGTCACTGGTATGGGTTGATTTGGCCTGCTTAACTTCCATTCAGTCATGGCGGTTTCTATTTAATCAATGTAGTCTATGGACTACGCGTCGCTCTGGGCTCACGCAGCTAATGGCATGGGATCTAATGTAGCACATCTAGGTTGCTATTTGATGATATCTAGTGTGTGCGCGCGAGAGTTGGCATGGGATCTACCATAGGACATCTAGATTGCTATTTGATGATATCTAGTGTGCGCGCTGCGCCGCTTGAGTGTTTTCTGGCCACAGAAGTCACTTCTGCTCATTACTACACAGCACCATATTACAATCGACTTTCATAAACAGGACGAGTTTGAATTACGGCACTCTTAATTTGCCACTCATTGTTCATCATGAAACCATGAGTTTGCTGAGTCACCCACGGTCTTAAGCTTTCTGATCATATCGGCGGTAGAACAGCAAGCGTTAGCTTACGCATGCTAATCGTTTGTGAATACCATGTTACATGAGCAGCGTAACGTTGCGGATATGCGTTGTAGAGTACATCCGTAATATTGAAGACGAAAGTGTAAAGTACGTGTGGTAATTTCGAGACAAAGACATACAGATGTAATGATTTGGGGAAATTAGCTCACGTGGGGAGGACAGTATATTTGCGTTCAAATGATGCCAGTTGATGGTATCGGCGCCCTAAATGTTGGTACTCGTCGATACCGATACCACCAATTCGGGCCGGATCGGCGGCCCCTGCCGATACTGGTATCGGTATCAGTGCAACTTTAATTATTACATTACCTTACCTTTCAAAGAGGACATTACTTTTCAAAGAGGACATTACTTTTTGTTGTATGTTGGACATCAGATTAGCCCCCCCACACACACACACACTTTGCTTTTTGCTATTTCCCCAAACTGTTGATACAAATTGTTTCAATATGATTGCCTTTTTATTCATTGGGATATGGCTGTTTAATTTATTAAAAAAAAATTTTTTTTTTATCTCTACTATAATCCACTATATTCTCTCCATTTGAATCCTGTGGCTTCTATAATGAAGCGGCTTATTTGCAGTGTTGGGAGTAACGCCGTTACGTAACGGGGTAATCTAACTAATTACTTTTTCCGCCGTTACAATGCCGTTACCGTTACTGACGGTCAAAAGCTGTGCGTTACTTACTCTGAATAAATTGAAGAAACTACCAGCCGTGTCGAGTCGACTCTCTGCTCTGCTGATTTGTCATCCAAGACTTGGGGTGCGTCCAGGTTCAAGAATAGCGCACGTACTTCTGACTTTGACATACAGCAAGTTCTTTTTAAAGTAACGGAAATAGTTACTTTCCCTGGTAACTAGTTACTTTTACTATAGAGTAATTCAGTTACTAACTCAGTTACTTTTTGGAAGAAGTAGTGAGTAATGTAACTAATTACTTTTTTAAAGTAACGTGCCCAACACTGCTTATTTGTGTGTTGTTTTTGTTTGGGCAAGCAAGCTTTATGTTTTCTTGTTAAACATAAAAAAAATAAAAAAATAAAAACAACACTCTTGAGTTCTCCTGTCCTCTAACTCAATTGCATCCTTAGCTATGTATTAGCATTCCAAAACCTTAGTTTGCGAGAATGCGAGCTTTTACCACGTAAATACCCACTTGTTCTCAAGAGAAGACATTTGTGCCTCTGCAGAAAAAACCCCAACAACAAACATTTAAGTTAAATCATGGATTGTTTGACATCTTAGCTGCTACTAGTGGCGACAAAAGCATGCCAGCCACTTCATCAGATTTCATCATGAACTCTGGGGATTTAATAGCTGAATAGGGATCTATCCACCCTATATAGCAGTACAAGAGAACTACCTGTATTTTAAAAGGATTGATATCCACTGTTTGCTATGACACGCATAGGTTATGTTCGTGCCTATTAGCCATTTTCAACAAACATTCAGGCTCCATCCGTTATTTGATGCCATTACAAAACAAAAGTTTAAGGCTAGCTATTGGTGTTGTGACAGATTCAAAGAAGACAGATAGCCACAGTACACTACAAAGTTGCTTTTGTACCCTTAGCGCTGATAGTTGTTAGAACTGAGCTAATCAAATAGCCCAACATAGGGATTTTTAAAAGGAGTTTGTCTGATGCAAGTATAGAGTGTCAAGGTAATGTGGATTTTGTTTTTTCTTCTTTGAAGTGTAGTGACTTTTAAGTTAAAGCAACACAAGGTAACTTTTCGATCTTTCTATAATATTTTCATAACATTTGTGATGATATGTCGACTGACAACTAGTTGAATGACACCTCTGTCATATCTTGAGGGGGTCTGTATCGGTTTCACTGGCACCAAGTAACTTTGAGGAGGGTGACAGGAACCCTGCCACACACACAAAAAAAAAAAATACAAACATGCTGACTGCTTTATGGCATATGTCACTTCCACCTTTCCCCATACATTATAAAGATGATGCGAAGGCATTCGCTTGAGATCTGCAAAGATGGCAGCGCAACAAAAGAGACAAAAAGTTTTGTCTGAGGAGGAAAAAAGGATGAAAGGACACTCAATAATAAATATTGGCCCAGCTTTCACTCGCTGGTGTGACGCACCCCACCCCCCCGGGGTTATCCACACGGTTGCTAACCATCATATGCTATTGTTTAGCTACAACTGGATTCATTACCTCATTACTATTCATCCTTCACACGGCCGCTGGAAAAAGAAATGTCGTTTAATCCTATGCGCGCATGTGCTCATGGGTAACGCAGTCTTCCTTAAGGGAAAACACTACCTCTTTTGTCCACCGGCGTCGCTAAAATTGACTAAAACTGAAAAGTTGCATAGTGTTGCTATAAGTGTTTTATGATCAGATTGCATTTGAGAACACGAGTGGGACTTGTCGTGTCTGGCTCCCTCTACAGACCACTGTATGTAGAGGATGCACGCGGCGTGTGGATTTTAATGTGGTTAATAAATATATTTTTGATTACCAGTAATCATCTGCGTAACATCTCTATATGTAAATATACCATATTATAGTAAGGTGCTGCTTAGTTATAGAATGTTTTTCTTAAATTTTGTTAAATTTGGCCTTAGTGGCTTATAGTTAGGTGCACTCTATCAAGTGGAAAAATTTTGCCCATAGCTATCATTTAGTATGGGTGCACTTGGCTGTGTTTGTGTTATTATAATGGAGCACTCAATGTTTTTCAAAAGTATTTCAAACCCAGTCCATGTAACTTCTGATACCAAGTGAAAAACAAAAACAAATTCAAGCTGTTTCCACTTATGATGAAACATCAATAAAGTTGATTGGCACTTTAGTGTACTAGTTTTTTCTGTCCATCATTTCACAATTCCTCCACTTCACAGGAAATACTAATAGTGCTCTGATGTCAAGGGTTTTACTTGTCCCTACTGATTCGCTTTCCTCTAATGTTGCCCGTCCATCGACTTTTGGGAAACTTCACAAGATACTTCTTTCTTGAAACGCACGAAAAGATAAAAGAGCGCATATAACATCTCTTTCGATAGATCCTATGCATTCATGTACAGACCCACAAATACTGTACAAACATAGATACCAGCAATCACACACATGCACAAGCACGGTACTCTGAGCCCCTCTGCCAATTACTTCTGATATATCCATACAATATGTCTGACCCATATATTATATGGCACATTTTTCCTCACATACATTGCATGCGCACAAACACACCAGCAGAA
This sequence comes from Corythoichthys intestinalis, assembly GCF_030265065.1. NCBI lineage: Eukaryota > Metazoa > Chordata > Actinopteri > Syngnathiformes > Syngnathidae > Corythoichthys > Corythoichthys intestinalis. The sequence goes on from NC_080398.1 coordinate 16,561,543, forward strand.
GCTTTGATGTATCCAGGCACTTTATCTCATATGCAGGCGTGCACAGAAGGTCATGCCTGTAGTTTGGAAACTCAGTGAAAGTAGGTTAAAGCTGACATGTTGTGTTGTTTAAAGGATCGTGTTGGCGCTTCATTAAAGTTGCGCACATTTCACGTACATCCATGTGTGCGTGTGTCTGCGTAGATATTCACGCGGATTGGTGTACGTGCATACATGCATGTTTTTTAATGTAAACATGCCTGAGAGGCAATATTTGCATAATACAAGTGTATGTTGGTTTAATCCATGAGGATGATGCTACCTGCCAGGCTGCCCACGCGCCAAATCAACATCACTTGTTACTCTAAATTAAGCTCTTTAATTATGCCCGGTAAGCTCTGTGTGTGGTATTTGTTCATACATGTGTAAATGTACGGAAATGGGTGTGTCCTGGGAGTCATTACAGTATGCTTATATCTTTAAATATCAATCTTGATTACACTGTTTAGTTTAATCAATTGAATCAAAGGCGAGCAAAGAATATACTGTATACCATTCTTAAAATCTGCATTCTTTTTAGATTTTTTCTAGCATTATTTGTTGTACAGGGTGTTTCATTAAATGTCATATAATTTGAGATGTTAACATGACAGAAATGGCACGGTCAAGATTGATGGAACCATGTAGGTTCAATGTTGATCAATATAAGATACATTCCCCGCCAAATTTGAACAAAAAGTTCTCAGATATGCACATTGGGTCACTCGTGGTTTAGTGGCTTGATGATGCTGCAGGCATAAAAATAATGCATTTTGGCCTGTTTAAACACATGCTGTCTAAATGAGAACAAATCTGAATGGAATTTCACTTAGAATTTCACTTCATTTTAGCTTGCTAGCTTAGATATATTGATTTTGAATTTGGGGGGAATTTTTTTTTTTTTCTAATTTCAAAGGGTTCGGTTAATGCGTGAGTAGAACTCATGGAGGTTTGGTACCTTTAGCAAGGTTAAGAATCGTTATTCTGGAGGAATAAATAAACCCTAGTAGAATGCAGTTAAAATACAATAGTGATCCTCTTTTAAAATGTCATCAAGCTGAGGTTGATTTGTTGTGCAAGCAGTAATATATAGCATCACAAACTGTAATTGGGGAAAATTGATTTATCATATGTTGTAATAAAGTTATGTCTCAAGAGTTATAATGATGTCAGGAAGCTGCACATAAATCAAAAAGCACTTGCACGTACTGTATAGTTAATATTGACAGTGACAAATGGCCACTTGCTGTGGCCCGCACTGTCTGATTTTCTCTTAGCAGCTTTTAGTTGCTCAAGTTGCTGTTGTTGACATCTGGGCTTTGCTGAGTCTCTTTCCCAAAGTGGGTGGAGAGGCTTACCGCGAAGGCATGAGACAGCCATGGGGCCTTTGACTATTGGATGGGGGCAGGACCAATGCAAATGAAGGTCAGACAGGCCTTCAAGTCATAACACAGTACAAAAATTATTGCCCGTTTATATACTGTATGTGTGTGATCTCTCTCCTACATATGTGATTAAGGAAATTAATCATTTCTTGATTGTGGATGTTAGAGCGCATATAATTGCAAACCTCCCATTTTTATGTCCAATAAACAATCATATTGCGAGCTCTCAACATGAGCTGATTTTACCTACATAATGTAGCAACTTGCCTTTTAAATATATATTTGATATAGCGACTCCTACCTTGCAATGGGAAACACCTCCCAAGGTGGTGGAAAATGAGAGAGCTTACAGTGTATCACAAACGTGAGTACACCCCTCGCATTTCTGCAGATATTTAAGTAAATCTTTTCATTAGACAACACTGACAAAAGGACACTTTGACACAATGAAAAGTAATAATAATAATAATAATGCATTTTATTTGTAACACACTTTACATTTGAAAAACAAATCTCAAAGTGCACATTGGCAAAAAAAGAAAATAATAAATAAAATGCAAAAGACTAAGAATAAAACAGTAAAAGCAAAACAGACACAAGCACAAGCAAGTAGTCTGTGTGTAGCTTATATAATAGAGTTAATTTATTTTCCCCTCAAAATAACTCAAAATATAGCGACAGTGGGGCAAATAAGTATTTAGTCAACCACTAATTGTGCAAGTTCTCCCACTTGAAAATATTAGAGAGGCCTGTAATTGTCAACATGGGTAAACCTCAACCATGAGAGACAGAATGTGGGGGGAAAAAAATAGAAAATCACATTGTTTGATTTTTAAAGAATTTATTTGCAAATCATGGTGGAAAATAATTATTTGGTCAATACGAAAAGTTCATCTCAATGCTTTGTTATGTACCCTTTGTTGGCAATAACGGATGTAACTCTTCACAAGCTTTTCACCCACTGTTGCTGGTATTTTGGCCCATTCCTCCATGCAGTTCTCCTCTAGAGCAGTGATGTTTTGGGGCTGTCATTGAGCACCACAGACTTTCAACTCCCTCCACAGATTTTCTATGGGGTTGAGATCTGGAGACTGGCTAGGCCACTCAAGGACCTTGAAATGCTTCTTACGAAGCCATTCCTTTGTTGCCCTGGCTGTGTGTTTGGGATCATTGTCATGCTGAAAGACCCAGTCACCTCTCATCTTCAATGCCCTTGCTGATGGAAGGAGATTTTCACTCAAAATCTCTCGATACATGGCCCCATTCATTCTTTCCTTTAAACAGTTCAGTCGTCCTGGTCCCTTTGCAGAAAAACAGCCCCAAAGCATGATGTTTCCTACCCTATGCTTTACAGTGTGTATGGTGTTCTTCGGGCTGCAATTCAGTATTCTTTCTCCTCCAAACACGAGAACCTGTGTTTCTACCAAAAAGTTCCATTTTGGTTTCATCTGACCATAACACATTCTCCCAGCCCTCTTCTGGATCGTCCAAATGCTCTTTAGCGAACCGCAGACGGGCCTGGATGTGTACTGGCTTCAGCAAGGGGACACGTCTGGCAGTGCAGGAGTTGAGACCCTGGCGGCGCATTGTGTTACTGATAGTAGCCTTTGTTACTGTGGTCTCAGCTTTCTGTAGGTCATTCACAAGGTCCCCCCGTGTGGTTCTGGGATTTTTGCGCACCGTTCCTGTTATCATTTTGACGCCATGAAGTAAGATCTTGCATGGAGCCCCAGATCGAGGGAGATTATCAGTGGTCTTGTATGTCTTCCATTTTCTAATAATTGCTCCCACAGTTGATTTCCTTGCACCAAGGGTTTTACCTATTGCAGATTCAGTCTTTCCAGCCTAATGCAAGTCTACAATTTTGTCTCTGGTGTCCTTCGACCGCTCTTTGGTCTTGGCCATAGTGGAGTTTGGAGTGTGACTGACTGAGGCTGTGGACAGGTGTTACTGTCTTTTATACCGATAATGAGTTAAAACTGGTGCCGAGTGGAGCCTCATTAGACCTCGTTAGCTCTCGTTAGAAGAAGTTAGACCTCTTTGACAGCCAGAAATCTTGCTTGTTTGTAGGTGACCAAATACTTATTGTCCACTGTAATTTGGAAATCAATTCTTTAAAAATGAAACAATGTGACTCCACATTCTGTCTCTCATGGCTGAGGTTTATCCATGTTGACAATAACAGTTGCACAATTGGTGGTTGACTAAATACTTATTTGCCCCACTGTATTAATATCTAAACAACTGGCAACAAAAGTGAGTACACCGCATGTGAATTACGTACATCCCTAAATGTCCAAATTGAGTAAATTAAAGAGGTGGTGGTGGTGGGGGGGGGTGTCATATTATCTACCACCATGCTTGACTGTAGGCATGACACAGTTATCTTTGTACTCCTCACCTGGTCGCCGCCACACATGCTTGAGACCATCGGAACCAAACAAATTAATCTTCGCCTCATCAGACCATATGGCATGGTTCCAGTAATCCATGTGGTTTGTTGACATGTCTTCAGCAAACTGTTTGCGGGCTTTCTTATGTACCGCCTTCAGAAGAGGCTTCCTCCTGGGGTGACAGCCATGCACACCAATTTGATGTAGAGCGTGGCGCATGGTCTGAGCACTAACAGGCTGACCCGCCACCTCTTCAGTCTCTGCAGCAATGCTGACAGCACTCCTGTAACGAATCACATGACATTTTGGAGGGAAAATTACAAGCAGTACTCATTTTGGACATTTATGGATGTATGTTTTTTAAAGGGGTGTAATTATAAGATGGTTGTGGCCAAAAAACAGGATATTGTGATCATGGGTAAGCAGCAGAGGACAGCCGTTGTGATCGATGTAGCCATCCCCAATGATGGCAGTATCAGGATAAAGGAACACGAGAATCTAGAGAAATATCAAGGGCTCAAGGAAGAGCTGGAGAGAGAATGGAAGGTGAAAACAACATGGTGCCTGTGGTCATAGGAGCACTTGGGGCCATGTCCTCCAAATTGGAGAAGTGGCTCCAGCAGATACCTGGAGAAACATCAGACATATCCGTCCAGAAGAGCTCAGCCCTAGGAACAACAAAGATACTGCGCAGGACCCTCAAGCTCCCAGGCCTCTGGTAGAAGACCCGAGCTTGAGATGAACAGCCACTCACCCTACCAGGGAGAGTTGGGGAGAGGGAAGAGTTTTTTTCAATTAATTATTTTTTACTAACATATTTATATGCATATAGTATTTTTCACAAGGATTATTTTGACAGTCACAGGTAGTTTTGCACCAATACCATTTAAAAAAAAAAATTTTTTTTTAATTTTTTTTTTTTTTTTTGGTATGGATGCCGATACAGTACCAGATTGAGAAATTGAGTTAAATTAGTACACAATTAGTGCATACTCACTTCAGGGAAAGTAATTCCTATCATGGTCATGGTCATTGATCAGACACTGCTTGACTCGCTGTCTGCCACTGACGACGTTAGATACCCAATCAGCGAAAGAAAGTTCGTTCATTCGCTGGTAGCCCTCCCACTTCAAATGGATTGGACGTCTACTGGTGATAAACTCATTTAAATTCACAGCAGAAGGATGATTGGACTCCACATTATTAACCATCTGTCATCATCTTGGGAAGTGTAGCTGGTGGATATCTTTGGTAGGGAAACCAGCGGTTGAAAACTAGATCTCGAAAAGTGTGTATTGAGCAGTATTGGCACATTATTTTTTTAGTACCGTATTTTTGGACAATAAGTCACAGTTTTTTTTCATAGTTTGGCTGGGGGTGCGACTTATACTCAGGAGCGACTTATGTTTGAAATTATTATAACACAATATTATATCATTTCACATGTAATTTGGTGTTTTGGAGTGACACTGATGGTTTGGTAAACTTGTTAGCATGTTCTTTATGCTATAGCTATCTGAATAACTCTAAATAGCTATGGCCACGTTCACGTTCTGCCTTTGGCAATGTGTGTTCAATTGTATTATTGACTTTTTTATATTAAAATGCATGCTTTTAATTTGTGGCGCTTTAACGCCCAAGTGGTGGCCAACTCGCACTTGTTTACGCGAAGAATAGCGCTCACACGCCAGAAGAAGGCGGACAGCTATGCAACATCTGAGTGAGTGGGCGAGAGAGAGAAAGAGAAACACAGCTGCAAACCTACGTTCATTGTTTATGCTTGTAAAATATCTCTACAGAGGCAGCGCCTGTGTGTATCATTTTTTCTGTTGTTGTTATGTGTTTTCCACTCGTGATCGGACACTTAGAGCCAGTTGTGTGGTTGTTTGAACGATGTGCTAATGCTAGTGAACGCATGCTAACCGTTTGTGTCATTGCTGTAGTAGCGCTAATTATCATTTATTTACGTTGATGCGAACCTGTTTGGTATCAAGGACGAAATAGATTTGTATCATTTCTATTTTTAGTTTCACTCTTTAAATGATGGTGTCATAACGACGACCAAAATAAAGTCAGCAAATTATACGGACGTCCAGCATCGTCATTTGGGAGTTTAGCTCGCTGTATAGCCAGGATTGAGCCGTAGCGTCTTGGTGAGGACAGTACATTCGCATTTCGTTGTTCATGCATCATGGCTACGTTCATACTACAGGTCTTAATGCACGAATCGGATTTTTTGTCATATGTTTTTTTGGCGTACCTGTTCAGACTGCCTTTGTCCATTGAGACCATTCAAGTATTACGCATGCGCACTAATTCGCAGTCTGACAAGCGCTGAGCAAGACGACCCACATGCGCAGAAGCATCAAAACAAATGACCACACATGCTGGCTGTCGTCCGTCATTCCAGAGATATCATATTTTGCTTTTTAAAAAGAGGACACAAATAACAGACATGAATAACCCCAGTTTAGGCTTATATTTAATGTATATGGATCGATAGCATGCACGCACTGTCCGTGCATGTCACACACATGTACGCGCAGTTTGCCCCGACTCTCGGCCGTGTAAGCAATGTTGAAATATTGCTTATATGGAGCAGACAGAAAACCAATCATTCTCAGGCTTATCCTCAACCCATTTTTATTTTTTTTATGACTGTTGTCAAGTCCGACTAGGGCTGGGCGATATGGCCTTAAGCACGTGTCACGATAAATTGAGCAGATTTACCTCGATAACGATAAATGACGATTAAATTCACCCAAGCAGACCGTTATATAATTTGAAAATCTGAATCAATGCATGAAATACAGATGAACCTTTTCTTGTTGATTTATTTACCAGCTTTCAATTTAATATATTTAACAATTGTACATGCAGTCTAAACATTAAGTATACAAACATTTATTGTAAACAATAAGAATTCAAGTATGAACATTTAAAACAGCTTGTATGGCTTGAACAATGTACATTGTCAAAATTAATATGCCTGTGCAAACATGTCATTGTAACACAAATTACTTACAGCTTGAACAGTACACTTCAAAAAGACAACTTACTGTTAATGGCTGCTGTGACATAATTACTCAAAACAAGTGTTTACTGCAAGGTTTCAGTTTTTTTTTTTTTTTTTTTCCCAGTGCATTTTTTAATACATACACACACACATTAAAGCTGCATTGATCTAATGACACAGAATTAAGCACATACAGAAAAATAGCTGGGGCCATTAAACAGTTATATTATAATTTTCACTGTTAGATTGTACTTTATGCTGAATGCTTTACCATCACAAAAGCTATCAGAGAAATCACACACAGACAAGAGAAACACAATAATGTGATAAACTAATGCTGCATTCCAGAGAAGTGGGAAGTCGGATTTATCCCACTCGGATGGTACCAGTTCCGATCTCAAAGCGTTCCAAGCAAATGTAAACAACAAAGATGGCTGATCGCGACGAGGTGTTTTTTATTTTGGTCATCCAAATACATTTTGACCTCCAGCGAACCTGCTTTCCTATAAGCGATCAAATAGTAGAGGAAAAACGACGGCTGCGTTTTAGCCCACACTGTAAACTGCCTTTTTTTTTAGCTACATCCTTTGCTGATCGTCAATATAAAAACATAGCACAACAAAGATAATTCACTGTATGAGAAAAAAATACATGGCGTCTCAAATAAACTTGATTTACTTAATTATTGTGTTATCATTCAATACGATTTCATGAGCGCCAATTTGTCCAGTGACGTCAGATTGAAACAACTTGGAAGTCGGGGTAGTTATTTTTTCTCTGACTTTGCGACTTGGACCTACCAGTTCGAGTGGCGTTCCAATGATATTTTCCAACTCGGAGGTCGGAAAAGTCCGACATCCCACTTTTCTGGAACGCAGCATAATTGCTAGATGCAGTCAGAGACCAATCCACTCATTAAGTTCAGCTGTTTCAACTAGTTTAGAGCCGCTATCCGACTCCATCACGTTCATTTGTAGCGTTAACCGCTAGCGTTAGCCACTAGCGTTAGCCTGTGGCTTGGCTACCAGTAGAAAGCATTGAAAGCATCCTCTTTGGAAATCGTGAGAACAAGGGAGGACAACGGGTGAAAGTCCGTCTGGGTGCCGCCAAGAGTCTATTTAATGTCGGGTGAAAGTTTGGCGAACCTCCCTTAAGCAACACTCCATCACGTTTGCTTGTAGCGTTAGCCGCTAGCGTTGGCATACCGGGCTCGTTTGATTAGCTTCCTGATAACCACGTGATTCTATACGTAAGCACACTGTCTGCTTTCTTAAAGGGGAATGAACATAGCTGAACAACACAGAGTCAAAGCGGGATGAAAAGACTATATTTTTTTGTTTTATTAAATTACTGAATTTACCGTCATGGCCAAAATGACGTCGGTCATCGTAAAGAATTTCGGTACCGGTAAATTTTCGGTTTACCGCCCTGCTCTAAGTCCGACCCTTTCTAAAAAGCCGTGTTCAAGGCAAGCTAGGCGCTAATAACACACAGCTGCACAGCTACCGTGGCGTCTCTCTCGCTTTTTGATGACGTAATTGCTGCATGAATTCCGATTTGAGAGACTGGACAGTACAGACCGCCGCGACAGTCAGGAAAAATGTGGCCCAGATCGGATTTGAACCACATACGAAAGTGACCCAGATCGGATTTGAAATGGTCCAGTTCTTTGTGACTTGTCACGTTCAGACCATCAAGTTAATGCCTCACTCGAGTCAGAAAAACACGAAAAAATTGGATTCGTGCATTAAGACCTGTAGTATGAACGTAGCCCATGTAACATTATTATACTTTGCACTTATTCAGCATGTTGTTCTCTATTGTATTTTTATTTTAAATTGCCTTTCAAGATGACGTATCTGTTCTATGTGTTGGATTTTATCAAGTAAATTTCCCCCAAAAATGCGACTTATACTCCAGTGTGACTTATATGTTTTTTCCTCGCCGTTGGGCATTTTATGGCTGGTGCGACTTATACTCAGGTGCGACTTATAGTCCGAAAAATACGGTACCTGCCGATACCGATGAGGTCATTTTAGTGCCGTATCGGTCCACCTTTAGTTACAGTTATCTGTAACCTGCAAAATTTAACATAAATGTCGTAGCGTAATAATTTTCCCAAACATATTTTAACGTTTCAGTTCAAATATTTGACATAGGTTGTTTTTCTTTTTCATTAGACAACTGTTTTCAGTGACGACAATGAAGAAAATAATTGTGGCATGGTTATAATGTAGCAAAGACAGATGTACATGTTTCTCTCTCCCTCTCACGTTTTTTTAACGTTGATTTAGTTGCAGTATAGAGTTTTGCACTTTTACAAGAAGTAGATGTTGAAGGAGAAGTAGTAGTAAAATCATTGCATTTAAGACTTTTTATACAAAACTGCTCACGTATTCCAATTTTTTGCTTTGGATTTTGTTTGCTAGTGTTTGTAGTAACATATAATAGATATAGTCACAGATTCTTTCAGCTTTCCTATTTTATTTTAGGAGTGGTGAATGACTGGGTGGCACTTAAGGATTTAGTTGCCTGCGAGTTCCTCACTGCCTCCCTTGACCTTTAGGGGTATGAAGCAATGGATCGTTAACTTTCCTCGAATGCAGGGTCATCAGTTTGAAGCCCCCTCTGTGAAATTCATGAGCAATTATCTTTTTTAACATCACTTGCTGTGTTCTTATTATTAATTACGATAATGCTGAACATAACACAACAGTGCCTATTTCTATTCTTTCTTTAGCTCTGTGTTGTTTCTATATGTGAAATGCTACGAGTTAACAATTTGAATATACACATGGGGAATGTATCGATCCTAGTGCTATGTTTATCTTCTACTCTCCTTGTGTTGAGCAGATGTGTGTTTATGCATATTTATATTCTGTCTAATTATCATCTCCATGGGAATCGACTCAGAGTTGACACGGGTCAAATCAAGGGGAACAAGATGTGGTTGAGACATATTTAAATAATTCAAAAAGGAGTGTTTACTGAGTGTTGCATATAGTTATGGTTCCTTTTAAAACTTTTTAATTACAAAAATATATGCTACCCTGTGTCATTCTCAATGTGTTTGACCCTTCTCCAGATTCAAAATGCTTTAAATTAGTGATAGTGGACAAACAACACACAAGCTGTTAATCTCATATGCTCAAAGGGATCTATGTAAACTGTTATTACTGTTTCCGAGGTCATGCACTTTCTTACTGGTTGCGTGAGTAGTAATGTTTATTAGATTATAGATTATAATGCACATGAAGCTGATCCCATTATACTGTATCAAATCCTTGTTTTCCACAAAGCAATACACAGCTAAGCATGTTATAAGCCTTGTGATGTGGGAAGGCGTGAGTGTTTGAAATTGAACGCATACCATTCTATTGACCAAATATGTATTTACATGGTCAATATAAAGATAGTAAAATAATGAAAAAAAAATATATATAACAGATCGAGCCATACTTGTTTTTATCCTATGATCATGCTCACTCATCCTCAGCATCCTGTATGTTCTGTAACATGCAAAGCATTTGTTTGATTTGTGTCATGGAAAATAGGGTTTTACTGCAGTCTAATGGGATCATTTTCACGCTCATGTAATCTGTAATCTCTTAAAACTTTGAGGCCACTGGCAGTAAAAACTGTATAGACTTCCTGGGGGGGGGGGGGGGGGGGGGGGGCAATATATATAATATATATATATATATATATATATTTATACACCCTCATTATGAAAACTGAACAGAGGTAAGAACCTGAAGAAAAGTGAGTACAAATTTTCTCATGTACATCATGCATGTACATTAAAAAACAAAATAAAACATTTGTATTTTATTTTGCTCTTATATACAGTACTAAGTCATTTTCTCATTCTTTTGTTTCTCATGATAGTGACATTAAAACTAGTGTTTATGTATTTTGTAGACATTTTTTGACTTTTTTTTTTGTTTTTGTCGGTTACTTAATAGGGGTCTGACAAAATATCGAAATGGTAATATATCGTGATACTTTGCATCCCAAAAGGGTATCGATATGCTCATACCAATAATTAAAATATCATTTTTAAAAGATGTCAATGTTTTTTGTTTTTTAAATTTCGGGGGAAAAATTTCGGGGGGGGGGGACATAATACTGTCTCATTTAACTCCATGGCTGCCATTGACGTTACTCGACGCCCAATCAATTAAGATTGAGAATGGCGAATGAACGTTTGTTCGAAAACAGAGCTCCTTCCGATTTTTGGGGCATTTATAGGTCACTTTCTGTTCTTTTTAGGGCATTTACAGGTCACTTCTTGTTGAGTTTGAATCACTGTCAATTAATTTCTGGGTCACTTCCTGTTCTGTTACCCAAATCAACAGAAAGTGACCCTGAAATGTCCCATAATCAACAGGAAGTGACTGTAAAATCAACAGGTAATGACGTGAAATGGCCCAAAATTACCTCGTTTCTTGTCATTGGCTGCCATAGAAGTGGGAGGGGTTCATTCGCTGCCACCCTACCAGTTCAAATGGATTGGACATCTACAGTGTATCACAAAAGTGAGTACACCCCTCACATTTCTGCAGATATTTAGTTATATCTTTTCATGGGACAACACTGACAAAATGACACTTTGACACAATGAAAAGTAGTCTGTGTGCATATAGCCATTAATATCCAAACCCCTGGCAACAAAAGTGTGTACACCCCTATGAAAAAACGTACAACCCTAAATGTCCAAATTGAGTACTGCTGGTCATTTTCCCTCCAAAATGTCACGTGACTCGTTACAGGAGTGCTCTCAGCATTGCTGCAGAGATTGAAGAGGTGGGGGGTCAGCCTGTTCGTGCTCAGACCATACGCCACACTCTACATCAAATTGGTGTGCAGGGCTGTCACCCCAGGAGGAAGCCTCTTCTGAAGACGGTACACAAGAAAGCCCGCAAACAATTTGCTGAAGACATGTCAAAAAACCACATGGATTACTGGAACCATGTTCTATGGTCTGATGAGATGGGCAGCTTTTCTTGTGTACCGTCTTCAGAAGAGGCTTAACAAAATGTTCCTGCTCTTTTATTTATTTTTTAATTTTTTTATGGCATATATTGAGCATTGCTATCTAGAGTTGTCCGATAAATTCAGTAGCCAATAATATTGGTTGATCAAATCATTTCAAAATGATATTGCATAATATCGTTATGTATTTTTCAATATCGGTTTTGGGCGATTATTCATGTTACCTTTATAGTGAATGTAGGAGCATTCTACCTTTGTAAAAGGGCTGATCACAGCTTGATAGAGCAGTTATGCTAATTGACTATTAGGTGTCTCCAAAATAAGATGCTTTGGATTTGTTGGGAGAACAAGTATTTGATACACTGCCAATGGGGTTTCCTGTTTTCCCATTGGCAGTGTATCAAATACTTGTTATTTTTCAGTCATTTATTGTTCATTCCATTTTTGCACCATGAATTCAAAAGGTCTGGTCACATACAGTGGGGAGAACAAGTATTTGATACACTGCCAATGGGAAAACAGGAAACCCCATTGGCAGTGTATCAAATACTTGTTCTCCCCACTGTATGTGACCAGACCTTTTGAATTCATGGTGCAAAAATGGAATGAACAATAAATGACTGAAAAATAATGAGTTAGAAACTCATTACATATAACCACTGCGTAAGAAAGAAATAGTCACTATGAAAACTACAAAAGTAATAAAATACAAAAATCTATTCAAAAGCCTAGAAAAATGTGTCTTTGGAATTGTCAATGCATTGGCATGTCCTGTGATTGCGTGCCTGTATTTGTAACGCTTTGGTTGCCCCATAGTGGCTCTTATGGGTAACTACCGTAAACGTGATTTAATTGTGAATGACCTTGAAGTTGTTACATTTATCATTATTAAAGCATCCGGTGCGGCATCACAATATAATTAGCAATAACATGTTTAGTGCACAACCTCATATATTGATATCTGTTTGATATCGGTGTCCTATTTTTGTAGTTGGACAACATCAGTATATTGGTTTTTGCTTAAAAGTCATCTATCGCCAACCGCTTGTATGCTTTAAACTTCAACAAATTGTTTTACTGTTTTTGTGAGACTGTGCCAAAAGTTAACGGAATGGCAGTTTTGTGCAGGAAAACTTATTTTGCCTAGCCCTTTTTTAATCATTTTTGACTTGCTAACAAATGGTTAGCCTTCACGGTTTGTTTAGTGAACATTCCAGAATATTAGGATCTTTTCCCCTGTAGAATATACTAATTTCAAAGTTGTATGAAATATTCAGACTATTCATGCAAAATGTACATTCACTGCAATGCTACTGTGTCTTAGTTGCATTACAGTCCGCACATAAATCAAAATCTGAACATAGATATGACAGTATATGCTGATTAAAAGGTATTCAGAACTTTTCATGAATCAGGTCTTGAAGGGCGAGTAGTAAATGCTTGGGTGTGCGTTTTTTTAACTCATTCACTCCCAGCCATTTTCACCGGAGCAAGGCCCTTTGCTCCCGGCCGTTTTACTGGATTTTGACTAATTTTGCAAGGCCCACAGAAAATTCTGTTCTATTGCGATATAAACATGGAACCCACCAAAAGAAAGATTAGACTCTCTTCTTTCAGCAAAAAAAAAGTTCATATCTTTTTTCCATTCTTTAGAAATCAGCATTAGAAAAAAGCTTAATTTGAGCATTTTTCCGATTTCTGATGAAAAAACAGAGAAATTGAGCTTTTTGTGAACACATGCATTTCAAACATAAGTTTGACTTTAACACAGCTATTTTTGCTTTAGTTACATCCCAAACATCTGAATAATGTTTTCCTTTTACAAAAAAATCAGAAACAACAAGACAAATAGAGCTTTTGATAGCAAAGTAACAATTTATTTAGACATACCAAACTGAAAGATGACGTTTTGTTGGCCGCGACAGTGGGTTAAACTGCGGGCAAGCAGCATGGACTGTACGGCATCTAGTGGTCCCGGTTGTTCTGCTCGGTCGTCCAGCGCCTGGCATCCCGGGCATTCTGCCGGTTGTTCTACTCGGTCATCCGCACCGCCACCTGTCATCCATTCGGTCGTCTTCCGCTCTCTCCTCGGCTTTGCGGCTTCGCTGTTGGTTGCCGTTGAATAGGGTTGCGGGTCTTACCAGATGCGCTACTGCCCTCCAGTGGCCAGTTTTATTGCTTTAAAATGGGTTTTGAGCTTTGTGCATTCTATCTGACATACATGGGAACCTATAGATGCCGATTGTGAAAAAAAAAACGCAAAAGACAAGCAATTAAAAATAGAACGTATTTATACGTTTTTCGGAGCAAATGAGTTAATTACTACTACTGGTCTTTGCATGTATATGCACATTACCACATGTACAATAATGGTAGAATTTTGATACTGTCATCATCAGTACCTGTAACTTTTCAGAAAGGGTTGTGTGTTTTCATGGAAAAAATCTTAGTTTGCTTTGTTAAAAAGTTGCTCTAGTGCTGAAGCACATGGAGTTAATTGCAGGACAGGAAGTTAATTTCCTATTTAGGATGTACATCATCAGTTTATATTACGACTACAGTAGGTGCCTCCATCGCTGATGCACAAATTAAAACAAGAGGAAACAGCTGTGTATGTATGTGTTTGTTTTAGTGCAAAATGGAAAAAAAAACTAATCCGAAGTTTCCGACTAAACGTCCACATCTTTGGCCAATAATAATACAATTGGCGTTACACAATACAAAGAGGTCGAATAATCAAGGAGAGACTCTAATCAACTAGGCAGGTTATTGAGTGTATTGGGACCCTTGCAATGTGCGCCTTTCTGCCAAAACATAATTAACAGTGGAACCTGAACAATTTAATATCAGACAATACCCAAGCTTACTGGCTTGGCAGCAGCATGTGCGTAGAGATCCTGGAATTTAGTTTTGGAAAGGACATTAAGCTCCTTGGTCCATTTAAAGCGTGTCTAGTCATTTCAAAGACATGACGCTAGTAATTAACTGTGACTAAGCTTTGATAGACACATAAGCAAAAAACATTCCTTTTTTGTGCAAATTTCAGAAACATATTCAATCATAAGATGTGCATGATGCAAGTTAAGGAAATAATGGCAGAGAAGGGGGCTCCGTTTATTGCAAGCAAACTAACATTTTCGCAGCTATGAATTTAGCCATAATACAAATGTATACCTAAAACTAAAATATGAAAATGCACCATATATATATATATATATATATATTTGCATTATATACTTTGATTAGGCAAAAATAAATGTTTTAGAATGTTTTATGCACATAGGCACCATGGTCCAAGTGGAATGTAAAAAGCTCAGTGTACTGAAAATGTTGTTTGTCCTTTGCACCATGTAGCTGTCAATCACTCGAGGAAGCATTTTTAAATTACTTGACACACCTATTGCGTGTTCTGCATAGTGTTCTTATGCAGTTTTGGTCTTACTGGCGTAATCTGGAATCACCTTGTACATCCCCAAAGCAATGGATCCAATACCATGATTGTTCTACTGGATCATTCAGTTTGTTTTCATGATTTGCAAATTAGGTTAACTGCAAAAATACTTTTAACATGTTGAAAAAGAGAACGAAAAATAATGCACAGATCCAAACCCCACCCCCCAACCTCCAAAGGTTTTAATCTTAAATTGTATTCTATATTGGCAGTTGCTGACATAATTTTTCCTTAATTAACCTTGACCTCCACTATCTGTAGCATAGTATAGCAGGCGTGCTTTAAAAAGGCCTGCTTGCTTCTTCAAACCTTAAATGAATAACTTTAGAAAGTGATTAGGTGAATTTAATGAACCAGGCTATTCTGATTGTTAGACCAAGGTGAACTGTGTTTAATTAATTACTTACAGTAGCAAATATTCGCTTCATCCCGTGTGTTCACAGACGTGTGTGTGTGTGTGAGTCACGCTTTGTATCTGATCATGTGTGATTGATGGATGTGTTTGTAGGTGCAGCTGTCCTGCAAAAACCATTAGTGCAACCTATTGTCAATGATGATGAGCTTTAGAAACTCTTTTAATCTGGACAATTATGCCACCATCATCTTTAATCTTTCAGGTCCGTGCACACCTTTTAATATGTCCTTTTACTCCTTTAAGTGTTCCACACTAACACACATCCAATTAGCTACACCGTTTCTCCTCTCTGAATGACCACATGCATCTATCTGTCCAACTCTCTCTGCTAATGGTAATGACAGTTGTGTGTTTGTGAGTGTGTATCCATGCTTTCCTGCAATTGCAAATGCATTTACATTTGCCTGCATGAGCCGTGGTATGTCCTAACACATAGCTTAGGCAGACAATCAACTATTTCCTGATCTACAGCCAAATGACAGTTAGCTCATTAAGATGTAGTAGTAGTAATGAGTGTTGTTCTAATTTAGCATGAAGCCAGATAAGTCCCATGTTGCTGTTTATGACCTTCACGTTTTTTCTTCTTCTTTTTTTCAATTATTTTTGAGTGACTGTAATGGCCTCAAGCAAAGAATGAATGACAAACTATTTTCTGTAATTAAAGGGACAGGTTTGATTTTTTATTAGAATTCCGGACATTAACATTTAAAACTGTCCCTTGAATGTGAAATGGAGATTAATTTAAAATGAAAACAAACCAAAAAAATGTGTTTTTCCCCCTCTAATGTTACAGTAGAACATCGTTTAAGACCAAATATTTAGTCTAAATGCACGAAAACAAATTTAAATAACAAACCTCAGGAGTCGTTTTGTAATACTTTCTTGGCTTTCCCCATATCTTATTTCACTTGTTGTTAGTTTTATTGGAGTCATACTCCTTTCAGCCCCTACTTTTACTTTTAAGGTAAACATTCTTTTGAGATTTAAGCATAGATATTGAGTTTGGCTTGTCTAAACCCTTCAAATTCTTTCTACCAATTAAATCATTTATTTTGGTACATAAACTTGCTGCATGATGGATTCTAGAGCTGTCCCGACTAGTCAACATAGTCGACGTCATCGATGACGTAAATCCGTCGACGAGCACAACATCCCGTCGACGGTTAATGAAGGGTTAATAAAATATATGCGTGGAAAGTTCAGAATGTCGGACGCATGGTATGCAAGCGGGAAAAGCGGCAAAAAGCCAAAAAAAAGCACACCACAGTCCAAAACATTGACTTATTTTTAAAGAAACAAAGGAGGATACACTGTTGTGTCCTGTCTCTTCAATGCCAAGCTTGGCTGCACGTCGGCCGTGAATGATAACGACAGGAGATTGTAAGTCCATCTAACTAACAAATGACATGTTTTATTGAAGTTGCTAAGCCTGTCGCGATATGCAATGAGTCAGTTTATCGCATGATAAATAAAAATGAGGGCGGTCATTTTCACGGCTGCCTGTTATCGCTGCGCGTGCATGCACACATTTGTGCGTGCGTGCTGATGGCATATGAGACTAAGTTCTTTTCTCTCATCAACATGCTGTAGAATTAAAGTTCAGACTTACAAAATAAGAAAACACATCTATATTAAACACTATATACGTTAGCATTACTACATTGAGGTGAATGGGGAAAAAAGACGACCTACTTTAGCCGGTGTTCTCTATAAAACAGGCAGCCTTCTCCAAAACTTGCAGTTAAAAGGTGACACTTCAAACATGAAAAATCGCTGGTTAACAGCATTTGCAAAAAAAAAAAAATATATATATATATATGTATTACTGACACCAAATGCAATGACATAGTGCTTTTTTTTTGCGGAGTGTAAAGTTTAAATTAGCGGTTTAGCGAACGTACTTCCGGCGAACATTTCAAAATAAAAGCATGTCATGTTCTTCATATACGGTAATATAAATAACGATTTCTAGAGTTAATCCCACATACTTCAGATTCTACACTAAGAATACCTTTAAAATTACACCCTTTATGAAAATTCTGATTGGCAATGAATAATTATTATAATACTATTATATATAGTACTACAGTATACTATAATATTGATGCTAGGTATTTTTTTAAGAATTGTTTTGAATTATGTTGGAAAGGTGAAGTCAGTGTTCTGAATATGTTTACATTCCATTCTTTTGCACAAGTTAATTCTATCAACATTTGAACTCATTGTTTATTGTGATTTATTATTGTTATTTATCTGTTTATTTGTACTTTAATAAAGAATTTAAGGGTTACAAAATGTTTTGTGAATTGATAAGCGGCAAAAAAAATTTCATTGCTAAATTTTTATTTTTAAAAATTAAAAAAAAATTTTTTTTTTTTTTGTTTAAATTATAAGATTAGTCGACTAATCGTAAAAATAGTCGGCTGACTAATCGGGAGAAAATTTGTCGTTTGGGACAGCCCTATTGGATTCCCTAAACATTCTGGCCTTATAGTTCTTTAATCACAGACAAAATATTTATGTAGACTTCTGAGTAATTATTTTTGCTGCCTTCTTGTGTTGCATCAATGACAATTAATGAGATGCCTCAGAAGAAAGCATGCAAGCCCAAACCATAACATAACTTCAACGGAATTTCTTGGATGAACAGAGTACAGGATGATCATGAAGGAAACCTGCTTATTTTCTGGTTTAAAAAAAAGAGTTCCTATTGCATGTATATATGATAAATTAACATTCCTTTGTCCGAAAGTCAATTCTTCCTGCAGACATACGTCTGAATTAAGGTGCTAAGGAATCCAATTAACGGTAAACATCATTCCTTAGGGTGATGTTCTACTCACAGTAAAGAAAGCCCTCTTGTGTACTGCATACTACTAGTTAACACACTAAGGTTGAATTACATGTGTACCTACTGTGGTGGTTGATTGTTCATGCAGAAGTGACATTGAAGTTGTGTCTCAATTCGGCAGTACAGATCAGTTCTGATTGCCGCAGTGCAGTTTAAAATGGTTCATCTTGATCTACTTTCCACCGTGGGCTATGTAGGCGTCTTCATAGCAGGGGGACAGCATGCAGCTTGCTAATGAGTTAACTAAGGACGACAAGACACGGTACAAGGCGGACAACAAGATACACACTCTTAATTCCTTTTCTTTTTTTTCTTTAAAATTCAGTTTCCTCTTACTAGTCATTGCATCCATTGTAAAAAGAAAGTAGCAAGTCTTCGTCAGCCAGTGGACAGTAGTGTGTTTGGCAGATGTCTACTTTACATCTCCCAGTAACCCAAGCTGCTGCCATATTTTAGAAGCTTATTCAACAAAATAAAACAAAAAAAGATGCAACAAACTGCGCTGAATCACGCTGTCCCCTGATGGGTCATTTGTTCACGTATTCAATGTTTTCTTTGGTGACGTACTGCCGCTAAACTATAAACGGGATTCACCAAAAATTGGAACGCAATCAAAATTGCCTGTGGCTTCCTTTCAGTAGCCTAACTGAAGAGTTTATGGTGGTACACACTAGAGATGCCCTGTAGTACAGGGACTCTGATCGACCGCAAGTTGGCATCAGTTGCCATCGAGGTGAGGACAGGGACAGGGACGAAATGGAAGGCCAGAATGGCAGTGGAATTGGCTGAGTCACATCGGATGCAAGAGGCACTGGTGGGCACCATTGTGACAGACAGAGCAGGTTTTGGCAACTTTCCAAAGGCCATGATCAGCCAAACCCAAAGGAAAAACATCTAATCCAGGAAGATGTCCAAGCTGATGCAGTTTAAGAGTGAGTGAGCAGAGCGGTGGGACTAGGCAGTAGGGAGCATGGGCACAGTGGGAGGGCACATTGCAACTCAAGATCACCTGGAAAAACATCTTGCGGGCAAATTTCCACCAGGTCCCTTTCCTGGTGCAAGCTTTCTATGACACCCTGCCAATTCTGGCAAACATACATGTCTGGACGAAGAGTCTTAAGTGGTTTGAAAGAGGCTCCTTAGCCTCTTTTCTGTTGCTGCCTAAAGAACCTCGCTGATGGTCACTATGGTTGGTGCTGACAGTAACTATGGTCGGTGCCGTGATCAGGTGCTTAGGGTAATTGCTGAGAGATTAGCCTCAGCCATCAGCACAAGTAAACACCATCGTGCTCCAAGGAAGGTAGTCTCTTTTTATCAAAGCTGGAGAAGAACTGAGAGCATGTTAACCATTTAACAACAGGCCTTCTCCACACAGCATTCAGTTGGCAGTTGCAAGTTCACCTGGGGTTTCCCTAACATATTCCCTAACGCACTCCGAGGCTACAAAATATCTGATATATTGGAACTGATTGTGCCCTGGGAATAGCGCGTTGCGGACGCTACTGAGAGGAAATGCGCCTAGTACTAGGAACTGGTGGAAGGGTGCAGGGATAAAGGCTAGAGAACCTTCAACAAGCCCATCAAAGTCAGCTGCAGGGGTTTTGCAGGGCCGGCCTTGTGCAAAGTGTTAAGTTGCTTGCGCTTCACAGTGGCGAAGAAAAAGAAGGCCATTAAATCAGGGAGAGAAGCCGCAGAGAAGGCTTTGGATTATTAGGGTTAAACCATGGACTGCTACTGGGACACAAGTCAGGACTTGTTTAACCCTGGTTGGGTCACCTGAGCGAAGGTGTATGATGTTCAGCAACCAATGACCCCTGGATTAATTATATGTCTCAGTGCATCAGTGAGAGTTCCTGTACAGATGGTGCATCATAATAAGGAAGATGTGACAGCCAAGGCCTAAACAAGTTAAATAGTTAGATGTCTTTGTTCAACTAGTATGGGAAAGTATTCCTTTTTCTAAAATTGAGAAACTTGACTCCTTGGTGCCCAATTATTTGCAGACTGTTGTAAGTGTTAAAATGGCCAAGTGCCAACGTTTTTTAGATTTGTTGACACCATGGCATTTAAAATGAACGGTTTACCCTTAAATTGATACATTTTTTTTTCAGTTTAACCTTCTTTAAGCTTCAAACGATCAACTGAAATAATCCATTTTAATATTTGTAACTGAACTAGTTTTTGTGAAACGTGAACTTTCCCAACACTGCTTTTCTTGTTTTTATTAATCTGTTTAGAGGGAGTTTGTGAAATCTGGCTGACCAGTGAAGACACTGGAGCCTATGGTCGAGACATAGGGACTGACCTGCCCACTCTCTTGTGGAGGCTGGTGGACGAAATCCCCGAAGGTGCCATGCTCAGACTCGGTATGACCAACCCACCCTATATCCTGGAACACCTAGAGGTATGTCAATTCCCCCCAAATGTTCACGAAGATATATAGTTACCAAGAAATTTTATACGGACTAAATTTTACAGTGGTTAAAGAAATGTATTTATGACTTTTGCGCTTTTCTGTCCTTTTTTTGTGTAGTCCTCTTTTCGACGCATACTGTTATCCCTTTTAGTGGACAAATATTGCTTTGTCTAGATTTAATAAACTAAATGTCTTTCTGTTTTGCTTAGCAAGCAGTATAGCTGCAAACCTCCATTCATTAGTGCAGTTCATTCTCCTCTCTCACTAATGAGTCAATTAAGGACCATTGTGTCCTCTTTAGTAGTCTCATTTTATCAGTCATTATTGCCTTGCCTAATGGAACAATGGACATTGTTATCCACTCTTTCTCCGTTCAGTCTGCTCTTCGCCATGTGTCTTTCAGTCTAATTTACTATCACTGGAATCTCCCAATTTTCACTCTGTCTGTCCATCTTGATATTTCTTTGTTTTTTTTTTTTTTTTGTTTTGTTTTTTTTTATTATCTATTGTGTCTGTCAGTGTCCACAGCATAACCTGTTGTCACAATTTTCTATAGGCAATAGGCTGGCCAACATCTGCTTTCATACAATACATTTATTTTTGGGGAGGCAGAAATCCCCATGAGAAATATTAAATGGAGTATGGGGGTTGAATAGACAAGTGAATCTTATTTGTTGGAAAATTGTGGATGAATCAAAAAAAGAAGATAACTATAAGCCAATCGTGGATGCTCTCGTCAAACAATGTGCCATTTAATTCTTATAAATCAAGTCAGTTGTCAATAATGTCTAGACAGTTAAATGTGGAAACAGAAGAAATAAATCCACCAAAGCTTAAGCCATTTTGTTTGCTATTGTTCTCATTTTTCTTTTTATACCTTCTTTTATAAGAAATATGATTTGGAAAAGTAAATCCAGTTTTGTCGTATAGAATATGAGATACACTTATACATATATGTATACAGTGGTACCTCGATATATGATCGCTTTGACACACAATCTTTTTGACATCCGATGTAAAATTTGACTCGCCATTTGTTTCTTGATCTGACGACGTGCTCGAAATACGATGATTTATGACAGTGCCGCAGTTCCTGCAAGAAGGACTCACGGCAAATTTTCTTGTGAGAGAAATCAACACGGTTTTAAAAAAGGTTAGTGCAGGTGATAAAAACAGGAATAAGGTGACGCTTACTATTGAAATGAAGATGGAAATAATAGAAAAATATGGGCGTGGTGTGCGCCACCATGAACTGGCTCGACAGTACGGCCGTAGAATGCATACGATCTCGAGGGTCGTCCTCCAACCTTCGTTCGCCAGTCTTGATAAGTTAAGGTGACAAATATCATTTTGGTAACATTGCCAAAGACATCTCCAGCTTTATCAGGTTTTCAGTTGTTTATTTCTGAACTTGTGCAACACAACACGCCTACTGTCCGCCGCAGTTGACGCCAATGACACCTGCAAATTAAAAGGGAAAATAAAATCTACCGCACCTATCTCACTCTGTGACGTCAGCCACACGGTGCGTTCAGGTACAGAACCAAAACACATTACACCGTCGCATTAGAACCCGATTCGTTACATTATTACAGGAATTATTATTATACTGTATTATTATTACAATTTTTATTTGTTTTGCTATGTGCAATTGCCATTTGCAATAGTACCAGCAGTATTTATTAAGGATTTAGTGTAGGTTTTGGGCTGCGGAACGAATTAATGAAATTGTAATGTATTCCAATGGGAAATCCTGCTCGACATTCGACCATTTTGACTTACAAACAAGGTCCTGTAATGAATTAACTTCGTATGTAGAGGTACAACTGTATATATTTAATTATTGTAACTATAAAGAATAAAAACGCATATACAATTCAACCTCATTTTTTGATGGGTTTGGACAAGGCCCACCAGAAATAGCAAGTATTTACCGACATGCTATTGATTTAGTAAATCATGTATACTCTGATAATTGCAAATGACACCTTATGTTGACTAAAATAGCTGATCATCTGTCAACATATATTAATTTCCCCCACTGCACATCCTAATAAGGACATTCTCTGCATCATTTTAAGAAGTTAATCGCCTTGCTTATTTTGGTGTCAACTTCTCAAAAAGCCTTGCCTGCCTATCAGACGAGAACTGGTTGTCTTGCTGGCCACTATTCCTCCAGTTACTTGGTGCTTAGAAACATAAATAAATTGGGAGAATGAGAGCGAGAGAGAAATGGGGATTTCATGAAGAAATAAAGGGAGCTCTAACCTGGAAAAGAGAAAAGGAGACAAGGCTTGTCAAGTTCACAACATGAATGCAGTTGAATCAAACAATTAAGGCTGAATGGTTATCATAAACTAAAATGAGGACAGAACTGGGGGCAAAATGGGAATGAAGGCCCGGGGATAGATTTAAGGGGTAAAGATGAGTGAGAACAGAGGTGTGGGATGTAGCAATGGAGGTTTTAATTAACTAGGGGTTAATGGAGGTGGCTAATTGTCCCCCACATGTATAGGTAGGGTTTCTGCTTGGCTACATTACAATTAAAAACCACTCTCCTAATGATAGGGAATAACAATTAACCGATAATTAGAAATATGCTTGGATGACACACTAGCTTTGGCTGTGTGTGTATGTGTGTTTCTTAATAATAATTTCATATGCTACCAACCCGTTTATTGTTAATGTCCATGCATCACATTGAATTATATATTTTTTTCCCCTTCTAATTCCTCAGTCAATTAACCTACATAGGAAAAGATAAGAGTCATCTTCTTCAACTTATCATTGCCTTTTGTTGCGTATGTCCCCCATTTACCCTTTCTCCACTGAACTTACATCCACACTTCACTTCTTGATTTGTTTCCCGCCCACTTCCAAACACCCTTTTTTGACCTACTTGTCAGCATTACATTGTCGAAGTTTCATATAAATTATCTATTCTTTTATTACTATTTTCTGTTTACTTCTAGGGCTGTCAAACGATTAACATTTTTAATCGAGTTAATCACATCTTAAAAATTAATTAATTGTAATTAACCGCAATTCAAACCATCTGTAAAATATGCCATATTTTTCTGTAAATTATTGTTGGAATGGAAAGATATGTCACAAGACGGATATATACATTCAACATACTGTACATAAGTACTGTATTTGTTTATTATAACAATAAATCAACAAGATGGCATTAACATTAACATTCTGTTAAAACGATCCATGGATAGAAAGACTTGTAGTTCTTAAAAGATAAATGTTAGTTATAGAAATTTTATATTAAAACCCCTCTTAATGTTTTCGTTTTAATAAAATTTGTAAAATTTTCAGTCAAAAGGTAAAGTAGAGGCTTGCCATTGTAGATGTCAATAATTACACAATTCTCATGGTGCTAAAACACCAATAAAAATCAGTCGCACCCAAGCGCCAGCAGAGGGCGACAAAACAGCAAAAAACACAAGTAACAAGTGGACATGACACTGTGCTGTCATTTTAATCTGTTTGAGTGCGGCATGTGCGTTAATTGCGTCAAATATTTTAACGTGATTAATTAAAAAGATTAATTACCGCCCGTTAACCCGATAATTTTGACAGCCCTATTTACTTCATGAGAAGGTTATTCGTAGTGTAATCTGTAAACAATCTAGATCAGTGGTTCTTAACCTTGCTAAAGGTACCAAACCCCACTAATTTCACATGTGGATTCATGTGAATAAATTAGATACCGTAATTTCCCGAATATAAGGCGCACCCGTGTATAACGCGCACTTCAAATTTACTTGTAAAATCTAGGGGAAATTATTGTACCCGTTTATAACGCGCACCCTAATTTTAGCGCCAACAAATAGAAGAATACAAGAAAACAGAGCTTTTCTACAGATACAGAAATGTCATTTGACTGACTGGTGAAACACAGCACAAGCATAGCACATTGGTAGTTCAAAACATTACCATAAACTGACAATATTTACTTTGGGGACCTTTCGGGTTTTGTAAAGGGCTATATAAATAAATTTGATTTGATTTGATTTGATTTGATTTAAAGGCTGCTGTATAACTTGCTCGTTTCATTATGATGAATAAATGTTTCTTCCGTGGATTGATACGGTAAAATGAAAGTGAGAACGTAAGTCGGAAATCCGTGAGAGCTCATCGCTGTTGACACGACAGTAACAATAGGAACTATTGTTATTTGGGTTTGAGTTTCCCGAGGGACAGATATAATTGACGGACACAGGAAGTGGAAGTGTGTGTGCTTACGTTTGTTTTGGTCCGAGTTGCGAAGCTGCAATAAACGTTGACTCAAATGAGTTCAAGAAACTAAATTCTGTGCTTTATGAAGAGTGAAAAAAGCAGAATTTAACACAGACGAAATAATTTGGCCGATTAGATTGAAGTATTACCGAAACAAAATGGTGACGTCACGTACCGTAATGGTCGGCAACGGGTCGCCGCATACGCTTCTTCAACACAACGTGGCCGTGTCAATAAAAAAAAAAAATCGGTTTATATATATATACATGAAATATATATATATATATATATATATATATATATATATATATATATATATATATATATTTCTGTCTCCGTGTACCCGTTTATAATGCGCACCATGATTTTACAAGTTGATTTTGGGGGGAAAAAGTGTCGGGAAATTACGGTAATCAACCCATTCTTTTTCAACTTCAAAACTGACACATCTACAGTAAGCTGGAAGCTAATAATTTAGCACATTTCTGTTCAAAATTCTTCTCATTTTGAAAGCATGTTTTATAAACAGGTCAAAATATGAGACCACGCTGCCCATTCCCTCTTACCAAGTGCGAGTCAACCTTCCACTGAGCAAACCAGTTCCTCCTCCTATCAGATCGAGGATTAGCAGTTAAAAGAAATGGATTAAACCTGTAAATTGGGAGAAGACCAGTCCAAAACCTTGTCTAAAAAGCCACTTTGCCTAGATTTAATCAGGGTACGAAAATAGGTCTATGCGTTTCTTTACCTTAGCTGAACCCCTTAGACTTACTAAATGAACCCCTCAGGTTCGATCGAACCCAGGTTAAGAACCACTGATCTAGATATATTACTAACTCACACACACAAAAAAAAATGTTAGTTTGATTTGGCATCAGTTACGTGCAACTCACAATTCATAACCACCCTGCAATTTTCTGGAGACCAGTAAAGGGTGTAGTCTGCTTTTTTTTCCCTTAAAGCGGAAATGTGAACTAAGGTTGGCCATCCATGTTTTTGAATAATATCAATGGCTAAACAATTATAAGCATATTTTCATTATTTGTTTTAACACAACCCTTCCAGATTCTTTGTTTAATCCATAGCAACGCCCTTGACAACGAAAATGCTTTTCTTCGGCAATCTTCGAAAATCTTCGAAAATTACGTCACACCGGGAAGTGCGAGGGAAGTCCGCCATAGAACAGTATTGTTTGTTGCATTGCTTCTCGATAAGATGCCACGGCTGTGTGTGGCAATGTTTTGTTCTCACTCCAACGGAAAGTTGTATGAGTGGCCAAAGGATAGCAGGGCACATAATTGGACATCTTTCGTTCGCACGAAGCGAATGAATTTCACGCAATCATCGAGTAGTATTCTCTGCTGCAAAAACTTCGAAGATGCCTGCTTCCTTAACCAGTCTGCTTAGGATCAAGGATTTGCCAAAAAGTAAGTGTGATATTTGGATAGATGACTGATGACTTTGTCAAAGCAGAGCTGCCAACTGTTGTGGAATGAACAGTATAAGCTAGCGACGTTAGCCGAAAGTTAACTCGTGGCAATCCCCGATCATTGTTGTTGTTGCGTTCGCTAGGTTAAGCGTGTTTAAATTGTGTGTCATCTACGATCTTGTCCGAAAGGGTTAATCCACTGTCAATCGGAAAAGGGGTGTGGATGTGCATATAAGCGGGTCGGCATCGCGGTAATTCACGGTCACGTTGCTGTAAGAGACACACACCGCTGGTGAGTTTGTATTTATTTGTATTTGTATTATGTATTTCCACCTTCATGCTTCAAGCATTGCATTGCATTTGTACGGTTCGGCATTTCTTTCACGGTGATCGCTTTGAAGCCTTCTAGTTTGTGTTTTACGTACGAGAGCCGCTGACAGGTGACAACAACAAGCGTGTTGGTTTTAATGTCTGGCAGCGAATCAGCGAGCGTGCAGGTCACGAAGTGAATCATGGGAAATGTAGTCTCGGGACAACACTGAAGTGGTGCTTTGTAATCTGTTCCCTTGTGTGAAAAAACTACATTTCCTCACGCCATTAGACGCCACTTCCTGCCGAGAGCCCCTAGCTGTGTTCGTACTGTTAGATCCATGTGTTGATAAAGAAACAAAGTTGTCAGCACGTTGTGTGTTCGATACATTTGTAAACAAAAAGCTCATAACAAGACACTATGCACGATCCGTTTAAGAGACGCTGGAGTAGTAGGAGGCGAGGAGGAGATCAGCGAGAAGCAAAACTTCGCGGTCGAATGTGGCGGCAGTCCGTTATTATTTTGTTGTCTTATTGTTGCCACAATAAAGTGGAGAAAGCCATCAACACCTCATCTCCTTCTTTCCCCCCAACGTTTTTATAATATTATTTTATATGCACGAGAGCTGCCGGATCTGCCAAAATGAACATGAAGTCTGATTATTATTTTTTTTAACAATGTCATCAGATAGACAAAAACATAAAACTATGTGCAAATGCCTGCATCTTCAAATCATGAAAATAATAACAGCCTATATTTTACCAATCTCGTAATCTCGATGGGTCTTGTATCCATTTCATTTCAGGTAGTCTAGGCACATTGTTTGCATCATGATTAGCGTCTGGCTAATACATGTTAGGTCCAACATAAGATTCCAAGCTCCTCTTCTTCCTCTTCCTCTTCAAAAACTTGTCTTTCCTCCCTTGCGCTCGATCTATTGCTTATATCGCTGTTTGAATCATTGTTTTAAGGGCTTTGTATGGCGGCCGTATGTATGGAGCTGCCATCGCTGTTCCCGGTGTGACGTATCACTTCCGGGTTCGTCCTCTTTCAGGCTCGAACTTTGGAAACGCGATTATTTTGTCAAATATACAACATATAAATTATTTTTTTCATGCTTTATTTGTTGGACAATGTTTAATTACTTTGATTGTGACCCTATTTGCCATGTTATGAAATTACTTCACATTTCTGCTTTAATCAGCCCCTGCACTGCCCCTTGAACAGAATATAAAGTATAATAAATAAAATTGTGTAATGATTTTGTTATATTTACTGCTTATTATTCTGTGGTTATTCCCACTCTTTCTCATTAACAATGTAGAGCAGAACCTCCAGAACCTACAGTGGTAAAACTAATGAACAACTTTTCATTACATCTGATTGCATATTTGTGCAATATCTCTCAGTTGCGCTAAGACTAAAATGTTATAATGCTCACTGTAAACACAATAAGTTTTTTATTTTTTATTTTGTCCTTTGTTAGAGGTACTTACATCCTCCCTCTGCCTTAACACACATACATTTATGGCAGTTAAGAGTTGTCAGTTAACTATCTCTCCTGGGCTATAAATTCTTACTTTTTTTCCTCCTAATTGCAGTGCATTTTGTCCAATCTCTTTTCTACCGCGTTTAACATGACAGTGGTAATCACAGCAATAAGAATGGTTTGATGATGAAGGCCAAAAGTCGATCCAGCCGTCATGGTTAGTGAAGGCCAAATTATACCCTGTTTCCTTTTCATTTTCAAAACAGCAGCATTTATACTGTAAAGCAGAATCAGAGTAAAAGGCTGTGATTGAAACTGAAAATGCTAAGTAACCTCTTCACTTCCCCCAAAAAGTTCGGCCCTCCAAGTGCACTCACAGCCATTTTTCTGTGCCTCATCTTCTTGTGACACCTCAGAACATACAATTTCCTCTCACGTGCTGCCTGCTTTTTTTATTTTATTTTTTTTAATTTTTTATATATATTTTTTTCTCAGACAACCTCAGTACCATTTGCTGATTGGAGCAGTTACAGGCTGAGTTGCCTCTCAAGGTCCTCTGCTCTCTGACATTTTACTTGATTGCATTGAGCAATCAGTATTTCGTTTTAGAGTAATTCTAAATAAAATACAATATTTTTGTGCCTCCCTTTTTTTCTTTTTATACACTCATATTTTAGGCATTCATCCTGCTGTCCATTGAACCATCTACTATTACGTTGCTAAATGGCTATCAAAGGTTCTCCGGGTTATCTTTTGATCGTGTAAGGATTCTATGCTTTGCACACGACGATACCTGTGCAGCTGCTTTTGCAAACCTGCATGTGATTGAATTGAGCATGCTAGCAGCAAATGAGGTGTGAAAGTAGCCTCGTACGTAGCAATCAGCCAGGCTAAGATGAATGAAATTGCTTTTGTCCATTAAACATCCTTCTCAAAGCTCTTCTGAGTTTGACCAAAGAGCCATTAGATATGCTATTCACATGTTCCACACTGAGCGATGTGTAGTACTGGAGTTCTCATTACTGTGTAATTGCAAAGGGATTTTTTTTAGACGTTGTTTTGCTTTACTTAACAAAACGATCTACTATTTCATAGCATTCCGTCAAATGAATACCAATGCAACACATTTTCCACTGAATGCTAAGAACAAAATATGAGCTGTTCAGCAGATGAAATAATAATATCTTACAAGCATAAAACATTTACCTTTGCTAAAGACCTTAACATGCATACAGCAAGAATGCATTTTCTTCAAATCTGATACTAAATAGACATTATGGGTGTGCCATCTTAGGCACGCCACGATTCGATTCGATTACAATTCAGGGTGCTATGATTCGATTATTGAACGATGATCATGGTATTGACGATGATCACGATTATCACGATTATCACTATGTCGTACATTACTAATTAATACAGTAGCCAAACAAGTTTATGTCCATTATTTATTTAAAATATCCTAATGATTCAACAGGAATGATGGAAACATGCCCATACAACAAAAAGCTGCCCTCAAGCTGCTTTTTTATTTTATTTTTTTTTTTACAAGAAAGTGCAAAAACTTTAACCATTTTAAAGGGAGTACTTATTTCTCTCAACAATACAATAACATTTACACAAGGTGGAATGAATTCCACATTTTCTGGAAACAAAGTGTTTGTAGAAACAATACTTCTTTAAACCAATATACTTTGTTTTCACAGATTTCTGTACTATTTTGCATGTTTGTAGCGTTACCGCTGTACTTAACCAAGGGTTTATACGTTCTGCATATGAAATACATGTTACCGAATTAGCTAATTAGCTTTGCATTCGGCGCTAACTATTAACATCTCAAAAACAACAACAATAAAGGCTTAACAGTACAAGAGGGTTCTTGTACTCACCTCTTATAGATGCACGCGGGTCTTAGCAACCCACTCAGGACATTTTTCACTTGAAATGCCTTAAAACTACTGCTGGACATCTAAAGGAGCAAGAAACTATCTCTCTTCCGCTTTTGCTCTAAAAAAATAACTTGCGCACAAAAGCGCGACCACCTGTCTCATACACCAATTTATTTTCCAGTCTTTTAAAAAGGAGCAAATCTCTCTCTCAGTAACCAGCAGCATCCATCATAACGTGCGTGCTCCCGTTAACGGTGCCCGGGCGGCAGTCTTGAATTTCTCTCTGCTACGAGTGGCTGCCAGAAAATTATGAGGGAAAAATCATCTTTTTTTAACCTATATGAATCGTAATCGAATCGTCACGTGTCGAATCACGATGCATGTAATAATTGATTTTTTTGGAACTCCTCTTATATATATATATATATATATATATATATGTTTTTTTTTTTTTTTTTACCCCTCAGCATCGTGTTGCTACTCTTTTAAACTGTCCTGTTCAGCTGTTTGACACAGAGAATGGAAGTCCAAGTGTCCGGATGGTCTGAACAGTTTTAATGTTTCACATTGAGAGTATGACATACTTCCATTGTGATCATTCAACATAACTTGTTTATTATGATAAAGCAGCAAACAGGAAGGGGTTATGGTTAGCCCAGCCTATCCCTCCTCCCGCAGCCCAGCAAAGGAGCCATCGTCACCCCCCCGGGATCCAGGGTGGTCCCCCGGGCCACCCGCGCCCCCATCAACCGGCCTTCAGGGATGGAGGAAGCATCGTGTTGCTTCCCAACCAGATTGTGTTTAATCATTGTGGGCATACACCTAAAACAGTCGGTCCAGTCTATATAGAACTTTATTCAGGAAGTTACACATGAATACTGTAATCAAAAGACTTCCTTGCATAATCTTATGTTTTAATTAGGGCTGTCAAAATTATTGCGTTAACGCGCGGTAATTAATTTTTTAAATTAATCACGTTAAAATATTTAACGCAATTAACGCACATGTCCCGCTCAGACAGTATTCTGCCTTTTGGTAAGTTTTACAGCAGGCTTTTTGTGCTGTCTAACAGCGAACTCTTGTGGTCGCTTTGCGACATGGTTTATTTTTTTTCTTGCCGGTTCAGTATGGCTGCACGACGTCTCGGGCTGACGCCTACGTTGTAATGTTGTGCTTATGTGATCCTTGGACAAAATTTGTCCGTAATTATGGTTGTTGTAAAGAATGTACATATTATGTTAGTAAGCAAAATGTTCTATTTTTTGTATGAGACGCTTTTTGTTTATGTTTAGTGAACCTGTATAGCGTGCTAAGCTAACGTTGTTGCTAATGCAATGCTTGTGTACTTTTTGTTGTTGTAGTTTTACGACGGTCTAAAGAGGACAATGGTTTGAGGCAATTTTATTAATAAATCAGATGAAAAAGGGAGAAATCTGATTATTAAGGCGTCGTTCACTAGCTGTCTAGCTTTGGAAAAAGTAGACGCTTCGGAGTGAGGACAGCATAGACAGATTTAAATGACAGTAGAGTGAAATGCCCACTACAGTCCTTATGTACCGTATGTTGAATGTATGGGTTTTCCCATTGGCAGTGTATCAAATACTTGTTCTCCCCACTGTATATATCCATCTTGTGTCTTATCTTTCCATTCCAACAATTTATTTTACAGAATATATATATAATTTACAGAAAAATATGGCATATTTTATAGATGGTTTGAATTGTGATTAATTGCGATTAATTACGATTAATTAATTTTTAAGCTGTAATAAACTCGATTAAACATTTTAATCGTTTGACAGCCCTAGTTTTAATTAATGGCTTATGTTATATGTGTATTGTAGAATAGCTGTTTTGTTTCTATTTTATTAATTCATTTTTTAATTACTTGTTTTTATACATATTGTTTAAATGGACCTATGTTTCTCAGACCTTTCAAAACAACTTTCTCTTTGGCCCAAAACTAAAAAATATAGTATTAATGACATGTGTGACCAGTAACATTTCGTTTTTTTTTTTGTTTTGTTTTGTTTTTTTTCTGACAAACTCATTCACGGTTAAATCCACTAGTTGGGTAATGCAAAGAGTTGGTTTGCCAAGGGAAAATACAACAAGAAAAAGATGGTGGAGGCGGAAGATGTGTGGACTCTGTGGAGCGGGTTATAATTGGGGTAGCACGAAAACTTTACAGCACTTGCGAACAATGGCGAAAAGGAGAATAAGTGACTACTTTCCAACAAACCCCGGCACTGTTTCAATAGAGGCTGACAGGGGGAATAAGTCCGACTCAGGGGTTCGACACACGGGAGGCGATGAGCGATGGCGAAATTCGAAAGTCATCGCTAGACATGTGCCGATTACAGGTTTCAAGGTATACCGTTGTATGGAAACGTCAATTTTCAGCCATACCATCCCTAAGGTATTAGCTATTTATGTCCCAAAAATGCAGGAAGAAATCCCTCGCCTGCAGCTGCAAGGCTCAACCCTTCTCCAACGGTTGTTGCTAAGTGTCAGTGAGTCAGCTGTGCTACACGTTGGCTGGAGGAGGTGAACCCCCTCACCGCCCCCCTATCGAAGAAAACGAAATCGCTGTAATGGGAATACTTCAGCTACAGAAAAGTTGCAGACATTTAGAGTATGAGGGCCAACCGACATGTAAAATATGTTTGCGGAGGGTGGCTGCCAAGGAATCAATACCTCCAATATGATTTTGCATTTATACATACAAAATTAATGGTTAGTAAACATTGTCATGAACGTTTCCCACCAGCTACGAGAGTTAAATCCAGCATGATTAGTATGTCTAGCAGTGGTAAAATACGGTGTTTTTTTTCTCTCAGGCAACTGTCTGTGTTAAGAAAGCCAGTGTGTGTGTATAATGTAAATATGATACGAGTCAGACACACGTGCTTTTTATGGAAAAAAAATTCCATAATTTTTGTTCTGATGATAATAATGTTGAGCTGTGTCTGTGGGTTTAGGGTCACCTAAAGGACTGATGGAGAAAATATTATGTGACCCGAAGTGAATTAGCACATTATGCCATGTGATAAATTCAATTCGGGTCAAAGGGCGGAATGATGGGGGAAAATATTACATTATGCCTTTGTGATGTATGATTGCTTCTGTGACATAGATTTTAACAACTTCTATTGTTTTTCACCTTGTTCCCATAGTTAGGAGATGTACCTGAGTAGGGAATCTCACGAGATAACTTGTTTTGCACCATAGTACGCGCTTGAGTCCCATAAGTTAGGAGGGAATCTCACGAGATAACTTGTTTTGCACTCACAATATTTACCGTGGGAACACCACATCTGTTACCGGACAGCACAACCTGGGAACCACGCAAGGAAAAGCCCCTTTTTCGAAGGGCTGAACCAAAAGTAGCTTTGTCATTGGACGGGGCCGCGCCATCTGGGAGCGGAGGTTGGCCGTCTCCGCCCCCGTGTGGCGCGTCCCTACAAAAACAGGACATTTCCGGGCGACCCGTGAAGTCCGCCAGCGGATCGCTGTGCTTTGTTCCTTTGCCGCTTTACCAGAGCGTTGGCTCCCGCTCATTTGTCACGGTAAGCGATTTTCATTGCTAAGGGACATTTCGTTTTGCTGTAACGGTAACGCGGGGATTCTGGGGTTGACAAACTCAAATCTAGCGTCATTGTTGACATTTGTTGATACTTGTTTGCTTGCTCTTGTGGGATTGTAATCAATAAATCTCATTTATTCTGCATTTTCTAATCAATAAACATTGTCTATTGAGCAAAAGTGTGCCTCTTACTGATTCACCGCGAACCTGGAAATTTCGGAAAACAAGGACCATTTATTTTGATTTTTTTTAGATTTTTTTTAGATTTTTTTTTTTTAATTTGAACATAACGTTATACTTATGTTCCCATTTGCTAATACGTTTTGAAAAATAAAACTCAGTGGATTGTTCAGTGGATTTTTTTTTTCTAACCCAGATAACTCAAAGTAACGCATTTTAGAGCTGTAATTGCAATACCGTGATACCGTAAAACCGTGATATTTTGGTTTAAGGTTATCATACCGTCAGAATATCATACCGCACATGCCTCGTCATCGCCATTTAACTGACCTAGCTGTTTACTGGTCGATGTCAAAACTGATAAATAACAAAATATAGATTCCTAAGTTTGTAGTTTACATTGATTCTAAACGTATTTATTGTTTAAACAGTGAACATTCGAGGAAAACTTTGCATGTCGATTTATAGTGTGCGCCCTGAATCTTCTGCTTGCGCCCCCCCAAATTGTAAGTTATGGGCCTCGTAAAAAATGTTAGTCTGAAGCCATGACTCCATACCCATTTTGCGTAAATTTACATTTACTACAATCTTTACATGTACCAGACAATGTAGTCATGTTGTTAAATGTTTGCAGTGAGATCCCAAATAACATGGTGTCCTACATTGACACAAATCTAGAAGGTTATATACCAATTTTGTAGTCATATGAGCATGTGCGTTTACAAATACAGCATAACTATCACCCTCATCTCTCACCTTCACACTGAGACAAGCACACGAGCAAACTACTTGAGCACACACTAGGACACCTCCCTTTCGAGACCATTTTCTTTTTAATGAAGCCTTTGGGGGCCTCTTCACATTAGCAGCTTAATGTAGCATTGTGGCTGAGACCCCACACCAAATGAAGCCCCACTATAAAACTGTTCTCATATCCGTCTGAATTATGACCCCTGCCTTCCTGCCTTGTCGTTTCTTTTCTGAATGATGGTCATTAGTGTTGAGGTTTTCTGCAGACAATGTTAGTTAAAGGGACCCACGGATAGACAGACATTGAAACCCCTCTCGATCTTTTCATTTTTATAAAATTTGTAACATTAGTTTAACTAGTAGGTCGCCATTGTTGTTGACGTCGCAGGGCGGTGATGTCACGTGGTTACACTGCCAGGCTTCCATAATGTTACTCTGGCAACATAAACATGTCATCTGTTCAACCCTTTTAAGTTGAACACGAGAGGAACATTAATGAGCATGACAGCACTGTTGATATTTCAGAGAACCAGCAGCAAAAGCAAAATGAACAGGAAAGACTGAATGAGACGAGAGGAGAGTAGGGAAAAAAATAAGTTTTTGTGCAAAATGTGCTACACCGGCGAAAGGTGCTACAAGAGGCAAAGTTGAAAGTTATCGTGTGCTTTCAGGTTGTTTTGTTTAGATGCATACAGACAAAACATACTAAAGATGCCTTAAGAAAATACTTAAATGTATTAATATCAAATAAGGGTTTAAATATGCTACATGACTAATTTGGTCAACAGATCAACAATCTGCCTTAAAACTGCAACAAGAAAACACAATGCTTAAAAGTATGAGAGGGAAACACATGCAAAATGTATTTCGAGGTAATGAAAAGGTAAGAAAAGACTC
Source organism: Corythoichthys intestinalis (assembly GCF_030265065.1). Lineage (NCBI taxonomy): Eukaryota > Metazoa > Chordata > Actinopteri > Syngnathiformes > Syngnathidae > Corythoichthys > Corythoichthys intestinalis. Next base: position 16,597,264 of record NC_080398.1, read on the forward strand.
AATAAAAACACAAATAGTTAGTATTCGCCACTTTTAATCGTTGAGAGCATGTGTTGGATGTCTCGCTGCGTAGATGGTAAAAGGTAGAAGGTAGTAAACTGGTGGTATTCGTCAATTGACAGTGACAATCAACGTCAACACTCCGAGTGTCCATTGCGCACTTATGACAGATGTCATTAAATGTCGTCCAACAAATTGTATCACTAACTCCATTTATGTGCAGCTCGGATCTTTTACATCCATTCAAAAGTGAGATAATATGCCGGATGGCACAAAATGGCATGTGTCATAAGCATTCATTAATGATCATGGCAGTGTCATTTTATAATTATGATGGTCTTATGACAGTCTTATGACACTACTATCCAATAAAGTGTTATCAAATATCATAACTAGCAATTAATGAAACAACTTGAACAGTAATTGAAGAAATAATTAGCACAGAACATGAATTTTTTATTGTTGTTTACATCTGTAGCTCTGCAATCCATGCTAAGAGGCATGTTGGACAACAACAGTGTTGACAGCAGGTGGCAGCAAAGGGTGACTATCTTCCCCAGGGGAGCAGTGATGGTCAAATGAATTTTCTTGAAGCTTTGCATCCAATTAGTTCAAAGCTTCATGGTGGTTCATTTGGTCCTATGATGCCGCTGTCTAATAAAGTGTTACTGCTTTATATCTTTTGGTGTAAATACCCTATAATACAGTGAGGACAGCTGCGGCTTATAGTCCACTGCGTTTAATCTATGAACAAATGCTGTGTTCGTGTCAAATTTGGTGGGTGGCGGCTTATAGTCGGGTGCGTCTTATAGTACAAATATTACGGTCCAAAGATATTGTATGATATATGAAGATATGGCAATATTTTATGTGTCTCTAATAACACATTTCAGTAAAAGAGAACAATTGTGGCTTATTACAGCCTACAAGTCTTTAAAGTCCGAGGTTCTCTTCAAGGTTATTTTTGGAAGCAAATTTTCAAATATTTTCAATGTGATTCTACTCAACTATGAGCTTAAAAAAAAAAAACTATCCGAAGAGAGTATTAGGTGAACAAAGACTATAGTGGGTTGCCGTTCGTCTAATGTTATAACAGTCACAGAATATCTTGCTAATGTGCAGCTGTTTCCTTTTGCTCCACCTCACTAAACACTGTAGATGAAGGCAGAGGCGTGCCCCATGCTTCAGAGCAGTTCTCTGCAGACACCTTTCTTCTTCTTCTCGAAAGTGTTTTAATTGGCTTGCTTTTTTTTTCTCTTTGCTGTCGCTAGTTTTTGTTTCATCATGCTGAGAATGTGGCTAAACTCATGGTATACTATTTCATATTAGCCTTAAACTTGAGCAAGTAAAAAGTGAAACAAATATGCTCACTTTTGAAGTAATATTTACTCGACCAAGTCTCTGGTGTCAATCTGTTCTCACAGTTCAGAGAAATAAATAAATAAATAACGATAAAATTAATCAAATATACAATATTCGGCTTTGCATTCATCACACTTGCAGTGCAGAAGAATGACTTTTGCCTACATGATTTTTTTTTTGTCTTACCTGACGACCGCATTGTCAGATTACACGACATTGTGTCATGATGTCGCAATGTGTCTGGGAAAGGACAAGTTGTTACACTACGAGACGATAGCCTGCCTATCACATACTGCCGCGGAGAGCAGAGTCCGACATCTGACGTCGTCGGGAGGCGGGACACACGGATGTCAATCAGTAATGGCAACGGAGGCACTTCGTATCATGTAGTGACGGTCGTCTGCTCTGCTCAGATCAACACATTCGCCATTTTACAAGACAGGAAAAACGTTTTTCAATGTTTACTTTGTCTCTACGGGTGGAGGAACACAATTGTGTGATCCGCATGCAATGTTTAAGTGTCACAGGGCCCGTTTACATGGTGAGGCTGCCACACCAAACGGTAACAATTGTACTATGGATTGGCTTCACGTTCTCACTGTGACGGTGAAAACGGAAAGCAAAAACGCAAGCTTTTGATTCTGGCCTCCAAAGTGGGATGATTCTGTTGCATGGCTTGTTCTGCTGCCGTGTAAATGAAAAATGCATCGGACTCTCTTGCTCCGAAGACATCACCTCATGGCACACAACATTTTGGGCATGCGCAGTCGGTACTAATGGCTTTAGTTACCTCATCAATTGATACTGTATGTCGTAGCATTAAACTGTCGGTTTTCAGTTAAAAATTGTTCCTGGTTGAACCACAAAAATCAATGACTTCTGTCGATATTTTTGTTATGACGCTGCCGACCATAATTGTAATTGCATTTTTTCCTCTTCACTAAATTAGACTAGTTTTCCACTGTTGTGCCACATCGTCAGATCAGTCAATAATCGCAGGTGACAGTGACGTCGCATTGCTTCAAGCATTTTTTTTGTTTGTGTGTGTGTAATTCATGTATTATAACTGCAGTGTGAGTTGCTGAATGCTGGCATTATCCTCCAGGGGAAATCAAGTGCAATCCTTGAGATGTATAATATCATAAGAAGCTCGGTTTCTCTCGAATGCTGCTGAATGTCGTTTCCACCAACTGGGATTTGACTTATTATCCTGGGAACAGATTGTACAAGACGTTTTCCCTCAGACTCCCCTGGGTGTACCCGCTTAATACAACTTGTGGGTTTGTTTTGATATGTGAGGAACATTCCATGTCTGGTGTGTCACATAACCTCACCCAAAACCATCAACCAGTACACTCAAAAAGAGATCCTGTGGCGGCTGGATCTTTTACAGAACCTGCTGACAATGCCCTGAGAATCCCAAAAACGTGTCCGAAAAGAACGCCGTGCTAGTGTAAAAATCCTTGTCGCTCAAACTGACACCACATAATATTTATTTACAGTGGGGCAAATAAGTATTTAGTCAACCACCAATTGTGAAAGTTCTCCTACTTTAAAAGATTAGAGAGGCCTGTAATTGTCAACATGGGTAAACCTCAACCATGAGAGACAGAACGTGGAAAAAAAAACAGAAAATCACATTGTTTGATTTTTAAAGAATTTATTTCCAAATTAGAGTGGAAAATACGTATTTGGTCACCTACAAACAAGCAAGATTTCTGGCTGTCAAAGAGGTCTAACTTCTTCTAACGAGGTCTAATGAGGCTCCACTCGTTACCTGTGTTAATGGCACCTGTTTTACCTCATTATCGGTATAAAAGACACCTGTCCACAACTTCAGTCAATCACACTCCAAACTCCACTATGGCCATGACCAAAGAGCTGTCGAAGGACACCAGAGACAAAATTGTAGACCTGCACCAGGCTGGAAAGACTGAATCTGAAATAGGTAAAACCCTTGGTGTAAGGAAATCAACTGTGGAGCAATTATTAGAAAATGGAAGACATACAAGACCACTGATAATCTCCCTCGATCTGGGGCTCCATGCAAGATCTCACCTCGTGGCGTCAAAATGATTACAAGAACGGTGAGCAAAAATCCCAGAACCACACGGGTGGACCTAGTGAATGACCTACAGAGAGCTGGGACCACAGTAACAAAGGCTACTATCAGTAACACAGTGCAAATCCTGCACTACCAGACGTGTCCCCCTGCTGAAGAAAGTACACATCCAGGCCCGTCTGCGGTTCGCTAGAGAGCATTTGGATGATCCAGAAGAGGACTGGGAGAATGTGTTATGGTCAGATGAAACCAAAATAGAACTTTTTGGTAGAAACACAGGTTCTTGTGTTTGGAGGCGAAAGAATACTGAATTGCATCCGAAGAACACCATACCCACTGTGACGCATGGGGGTGGAAACATCATACTTTGGGGCTGTTTTTCTGCAAAGGGACCAGGGTTTGTGTAAAGGAAAGAATGAATGGGGCCACGTATCGAGAGATTTTGAGTGAAAATCTCCATCCATCAGCAAGGGCATTGAAGATGAGACGTGGCTGGGTCTTTCAGCATGACAATGATCCGAAACACACAGCCAGGGTAACAAAGGAGTGGCTTCGTAAGAAGCATTTCAAGGTCCTGGAGTGGCTAAGCCAGTCTCCAGATCTCAGCCCCATAGAAAATCTGTGGAAAGAGTCCACAGAGGGAAAGTCTGTGTTGCCCAACGACAGCCCCAAAACATCACTGCTCCATAGGAGATCTGCATGGAGGAATGGGCCAAAATAGCAGCAACAGTGTGTGAAAAGCTTGTGAAGAGTTACAGAAAACGTTTGGCCTCAGTTATTGCCAACAAAGGGTACATAACAAAGTATTGAGTTGAACTTTTGGTATTGACCAAATACTTATTTTCCACCATGATTTGCAAATAAATTCTAGAAAAATCAAACAATGTGATTTTCTATTTTTTTCCCCACATTCTGTCTCTCATGGTTGAGGTTTAGTCATGTTGAATATTTTCAAGTGGGATAACTCGCACAATTAGCGGTTGACTAAATACTTATTTGCCCCACAATACGTATTCTTTTTTTAATTGTTCACAATCCTATCTCAAGAGAGGAGACACTTTAATGGCATGGAAGACATCTTGTTGGAAGTGATGAGAAGCTGTGGGAGGACCTTGTAAAATTTTTGAGTCCTCAGTAAAATGGTGGCTGTCTTGTAGATTTTCCTATACAAAGACACCCAACGACTTTTCATTATAGCGGCAGCCTCGTGTGAAAGGATCTGGCTGTAATATGCGAAGAAGGTGGGGCCCCAGTTGTCAGGAATACCAAATTTAGAAGTCCTGATACACAAGAAATTCAGGAACTAAACAAAAAGTCTATCGGTTCTTAGACAAAAAGTCGTCCAATGTAGTTTTTCATTGTTGCAAAGAAAAAGCCATGTCTTTGGTTATTTAAAGCAGGAAGGGGTGATTATAGCATCCATGAAAAGGGTTCTACTACAGAGTGAGCTACAGTTCCACTCAAACTGCGTAAGGAGTAGTTTGAAAGGATTGAGGGTTTCAAAAAAAAAATAAATACATTAAAAGCACATTAATCAAGGGTTCCTGCCCTTGTCCTTTGCCCTTATTTGTTAACATGTCTGCCAGCATAGCACTGCCCCTATTCTATTACACGCACTTTTAGATGTCATAGTGGCGGCACTTGTGAATAGAACGTTTGTATTTGTGGATCTTCCCTTCCACCTCAAATGCCCAGCAACGGTCTTCTGCTAGGTAGCCGCCACCCTCTTACAACATACACAATGAATGTTTTTTTCGACAGTGGACTACACATTGCATGTGCTAGTGTGAAAAGACCTTCACTCGCATGAAACTATTGAAATATTGAACTATTGAAATTTTACTATTTTATCTATAATGCAAGCCACATGAACAGGAAGGATCAGAGCACAAAAGTCAATATTCCCAAAGATAATTTTCTAAAGAAAACAAAAGATCATCACCGCTGTATTTTTGTTTGAAATTAAATTTAAAAGACAAACACATGAAAGTTGTGCAATTTTTCTGGTACCTCCCCACCATTTTAATCCCCCCCCCCATATGTTCCTTTCATTACTATCTGACACACACATACGTATTTTCCTTTCAGTACTATCTGATTTTAGGGGCTACATATCAGATCTTTGAGCTAAGCCAGTTAAGATAGAACCTTTTTGATTTGTGTGTCTATCTGAGCTGAAGATGAAAGCACTATGTGTCTTTTCTGCGCAAATGCGACCGATAGGCTTCACGGGGGAGGGAGGGAAAAGTGAGACAATATAATACCGATGTTAAGTGATAAACAAAACAAATACACAGAAATGCACTTGCACCACATTTAACGGATAAAGCTCATCAGCTGATAAAGTGACATTCGAATGTTCTATCGTTATCGCAGCATCATTTTCGGACTCGCTAAAGTGTCCGTTAGCACTAAAGAGGCCTGTACACTGCAGAGATCGCTAACGACAGAGATTCATATCGGGGTTGGGGATAATGATTGGAGGATGGGATGCTCTCTGTCAGACACACACGATAAATGGCTCATGTGAATGAAAAGTCCTCCCCTCATAGATTAATCCCCCAGTTGCCTTCAGCAGTACTCTGCTTTTAAACTAAAGCGTTTAGCCCTCATTCACAACATGTGCACACACACCCTGGTCATCTTGGAGTCATACACAAAAGGGAATCTAGACTGCAACATAATGCTACACCTAATAATGTTTGTTGCATAAAAAGTATTTAACAATGCAACAGAACGTACTGTTGCGCTGTTTAGTAAAAGTCTTTTGTTCTAAGCAGCTGTGAATTTATGAACAACATTCTAGTTCGTTTAGAGGTTGTTCACTGATGTTGTGATTGTCACCTTACTCACTAGGGGTGTGACAAAATATCGAAATGGTGATATGATACTTTGCATCCCAAAAGGTGCTCCTGTCAAGAATCGAGATATCGTTTTAAAAAGGTGTCAATGTTTTAAACTCATTTGCTCCCAGAAACATATAAATACGTTCTATTTTTAAATGCTTCATTGTCCCAAAAATGTATTTATACGTCTTTTGCGTTTTTGTTTTCAAGAAGAATCTATAGCTTGCGATCTATCTGAGAAACAAAAAACAAGGCTCCAAACCCATTTTAAAGCAATAAAACTGGCCACTGGAGGGCAGTAGCGCACTTTGTAAAGACCCGCAACCCGATTCAACAGCAATGAAAGGCCCGGCAGCACAGTCGGAGCGCTGGTGGCAGTATGCCAGGCGGCGGACGACCGAACAAAACAACCGAGAGGACGCCTGGAATGCCAGCCGCTGGACGATGGAGCAAAACGACAGACCACCGTGCAGCGGGCTCGACAAGCAGACCCCGCAGAGATTTAAAAATAATCCATCTGTGTGAGACAGACAACGATGAGGGAAAAGTTTACACGGCAGACATGGCGACAACGGCGTCATCTCGGCGACAACAGGCGTCATCTCTCAGTAGTCATATGTAAACAAATTGTTACTTTGCTATCAAAAGCTCTATTTGTCTTGTTCATTATGATATTTTGTAAAAGGAAAACATTATTCGGATGTTTGAGATGTAACTAATGCAAAAAATAGCTGTGTTAAGTCAAAGTTATGTTTGAAATGTATGCGTTTACAAAAAGCTCATTTTCTCCGTTTTTTCATCAGAAATTGGAAAATTGCTCAAACTAAGCTATTTTCTAATGCTGATTTCTAAAGAATGGAAAAAGATATTAACTTTTTTTCTGCTGAAAGAGAGTCTAATCTTTCTTTTGGTGGGTTCCATGTTTATAGGGCAATTAGTGCTGTCAAACGATTAAATTTTTTTTATCTATTTAATCATATGTCAATTGTGTGATTAATCATGATTAATCACATTTCCCTCGGGATAAATAAAGTTGCTCTTCAGGAGAAAAAAAAATCCAGGAAAATACTTTAATTGACTTAAAATTTGTTTTAAGATGAAATGTATGATGTGTGAATTAATACTTAACCAAATAGAGTGTTAAAATTGTATTTAAAAACTCAGCTCGTACAAAATAATAAATAAAATGTCTATTATACAGCAAAGAGCTTTTACAGATTAAAGTGCCTCAGACTAACAATGTGGCTCAAGTACCGTTTGGCATATTACCCAAAATTAACTGCCAAATTAAAGAGCAGACAAGCACAATACAGTAACAATAACTAGTGTTTCAAAATATTGTGGAAACAACTTGTCTATTAAATTCAACATTTCACACAAATAAATGCAGCTTTTGCAGCTTTACACTAAATGGCCTGAAAGCTGTGTGATATATATATATATATATATATATATATATATATATATATATATATATATATATATATATATATATATAAAATTCACACACTTAACTGAAAAACATTACACTAAACTGTGCGTAAAGATGTTTAGAAACACTGCTTAAGTTAGCCATACTCTTACTTATTTTATTTTTTTTAACCGACTTCTCAGGCAAACGAGCTTGTTGACATTTTCAGACAACAAAGCAGACCTTTTCTCTTGAACAATGTACCCTGTCAAAGAAAACAGTCTCTCGCAAGGAACGGTTGTGGCAGGTGTAGGGATGGGAATCGAAATCCGATTCCAATTCGGAACCGGTTCCGAGTGTTTCGAGGCCTCGACATCACAATGAAAAAGCCTTAATGATCCCTTTAACGATTCCTAGATAAGAGATGATAAGAGAATCGATAAAGAATTGAATCGTTAAGCAATATCGATAATGGAATCGGAATCGTAAAAATCCTATCAATTCCCATCCCTAGGCAGGTGTGACCAGATACTTTTTTTGCAAGGTGGGCCAGCTTACTGTGGGCACTGTTGTGCGCAGACCACCACTGTAGTGGACATGAGTCCATGCTGACACGGCCTTGTACCTGTCTAGTGGTTTGTCATTGGTTGTTGTTGTTGTTGTTTGTTGTCATTGGATTTTCGAGGACCTCGTCTTCGACTATGTTAATGGGTCTACACTCTACAGTCTCTGGCTACCCATGTAGCGATAGCAGTAGTCAACCTACTTGGTTTCTGTCATATTTGTGTGTGTCTCAGTTCTTTTTCTTTCCTTTATGCAGCACCTGATTGAGCCAGATTGGCGGGGTAATGCGACACACCTGTGCTTGATTAGGAAAGCTCAGTATTTAAGGAAGCTTGTCACCATCTGCAAGTGTCGGACTATTGCTTGCTATTTGCCTTGCTTACCGCCTGTGTGTTCATCGTCATCCTTCGAGTTTCCCGACGTTCTACGGTCGTATTCTGGTTTGGTCATCTTTACTTTAGTGCTCTTTTGGGCTTTGTAGTCAGATTCTTGTACTGTGTTATATTCATGCATTCTAGCGTGCTCTCTTAGTTGTACTTTGTTAAACTCGCATTTTTCGCGTGCTCCCTTTGTTGTATTTTATTATATCCGCGTTTATTCGCGTGCTCCCTTTATTGTATTTTATTATATCCGCGTTTATTGGCGTGCTCCCTTTGTTGTATTTTATTATATCCGCGTTTATTGGCGTGCTCTCTCAGTTCTACTCGCATTTTGGCGTGCTCCCCTTTGTTGTACTTATTAAATACAAACATTAGCTCTACCTGATCTCCTTGTCTGTTTTTGGGATCCACATCAACGGCTTGCCGTTCATAACAGAATAGTCCGACCACATGGATCCCACGGACTCGGAGGGTCTTTGCCGTGCTCTCGTTGGTCACTGCCATATGATCAGTCAACACGAGCAATCGATACGCAAATTAGTGGATGTGATCGGCTCGCTCACCACAAGAGTTGCGAATATGGCTTCGCCTGTAAAGCCCGGTGGTATAATTGACGCTGCTGCGGCGCCCGATCTACCCGCCCCGCCCCCGATGAGCCCGTCGGCTTCTTTTCGGGAGCCGATGTTGCCACACCCTCATCGTTATGAGGGAGAGCCAGGTGCTTGCCGACAGTTTTTGCATCAGTGCTCCCTAATTTTTGACCAGCAGCCTTGTACGTTTGCGAGTGACAGATCCCGTGTAGCTTATGTAATGAGTCTCCTCGCCGGTAAAGCGGCTACATGGGCCATGGCGGTAAGCAACACAAGGCCCGCGATCCGTAATTCTTTTGAAACTTTTGAGACTGAGTTTGTAAGAGTTTTTGATCATCCAGTTAGAGGCAAGGAGGCAGCCAGCCGCCTGCTGGATTTTTTTCAGGGCGATCTAACTGTTGCAGACTACTCTATTCAGTTTCGCATTTTGGCCGCTGAGTGCGGTTTTGGGGAAGCGGCGCTGTGTGGGATTTTTCGGCGCGGGCTGTCTTCTGCGGTGAAGGACGAGTTGGCGGTTCGGGATGATTCATCGAATCTGGAAGACCTGATTTCTTTGTCCGTGCTTTTGGACAATCGCCTGAAAGCGCGTGAGAGGGAACGTGCCATGGAGCCTCGGAGACGTCGTTGGTCATCGCCGCGGAGCGGTCCGACTGCGGTCCGTGGGGACAGCTTCGTCAAACCGCCGTTCATTTCTACGCCGACGCGGAGTCCGGTCCCGATAGGAGGGGAGCCTACACAACTCGGTGGCGGGCGCCTTTCTGCTGCGGAGCGACGGAGGCGGTTGGAGGCAGGCTTGTGTCTTTATTGTGGCTCGCCGGGGCACCATATCGCCGCCTGTGACGCTGTCCCTTCGCGTCTATCTGGATCTTCGGTCCCAGGGGTTCCCCTTGCCCGAGGGGGGCCGAGGTTCGTACATGACAGTAATCAGTCAAGTGAATTGCCCCGCGACGTGATAAAGGAACCCAGCGAACCCCAAGGTGTTATGAGACTGCAACTGCCGGGTGAATTGTCACACGGTGGGGTTAATATTAAGTTTTCTGCTCTAATCGATTCGGGGGCTGATGATTGTTTTGTTGACCAGAGTGTTGTGGACGCTCTTAAATGTACATTAATAAGACTCGCTAGGCCCAAACGGGTTTTAGATCTCGATGGGCGACCCCTGGCGGACGTGAGGTTTATTACGCCTCCGCTCAAAACAAAACTGTCCGGAAATCATTTTGAGGTCCGTAGCTTTTTGGTAATGCCGTGTAAATCTGCTCCAGTAGTGCTGGGGCTCCCCTGGTTGAAAGTACATAACCCCAATATTGACTGGGCTAAAACGCAAATAGTAACTTGGAGTACTTTTTGTTATGCACACTGTTTACGGTCGGCGTGTCTGCTTCCCAGTCAAGCACACACTGCTACAGAGCCAGTTAATTTGGACAATGTTCCTTCTGATTATCATGATCTCAAGCGCGTTTTTAGTGAAGAGCATGCTAAAACCTTACCGCCGCACCGCCCTTACGACTGTGCCATTAACTTGCTGCCCAATGCCACGCTGCCCAACTCAAGGTTATACCAGGTCTCTAAACCAGAGCAGGAGGCAATGAGGGAATACATCTCCTCTTCCTTGGCTGCTGGCCTTATTCGCCCTTCATCTTCTCCGTTGGGGGCGGGGTTTTTCTTTGTTGGCAAAAAAGATGGGGGTCTTAGGCCGTGCATTGACTACCAGGGTCTCAATGACATTACTATTAAAAACAAATACCCGCTACCGTTGTTAGATTCAGCTTTCGCCCCATTGAAATCAGCCACCATTTTCACAAAATTAGATTTGCGCAGTGCTTACCACTTGGTCCGGATTCGTGAGGGAGATGAGTGGAAAACCGCTTTTAAAACCCCGCTCGGGCATTTTGAGTACCTTGTTATGCCTTTCGGCCTCACAAATGCACCTGCCGTGTTCCAGAGTCTCATAAACGATGTACTGCGTGACATGTTGAACATATTCTGTTTCGTATATCTGGATGATATTTTAATATTCTCAAGAAGCCTGCAAGAACATCGGCAACATGTTCGCCTTGTTCTCCAAAGACTTCTGGAAAACCGATTGTTTGTCAAGGCAGAGAAGTGCGAATTTCACAGAGTTTCAATACAGTTTCTGGGGTTCATTGTGGAAAAGGGACAGCTCAGGCCCGATCCCGCTAAAATCCAGGCAGTGGCCGAGTGGCCAACTCCGACATCGCGTAAGCAATTACAAAGATTTCTCGGGTTCGCCAACTTTTATAGACGTTTCATCCGTAATTATAGCATGAGGGCCGAGCCTCTTACTAGGCTGACCTCTAACAAACGGCCATTTATGTGGTCATCGGTGGCAGAGGCCGCATTTGTAGGCCTAAAACGAGCGTTTACGAGTTCACCTGTCCTGGTCCATGCTGATGCTAATCTTCCTTTTGTGGTCGAGGTTGACGCATCGAGTTCCGGAGTGGGGGCCATCCTGTCCCAGAGGTCTTCGGTCAACCAGAAACTGCACCCCTGCGCTTTCTACTCCCGCCGCCTCAGCCCGGCGGAAGCGAACTATGATGTCGGCAACAGGGAGCTGCTCGCCATTGTGCAGGCTTTGCAAGAATGGAGGCACTGGTTGGAGGGGACAGAAGAGCCGTTCCAGATACTCACGGACCACAAAAACTTGGAGTACCTTCGGGCAGCCAGGCGCCTCAACTCTCGTCAGGCCCGTTGGTCATTGTTCCTGACCCGCTTTAACTACATTATTACTTACCGTCCAGGGTCAAGGAATGGGAAGCCCGATGCACTCTCGAGGATCCATGAGCCAGTGGAGGAAGGGCCTTCCGACGAGCCGGTCGTTCCTGACAACCTGATTGTAGGGGCACTACGGTGGGAGATCGAACGTCTGGTGGAGGAGGCCCTGCGGGGTGTAACTGTGCCTGGAGGCTGCCCCACGGGCAAGTTATTCGTTCCAGATGCTCAACGTGCAGGAGTGCTGAAGTGGGGTCACGTTTCCAAGTTCGCCTGCCACCCGGGTGTGTCCCGCACGTTCTTCCTCATTTCACAGAGGTTTTGGTGGCCGGGTATGCGCAAGGACGTCATGGACTATGTTGCTGCTTGTACCATCTGCGCTCGAGGCAAGGCGGTTCACCGCCCTCCAGCTGGATTGCTGCATCCACTGCCTGTCCCATCTCGCCCTTGGTCCCATGTGGCACTGGACTTCGTCACTGGACTCCCGCGATCAAAGGGTCATTCTGTCATCTTGACCGTCGTGGACCGGTTCTCAAAGATGGCGCATTTCATCGCACTCCCCAAGTTGCCCTCTGCTTTGGAGACTGCTGACCTGTTGGTGGCGCACGTATTCCGGAGTCATGGCATTCCGAGTGACCTTGTCTCCGATAGGGGGCCACAATTTGTGTCGAAAGTTTGGGGAGCGTTCTGCAAGGCCTTGGGGGCCACGTCGAGCCGGTCTTCCGGTTATCACCCACAGTCGAATGGACAGACTGAACGGGTCAACCAGGACCTGGAGGCCGCCCTTCGCTGTGTTTGTCAGCTGCATCCGGCCTCCTGGTCATCACATCTCCCGTGGGTGGAGTATGCCCACAACACCCTCATTTGCTCAGCCACTGGGAGGTCGCCATTCATGACCGCGTACGGGTTCCAACCCCCGTTGTTTCCGTCGCAAGAAGCGGAGGTAGTTGTGCCGTCTGTCCAGGTCCACCTGCGGAGGGCCCATAGAGTCTGGAGGAACGCAAGGGATGCACTCGTCCGCACGGCAGCCCGCAACCGCCAGATTGCTGACCGCCACAGAAGGCCTGCTCCGGTCTATCGTCCGGGCCAGATGGTCTGGCTGTCGTCACGAGATTTGCACCTCGCTGGGACTTCTAAGAAGCTGAGCCCGAGATACGTCGGTCCGTTCGCTGTGGATGCTGTGGTGAATCCGGTCTCTGTCAGGCTGAAGCTTCCGAGCTCCATGAAGGTCCACCCGGTTTTCCACGTCTCCCTGCTCAAGCCGGTCTCCACCAGTCCCTTGAACCCCCCGCCAGTGCCTCCTCCTGCTCCTCGTGTGGTTGACGGTGGGCCAGTGTATACGGTGCGTTCCATTCTCGATTCTAGGAGGCGGGGTAGGGGGGTGCAGTATCTGGTCGACTGGGAAGGTTATGGCCCGGAGGAACGCCAATGGGTCCCCCGCTCCTGGATCCTCGATCCGTCGCTGCTGCGGGATTTCCACTCCCTTCATCCCACGAAACCAGGTGGTCCGCCAGGGGGCGTCCGTTGAGGGGGGGGTTCTGTCATATTTGTGTGTGTCTCAGTTCTTTTTCTTTCCTTTATGCAGCACCTGATTGAGCCAGATTGGCGGGGTAATGCGACACACCTGTGCTTGATTAGGAAAGCTCAGTATTTAAGGAAGCTTGTCACCATCTGCAAGTGTCGGACTATTGCTTGCTATTTGCCTTGCTTACCGCCTGTGTGTTCATCGTCATCCTTCGAGTTTCCCGACGTTCTACGGTCGTATTCTGGTTTGGTCATCTTTACTTTAGTGCTCTTTTGGGCTTTGTAGTCAGATTCTTGTACTGTGTTATATTCATGCATTCTAGCGTGCTCTCTTAGTTGTACTTTGTTAAACTCGCATTTTTCGCGTGCTCCCTTTGTTGTATTTTATTATATCCGCGTTTATTCGCGTGCTCCCTTTATTGTATTTTATTATATCCGCGTTTATTGGCGTGCTCCCTTTGTTGTATTTTATTATATCCGCGTTTATTGGCGTGCTCTCTCAGTTCTACTCGCATTTTGGCGTGCTCCCCTTTGTTGTACTTATTAAATACAAACATTAGCTCTACCTGATCTCCTTGTCTGTTTTTGGGATCCACATCAACGGCTTGCCGTTCATAACAGTTTCTTTTTGTTGACAAGACCGAGTCCGCACTCTGCCAGTGTAGCTTGATGACTGCGGCTTGTTCCCGCAGTGTTAGCGTCATTGCTAGCACTAGCGAAGATATGCTTTGCCCGAAGGTGGTACTTTAGGCTGGTTGAGCTTTGATCGAAGGACAGTTCATCACAGCAGTATGTGCGCACAACTTTGGTTTTATCCAGGTTTCCATTAGGCAGCTTTTTAAAACGGAATTTGGTCATCATCCTCACTCATCGTGGCTGGCTGCATTTTGTCCTGCATTGCCGCACGGAGAATGTACACATCAGCGTGTGGGACTACGGGAGGCAGTTGTGGCCAAACTTAGTGTTAGCGGTAAATCATCTTAATTTTACTCCACAAAAGCATATTTTGCATTTTTCTACACACAATAACAACTTATTTAGGTTGAATTCGGATGTCACTATTGCCTCAGCATGTCTTGCCTGCTATCTGGCCCTCGTCGTTTTTAAATTGAAATGTTACATTAAATAAAACATGTAAAAGCTGATTTTTTTTTGTATGGACACATAAATGTCTAAATTACTATTTTATTTACTATTTTTTTTTTGCCAAATACCTGCAGTTGGCCAAAAATTTCCTGATTATTTGAATGTAAAGTTACACTATTGTGTATGGGTACAAAATCCAACATGGCGGCCATCACAAAACAAAGAGCTTTTTAAGTTGAAAATTCTTATAAGTAAATGTGTAAATCCTGTAATTGCTACAGTGATAAACGTAAAACAGTCTAGATTCTTGGTTAGAAGCAAAAAAATCAGGCAGTTATCATTCATTTTACGTAAATATTTCAAGCCAATGTTACACAAATTCTTTTCCATTCATTTCATTTTTTTCACAACATTTCAAAGTGCATGTGTGGTGCTACTTTAAATAATAATTAGCTTGAATCCTTGACCAAATCACTCGTGAGACACTACTGGCTGCTTGTATGCACTAAAACTTCCGTCCTGTTTCCACCTAAATCCGGCGTTAGAATGCAGCGTGGGTTTGAGTTTATCGCAGTGAAAGCTTTAACGACGATCTGCCTGGACCGGCCCCCTACGGGAAGCCGTGGCACAATGTCTGTAGGAGCTGTCTCATCAACTGATAGTGGAGTGTATGCATAAACAGTTGAAAGCCACTAAAAATCCTGAATATTTTGAACGTTTTAAAGGTGTAGCACAAAGAATTTTCTGTGATGTTTTATGAGGTTGGCATGAAATGTTGAGATACTATGTAGTGCAATGTTTGTGTGTATGTGTGTACTAGCTCTGTTAGATAGCTATTACGACAGCACACTATTTGGGCATGAACAACATCTATACTGGTATCCATTGCTTTCCTCCAGATAGATGACTCTTTCCTTGTCACAATAATTGACAGCTCACTAGGGTCAGTTCACATGTGCTAAAGGCGACAGTATGGCTTTATCCCAGTATGTCTCCTATGACCTGTACATATTAATTACACTCACATTGGACATGCTTGTCAAACCAATATTGGAGCTGCATGCTTTCGGTCACTTGGATTTTTTTTCTTTAGTAGTTTGGTTGTCAGTGACAAAAATGTATATTACTGAAATATTCAGCAATAATTCTAATTATTTGAAATTCAAATGTATGTTTGTACATTTGCAATCAACCCAATGATACAATCACACAAGGTCAAAAACCAAGTGTGTATTTGTTGACAAACGAGTAGTAAATGTTTTTGACATCTAAAAGCATTTTGAATGTTTATCTAAAAAATCTTTTTCAGTCTATACATTTAGTCTAAAATGTAATTTTCTTTGGCTGAGACTATAGTATAGGTTAGACAGTAAATGTTGCATGAATCCTGCTATGACAGTATATTTTATGAATGCAGTATTTTTGCTGAAGTTAAATCACTTATGAATAAACATTTTGAAAGGTTAGTAAGCACAGTGTATTGTGTTTTGTTTAGCAATTTTGCTTTATGACTTCTGCTGCAGAACAGAGCCACATGCAGACCAGATTGTTACATGTATATCCCTCTCATGCTTTTATTAACTCATTGACTGCCAATGATAACGATAGATGTTGTCAAATTCATTTTAACTGGGAGGACTGACAGAGGTCATTTGCTTTCAATGCCACTAAATGTTCACTGCCAGCACTCCCTATGAAAATGGATTTTATGTCAAACGATGTCACTGGTAGCCAATGAGTTAAGCGCTGTGTTAGAAAATACATTAAAAAAATAATTGGAAGACTACATGTAAATTTCATGCTTGAACTAATGTGGAAGATTTTACATTTGACTGAAAAGCAACTGCTTTAATGACGCTAAGTTTTAGTAATTTACTTTTGAGGCATGTCATCATCTACAGGTTGGGTTGCACACTCAGGCTGTAGTCCACAATGTGAATTTACCTGAGCATTGAAACAGGTTTGATATATTCTTCTCATATGCTTCTTTTATACAATTTTCGGATTTTCTTAAAGTCGTAAGGTGACAAGTGGCTGCCATTCTTAGTAGTTTCTATTTAAACAACTTAAAATGGAACAGCATTGATGACTTGTTAGCAAGACGCCACATAGTTCTGAGATCAAGGGTTCAATCCCAGGCCTTTCTGTGTGGAGTTCGCATGTTCTCCCTATGCCAGCGTGGGTTTTTCTCGAAGTACTCCAGTTTTCTTTTGTTGTCCCATGATTGGTGGTACTACAAACAAATTTTCCCCCGAAAATGATGGTAAAATTACTGTTACAACCGAACTCAGCATTGGTAATACATATGCATTTTGAGGATATCTTGCCACTTCTTGTTGTAAAATAGCAGATTTCTCGCGTAAGGGTTGTACAACTTAGAAAATGCAGTCAAATTAGAAAATCTAAAATATTAATAAGTTACCGCGACCTTCGTGAGGTAAAGCGGCATGGAAAATGAATGAATGAATGAATTAATAAGTTATCTTGACTGTATTCATATTGTCGTTTTGGTTTTTGCTCTGTATTTTTAAGTTGCGTTTTTGAAGCATGAGACCACTATAAGGAACTACCAAAAAATTGTAAAGGAAATGCCATAAGGAAATAAGGGAATGATATTCTTCAATATTCATATACAGTGAGCCCTTGTTTTTCCGCAGTTAATGGTGACAAGAACCTGCCGCAATAATTGAAAAACCACAAAGTAGCTCTTCCCCTGTGTGTGTTGGAACGAGCGATACATAAAAGACATGTTTTTTCTTTTTTTTTTCCTCCAAAGTATAATTTAAAAAAGAAAACATTTATGTATATACAGTATATCTTTTTATAAATGGTTTTCAAGCACTTCAAATGTAATAATTATGATACGTTTTAAACATGTTACTGTCCAACAGAATTGTTTTTAAACAAGAATAAAGTAGTAAAATGCTTGTCTTCATTAAATGCTTCATTGAGTGAGTCCAAAAAGTAGAATAATGCTTGTGATTATTAAATGCTTCATTGAGTGAGTCCACTCAAATCCGCTCAAGCTGCTCACTTGCATGCAATGAGTTTCCACAGCAACTGTTTAAAAAGTTAAACGATGATTGACGCATACAGCGTTTTGAAGTTTCGGCTCTCTAGCAAGATCAAACCTTAACGTCTGTCAATCATTGTTAGCTTTAATAAGCATGGGGGGGCGTGGCTCAGTGGTAGAGTAGTTTTCCCCCAAACCAGAGGTTGTGGGTTCAATTCTCCGCCCTGATGAACTTCAGTAGGTAGATGGCGAGATAGTGCAAAGCGCCTTGAGAAAAATATATGAAAAAAATTATATAGCGCTTGAAAAAGCGCTATATAAGTATAACACCATTTAACACCAAGCAACTCCAGTGCACAGCCTGACCAAGAAAAGTGGCAGGAGCGAGAATGTGAGGCTATGTGATCGGATCGGGACAGCTCTATCAAACTTTGCATTAATTCATTTATTTTTAATTGGAAAAAGTAAAATCAGACATGGACTGAAGGCGCAAAGTTTGAAGCGCGAAGTAGGGAGGGAACACTGTATGCTACATTACATATATAGTAGTGTTTTTTTTCTTTCTTATATTTCATTTTTTTGACTGTACTGTATATTTCAGTATTTTCCTTTTTGGACTGTTTGTATGAAAGAATTAGAACTGATGATTTTTGTGGGTGTATCCTCAAGGGCCGCTTTGGGTCCTAGTCTTTGTTCCTACCGAGTACCGATCGAGCACAGACAGTTAAACCAGTGAGGGTTCTGCTAAAACAAGCAGCACCTGACTGCAATCAACTGATAAAACTTTTAAGACACCAGATTGGTGAAAAGGTGTCATCTCGTGTTGTTGGAATGAAGTCCTGCACCCACTGCAGCTCTATATGTAATAACCCTTGATGTAAATGTTCAGTTGTCTGATTGTAAAATCTGGGTACGAGCAAAGCACAAAACAAATACGGTATTTTAATCGATCATTTTATCATCAAAAGTCTTTGAAGAAAATACACATTTAGTTTCTTCTACACACCATTATAGACATTCTTTTATGTTGATTTGTTCTTAATCTTAAACCAGTTCTCACTGAGACAGTCATACACCCTCAGCAAGCTGATTTCCGTCACCAATCAAGCACTTTTTTCCCCCTATTGCAAATTAATTCTTTCTAATTTGGAGCTTGCAGTGGTCAACCCCCTGCTGTGGGCTGTGACTGAGCTCTGTATGTCGCTGCACACATCTGCATTTGTCTGCACTTGAAGTAGGAACGTTCTTCAATAGATCTATAATGAGAAGATGGACTCTAATCAGCACATTCTTGTAGGAAATCATTAAATCATTTCTTTCTTCCCTCTCCTTTTTTTCTCTCCACTTTTTGTGGTGATTAGCACGCTAATGATAACATTCTGATTATGTCCATCAGACAAATTTGACATCTGTGCTCTTTCCAGCTTTTTAGTTTAGGATATTTTAGTGCAAAAAAATTAATAGCTCTGCAAACTGTCCTAATTAATGTGGCATGTTAAGATGCGTATTACCGTAATTTCCCGGATATAATGCACACTTTTTTCCCCAAAATTTACTCGTAAAATCATGGATGCGCGTTATTTACGGGTACAGGGACAGAGACAGAAAAAAATCATCATGATTCATGTTCCATTGTAAGCATGGACCAGCACAATATTACCTAATCCGAACGACAGTGATATAATAATCAAGTTTCATGTGGTAAATAATTGTTTTCATGATGAGCCAAGCCGCGTTGTTTTATTTACATTGAAACTCACACAGTAACAACGTACGTCTTGCACGCAAATCGCGGGACATTTGTTTACTTCCGGCTGTTCCCTTAACTAAACTCTTCCCCCCCGGAACTACACAACTTGCCAACATTAGTTCTGCTGGTGAAATCTGTTAAAACTCCTTACTTTGTGAAAATTATTATCGCAAACTGTGAGCAATTTTACCACAGAAAATTAATATTCTATTTAAAAAAAAAAAAAAAAAAAAAAAAAAAAAATTGGCAAAAGGATTAAAAAATGCTGCAACCGCGTACTTTATAAAAGTTCGAGACACGAGACTCATATTTATTGGTGCTAAAATTAGGGTACGCTTTATATACGGGTACATGAATTTACCCTAGATTTTACAGGTAAAGTTGGGGTGCGCGTTATACACGGGTGCGCCTTATATTAGGGAAATTACGGTAGTTTAAACGGATAGTTCGTACAAAAAAGGCTGCTATTAAAGTATTGAGATTATCTAAATCAATGGGGCACATCAGAAAATAAAAAACTATGCTTCCTGTTTTGTTTAGAACAGGGGTCTCCAACCCGGTCCTCGAGGCCTGCAGTGGGTTCTCATTTTTGTTCATACTGATCAAGCACAGACTTTTTAACCAATGTGGTTTCTACTAAAACAAGCAGCACCTGACTGCGATCAACTGATTACACTTATAAAACAGCAGGTTGGTGAAAAGGTGTTGTTTTGTTGGAGTGAAATCCTGCACCCACTGCGGCCCTATGTGGAGTAGTTTGGAGACCGCTGGTTTAGAAGTTACTGTAAAATGCATACAACCTTATATATCCTACTATGATGATCTTAAAACATTTATATCTTCTAATTATCTTTATTTATATGAATTACAAATGTGGTCAGTCGGGGTATTATGTATTCCCTTAAAACTGCAATGTACTTAAAACTAGTGTTGAACCGATACCATTTTTTTGGCCCCGATACCTGGCTGTGCAGTATCGGCCGATACCGAGTTTATATATATATATATATATATATATATATATATATATATATATATATATATTTTTTTTTTTTTTTTCCCCCAAAGAGCTACATAATTGGATGTGAAATCATTGCTATCAAGGCTTTGTCAGGCTGTTGCTTACCTTTGCAAAATAGGAAAAAGACTAGTACAAAGTATAATACTAGCCCAACAGTAAGAAAGTAAAAATAAATTCATAATAATAAACTCTGAATGAACTGAGTAAACTTTTTTTAAACCTCTCAAGGGCCAAACAGTGCAATTTTCATGAAATTATTGTCACATTCTGCTGCTGGTTAGATTGTGTTTTGTTGCTGGGCTTATAGTGGGGGCGTTCCTGACGTCGCACCTGAATCCAATGCGGGCTCATCAACGCAGCATTTAAGCACGGGTGATCTCAGAGAAGGCTGCCGAGATATTTGCCTTGCTGATCGCCATTTGACATCTCGCACTATAGTCTCGCTACATTTGCTTGTTACGCCCCTGCATTGGGTTTTTTCTGTTAGTGTGCTGCACTCGTTTGTAACCTCTACCCTGTGCAGGTATTTGTGTGTTTTTACTTTGGCTTTTTGGCTCCCTGCCTATCGTCTTAGTTAATCTTCGAGTTTGTAGTATTGAGCTCCGTCGACCTGCTGTCACGGACTCCTTTTGTTATTTATACTATCCTGCGATCGCGTGTTATTTTTTGTTTGCAATCATTAAACCCTTGTACGTATCCCCCACTTGTTGTCCGCTTCAAGGTCCAACCTTGTTTCCGCATTTGCGGACGCTAACAATTATAAGTAATAATAATTGACCACAGCATCCCGTCTCTCTATTAGCCTCCTTTTTTCGGGATGGGGGGAGTCCCTTATTTCTATTTCTGAAAGGTGGCAACCCTACTTTGGAAACAGTTCCCAAACTACTGCAGCATTTCTTTAAGTAAAAGACAAAGTAAAGTTGACGTAGTGAACTTACCAGAGATTGTTGCACCGGTCCAGCGCCCTTCCTCTGGATAGCAGTCCTGCTCTTGCAGGCTCAAACTCGTTGTGTTCGTTCACGTTTCGCCTTCAAATGTTTTATCAGGTTCGAAGTATTGAAACTGGCCGATTTAACTCCACATCTCGAAACTTTCAGGCCGCTAATCTTGCATGCAGCCATTGATTTTAATCGACGGGGTTTGTATTTTGAAATATTTCCCGACCGCCAGCATTTCTCCTGGTTTATTTTTCCTTCATATGAAAAAGTGCCCTTGTCATTGGTCGGGAGTGGCTATTGGCCCGTTCTCATTGGTCTGGAGCAGGCCAATGGCGATAGCTGCTTGGTGTTCACATGTCATCACACAACACAGAGACAGAGTGTAGTGAGCGCCATTTCGGGCCGGATCGGCGCCCCCTGCCGATACTAGTATCGGTATCGGTGCATCTTTACCTAGAACACAAATATCACTTTTATTAGAGAAACACATGAACACAAGCACATGAACACAAGTTATTTTGTACCTATTTATTGCATATTTATTTTGTACATTTTTGTTTCTAAATGCCCTTGAATTTGTCTACCCTTTTAGGAGATGGCGAAGATTTTAAACCATCCCCGTGTCTATGCCTTTCTTCACGTTCCTGTGCAGTCAGCCTCGGATAGCGTTCTCATGGACATGAAGCGAGAGTACTGCATTGATGACTTCAAAAGAGTGGTTGACTTCTTGAAAGAGCGGTAAGACAAACTGTTGACCCTTTTTGGTCCTGTGGGTTTCAAAGGAGTCTTGACCTAAGTGATGTTTTCATCTTTCATCAAAGCTGCTATTTGGTAAACCTTTTCAGATTAATTTTTAAATCCCGAATATGAGACTTTCTGGCATCGCTCAAATGTTTCTTGCTGTTTTTTTGTAGTTTGTCTTAGCATTCTTTGTGCATTTAGCCCCTGATTTAAAAAGACAACAGCTCATTACCCAGTAACCTCTAGCCTTGCAGGCGACAGCCCTGCAGGTGCCTCATGGGAGTAAACCATCCATAGATCACAGGCAAAACTCAGGATCAGCAGAGTATAACTAAATCTACATTAAACAAAACATAAAAAAAAAAACTTTAATATATTCAGAACTTGCAAATAGTGCCTCATCTGGTGCAGAAATGTTTGCACGTTATGAATGTATTACCCGTCTTGGAGTGTCACATACACTAAACACTACCTTATTTTCTAAGCTACACTCATCTCTATTGTTCGTACTAGCTCAAACTTTGTTCTTATGCCTGGAGTTCAGTTTATTCCTTTATATTTATATTTACCTTTGCTGTATGATGGAAACAAAATCCACTGCTGCACAACCACTGTTCATTCTCTGCCTGTCACAGTCCAACCTTGGAATCTTAATTTTGTTTTGAAACTGCACAATGTCAACACTGACAACAATTTCCCCTCCAGACCTTCCTTGATAATATACTGTATGTAAGGATTACAGTAAAACTAGATTTCATCCTTGTGAAACTCTTCACAAAGTACATTGTGTGCTGAAAGTTAAAAAAGAAAAAAAAAAGAAAAAAAAATCTGACTGTGATTGATTGTCTCTACGCTCAAATATCAATAAGATAATACACCATGAAGTGATTCAGATGAAAATGGGTTTATGGTTTACGATATATCTGGCTCAAATCTCATATTACAGAGAGATTTAGGAGTAAGATGTGTATATTATATGCAAGAATGTTATTACTGTTGCCAGATGATAACCTCTTATCCATAAGTTAAGCTTTACTGTGGAATTAAATAGCAAGCACGCATGTTTTCAGATAAGCAGCGTCTGAGGTATTTGTGATTCAACCATGTTTAGTTGACAAATATGACATTTTCATTCTGCCCATTTGCTTTTATCTAACATACACTGCCATCACATACTAATATTGTAAGGCAGATAAAGCTATCCCTAGGCAGGTGAAATCCATTCATTGTAGAGTTTATTATATGTATCCCTGCATTGAAAAATGGATGTTACGTTCATGTAGGTTTAGAGACCGACCAAAACGTAAAACGACACATAACAAACATCACTAGATTAAAAGCTTATGGCATATAATTTTTTTTTTTTTTTTTTGGGGGGGGGTTGTCACATTTATACAGTTGGACTCAAACTATTTCCTCCTCATTTATTTTGTTTTCCTTATTCAAATATTCCTCATGCTTTAAAGAAATAGATTGACCTATCTCATCCAACTGAATGGTAAAAACTGTAGATATTCAACAATATAAATGC
Organism: Corythoichthys intestinalis; assembly: GCF_030265065.1. NCBI lineage: Eukaryota > Metazoa > Chordata > Actinopteri > Syngnathiformes > Syngnathidae > Corythoichthys > Corythoichthys intestinalis. Next base: position 16,620,813 of record NC_080398.1, read on the forward strand.
GTGTACTAAAAAAAAGATTCAAAAATAACTGATAATTATCTTTTGATCCAAGATGCTCTTATATAACACCATTTCTGACTCATGGTTACTAAACTTTTGTAAAACAGCATGTACCATGTTGCATAGATTTTTCCAGGGTAAGGCCTGTGTATCGATTTATTTGTCATCTTCTTCACCTGGAATCAACATAGATAACAGATTTTTCATTTTTCTTGCTCCACGGTGTTGCAGCAATCTTCATATTTTAAATAAGATATTTTGAAGCAATCTTTGCTTCATCCTTCTTTGAGTAGCGTATGTCGATTAGTTCAAACTGTAATAGCGTACCGCACGAATACTATTTTTAGACCGTGACGTCGCCATCGTAGCGCGGAAGTGGGACATTATCGACACGCCCTCGCATACTAAACATGTTATTTCTGCTTGTTTTCTCCGGTAATATTTCAAAAAAGCACATGTCGATCAAACACTGATGCTATGGAACCTGTAGACACAACTCTAGACATTATGACTTTTGAAGGATGTTTTCTTCATACGTTTCCCGAAACTAAAAATTCGGAGGAAAAAATGTGATGAATGAATCAACTTGCGCGGACGTCAAAAAGACCAGTTTAACGCCAGCAAGGTGAAGCCATTCACATTTAATATGCAGTAAACATTTTGATAGGGCCATGGTCCTACAAAGGACGAAAGGGTAAGCCATTTTTATATTTTTTACTTATTTTTTTAGCGTGGCGTTTTGCTGTGCTGCTTCTGTCTGACAATGAATCACCTTACACCTAATCACATGAATTACCTTTTCTGTTGTAAACAAAAACAACTTTAGTAAGGGGAAGTGTAAATAAATTATAGAATTAAGATTTGTTATTAATGAAAAAATTAAAAGTGTTTGTTGGCTGTCACTGAGTAGCATATGCGATCGCTACATAAAAATAGCAATGTAAATTGCCCCCTAGAACGGTCAAAGACGTAAGACAACCAGAGGATATAATATATAAGAATTTCCAGGCATATGTTGGTAAAGGATAGATTGTTGAAACAGGAAAATGTCATTGTCAGTGGCGTAAGGTAATGCACACAAGAAAAAGGTGTAGATAAAAAAAGCTAACTCTGGACCAGGTCGGGTCTTTTTCCCGTCTTTTTCAGCCCTCGTCACTCAACCCATCTCTTTAAGTGAACATTTGTATGTTTTCCCACATCTTTACCAGTGAATTTGGCACCATGGACATCATTTTCAGACAGAATTGGTAGGTTTAGCTCAATAAACATCTCGTTCGTACACTATTTCCATGCATTTACTATTAGGGACAAACGGGAGGTTGACCCGCCTAGCAACTATTGCTAACATCATGAATTTTAATGAGCAAAAATGACGTGTTGCTTGCGGTACGCCATTGTGTGATACAACATTCCTTAAACATGTCAAAATATTTCGCTCTCTTTCACTGCAATGATTCACAGCCAATCAGCTCATGGGATAGATAAAACCACTTGCGCTATCGTTGGTCAATCTCTATGCTGTGATGATGCGCAGCCAATCAGCTTACATAACAAATCCACTCTTATTGGTCGATCTCGTGCTGAGAACCAATCACACGCCTTGTATGAGTGCCAGCGAGCATGTGCAAAGATTCTCTGTTTACTCAGTACACTCTTTGTTTGGCATGCTAGGAAACCTTCTCTCCTGTGCCTCAACATGAAGCAATGCATATTTTTTTTGTTTTCATTTTTTTTCACTATTCCTGCTTATGTAGATTGCTTATGTACTGTGTTTATTAGGCTTTCAGTTATTTTAAATAATTTAGCAACTTTTCATTCCAAAATGTGTAGGAGGAAAACCAAAGACCAGTCTGGTCATTCTTGATACTAAGTTTAAAAAACTTTGAGATCAAACATGATTTGCCGTTAGAAGTGTTAGTCATGCTTGACACATTTACAATGACATATTTCTTTGTAGAATTTATGTAAGGTTTCATGTTTCCTGCTGCTGTGTCAGTATTCCAGCACATTTTTTCCCCACCTGTCTGTCAAACCTTTCTTTAAATATTTTGTAACCGTCTGATTCGTCACAGTGTAGTTTTCACTGGGGCTTTTTTCTGTTAAGGACTGATGCCCTTTAACATTGGCTTTGTGTTGATTTGTAGCTTAGGCAATTATTTGGCCTAGTAGAGGTATCCTCCACTGTCTCCAGTTGTTATTTTAGTCTAGATGAAATTTAAGACGGTGACACTAATCCTAAAAGGCTGTGGCAAATGTCTAAGGAGACATACAAGCTCGCCACACTTGATGCATCTCACCATCGGATCTTGTTTTTACTGGCAGACTAACCCGCTGTGCAAGTCTTCTTTGTATATATTTATGCAGGGTCACTCCATTGTTGGCTTTTGTTACCTAAACTGGACGTTGAGTAAGTGAACTTAGTGCTGCTACTTATTGAGTGGTTGGTTGATCCAATTTAGCTCTAACAGTAATTACTACAACACTTTAATTACATGCATCTTCATGTCTGGGGAAAGGACAGGACAAGCGAAAACACACACCCGCTGTGTCTGTGATAGCATGCAAGATTGTCCTCACATGTGGGTGTCTGTGTGTGTGTGTGAGACCATAAATTCGACACCATCATGTCTTTTTGTCTTTGTTCTTTATACCTGTTCTTCTCAAGCGAGTTACTAGCATTTTCCTGTCTTTTCCTGCTGTTATTATTTTTATTATTTGGATTTTATTTGTGTCTGGATTTCATCTGCCAGTAAGGGCGCTTTCATGCGAGCACTGTTTGGTCTGTTTTAAACGGACCAGAGTTCTTTTTCTCTGATAGTCCGCCTCGTCTTCAGTCGTCGTGTAAATGTGGATGCGCATCCGAACTTGGAAGTTCAGACCAAACAAACAAACTCTGGTCTGCTAAAAAATTGTGGGTCTTGGTCCACTTTAAGCGCACCCTGCTTCGCTTGTGAATGCAAACGGAGCAAGGTGCGCTTTTGCTACTTTACGTGCAGTGTTCCAGTATGGGGCTGTAATGCTCCAGGCTGTGACGCTACATAAAGTGCATCCTTGGAAGTGGAAGTACAGCGCATGCTAATCAAAATCAACAATGACAAGAGGACAGATGATTAACCATGACCAGATGTTGTTGTGCTGCGCTAAGAAGTTGCATTTGATACACAGAATCGGGTTCTGAGTTGGCGGTTGTGTTTTGTGTTGTGAACGCACCATGTTAGAGTTGAGAGAGTTGCGGAATACTTTCACTTTCTATGTTCTGTTGTTTTTTGGTTTGCCTGCGGTGGACAGTTGCTGTGTTGTGTTGCACAAGTTCTGAAATAAAGGATGAATAACCTGACAAAGCTGGTCACTTCCTTGTCATTGTTACAGTATTAAAGGGATCCTCTATTTTTAAGACAAGTAATTCTTAAAAGATAAATGTTAGCATGAGTTATAATAATTTGATATTAAAATCCCTCTTAATGTTGTTGTTTTAATAAAGTTTGTAAAATTATTTTAAGTGATAGGTCGCCATTCTTGTTACGTCGCAGTGCGTGACGTCACCGGTCCCGTTGCCGAAATTCCAGCGTGTCACTCGTTTGCTTTCCCAACATGTCGTCAGTTGTACCCTTCCTATTTGAACCAGATCTGAAAAGTGAAGAGTAGGACAGCACTGTCGGTCGTTCACAAGATGAGCTTCAGGGAAAAATGCATGCAGCAAATACCTGATTAGACAAAAGTTGGGCAAAACTGGTGATGCGAGAGAGTGCTGTTGAACTCCGGTTGGGAGTGAGAGTGTATGCTGTTTGGCACTCCGGTTTTATTAGCAAATATTCAAGGTAAGCATATTGCGTTTTCAAACCCAATATAATTATGTAGATTGTTTGCATCCAGAGCTGTCGTGTGCTTTACATACAGTACAGGCCAAAGGCACACCTTGTGTAATCCATGTCATGTACATTGTAATGCGTGGTAGCTAGGATACGTTTATAAAAGTACCAAAAAGGGGAGAACCTTCCACTATGCACATTTATTCACAAAAAATATTTCCACCTTGACTACCCTTCACTCATGAGCTCAGCAGTACGCAAACACGGGTTCCCTGACGAATTCCCAACATTGTTGTGAGGTCCACGTCAGAGTCACTGTCGTCACTGTAGCATGCCATAGTGCTTTAATTATTTAGTATGATTTGGGGAAAACTCCCACGAAGAATAGTCAACAAAAAAGATAGCAATAGTAATCCAAATCCGCGTGTTTTTACTCACTGGAAGATCCAGGAATTAGACCGATCCCCAGGCAATGTCGAAGCCACGATCAGGCTGTCGATTCCATGAAATAGACTGATCCGAAAAGCCGCTGTGGGACCGACGAATTTAAAAAAAAAAAAAAAAAAAAAAAAAAAAAAGGACAGATCCGACACCAATATTGCAGACGCTGTGGGACTGTCGCATCCAGAAAATAGACGGATCCCTTACTTGACTGAGGATCCAAGAAAATTTTTTGGGCGCCAGTTGTAACGCGTGGTGGGTAGGATACGTGCATACAGGGACCAAAAAGGGGGAGAAGCTTCCACTTATGCACATTTATTCACTAAAAATAATAATTCCACCTTGACCACTCACTTCACTCCCCTTGTTTCCATTTGACTGGAAATTGCATCCAAAAGCAGCACCATCGTCGCATTTTACTTCGTGAGTTTAGGCAGCAATAAGCAATTGTTGAACACGCTACACATTTGGAAAGATCCTAATTACGTCATCACTGCGAGCCCGCAAACCATGGCACCAATTAACGGTCAAAATATGGACTAAATATTATAAAATATTGCCATTGATTTAACATTTTATGTGTTTCTAACAACATATTTTAGTACAAGAGAACAATCGTGGTTTATTAGAGCCTACATGTATTTAAGTTAGAGAATCACTTTAAGGAAACAAATGCCTGCCCCAGAGGCTTCATTTTTTGGTTGGTTTTCCCCCTTTTTTCAGGATGGATAGGGTGGGGGAGATAGTTCGGTCGGCGTAGTGTGAATGCTGAGCCTTTTCAACAAGTCATTTGAAAATGTTGTGAGGTAGCTCTCCATCCGGACCCGGGTCCACTTGGTCTAATATGAAAGTGTCCTAAGTGTAAGCTATTATTTGAGTCAGTGTGAAAGTTATTAGTTTGGAGTATGTTATTAGTAATTATTTAACCCTTTAACACCTTAGCCTATTTTAGCCGAATTTGCATGCATTTGATGTTGCCTTTATATTTCAAAGAAATAATTGTTTACAATGGCCAAGTTGGGTCCCTTTTTTCAGGACACCTTGAACTTCATGTCCAAATTGTTGTTTTCTTCACTGACCAATTATAATCCACATTTTGGACCCAAAAAGACAAAAAAATCCCAAAATCTTTTTTCAAAATTTGTAATGTTGACGTCCCATTGACAGGGTGGAAAAGCGCTATATAAGTATAACACCATAACACCATAACCAAACATGCTCGACCAATCGTTTTGAAGCTTGATAATAATTGTTCAACTTGTTAGGATAAACATTCAATAGAAAAAAATAAGATTGAATAGTTTTATGTTTGACAATTCAACACAAACAGCAGGTATGGTCATAGGCGTTTTTGGCCTTTACACATACTATGGTCAAAACCGGTTATATACAGTGACAAATAGTGACAAAAAAGATTATTTATATAATCTAACACAGAAAGGGTTTGGAGGATATCTCTTTGTGAAGTTAGGTGTTGTACCCATCACCTTATCAAAAGTATATAGTACATGCAATCAAGCTTCTCGAACACACATCTACATAAAATTGAAAAGATAATAATGAAGAAAAAATATAAATAACATTGAAAAAAAGTATGTTAAAAATTATTGACAAGTAGTTCAGTTCAATTCAATTTTTTCAGGCATGCAACCTAATAGTTTTTTTTTTTTTTTTTTTTTTGCGCACTCAATAAAGCTTGAACAGGTCATGGAGCTGCATCACACACAATGTCACACAGCCTACTCTTTCGCCGTTTGCGCGCTGCTGTCACTTCTATTCGCCGAGACGGCGACTTATCCAAAGAAAACGACAAATACGGCTCATCTTCTTCCTTGAGTTAATGAAATAATGCATTAGCTTGCGCTAAATGTAGTTTTAAATTCATTCTGCACGTTTCAAACTCGCTCGCTCAAACCAACCGGTCGTTGCTTGCTTCGCATGCCTCCCTCTCATTAGTTTGCGCCTCGCTCGGAAATTAAAAATGATCACATTCGGTTTGTCCTTCTTGACATCACAACGGCTCTTGGGATATGCAGTCTTTTGTGCTGCTTTCGGTTTTGAAAAAGGACAAGAAATGATGGAAATATGGAGATAGATACATGGTCCATGCAGCGTTTTAATGCATATTTATGAGTGCAATAAAAATATAAAATTCAAATGACATTATCTCCCGTTTTTCTTGGTCGATTGACTTCAAATAAAAACTGGTGTGGACATCAACTTCCGCACTTTCAAATGAGGCCAACCAGCGGCACGTGGGTGACGTAATTACAGCGTGACGAAGCTTCAAAGACGATATGCGTAAACGCGTCGCTGCTGACACGTTCGGTGTTAAAGGGTTAAAGTCACAAAATGAGGGGAAACTTTTGTGTAAGTAGCCTGATATAGACCTCGCTTCTTCACGTCGGTGCGCTCTGTCATAGCTGACAACTCAAACTGAAAGGGTATTCCCTCTATAGGGGTGTGTGTGTGCTTGTTTGTGTGTGTGTGTGAAGGTTGACAGGTGGTTGGGTTGGGAGCCTCACAGATGACAATTTGTGCTTTGTTAGGCCAAATGAAGTTAACTGCAAAGCAAGAGACAGATCAGCTCTTGTTCGGTGCAAGGTCAGGGTTTATCTGCTCAACACACACATGCCAGGAGATAAATATATTTTTTTCTGCTTCATGCCACCAACATTGCAGCGGTCATGAGGGGTCAAATACTTTTGGCCTTTCTAATCAGGAAAAACATGCAGACTCACATTGGACCTCCCTCCTTGAAATCCTACACAGTAGATCTTCATTGTGAAATAGAAGGCAAAAATGCTTGGTAGGTTGTTGAAACATGTTTTTTTTATCTTTCTAATGCTTTATTTTTTATTTATTGTTTTTAAAGTTATTTAAAAACATTTTAGCTCCTTCAGTGGTAATTATAAACAAGGTTTTGATGAGCTTTTAGATGTGTAATTGTAGTGAAAAGTACAAAATAAATGTAAGAAATGCACTCCTCAGCACCAATAGTACACACAAGTCACGGTTCGGTATGTACCTCGGTATGGGGATGAACGGTTCGGCTGGGGTTCGGTACAACAGGGAAAACAAAATGTTTTTTTTAATCACAGCATTTGAAAGTTCTATTGTTCTATTGACTAAAACTAAAAAAGCGGCTCTTAAAAAGTGTAAATTAAATAGAAGAAAACAACAAAATTTGTGTCTTTATTGTTCTAACTATCTTTAACAGTTTATGTGCAAAAATAGACAACACAACCTTTTTTGTTTGGATCAACTGAGATAACAGTTCAATTCGGGTAGCACTTTTCCAGCTGGAAATCTTGGTAACTTTTTTTTTTCTTAATAAAAAATAAAATACAGTGGTACCTCGAAATACGTTCGCTTCGACACACGATCTTTTCGACATCAGATGTAAAATTTCACTCACCTTTTGTTTCTAAAGCCGACGACATGCTCGAAATAAGACGATTTATGACAGCGCCGCAACTTCTTCATCCCGCATGACGGATTTTCTTGTGAGCGAAATTACAAGGGGTTCCAAAAATGTTAGTGCAAGTGGTGAAAAAAGGAAAGCTTACCATTGAAATGAAGATGGATAGAAAAATATAAGCATGTTGTGCGCGTCCGTGAACTGGCTCGACAATACGGCCGTAGAATGTCTGTTCTCGACGGTCCTCCTCCGACCTCGTTTTGCCAGTCTTTATAAGTTAGGGTGACAATTATTATGATTGTAACATCGCACAAAAAATCGCCAGCTTTTGTCAGGTTTTTAATAATTTATTTCAGAACTTGTGCAACACAACATGCCCATTGTCCACCGCAGCTGAACATGAAATGTGAAAGGAAAAAGTCCTCTCTCACTCTTGTCACATCAGCCACGCGGTGCGTTCAGGTACACCACGCAAAACACATTTGCCACATTAGAACCCGATTCGTTACATTACTACAGGTTATTACTATTATTATATTATTATTCCTTGTTTTATTTATGATTTATTTGTTTTGCTCTGTGTAGTTGCTATTTGCAATAGTAACAGCTAGACATGTGCCGATTACCGGTTTCAAGGTATACAGTGGTATAAAAACGGCAAGGTTTCAAAACCGCAAACATTTTCTGTCATACCATCCCTAAGGTATTAGCTATTTTTTATGTCCCAAAAATGCAGGGAGAAATCCTTCACTTGCATCTGCTAGGTTCAACCCTACTTTTAAATGTATTCAACCCCTTTTAAATGTTTTTTTTTTTTTTCTTTGTTTGGATCGATTATTTATTATCTAACATATTGGGGAAAATGCGACAGTAGCAAAAAAAATACAAATAATCGATAATTATGTGGTAGATATCCGTGACTTTTTTACAGACACCATTTTTTTCATTGTGACGTAATTTGTTTAAAAGTTTAAAATATGCAAGTGAATAATTTTTCAAAGAACAGTGATACCTCAGCTCACGAACGCTTAAGCTCACGAACTTTTCGCCTCAAGAACATTAAATTCGCGAGCATATAGTCTCTGCTGACGAACTAGTTTTCGGCGGACGAACCAAACCACGCGGTCGAACAGCGCCATGAGAAGCTGACGCACGCTCACGGCGTCCCAGTTCGTCCCCTCCCTTTCGTTGAGTGCGGACGTGGTTTGTGTTTGATAGACATTTTGGACCATATTGAGTGTACTTTTGCTATTATGGGACCGAAAAAGACCCCGCCACAGGCTAGTGTTAAGCCTAAGAAGACATTAAAGAAAATAAGGTATATTTTTGTGTAGTTTTAAGGCTTATTTAGTAGAAAATTATGTTTTATGGGGACCTGGGAACGGATTATTCTCATTTTAATGGTTTCTTATGGGAAATAAATGTTCGGAAGACAAACTTTTCGCCTTACACACACTTTCTGGGAACCAATTATGTTCGTGAGCTGAGATATCACTGTAGTTTTTTTTTTTTTTTTTAAACAAAATATTAGATATCAATTAATGATTCTAAGATTCAAACCATCTCTAAAATATGCCATATTTTTCTGTAAATTATTGTTGGAATGGAAAGACAAGACAGGTATATACATTCAACATACAGTACATAAGTACTGTATTTGTTTGTTATAACAATACATCCACAAGATGGCATTAACATTATTAACATTCTTTCTGTGAGAGGGATCCACGGATAGAAAGAGTTGTAATTCTTAAAGGATAAATGTGACTAAATATTGCCATCTAGTGTATTTGTTGAGCTTTCAGTAAATGATACTGTAGCGATTTAACTGTTCTGCCCAAATGCATGATGGGAAGTGGTGCAACCATGACTGTGTGTGGTGGCAGCAATTGATATAACCTCTCTGCGTTGGGAACAATACAGGGTGTTAAGAAAAAGATCAACTACTGTCATTCTTTCCCAGGCCGCCTCCCATAATATTTCTAGTTGTTTGTGGAAGAGATGTTTAAGCTTTAGCCAATTAAAAGCATGGCCCCAGTGACTGCTTGTATCTACTCCACTCACTTGACGCTGCCTCTTACCTGTGTATATAAGTAAACGGTGCCATTATAGATTGTTTGTGGCAATGCGTGAGTGGGTAGTGCCGCGCATGCATTAATTGCGTTAAATATTTTAACGTGATTAATTAAAGAAATAATTACCGCCCGTTATCGCGATAAATTTGACAGCCCTAGTTTATATATTTTAAAAGGTTTTTTTTTTTTTTTTAAGTTTGCTGTAGTGTTGATATCAATGCATCCTACCGTAATTTTAGCTTTTTCTTAGAGAACAGAATCAAATTAATATTCATAGGAATAAAAGATTCACATACTGTTCAATTCCTTTGCTTTGGGACAGGGAATCAGGAAAGAGTTGTTACATTAAAAGTTCTACCCATAACATACTTTAACTACTTTGTCCAATTCTATTATGTGCATAATTCAAACAAAGTGAAATGATTATTTCATTAATTTTGGTAATTTGTCATCATCAGCCAAATTTTTACACCACTTTCTTCTTACTCCTATCATTTGAAGTCAAATAATGAAGTGTAGCCCTTATTTAATGATGTATTGAGAAAATCCTGTTATGCTGGAATAAAGCGGTTACACAGTGAGTGAACATGGTCAGAGGATTCTCCACACTTATTTTGTAGTTTATTATATGATCAGGGTGGATCCCACTAACTTCTCTCTTGGATTAAGCGTGTCTGAACCACAGGAGCCAAAGATGAAACATATGTAAGTGTCTGAGGATTGATTGGTGCTGTCTGTGCACAGAGGAACAGAGTCTGTCAGTTATTTTGTAATTCATAACTGCAAGGTTAGTTGCCTGAACTGGAGGTGTGAGCCATTATGCTACCAGGAAGGTATTTATGATAGAGGGGTACCTGAGAATGAGTGGCTTCCAGGCATTCTTGGGTTCTGTCAGCTTTGTGGAATGGTTTTCTCTGGAGGTTATGTGTTCCTGACCTATGAAATATCTGTCCGCCCCAAGGCGTGGACATCCTCCTGCTTAGAATATAGCCTTGCGACCATAGACATCTGCTGTGCCATTTTTCATTGCGGTTTAATAAGTTTTGGTACAGCATAATTCCTATGGCTGAATGGCTGAAAGGAAAGGAGCATTTTAATTCTACATTTGACTGTTCTTAAGATCTGTGCAGCTGGGGAACCCGTGGGGGGTTTGCATTTATAGTTCTAAAGGAATAAGGTGGACCGTTGAATAGGTCAACAGGTGATTTAATATTTGAGACCCAGCAGATGACTCAGACATTGACCCTTAACCCACAATGTGACCTCTGGGGGACTAGCATTCCATTTTGAGATTCAGTTTCCAGTCTATTGTTTTTTTTAACGTCCTCCTCAGTTTTAGGGTTTTTATTGTTTCAATAAACATTTTGATGCCTTTACATCAATGTTTGGGTGCTGTTTCGTGATTGCAATCTGCATAAAAACTAGAAATTTTCAAATTATCAGAAAATACATTGAAAGTGTTTAGAACAACTTAAGCAGCTCTTGAAAACTGCAGTTGTTTTCCCTTACTTTGTGTGGCTTGAATAAAGATATGGCATGTTGTTAATTTCCACAGTCACAGGAGCCTCCTATTCTTGTAATTATTTTTTTGGATTAGTTGGATGTTGCAATGTTAAATGTGTCTTTTAATGAAATGTTCATACATTTAGTAATTTAGAATGGTTGTCTAATCTGCTGTACTATAGGTTAGCATTACTGTTCGCATTTTTTAAAATATTTTTTATGTATTCTGCCCCCCAGGGATGTTCTGCGTTTGATTTGGCCAATGGCTAAATGTTTTTTTTTTTCAAAGTAATTTCAACACAATATGACTGTTATTTTCATGAACTGACATTGGCGCCTTAGCCAAATGCAATGGGAAACGTATAGACTGCATAATGGTAATGGGCATTCCTATTGTTTTCATTTTAAATGGTCAGTAAACTGTTACAAACTGTAATACGTGTAACATTCAACCAGTGTTGTTTTTGACTGCCCTTTTAATTTTAGTCTTTGTCTTTTGGACGACTGCTTATTAGTCTCAGTCATATTATAGTTATTTCAAAATGTGTTGAGTTTTAGTCTAGTTTTAGTCGACGAATATTCAAACATGTTTTAGTTGACGAAAACTCAAAAAATTCTAGACTAGTACTGGTTAACGGATAAACAAGGTTTTAAAAAATTAAGGTTTCCAACAATTTTGAATGAACACTGACAGTCAAGTGAACACTTATTTTCACAACACTAGCTTAATTTTGGTGAAATTTACACAATGAATGCAAGCGCATTTTATTTGGTACATTGTTTCAACGAGTCTGCCTTGTATTTGGACACAGTGGCAAAAGCTTCTGTACTATACAACTGTATCCTGTTGTTGTTCTTGTTCTCTTTTGGCATTTCGACCTCAGGGATCTGGATAAGGGGAGAGGGATGCTTTTACAAATCCAATCAAAATATTTGGCATTGTACTGTATATACCAGTGGTCTCCAAACTATTCCACATAGAGCCGCTGTGGGTGCAGGATTTCATTCCAATAAAACAAGACCACACCTTTTCACCAATCTGGTGTTTTATAAGTGTAATCAGTTGATTGCAGTCAGGTGCTGCTTGTTTTAGTAGAAACCACATTGGTTAAAAGGTCTGTGCTTGATCAGTATTAACAAAAAACCAGGACCCACCGTGGACCTCGAGGACCGGTTTGTAGACCCCTGGTATATACGATAAGAGTATCTGAATATTTATTTACAGTAGTACGCATGTTGTAATTCAACACATATTGGCTAGACCATGAAAAAGACTAATGTAAAGAGTCTAACTGGCTGTTTAGCGTTTTATATATATTCATTGGCTGCCATTGACGACGCTCGACGTGAAATTCATTAAAAGTGGAAGGGTTGGCAAAGAATGCTAATATTCGCTGCCAACCTACAAACTGTCTACAAACTGAATACTTCAGAGCAGAAGGATGAAAAGAGTCAAACGTTGGGACGTTTATTACCGTCAACGCAAGTAAAAGAGTTTACTATCAATCAAAGGGGGAAAATGTTACAGAATGTTATGGTAATCCAAAGTACAACCTTATATACTGAAGTATATAGAAATAATTCGACTAATATATACCGTAATTTCCCGAATATAACGCACACTTTTTTCCCCCAAAATCAACTTGTAAAATCATGGTGCGCATTATAAACGGGTACATGGATGGAGACAGCTATATATATAAAGCGATTATTTTTTTTTTTATTTACACGGCCATGTTGTGTTGAAGAAACCTATGCGGCGATCCGTTGCCGACCATTACCGTATGTGACGTCACCATTTTGTTTCGGTAATACTTCACTCTAATCGGCCGAATGATTTCGTCTGTGTTAAATTCTGCTTTTTTCACTCTTCAGAAAGCACAGAATTTAGTTTCTTGAACTGAGTCAACGTTTATTGCAGCTTCGCAACTCGGACCATAACAAACATAACAATACAGACTTCCTGTGCCCGTCAACTATATCTGTCCCTCTGGAAACTCAAACCCAAATAACAATAGTTCCTATTGTTACTGTCGTGTCGACAGCGATGAATCTCGCTCGGATTTCCGACTTACGTTCTCACTTTCATGTTACCGTATCAATCCATGGAGGAAACATTTATTCATCATGATGAAATGAGCAAGTTATACATCAGCCTTTAAAAGAAAAGTCACATCTGTTTTGATTTCTCCTGGATTCTGGTAAGTTCAAGTTATCAAATCATATTATTACCGTACCTATTGTCAGGTTACGGTAATGTTTTGAACTACCAATGTGCTATGCTTGTGCTGTGTTTCACCAGTCAGTAAAATGACATTTCTTTATCTGTACACAAGCTCTGTTTTCTTGTATTCTTCTATTTATTGGTGCTAAAATTATGGTGCGCGTTATACACGGGTACAATAATTTCCCCTAGATTTTACAAGTACAGTGGGGAGAACAAGTATTTGATACACTGCCAACCAATGGGAAAACCCATTGGCAGTGTATCAAATACTTGTTCTCCCCACTGTATATATGGAGTGCGCTTTATACACGGGTGCGCCTTTTATTCGGGAAATTCCGGTAAGTGTAGACCAAATAAACTCAATACAACTAACATCTATGTTGCTGTTTTATGATACCAAGTGTGAAGTGCGCGAGTGTTTTCAGGGCATTAAAAAAGTTTATATTAATCGCAGAAGTCATTTTAAACCTATGGACAGTCCAAATACAGATTAAAACCTGTGCTGCGTGATCAGATATAGCCAAATGTTCTCCCCATAAAATGATGTTAGCAGGCTCCATAGCAGCTTGTTTGCTTTCAAAGGCTTAATAATAATAGCAGTGCAAATAAACTAAAATACTAGCCTAATCTCGGCACTCCATTTACACCAAAAATGTGTAAAGTACTTATTAAAATGATAACAGACTGTTTGCTGAATAAAACTATCGGGCTATGATGGCTTAAAATGACTTGTACCAACTTACCTTCGCATAAATATCAGCGTGTCGAACTTTAAGTTGCCGTTTTAGATCCGCAGTATCATTGTGGCCACACTTTTCACCTTGGTGTCCCACAGGGACAGTGGATTGTGTTCTTCTTTCGGTCGGATTATAGTGAAAACGCGACCATAAATCCTCGCACCGTTGCAGGCTGCGTTTATTGAAGTTAGATCTCTGCTCATGTGTTTGTGCACTGCCTCGGCTCAGAAACAGGCTGACTGACTACAGCACACAAAAAAAAAACTATGTGCACAACAATCAAATGTCACGCATTGTGAACATATGTCGGGTGCGATGGCGCATTTTCATGTCGTTGTCGTCTCGTCAGACATAAATTAGGAATCTTTTTGTCACTTTATGGTTATCCAAGACGCGTTTTCAGCCAATCATCGTCATGAAAAAATTTGTTCGTTAAAGAAATGTTTTCGTTGTCGTCGTCGTTGACGAAAGCAACACTGCATTCAACACGCATAACATTCAACAAAAGTATGCTTTACGTTATTCATCATAGTCACAAAAACAAATATCTGCAAATTTTGAGGCAAAACTTAACCTCACTTGTTGCAAAACATTTTAGATAGATCATTTCTCTCTTCTCTCATTCTAGTTGTCACATTCGTCTGTAACAAACAGCAATCTGCAAAACACTGTGTTAGACCTTATTGTTTGCAGTGTCAAACTGTCTGTAAAGTTGATGCTGGTGACTGTTGATTGAATGTGTTGATAAATGTTGCATGTGTGTGTATGTGTTTCTGTCTGCCAGTCTGTCTCTTGAGTGTAGTGACTGGCTCCAAACGGCTCCAAGATGGTTGTGTTTGTGTAGCGTCTGTGTTCATGTGTTAGTCATCTCTATTAGTCAGGAGGAGTGACAGGGTGATATCAAGCCTCCCTGTGTTTCAAGTGGACGTAAGCAGCCGTAGCGTGACTGCTTTGTGCACATGCGTGGGTGTTGCTGATGACATGCCTTCATTGGTTTACTGGTCACACTCTTTAAGGTTTAAGGTATCAGATGAGGCTAATGTTTCACAGGCATAGCATGCAGGAGAGGCGTCAGTCTCCCCGGGGGCCTGGAAAGAAAACAAGAAGTGAAAAAAAGAGTGATAAGCTTGGAGAGGGGGGAAAAAAAGATGGAAATGAGTGGTGTGGAGGTAGGCGGGAAGTGAGCGTGGCAAACAAAGCAGGTCTTGCCCGGTTTCACTGGCGGGAATTCTTAGGATTTACCCCTCAATTATGCTCCCGCGCTTCCTCTGCACGATGACTCGACAAGCAATGTAAAGACATGTTGCTTCCATGTTCCTTGCTCTTTTAGCATTACAAAAGCAACCTTTCAGTGATGGTAGAAAGTCCCAGTCTCACTCAAATTTTATACAATATTGAAGCCCCTCAACTGTCATTTATTTTTATCATATTTCAGTTTTGAAAGTAGTTTCCATGGGGACAATGATGTTATAACTCACTTAAGGATTGTTTTCTTTATTTTTAATGACATCAGTTTTCGTGGAACTGAAATGGAAAGTGTATTTATTTTATGTCAATGTGGGCCAAAGTCTATTGACACGGCTGTCAGTATTTCAATTTCAAAGCCAAAAATGTGAGCTAAATGCATCGCTGGCCCGAATTAACTAAAGGTGACTGTTAGCCGCATTATATTTTCATAAAAATGTTACCATCATGTCAGGCTAAGTTATCTAATTACAGCTGGAGGTGGGGGTATATGTCACAGAGCCGCAATAATTGACAAGTTTATATTGGTGACTTGTTGGAGCAATGCAACATCCACTAGTTGAGCTGTTTGATAAACCAAATATATTTGATCTTTGTGTGGAGGAAAAACAAACAAACAAACGAACACATAACATTTACCGTTGGACAATTGTCGATAAATTGAATTTTAGATTTTGTTTCTTTCCATCTGCTATTACACACCTTGCTGGTGGGAACCTGCGTAGGGACTGCTAGTCCACCATCGGTCTGCGGCCTAGCTGCGGGGAATGGATTAACGCGGGCTCCTGCAATCCTTGTGAGATTTCTACTATCTACATTCACGCCTTAAGCACAGTGGTCTACTACAAAAAGTGGTCATAGTTTGGTTGGAACAGTCCTGGCCTGGTAATTTTATGGCATCTTTATACAGTATTTTTGTGTGTCCACAGGGTTCAGACGGGTAAGATGGATCCCTCAATCTAAGTTGACAAACCTGTGTTCCTAAAGCTAATCCTCAAAAAAAAAAAAAAAAAAAAAAAAAAGTTTATTTGTACCTTGGCTGACTAAATTGTAGGCATGTGTACTAGAGCTGGGCGGTAAACCGAAAATTTACCGTCACCGAAATTCTTCACGATGACCGACGTAATTTTGACCATGTCGGTAAATTCGGTAAATTAATAAAACAAGAAAATAGTGTTTTCATCCCGCTTTGACTCTGTGCTGTTCGTCTATGCTCATTCCCCTTTAAGAAAGCAGTGAATGTACTTACGTAGGGAGTCACGTGATCATCAGGAAGCCAATCAAACAGAAGCCCGGTAAGCTAACGCTAGCAGCTAATGCTACAAGCAAAACGTGATGGTGTGTGGCTTAAGGGAGGTTCGCCAAACTTTCACCCGACATTTAATAGACTCTTGGTGGCATCCAGACGGGCTTTCACCAGCTGTCCTCCCTTGTTCTCACAATTTCCGGAGATGGTGCTTTCAGTGCTTTCTACCGGTAGCCAGGCCACAGGCTAACGCTAGCCGCTAACGCTAGCGGCCGCTAGCGGCTAACGCTACAAATGAACGTGATGGAGTCGGATAGTGGCTCTAACCTTGTCGAAACGGCTGAATTTAATGAGTGGATTGGGCATGGACTGCATCTAGCAATTACTATGTCGCGTTATTTTGTATCTGACTGTGTGTGATTTCTCTGATAGCTTTTGTGATGGTAAAGCATTCAGCATAAAGCACAAATGGCCCCAGCTATTTTTCTGTATGTGTTTAATTCTGTGTCATTATTGCTATCATAAAATCTTAAGTGTTTCATTTGCAGAAGATCAATATAGCTTTAATGTGTGTCTGTCTGTCTGTCTGTTTGGGGTTTCATGTATGTGTGCATTTATTTAAAAATGCACTGGGGGGGGGGGAGACCCTGAAACCATAAAGTAAACACTTGTATTGAATAATTATGTCACAGCAGCCATTAACAATAAATTGTCTTTTTGAAGTGTACTGTTTGAGCTGCAAGTCATTTGTGTTACAATGACATGTTTGCACAGGCATATCGATTTTGACAATGTACATTGTTCAAGCCATACACTCTGTTATAAATGCTCATACTTGAATTCTTATTGTTTACAATTCATTTGTATAAACCTAATGTCTAGACTGCATGTACATTTGTTAAATATATCAAATTGAATGCTGGTAACTAAATCAACAAGAAACTGTTAATCTGTATTTCATGCAATGATTCAGATTTTCAAATTATATAACAATCCGCTTGGACGACTTTATCGTCATTTATCGTTATCGAGATAAATCTGCTCCATTTATCGTGATACATGTTTAAGGCCATATCGCCCACCCCTAATGTGTACTTAAAAATTAACTTAAACATTTTGTTAATGTATTCATTTCATTATTTGCACATTATTGCATTTCTTGTTAACTGGTTGTACAAATAAATATTTTGAATGATAGTCATTTGACCAAAATGCCAACAAAACATAGAGCAAAGCAAAAGAGGAGCAGGCCAAACACCGACAGGAAGGATCCAGTGATATCAGTGTACTAGTTGTTAGAAAAGCTGGGTTTCCCACTTGGCCTCTTTTACTGTATCAAACTGTCTCATGCCCCTAAATCAAACGAATTTCACTTACATCTATAATTCTTGTCCCTTATGTGCTTTGATGAAATTATGCAACATCTATAATTCTTGTCCCTTATGTGCTTTGATGAAATTATGCAACAGATTTGTTAAGACACATGGGAAGTGGGAACTTCTTAAAAAGAAATAATAAAACATTCTAAACATGCTTTGTTTCTTAGCACACTCCACTTACTTTTAAAGGCATTAAATCTCAGTACAGCTTTGCATACTAAGGAGCTAATAGTCCAAACAATGACATATACTAAGTATCTGAAATAAACCTGAAATTGAATTTTCACCCAGTTGAAGAACTTTTGATAAATGTCTATGTTTAACAAAGAAGTCTTGTTCGTTTTGCAAGTAGTTTAACATTTAAACTCTCATGCTGTTACTGGTTTGTAATTATCCATGTGACTCATAGGATCCATGTTTTTTTTTTTTGTTGTAAATCACAATACTGTACAAAATTTTTATCCACGAAAAGGATGATTTGTGCCTCTCCCAAAACGTCACTCGCGTTTGGTAATCAGTGTTTGCTTATCTGGAACGTGTTTATCCAAAATCTTATTACCTGGCCCTCCAACCCAAATGTTTTTTAATGAATCTTGTAGGGATGTCCCTGATCCGATCACATGGTCAGGTCAATCGGTCCATTTTTCAGAGGATTGGAACTGGGTATCCTCCTTGGTACCCGGCGCGGGGCGCTGGCTGAGTGCCGGTGGGTCGGTAGGGTGTTGCCCACTCCCGGTGGGGACCCTGTTCTGCCCCGGGTCTAGTGGGCCGCGGGGGTCCCGCAGTGTGCCTTCTCCGTTGGGGGGTTGCGGCGGTGGCTGGTGGGCCAGGTGAACGGGCAGTGGTTGGGAGCAGGCGTGTGGGGGCGGTGGTACGTCCCCTCATCACTTCCCTGAAGGCTGGTTGATGGGGGCGCGGATGGTCCGGGGAACCACCTGGGTCCCTGCGGAATGACAGGGGCCCCCTTGCTGGAGCTGCGGAAGGAGGGACAGGCTGCGCATGCTCACCCTCCCTGATGGCTGGGGAGGGGCCGTGGCCCTGGGGTGGCCCCTGCGCACATATCCAATTGTCTACAGGACTATTACACGTCTGATGGGATACATGTATTACTGGGTGCAATTAGACTCACTCAAGTAGAGAAACTATTTGTGCCAGGATCGGCGATCAAGCAGCATAGAATAGGATGTCAACATATCCACACTTACAAGTGATTCACTCAATAGACCCTACCCACGTGACGTCACAACTCCGCTCTCCTGACTGGTGCCGCCCACTTGTCCGTCAACACATCGTGTTGACCTGTTACGGCTACGCACATTCCTCCTATTTACGGCGTGTTTTTCTGCTCGTTAACATTAATAATCAAAATGGTGATGGCGTGTGTGGCGGTCGGTTGCAATAACAGAGAAGATAGACGGAGAGACATGAAGTTCTACCGGATTCCGAGAGACCCGGAGAGGAGAGAGCAAGATGGGCTGCTGCAATTCGACGAGAAAACTGGGCTCCAAACGATTACCACAGATTATGTAGTAGTCATTTTATATCTGGTAAGATGCATTTAATATATATTTAGAGGGTTTTGGGCTGACAACCACAATTAAGATCATTGCTAGGCTAATCGCCGACAACATACACGTATGTATGTAGTGAGAGTGCTATCGCTAAACCATATAAACCCTAGCTCCATTGACAAATGACATGAAATACATTAGACTTGACAGTGGATGTTAGCAAGAACAAAAGATTTTGAATTGAAAATTTCGTAACTCACCTTCCGAGCACAAGATTCCTGCCGAATTTTCGTGTACGAGGACCTGTTTCACCCAACCAGCAACGTAGCATTTATAAGCCTCTAAGCTCTTAAAGTTTTTCAAACTTTCGTGAGAATAGGCTGATTTTGTGTGGACAAGATAGTTGTAAATATCAGGGTCAGGCAGAGACGGCGAAGGCAGCCGGTCAAAAATCATCGATTTAGGCATCAAATATGGATCTGGCGACTGTATAGAACGAAGTTTTTCCACATAACGCCTTTTATGCAACACATCCAGTGAGTTTACGGCATCAGAAAGCACCGGGTCTTCCATGAAATGCATTTTAAATTCCTCGATCAATTGAAACCAATGCTAATACAGAGACAAAATGACGGACAAGTGGGTGGAACCATACAGCGAGCACGTGGTTTTGTGACGTCGGCGGGTAGGGTATATACTGGGTTCTACACCTCACATTGCCGCTTTGTGTACGCTCCACCCCACCTAATCATATCTCTTTCTGACTCTTCCCCCCTACCTTTTTCTCCTCGGTCATCAGGCCCCACACATGGTGTCAACTGTAAATACAATTAGCTAACAATAGCGCTACTATATTCATGGTTCGTGTAGGTGTTGAATGTACAGTGCCTTGCAAAAGTATTCGGCCCCCTTGGACGTTGCAACCTTTCGCCACATTTCAGGCTTCAAACATAAAGATATAAAATTCTTATTTTTTGTCAAGAATCAACAACAAGTGGGACACAATCGTGAAGTGGAACAAAATTTATTGGATAATTTAAACTTTTTTAACAAATAAAAAACTGAAAAGTGGGGCGTGCAATATTATTCGGCCCCCTTGCGTCAATACTTTGTAGCGCCACCTTTTGCTCCAATTACAGCTGCAAGTCGCTTGGGGTATGTTTCTATCAGTTTTGCACATCGAGAGACTGACATTCTGGCCCATTCTTCCTTGCAAAACAGCTCGAGCTCAGTGAGGTTGGATGGAGAGTGTTTGTGAACAGCAGTCTTCAGCTCTTTCCACAGATTCTCGATTGGATTCAGGTCTGGACTTTGACTTGGCCATTCTAACACCTGGATACGTTTATTTTTGAACCATTCCATTGTAGATTTGGCTTTATGTTTTGGATCATTGTCCTGTTGGGAGATAAATGTCCGTCCCAGTCTCAGGTCTTGTGCAGATACCAACAGGTTTTCTTCCAGAATGTTCCTGTATTTGGCTGCATCCATCTTTCCGTCAATTTTAATCATCTTCCCTGTCCCTGCTGAAAAAAAGCAGGCCCAAACCATGATGCTGCCACCACCATGTTTGACAGTGGGGATGGTGTGTTCAGGGTGATGAGCTGTGTTGCTTTTACGCCAAACATATCGTTTTGCATTGTGGCCAAAAAGTTCAATTTTGGTTTCATCTGACCAGAGCACCTTCTTCCACATGTTTGGTGTGTCTCCCAGGTGGCTTGTGGCAAACTTTAAACGAGACTTTTTATGGATATCTTTGAGAAATGGCTTTCTTCTTGCCACTCTTCCATAAAGGCCAGATTTGTGCAGTGTACGACTTATTGTTGTCCTATGGACAGACTCTCCCACCTCAGCTGTAGATCTCTGCAGTTCATCCAGAGTGATCATGGGCCTCTTGGCTGCATCTCTGATCAGTTTTCTCCTTGTTTGAGAAGAAAGTTTGGAAGGACGGCCGGGTCTTGGTAGATTTGCAGTGGTCTGATGCTCCTTCCATTTCAATATGATGGCTTGCACAGTGCTCCTTGAGATGTTTAAAGCTTGGGAAATCTTTTTATATCCAAATCCGGCTTTAAACTTCTCCACAACAGTATCTCGGACCTGCCTGGTGTGTTCCTTGGTTTTCATAATGCTCTCTGCACTTTAAACAGAACCCTGAGACTATCACAGAGCAGGTGCGTTTATACGGACACTTGATTACACACAGGTGGATTCTATTTATCATCATCGGTCATTTAGGACAACATTGGATCATTCAGAGATCCTCACTGAACTTCTGGAGTGAGTTTGCTGCACTGAAAGTAAAGGGGCCGAATAATATTGCACGCCCCACTTTTCAGTTTTTTATGTGTTAAAAAAGTTTAAATTATCCAATAAATGTTGTTCCACTTCACGATTGTGTCCCACTTGTTGTTGATTCTTGACAAAAAAATTAAATTTCATATCTTTATGTTTGAAGCCTGAAATGTGGCGAAAGGTTGCAAGATTCAAGGGGGCCGAATACTTTTGCACGGCACTGTATTTGCTGTTGTTTGTTCTATCTCCCTTTCTATCCTCCCATAACCCCTTCCTGCTTGCTGCTTTGTCCTAATTAAGGAAACACAATGAATAATCATCACAATGGGAGTATATTATACTCTCATGTGATACATTAAGACTGTGCTGACCAATCAACACTCAGGTTCCCATTCTCCATGTCAAGCAGTTAAACAGGATAGGTTTATTTAAAAAAAAAAAAAAAAAAAAAAATTACGTGCTAAAAAGTAACAAAATAATCCAGAAATACATTATTGGCTTTGCCAAAAGAAACAAAAATACACGTTGTATAATCTGCAACACTCCTGGAAAAAGTGGAAGAGGAAGTGCTGTAAACAGTACAGTACTGTAATACATTCTTCATTTTTCGGTATCGGATCGGGACTCAAAATCTCTAAATCAGGTGACTCGGACTCGGGTGCAAAAATATGCGATCGGGACATCCCGAGTATCTTGTATATGCTCTTGAAATTTCGAGACGTTATTAAGCAGATGTATGTCAATATATAGTATGTCTTCAATCGCCTTTTGCGCTGCCTTAACTTTTAATATAGGATGCATGCATGCTTTAAGTTACTCTACATCACTTGCCACGTTTACATGGAGCCAAATATTCCAATTACAATCTGAATATTTGTTCAAACCGAATAAATGTGTTCCATATAAACACCTCATTCGGAATGAACAGGCCCAAACCGAATGGAATTTCATTCCGATTCACAGGGGTGGAATATTCCTTTTCCCAAACCGATTAGAAGTAAAATTATATCATGTAAACAGGGAAGCGGAATGGTGTCTGGTTGCGTTCTTTCTGCACATGCTCCGTACTGACGTGGTGACGTCACTTTGTGACGTAAGTAACGTCACTCGCAACATGGCTTCCAAGCACAGCGCACCTAAGTCCGGCGGAAAGATTGTATTTAATTCAAACTTTAAAAGAATTGAATATAATTGCTCGCTTAGACGGGCGTAAAACGAGGAACAGTGAACTATTTAAAAAAGTTCACGAGAGGTTACACTAAGCCGGAATAGACCGGACCGTTGACCAGATTAGAAACCGGTGGAAAACCGGCTACTACAAGGCAAAAGATCAAAACAGCAGAAGCGGATACGACCCCACAAACACAACAAGTGGGTTAAAGTTAAAACAGCAGCACTCCGACGATCGATCTCCATGTTTTGCAACGTGACGCTTTGTTTTGATTAATCCGCGCATGTCAGACGGCAGTTGTCAATCGTCCTTTCGGAATAAAGGCAGTCACATGTAAACGCTGGATCGGAATAGATGAAGTGACATGTTAACAGCTGATCTGAAATTTCCATTCGGAATGATTTGAATCGGTATGAATAAAAGTCAGCATGTAAACGTGGTTAGTGTTGTTAATAACGGGGTTAGAGTACAATGGCGTTACTAACCGCATTTTTTTCAGGGCTGAGTAATCTAATTATTTACTTTTCTCATCTTTGCAATACTGTTACTGAGGATCTAAAGGCTGTACTTTGCGTTACTACGTTGGTTGAATGACGCGAGAAAAGTCTATGAAATATGAGAGAGAAGAGCGGGAGTGGGAAAAAGGGAGTTGTGACGCCGTTGCCAACGCGATGCTAGGCTAGGTGGCTCCAATAATACCTGGCTCTTGCCGACAGTCCACAAACTACACCGACATGATGCTACGCTAGGTATCACATTTATATTAACTAGAGCTGAAACGAATACTCGAGCAACTCAAGTAATTCGAGTTTAAAAACTGATCCAAGTAATTTTATTCACCTCGAGTAATCGTTTATTTTGACAGCTCTAAGCATCACATTTTGCTCTGACTGCTTTTAATGCGGGACAACGCGCTGATGTCACGTGCGTAGAGGAAGAAGCAAAAAAAAAAAAACAACCAAAAAACCAAAAAAACTTACTGCAGCCGACAGCCGCTACAAACGACGCCGGCGTTGCTAAATACTAGCCCGCACAATGCTACGTTGGTAGCAGGTAGCGTCTGATGAGTCTCAAAGAGATCACATGTATGTTGAACTAGATGCGAAATGACAGACTCGGCCTGCTAGTAAACAGCCACAACAGTCGAAAATATTCGATAGCTGCAGCCCTAATATTAACTAGATGCGAAATGACAGACTCGGCGGTGTTAGCAAATGTATAGAGAAGTAGATGCGAAATGATACACTTGCCGGCGTTAGTAAACAGCCGCCATCTTAAAGCGGTAGACTCCTCAGAAAGGCTCTGTTGTAGAGAACCTTCCTAGCGAACCTAAGTAACTTTTTATCTAAAATACTCCTAAATCGGCAAAATCTTGACTTGAATCTATTTTTAAGTTATGAAGCACTTTTTAAAACTTTCACATGTATAAAGTAGACAGAAGGGAACTAATGCAGTAACGGGAGCAATTTTAACAACTTTTACGGTTGATTCACAACATTGAATGACTTCCAAACATAGCAAAGGTTACTATCTAGTTATCGCAATATCCACAATGTGTCTCGTTAAGTTTAGAGTAAAGAATTGGACTAGGGCGACTGTCCCAAAAACCCTTTAAACTTCTCATAGGGTGACGTGTTTTTTTATAAGGAAAAAAAAAACATGAAAAGTAAAACCAGTTACTTTGCCAAGTAACTAATTACGCCTACATTCAGGTAACTGAGTTACTAACTCAATTACTTTTTGGGAAAAGTAATTTGTAACTGTAATTACTTTTTTAAAGTAAGATTAACAACACTGCTCTACGTACAGTACATGGTAAAAGTAGTTACAAAAGTGTTTGTCTTCTTGACAAAATTCTCTTGGATTTCACTTTGTTTTTTATGCATACTCATGCGGAGTAAAGAATTAGTTTTATTCATTATGTGGAGTAATTTACTTTGTCATCTCAAACCCCCATTACCTGGCCTTCGTTTTGTGAAGTGGGACACTTGTGTGTGTGTTGAGAGAGGGAGAACACAGACATGCTTAGGTGTATTGCCACTCAGTTAAGCATTAGGTGTGTGATTCTTCATTGGCCTATCCAAGTGATAGTGTTGAACCTATCAATGGCTTGTACATGTGTGTTGAATACTAATTTAGTCTGTCTTTCCTGTTCAAGATTACTCCATGTGGCTCCTTTCTCAATTGATCAGTTAGATAAAAGTCCTTTTGAAATGCTTTATAATGCAGTGGTGTCATCTCCTCTGTTTATCCTTAATAATTGGTTATTTCCCCTGGTGCTTTTTTCAGCTCTTGAGTGCTATGAATTTTAAAGCTATGACAATTCAGATAAATATTCAAACAAAGAATGCCTCCAGTAATATCACGGGTTGCCTGAAGAAGTTTAAGAGTAGTCAATACTTACTTAATTAACAAACTGTCTGAAACTGACTCAGGTGCATCTGACAACAGTGTCATGTTTTTCTGTCTGACTCACTGGCTGGTCTTTCAGTCTCATTGTATCAGCAATACAGTTTTGCATGTGAGGACATGTGATACATGTGTTTTTGTGTGACTATTGTTTGTGTGTGTGTTTGAAAATATTTTTATTTATGTATTTATTTTAACCACAGAGGTGTCTTACCACTGATGGACGGCACTGCATCATTGCAACTTGAAGTTTGTTTTTCTGCATTCCTCTATGCTTGTTGTCGACAGGGGAGGCAACCGTGCCGCCAAATTCAGTCAGCTTGCAGGTTAAGTTTCGTCTAGTTGCTAAGCTATTATGACCATAGGAATGTACTAGTACCTCATGCTGTTTCAGCATTGTTTCTTTCACGTAACTTCCCTTTAGAGATTTTTATTTATTTACTTCGTCTTGGAGATGAAATGTAGTTCCTGCAATAGAATAGACTGAGGTGCCTACAGGGAAGAGATCTTAAAATATGAAAAATATGAAAAAGTAAGCACATCTTCATGTGTTCTCATTAAAAGTTTATTGTGTTTGTTTGAGTGTAGTTTTCATTTTTTTCAATTTTTTCAAAATTTTTTTTTTTTTTACGTAACATAGCTAACAACTATTTGCTGAAAACACCCCTATTCACACTCATTATTATGCCTTTAACAATCTACCCAAAGGCCGTTCTCCTTCCAAGGTATCGTGCTAGTTGAGAAGAGGCAGCATTTGTTTTTAGGTTAATGTTAAATGTGTAGTTTTTGTTATACATTTATTTAGTGTTAGAACAATGAATAAGGTCAGCTAAAATAAAAATAGGGGAGGTTGTTCATCATTTGTGGATTATCCCCAATTTCTCTTGGGGCTTAACCCTTTAACACCTGAGCCTATTTTGTCCAAATTTGCGTGCCTTTGATGTTACCGTTATATTTCAAAGAAAAAAATGTTCACAATGGCCAGATTGGGTCCCTTTTTTCAGGACACCATTCATGTCCAAACTGTTTTTTTCTTTACTATCCAATAATAATCAACATTTTGGACCCAAAAAGACAATTTTTTTTTTTTTTTTTTTTTAAATCAAAATTTGTAGGATTGATGTCGCATTGACAACCAAACATGCTTAAAGAAACGTTTTGAAGCGTGATAATAGTTATTGAACTTGCTAGGATAAACATTCAACAGAAAAAAAAAGACTGAATAGTTTTATATTTGATAATTTAACAAAAACAGCAGGTATGGTCATAGGCGTTTTTGTCCTTTCTACATACCATGGTCAAAACAGGTTAAATACAGGAGACCAACAGTGCAATATAGTGAATATGTAAGTTTTTTTTTTCACTATTTACAATAACATTTGTTAGATATGTTTCCTTTAAATGTGCAAAACAGGCCATAAAATGAAAACTATATAAATTTTTTAGTCAATGATTTCTAAGAGGCCTTGGTGGAACTGCCAGTAGCAGTTCCTGTCTGGCTAGAGACTCATGCGCACATTGGATGTCTCACACATCCAGGCAGTGCTCCTTTGACAGAGTTTGTAGGCACTCTATGCTGGCTCTCTGCGATTTTTGTCTATGACCACCCTGGAATCTCCAGCTCCAGCATTTCCATAGTCTTCTCCAGGACATGGGTCACTTAAGGAAGAATACAAGTACTTATTTTGTTGTCATTTCATAACACATACACAGTGTAGATGTTCCTCATCACAACACAGAATATACCAGAGTAGTAATAGTCACAAACACTGTATAGTACTAACAATGTATAGATTACTGCACATAAATGAAGATAATAATTTTATATATACTTGTCCTTCTCAAAAAATTAGCATACTGTGTTAAAGTTCATTATTTTCTGTAATGTACTGATAAACATTAGACTTTCATATATTTTAGATTCATTACACACAACTGAAGTAGTTCAAGCCTTTTATTGTTTTAATATTGATGATTTTGGCAAAAAAGTCAAGAAAAACCATCCCTATCTCAAAAAATTTGCATATCATGAAAAGGTGCTCTAAAGAAGCTACTAACCTAATCATCTGAATCAATGAATTAACTCATAACCCCTGCAAAAGATTCTTGAGGCTTTTAAAAACTCCCAGCCTGGTTCATTACTCAAAACCGCAATCATGGGCAAGACTGCCGACCTGACTGCTGTCCAGAAGGCCATCATTGACACCCTCAAGCAAGGGGCTAAGACACAGAAAAAAAATTCTGAGCAAATATACTGTTCCCAGAGTGCTGTATCAAGGTACCTCAGTGGGAAGTCTGCGGGAAGGAAAAAGTGTGCGGGAAACGCTGCACAACCAGAAGAGCTGACAGCACCTTGAGAAAGATTGTGGAGAAGGGCCGATTCCAGACCTTGGGGGACCTGCAGAAACAGTGGACTGAGTCTGGAGTAAAGACATCCAGAGCCACCATGCACAGGCATGTGCCGGAAATGGGCTACAGGTGCCGCATTCCCCAGGTCAAGCCACTTTTGAACCTGAAACAGCAGCAGAAGCACCTGACCTGGGCTACAAAGAAGCAGCAGTGGACTTTTGCTCAGTGGTCCAAAGTACTTTTTTCAGATGAAAGAAAATTTTGCATGTCAATCAAGGTTCCAGAGTTTGGAGGAAGACTGGGGACAAGGAAATGCCTGAAGTCCAGTGTCAAGTACCCACAGTCAGTAATGGTCTGGGTGGCCATGTCAGCTGCTGGTGTTGGTCTACTGTGTTTTATCAAGGACAGGGTCAATGCTAGCTATCGGGAGATTTTGGAGCACTTCATGCTTCCATCTGCTGAAAAGCTTTATGGAGATGAAGATTTCATTTTTCAGCACAACCTGGCACCTGCTCACAGTGCCAAAACCACTGGTAAATGGTTTACTGACCATGGCGTTACTGTGATCAATTGGCCTGCCAACTCTCCTGAACCCCATAGATAATCTGTGGGATATTGTGAAGACGAAGTTGAGAGACACCAGACCCAACACTGTGGATGAGCTTAAGGCCACTATCGAAGCATCCTGGGCCTCCATAACACCTCAGCAGTGCCACAGGCTGATTGCCTCCATGCCACGCCGCATTGAAGCTGTAATTTCTGCATAACGATTTCCGACCAAGTATTGAGTGCATAGCTGATGTAATTAATTGAAAGTTGACTATTTTTTTTTTGTATTAAAAAACACTCTTTTGTATTGGTCGGATGAAATATGCAATTTTTTGGGGATAGGGATTTTTGTTTTTTTTTTCTTGACTTTTTTGCCAAAATCATCAATATTAAAACAATAAAAGGCTTGAACTACTTCAGTTGTGTGTAATGAATCTAAAATACATGAAAGTAATGTTTATCACTACATTACAGAAAAAATTGAACTTTATCACAATATGCTAATTTTTTTAGAAGGACTAGTACTTTGAAACAAGACTTTGACAATGTTACTCTGTTCAAATATGATTGCTAAACCAACGAGGCACGCATCATACAAAGTAGATTGCCATGCGCACATTTGTGCATTTACACTCGGTACTGTATGTTGTACTGTAAGTCAACACGCAATACAAACATGTTTTATACATAAAGTACCGTGCACAAAGTAAAAATGAGCTTGAGAAAAGTACAAAGAGAGGTTCAACTACAAACAATCGATACCTTTCTTCACCAAAAGTTGCTTGTCCCGCTGCGCCGTTGCTCCCAAACTCTTCTCTAAACCTCTGTGGAGGTTTTATTGTCCTGGATTACCATCTTGCTGGCATATCCTTGCAAAAAAATAATAAAACCTGTCGTTCTTTGCTCGTTTGTTTACTTCTCTCCTGGCTTCTTTTCTGTGTGTCTATCGCGGTAGTCCAACGGGTCGCATGCATAAATGCGCCACTGCCAGCACATCAGAGAATTATGGAGCTGACTCACTGGTTTCTTGGAAGTAGGAGAATGATATTACAGCAATGACACTCATTTGTCTGTCACCACAACCTCTCAGCTTTCAGGAACCATTGAAATTTTTTCGATAGCCCAAACCGTTTCGGTAGTTTAAAGTACGCATGCATGATTGTGTCGCCGCCGACACATCCGTTGTTAAAGGGTTAATTTCAATCAATGTTCCATATCGGGGTTCACTTTCCCCTTCCTACCTCTGTGTGCTAAAGTTTTTAGTTTTTTATTCCCGTGAGTTCTAAGTCTTTCTTTTTGCTTTAAAAAAAATAAAATAAAAATAAAAAATAATCACTCCAAAGCTAAACCCTCATTTTCCATCACACTGATCTTATTGGAAAATTGGCCAGGTCAGATGATTGCAGCACGAACGGTATGCTTGATGCTTTGCTACAAACATGTCAGTAAAGGATTGCTTGAAATGAAATGAAATGAAATGCAGATCTACACCTTTGCAGTGTGATATAACTACATACACACATTGTCTGTCTGTTCGTTAGACCTTTTTTGTCTGTGTTGGCTCAGAAATCTAGTCCATGCCTAATGAAGCATGAGTGTTGCTGCATGTGTGCCTGAGTTAAATTGAACTGCAGTTCTGCTCAGGCCTTTTCATTAAATGATAAAGTTTACTGATGACTCCAGTGGGAACATTATTCTTGTAGCTCTCTTCCTTCCCTTGATCTTTACAAATCACTTTCTACACACAAGCGCAGAGGTTATTCTGCACTGCAGGTTTCCAGACAAATGTCTTGTGTTTACTGAGAGCAACTAGCCACTGTCAACATACCTTTACTGTATCTGCACAGCATGTGGATCATTTGTTCGAATTTGGAACGATGCATTTATTTGTCTTAAAAGCTATGATAGATCCTTGGTAGATATAAATAATGTGTAGTAAACTGTGTTAATGTTTGATATATGTTTTGGTGCCCTTCTCTGTAAGTACTGTAAATGTGGCTTTTTCAACGTATAGCAGGGAGACCTAATGATCTTCCTCACACTTAAATCAAAAGATAGATGGTTAAAAAGCATATATGAATTAATGATATGAAATAATTGCAGCAAAGGGACATGACTCACCTCGTACTTCTGCACTCCACTTACATGCTCTAGATAACATTAACTAGCTTCGCTCTTGACACTGAATCACTACACTCTTGGTCAAAATTTGGAGATTCGTTCAACTGAATGATTAAATGTCCCAAAATTATGACAGCAGTTTACATAAAAATGAATGAACCTACAAAGTTCTGTTGCTAATTCTCAACCCCCCACATCTCAACATCAACATAAGGAACTGAATTCCATTCAAAATTGACCAACAGTGTGCAGACAGTTTTGTTAGCGTTTACAATTTTTAATAAACTGTTTTTATGATTTCTTTTCTTTAGCTTAGTCTGAGAACTTGTACAAACCCACAGGCCTTCTGTTCAAACCCACCATATGCTTTTTACCGTGAAAAGATATTTTGATGTTTTATCCTGATATCTTCATTGCAATTTCCTCCTTATATTGATGTGGAAATATCCATAATACATTCCATTAAAAACGATTGGGGGATTGATAAATGGGAGATACACACCATTGTTTATCTTGCGACACGTTATCAGCAGATTTTGAGTAAGCAGGAAAAATGGCTTTCTTGAAAAAAGAAAGTCATGATAAGTTGAACAACATCATTAGGGAATGTGAGAACATCAGTTACACAAATTAATAACTAACTTTCTAAACATATTTGCTGAGATTACTTTTAAAAGTGAGGCAGCAGGAATAGTCTACTTTGTAACACTGATTTCTGTGTTTGGATTTAATCTCATCTTCAATAGACTTTGTAGCTATCTAAATCACAGAAATAAAGAAATGAAGATGCTGATGACCTTTAAGCCTGTCGCACTGTGTTGTGTGATGTAGAAGGACAAATGCTGATGGACGATGTTTCCATTTTAGGAATGTTTTTCAGGGCTTTAAAGGTTACATCCAATTTGCAACAAATGTGTGGTGTGTAATTTCCAAGTGTTTGACGCATGGCCTAGAAACAGTGAAAATCTACTACATTGTAGTAAGATTCACCCTCGGGAGTCTTAAGGGCCATTCACATGGTGACGCTCCGAGAATACGACACATTTCATGTTTGCATTTACATGGTTCCGTCTCCATTTGAACAATGTCGCAAGTCCGTGTGAAAACAATGTAGTATTCATGCCAGGCCCTAGGGAGCAGTGCAGTTTTACATGGCGACAGCAAATGATGCACTTCCTTGACAACAACCTCCTCAGCCCAGAAGACAACATACCTGGCCACTCGAAGCAATGGCGTTCATGCTGTTTTTTCTTTTGCTTCAAAAGGCACAGAAACGCGAACATAAAATATATTTAAAACAAGAATACAGGTAGTCCCCAGGATAAGAACGAGGGCCGTTCCTACGCTGGCGACGCAACCTGAATTTCCGTTTAAATCGGAATTAACCCTTTGAAGCAACACTATAGGTAACTTTTCAACCTTTATAAAATACTTTCAGAACATTTGTGATGATACGTCGACTGACAACTAATTGAATGCCACCTCTTTTATATCTTTAACTACCCCTAAATACCCGCTAAATTTCAAAATGACTATCCAAAACCATGTATTAAACATTTCAAGAAAATAAAGTAAAACATAAGATTCACTGTTTTGCGGCAAAAGGTGGATTTTTCAGATGAATCTTGAATTTCACCACAGTCGCAGGAGACCTACTGGAGCCCGCATAGATCCGAGATTCACTCAGAAAACAGCAAAGTTTGGTGGTGGCAAAATCATAGTTTGGGGTTACATCCAGTTGTGGGGTGTGCGAGAGATCTGTAGCGTGGAAGGCAACATAAATAGTCTGAAATGTCAACAAATCTTGCATTCCTAACCATAAAAAGGGACACATTCTGCAGAAGGATGGTGCTCCATCGCACACTTCAATCTCTACCTCAAAGTTCTGCAAGGCAAAGAAGGTCAAGATCCTCCAGGACTGGCCAGCAAAGGCACCAGACATGAACAGGATGAAAGAGGAAGCACGGAGGATAAAACCCAAGAATGTTGATGAACTCTGGGAGGCATGCAAGACTGCTTTCTTTGATGTTCCTGATGACTTCATCAATAAATTGTATGAATCCTTGCCGAACCGCATGGATGCAGTCCAAGGAAGTCATACAAAATATTAAATTTGGATTTCACAGCACCGCTACTTAATTTGCTTATGTTATGTAACATATTTTTGTATTTGAAGTACATTTTTTGTTCAATTTTCACAATACTTTCTGTAGGCGACAAAACTTTTTTGTCTTGGCAAATTTGACCTTTATGTCTTCATTAAATGATAAATCTTTTTTCAGTGAAACAAATATATTTTTGTACATTCAGCATCGTTTGGGAGGCTCTTAGCTTTCATATGAGCCATTTCTGAAACCAATTGAATAATTAAAAGTCAGGTTATTAGCAATTGTTTCTACAAAATGGATAAGCGACAAGACTTTTGTCAGGGACTGTAGAAAAAGATGACTATTGTGCTCCTGAATAATTTGGTTAATTTAGGTAGGTGTTTTTGCTTTTGTTATATTTCAGGATTGATTTCGACATTTTGCAAATGACTGCTATTGGTCTCATTTTTAGTAAAATGGATCCACAAGCAATCTCGATCCTAGTTTGTTGCGCGAACACAACATACGTTTTTGTTGAAGCTTCACTGCATGTTAAATGTCTCTGCCCAAGTTAAGGGAAATCATTTTGCCAGCAATGACATTTTTATGAAAAGAGAAAATGTTAATTTCTACTCATTTTGTATGTAACTATTCCAAGCGCTATGGCTATTGTCTGACAGGTGACAGTAGCCATCTTAATATTTAGGTGCTTCTTTGATCATTAACATGTCTAATTTTATTTCATTGAATTATTTTGTGGCTGCTACCTCAAGGCTGCAATTTTCCAAAACTCCAAAGTGCTCTCCACCTCTGCCATGACAGCAGCCCACTGTTTCATACATTAGCATTTCACAGAACACACGATGCAGCACAGACGGGTAGCTTGGTGTCTTCTCAACACATGAATCCGTAAATATTTACCTTCCCAGATTGTCTCTTCCACTTTCATCCTTCCATCTCACTCTTTGGTAAACCTCCATACTATCATTATTTTTTAATATATTTTTGTGGTTTTTATATTCTTCTGTCCCTGTGGTTCCGTCTTTATCTTATCATGAGGGACTTGCTCACAGGCATTTGTTGAGTAAACATGCTTCCATCCGTATGCACACAGTTGGAATATATGATGAAGTGTATAACTGATTATATGGAAAGAATACACACAAGGACCTTAGCAAACAAAGAGTGGTTATTAAATAGGAATAACATTCTAGTATTTTTAGTGTGTCTTGGACTGTACAGCAGTGCCACAAAACCATGCTCAAGAAGTTGCATAAAAACTTTAAATCATCACTAGCTACTGCCAAATATCCCGCTGACAAAGGTTTGTTCACTAAAATAGCACCATACTGACTTAATTGAAAGCAAATTGAAGCTGCAAGCTCATCTGGTATGTGTCCTGATTTCCACCCTTGTCTTGCTATTATTACATCTGTCTCTCTGTTTCTCCCACTCTGATTTTGAAGGATGAACAATAACAAGATACCTTTCATCCGATCTCATTTTAACAAGGAGTATATCCCATAAATGTGGCACTCATTCATTACGATCTCACACCTCTATCACCCTTAGATCTTGGAGAGACAGAGGTGTCAAAATGACAGTGTGTTGTGGGTATGGATTTTTTTCTTTACACTCACAACCTCCACCTAATCCACAAAAGTCATTTTGCACATAAGTCTTGCAGTACCCCATCTCCATGTGCACTTTGGCCTGATTTGCTCATTTTTGTCCATCGATGGTGTGAACGCTCTTGTATTCTGGCAGCAGAATGCAACCTTCCCACCACCAAAGACTACAACAGCAAATTGAAAAACTGACGTTGGTGATTAAAATAGGAAAGAAAAATATGCATTTTGCAATTTTATTAATTTTACTCCCACTGAATAGAAAAAAGAATGGGCCCACATCATTGAAATGTTGATTTCATCTTCAGCCTCATTAAATATTCTGTCCATTGCACTCATAAACATTTGTTATTTGTATTTTACTTACTTTATTTGTATTTTACTTTACTTTCACTACTCCCCGACATCAGGAACACAGACTCACTCCCCCCTTTTCAACCCAAACTCAAAACTCAACTGTTCAGACTTGCCTATCCATAATAATCCCTAATTTCTTTGTTTTTTGTCTGCTAATAATTTTTTTTCTATTAGTATTTTTATTGTTTTAAACGTTCTATACTTTTTTTTTAACTGTTTTTAATCTTTAATTTGTTTAGTTGTTTTTTTAAATGATTGTAGGGCGACCTACGGTGCCAGAAAGGCGCCTTCAAATAAATGTTTTTATTATTATTACTTACCATTTTTGTTTTATTTTATATATATGTGTATATATATATATATATATATATATATATATATATATATATATATATATATATATATATATATATATATATATATATATATATATATATATATATTTGATTTTTATTTTATACCCCCAACCCACACATTAAATTGTCAGTTGGAAGTTATCTTTTAAATCTCTTAGTTCAAGGAGGAAGGTGTCTGGAGGCCATTGGTTAATATTAATGACCGTTAGCCAATTGGAACTCATCAATAGGTCAGGGTTTATCAGGGGGTTGCAGCCTCAGGAAGTTAATGTAATCAAAGATGCATCGTGTCAATTCGGGAGACCCCTTTATTTCTGATTTTCTTCACTTGATGTCTTGTTCTTGATCTCCTTATTCCGATGTTCGAAGTTGCATTTCTTTTTACTTTTATTGTTTGTTTTCATTAATAATTATTTTATAAAATGTGCTTTCACGGTTTTCTTTAGCCAATGGCTTGTAAGAAATAGATTGCTTTTTATGTTTGTGTAAAGAATAGTGTTTAATTACAGTAGACATTTTTAGGGTGTGGCTTGATGAGTACATACCATTAATAAATTTAATACAGCTCCTCTTTTCTCTTGCCAATCAATTCAGCTCCTTGTTACATTACATGGCATATCCTATTTTTGTTTCATATATCAACAAATGGGTGTTGGAGAACTGGACTTAAAAAGTTCCAGCTTGAATGTATGGCAACATTTTGTATGTGTGTGTAGAATTTTAGCACTTGTGTGGATATGCTTTTTCGCCTCCTGTGTTTTTATGCTACCACGCGGGGGAAAAATCAGTATACTCTATAATTTAAACCAAGTTATGGCTGTTCTATCTGGCTCTTTCTACATCAGCATTACTGTATTTTTCGGATATCAAACCTTTTCTCTCTCTCTGCTTGTGACCTACGACTTATATAACGAAGCGGTTTATTTATGGATTTTTTTTTTTTTTTTTGCAAACGAGCTTCATATTTTATTTCGCTTCATGGCCCGGCGCATCCTGATGACATTACGACTACAAATTGTTCAAAATGTCTAGCCACGAGGGTAACTGTTTGATTGACTGTTTATTTCAGTTCAATGTCAACCTGTTGTTAAGACCCTTGCTATCGCAACATACACTGCTGGCCAAAAGTATCAGCACCTGTGCAATTCTGTCAGATAACGCTCAATTTCTCCCAGAAAATGATTGCAATTACAAATGCTTTGGTAGTCATATCGTCATGTATTTTGCCTGAAATGAAAAAACACAAAAGAAAATGGAAAAAACTTAAATCATTATAATTTTACACAAAACTCCAAAACTGGGCCGGACAAAAGTATTGGCACCCTTTAAAAAAAATCATGTGATGCTTCTCTAATTTGTGTAATTAACAGCATCTGTTACTTACCTGTGGCACATAAGAGGTGGTGGCAATAACTAAATCACACCTGCAGCTAGTTTAATGGATTAAAGTTGACTCAACCGCTGTCCTGTGTCCTTGTGTGTACCACATTGAGCATGGAGAAAAGAAAGACCAAATAACTGTCTAAGGACTTGAGAAGCAAAATTGGGAGGAAGCATGGGCAATCTCAAGGATACAAGTCCATCTCCAAAGACCTGAATGTTCCTGTGTCTACCGTGCGCAGTGTCACCAACAAGTGTAAAGCCCATGGCACTGTGGCTAACGTCCCTAGATGTGGACGGAAAACAATATTTGATGAGAGATTTCAACGAAAGATTGTGCGAATGGTGGATAAAGAACCTCAACTAAGATACAAACAAGTTCAAGCTGTCCGGCAGTCCCAGGCTACAACAGTGTCAACCCGTACTATCCGTACTAAAGGGACTCTACGGCAGGATACCCAGGAAGACCCAACTTCTGACCCAGAGACATAAAAAAGCCAGGCTGGAGTTTGCCAAAACCTACCTGAGAAAGCCAAAAACGTTTTGGAAGAATGTTCTCCGGTCAGATGAGACAAAGTAGAGCTTTTGGGGAAAAGGCATCAACATAGAGTTTACAGGGAAAAAAAACGAGACCTTCAAAGAAAAGAGCACAGTACCCACAATCAAACATGGCGGAGGTTCCCTGATGTTTTGGGGTTATTTTGGTGCCTTTTGCACTGGACTGCTTGAACTTTTGCATGGCATTATGAAGTCTGAAGACTAACAACAATTTTTTCAGCATAATGTAGGGCCCAGTGTGAGAAAGCTGGGTCTCCCTCAGAAGTCGTGGGTCTTCAGCAGTACAATGACCCAAAACACACTTCAAAAAGCACTAGAAAGTGGTTTGAGAGAAAGCACTGGAGACTTCCAAAGTTTCATTTGGAACAGTTGGCCAAAGAAGAATGGTCCAAAGTTCCAGCAGAGCATTGTAAGAAACTCATTGATGGATACCGGCAGTGGTTGTTCGCAGTTATTTTGTCTAAATGTTGTGCTACCAAATGATAGGCTGAGGGTGCCAACACTTATGTCTGGCGCATTTTTGGAGCTTTGTTTAAAATTATAATGATTATAATGATTTTTCTTTTGATTCTCTTTTGTGTTTTTTCATTGCAAGCAAAATATTAATATTAATAATAATAATTAATAATTATCTGACAGAATTGCAGGGGCTCCTATACTTTTGGCCAGCAGTGTAAGAGCAATTTAAGCCGATTTTATTTTAAAATTGATATTTGAATCTTGACTGTTACACTAAGGCTGTCTGAGTTTGGGAAGCTTTTTCCAGACATCATCAAAAACTCTGGGCATTTTACAGATGAATAGGACTCAATCTGATGATATACTGTATGCTGCTCCACTGTTTGCAATGACAAGAGGAGGCGGTGCTAATGCTCATTAGCTGTTTTCAGCCCATTATTATTTGTCAAGTGTTTGATACCAATAGGAAAAAAAAGTTTAGGGCTAGCCCTGGGTGCTTTGACTTTATTTTGATATAAAATGGACAAATTGCCACATTGTGCTATACTATACGACTGCTATACTAAGGGCTAGTGCTAGCCTTTAGCCCATGGCCTGAGTATATCAGAGATTTTTAAGATGACTTCTTTTATTTCAAGCTAGAAGGCAAAGTAACATTCTTGTTGTCTTTGTTGTAAATGTGGTCACCAGTACGTTTATTTATTTATTTTTTTAAAGGTTTGACTTGTGGTGTCTGACTCCCCCAAGTGACAAGCCGCTGCATATGAATGAGAATAACACGGCGTGTTTGTTTAGTTAGTAAAGATGTTTTTGATCGATCAGATATTTCTGTGTAACATTTCCTCTTTGTAAATATCCCATATTAAGACATGGACACCTACGGCTTATAGTCGGGTGGGGTGTATATATGGATTTTTCATTAATTTTATGAAATTTGGTCATTGCAGCTTAGAGTCTGATAACATTTTTTGTACGGAAATTATGGTAGTTTGTCTGAGACCTTACAAAAATAAGTATTTTTTTTTTTTTTTTTTTTAAATCCGTCCAAATTTCCGGCCATCTAACTAGCTAATGGCAGCTCTAACCTATACTTTTCTTACTGTTGTTTGTCAGAATGTTTCTATTGCTAATTTTGCCCTTTTTGTGGTAATTGACAGATGGTTCAGCCATCGGCCAAATGCCTTAGAGATTTGAGCTAATCATTAAACTGTATTGCAACATGTGAAAACAGCATACATTAAAATTGTAATGTCAAGTATGTAGTCCAGAGAGAGATGGTTTTTCGAGCCACTGATGACCTGGCCTTGGATTTTTTTCACAAGCCTCTCAACGCATGCCAATACAAACACAATATATAGAACAAATCAATTCATTTATTCCATTTTCCCGTCTACAATTAATCCAGTGACTTACCAGATCGATAATCAATGGCAACCACTTGGCTAAAGGTTTCTAAATCAGGTTTTGATTGGCAGAATGAGTCCTTATGGAACAGCCTTACTCTTCCACAGAATTTCATCTACTTTTATACCAGTGGGAAAATGTTGGTCCATCGCAAACTTTGGCTTCTTTTTTCCATAAAGAATTGATCATGCAGCAGTAGTTATGGTGACAAGTGTACCAATCATATTAGGTAATCTATTGCAGTGTATTGTTCATGGGGCAAGATAAGCAATGCAATCGTTGCTCTTAACTGTCTTATCTCTTGGTTTTAAAATGCTATTCAAGTTCATTCCAAAGATTTTTGACAGGGTTAGGGTCAGAAATCAATCTTATCCAAAGCGTCATAAGCAAATTGGAGGATCCTAGGAGGGTTATATTGAGGTAGTCTATGACCATTGCTAGTTTAAAAATGTTCATGGTCAGCTTTCCCATTGTATGTTGCAGTCATTAATTTAAACGGAATCCTCTCACATTCTTTGTCTCTGTCTCCCTCTCAGGGTCCCAGGTGTAACAATTGCGACAGATATAATCTGTGGCTTTCCTGGTGAGACAGAGGAAGACTTCAGAGAAACTATAGACTTGGTGAAATTTTATCGATTCCCCAGTCTCTTCATCAATCAGTTCTATCCCAGACCTGGAACACCAGCAGCCAAGATGGAGCAAGTACCCCCACACGTGGTAAGTACACACAGGGAGGTGAGGATTCAGTCATTCATTTTGACAATTTAAATAATTTTATTTAGACTCGTATGCTACATTTAGGGGTTATAATTTATATGGTGTCGGGACTTCAGACTATTTTTTCCCCCGGGAAACCTTTGCCAAAACCTGAAATTTTAGTGTCACTAATGTAAATCCACTTGCAAAGTAAATATTCACAGTTCTCTTCATTTTCACTCTTGATTACTGATAAATACTTTAACAGCTCATTTGTGTATCACCAACAACTAGGCTTAAATGTAGAGAAGGAGTTTGTCAAGAACAAAATGTTCAGGAATAAAAATCATTCTTAAAAATAATTAAGTACATTAATAAGCAAATATACTGGTCACACAGCTGTGAGTACTTGAAAAATGCACTTGCGACTGAGTCAAACGGGGGGGCGAAGCCCTGCAGTAACCATTAAAGCATAGTCTGGTGACAGGTGAACACCTGGAATCACCTCCGCCATTATATTGTTGTCTACAGTACTATGCTGTAAATAAGGTGGCAAACTTGCTGTAATTTTTTAAAAACCACAATTCTTAGAGATGTATGGGTCAAGTGGAAACATATTCCTGAAACCCAAAATTCCTGTTCCAGTTCTGTCATCTGTACAACTTCTTTACAGATTCTAATATTGCTAATCCTGGAAGCTATAAAAAGGAAGCCCATATACTGTGTATTACCGTTAGTGTTAAAGCCTGCTTATGAGTTCCAAACGTCTTGCAAGTGGAAACTACCTGGGCAGATTTACTTTGGATTAATGCTGCTATGACTGTAAGTGATGAGATGAGACATCCATCAGTCAGGCAACTATTTCAAATCTTACAGGTCTTGCAGATGTGATAAAACTCAATAGGTTTTTAGATTTGTCATTCAAACAACCCTCTTGAACGGTGCTTCTTAAAACTGAATGTTCTACCTAAATTAGCGGTAGAGGTAGGTGTGTGTGGGGGGTGGGGTTCCTGCAAAAATGTTCAGAATGCAGTTTTGTATCACAATGATATTTGTTAACTAGCTCCCTTTGTTTTCAGTCTTGTTATTTAAAGCACTTCATATCAGCTAGTCAGATGGATAGATGGTAAATTTAAGGGGCTGTTTACATGGTGACGCTCCAAAATACAACAAATTTCATGTTTGCATTTACATGGTTTCGTCTCCATTCGAACGACGTCGCAAGAATATATTATTTATGCCAGGCCCTAGAGTGCAGTGCAATTTTACAAGGCGACAGCCAATGATGCTCATCCTTGACAAAAACCTCCTCAGTTCAGAAGACAACACAACCACCAACCCGAAGCTATGACACCCCCCCCACACGTTTTATTTTGCAGTTTGATACACGTTTTTTCCTGTATATTAATTTTCCCCTCGTGTTTCTTGTACGTTTGCTGTTCTTTACTTACATTAAATGATTGTATGACATTTCTTGTCAATTTAAAAAAAAAAAAAAACTCAAAGCAAGGGCATCCATGCATTTGTTTTGTCTTTTGCTTTAAAAGGCACAAAACTGCGAAAATGAAATATATTTAAATTAAAAATATTAAAAACGCAGTAAATTAAAGCCGCCGATCTGTCATTTTTGCTGTTTTGAATGTTTACTAGCAGCGACTGCCACCCCCAAGGTGACGTGTGCAGAGCAATCTCCGCAATCAAACCACTCCGCTTTGGAGGCCGAAATCAAAAGTTTGCGTTTTCGCCGTCACCATGTAAAAGCGAGGCTTTGCAGCAACACAATTTTTGCGTCTTGGTGTCACAGCATCACCATGTAAACGTCCCATAATTGTATTGAATTTGGTTTAGTCTCATTCATTTAAAGAGGTTGTGTAAAAGAAATTACATCCATATACGGTGCCTTGCAAAAGTATTCGGCCCCCTTGAATCTTGCAACCTTTCGCCACATTTCAGGCTTCAAACATAAAGATATGAAATTTAATTTTTTTGTCAAGAATCAACAACAAGTGGGACACAATCGTGAAGTGGAACAACATTTATTGGATAATTTAAACTTTTTTAACAAATAAAAAACTGAAAAGTGGGGCGTGCAATATTATTCGGCCCCTTTACTTTCAGTGCAGCAAACTCACTCCAGAAGTTCAGTGAGGATCTCTGAATGATCCAATGTTGTTCTAAATGACCGATGATGATAAATAGAATCCAAATGTGTGTAATCAAGTCTCCGTATAAATGCACCTGCTCTGTGATAGTCTCAGGGTTCTGTTTAAAGTGCAGAGAGCATTATGAAAACCAAGGAACACACCAGGCAGGTCCGAGATACTGTTGTGGAGAAGTTTAAAGCCGGATTTGGATACAAAAAGATTTCCCAAGCTTTAAACATCTCAAGGAGCACTGTGCAAGCCATCATATTGAAATGGAAGGAGCATCAGACCACTGCAAATCTACCAAGACCCGGCCGTCCTTCCAAACTTTCTTCTCAAACTAGGAGAAAACTGATCAGAGATGCAGCCAAGAGGCCTATGATCACTCTGGATGAACTGCAGAGATCTACAGCTGAGGTGGGAGAGTCTGTCCATAGGACAACAATCAGTTGTACACTGCACAAATCTGGCCTTTATGGAAGAGTGGCAAGAAGAAAGCCATTCTCAAAGATATCCATAAAAAGTCTCGTTTAAAGTTTGCCACAAGCCACCTGGGAGACACACCAAACATGTGGAGAAGGTGCTCTGGTCAGATGAAACCAAAATTGAACTTTTTGGCCACAATGCAAAACGATATGTTTGGCGTAAAAGCAACACAGCTCATCACCCTGAACACACCATCCCCACTGTCAAACATGGTGGTGGCAGCATCATGGTTTGGGCCTGCTTTTCTTCAGCAGGGACAGAGAAGATGGTTAAAATTGACAGGAAGATGGATGCAGCCAAATACAGGAACATTCTGGAAGAAAACCTGTTGGTATCTGCACAAGACCTGAGACTGGGACGGAGATTTATCTTCCAACAGGACAATGATCCAAAACATAAAGCCAAATCTACAATGGAATGGTTCAAAAATAAACGTATCCAGGTGTTAGAATGGCCAAGACAAAGTCCAGACCTGAATCCAATCGAGAATCTGTGGAAAGAGCTGAAGACTGCTGTTCACAAACACTCTCCATCCAACCTCACTGAGCTCGAGCTGTTTTGCAAGGAAGAATGGGCAAGAATGTCAGTCTCTCGATGTGCAAAACTGATAGAAACATACCCCAAGCGACTTGCAGCTGTAATTGGAGCAAAAGGTGGCGCTACAAAGTATTAACGCAAGGGGGCCGAATAATATTGCACGCCCCACTTTTCAGTTTTTTATTTGTTAAAAAAGTTTAAATTATCCAATAAATTTTGTTCCACTTCACGATTGTGTCCCACTTGTTGTTGATTCTTGACAAAAAATTAAAATGTTATATCTTTATGTTTGAAGCCTGAAATGTGGCGAAAGGTTGCAAGGTTCAAGGGGGCCGAATACTTTTGCAAGGCACTGTATCTCTACCCAAAGCATTTGACAACCTTTGCTTCAGAGGTATTAAACGTCATACAATTGTGTTATTACTTGCTCATTAAAGCAAGAGTTTAATGTTTTTTGTGGGAAGAATGTGAAGAAACATATCCATCCACCCATAGCCATATGAACATTTCAGGTGTGTGTGTGTTTTTTTTTTGTTTTTTTTTTAATATATGTTTTTCAGGTTGTATTTGATTAAAAAAAAAAAAAAAAAAAAAAAAAAAAAAAGAAAGAAAATCACTACCAGATTGACGGGTTTAAGACTATGGTGAGGCCTGCCATGATTTACGGCTCAGAGACAGTAACACTAAAGAGGCAACAGGAAGCAGAGCTGGAGCTGATAGAAATAAAAATGTTGAGGCTGTCATTGAGCTGATCAGAGGAACAGTCAAGGTTAGATGTTTTGGGTTAAAGTTAGCCATAACAAACTTCAATGGTTTGGTCATGTCAAGAAGAGAAAGAGTGAGTACATTGGCAGAGGGATGGTGAGAATAGCGCTGTCAGACGGGTGAGCTAAAGAACGTTTGAAAACCCTAAAGGGAAAGAACAGCTCTTAAGATGTTTTTTTTCTCCCCTTGAAGATACATGATATTTACTTTGTGTGGATACATTACTTCAATACCTTAGCCCAATATCTGGACATATGGTAGTTAGGGTCCTAGAGCTGCATTTTTATACATATATCTAATCTATATTCATACTAAAAGACTTGTGAGCATGAGCCATTAGTATAACAGTTCAAGGTTTCTTAAAATTTCTTAATGTACTAAAAAGTAGAATTAAACAAAAAACTGGTTCGACATGGAAGTTAACCATATACAGTTACTGGGTGCTCTGATTTTTCAAGTGACGCTCTGCTTCTATTTGACCTTTTTTCTTGTTTGACCTCCTATGCTGAACCTTCCATGTCCCATCTTCTCTTCTTGCATTTACACTCTCTGACTCTTTACCATCAAAGTGTTGACACATCTCTTTCATGTGGAACGTCTTCATAAGTAATTCTCTTTGTCCCCCCTTCACTTGATTCTCTGAGGAGACGCTGAGTGCGTCTTAGAGGGATCAATCCCCAGGCAACTGCACAGCTGCTCTGCTTCTTATCTTTTTCTGCCCGCTTTTCTTTCTGTCGGATCGGTCTCATCCGACTCTTATTGTCAGGGGTTGGATGTAAGCAGGCATCCTTTCACACTCTCTTCCATAGATGGCACTTTGAAAGTTAGACGGAAAATGCCAGCTCTTGTAAAGACTGTTCATAACAAATTACACTTGCTAAACTTTACTTGAATGCCATGCTTCTCATGATTGGATCACTGTTAATTAGATTCATTCAGATTTGAATACAATAGTTTTTTGTTTTGTTTTTTTACACGCTCATAGAATAAGCCACTAGCATAGTTACATTAATTTTATTAAAGGTCTACATGCACCATCACTATGTGACTAGAGTAAAGACTGTGTTAGTTTTGCATTGGCTTCCAGAAGGCAAACCTGCAAAAAAATGGGCAGAGGAAAAAAAAAAATTACATCATCTGTCAGCATGCACCTGCTCATGCCAAAACACACACACACACACACACACACAAACATGCACACTTTGGTGGCACCTATGCGACGTTGAGGCTGTAAAGGGTCAGTCATTAATAAAGTGAAACAGATGGTTTGTCTGGAACAGTACAGTGCTAAATAGTCATGGGAAGGGAGGCTTTGTTGCAGCAGTAGATGGAATCAAGAATGTTAAGCGAAGATGGTGAGTTAAAAACAAACATG
The DNA here is from genome assembly GCF_030265065.1 of Corythoichthys intestinalis. Taxonomy (NCBI): domain Eukaryota; kingdom Metazoa; phylum Chordata; class Actinopteri; order Syngnathiformes; family Syngnathidae; genus Corythoichthys; species Corythoichthys intestinalis. The sequence continues at coordinate 16,665,527 of NC_080398.1, forward strand.
GTGGATATAGTGAAATATTGCCCTCTACATTAGCAAAAAAGTAGATAACGCTAGGTTTTTTTATTTAATCATTTATTGGGTAAATGTGTTAATGTGCCCCCCAACCCCCCACCCCACACCCCACACATACACACACAATGTTGCAGTTGGTCAGGTGTGAATACAGTAATGGAAGCAACTATCGAGAATCAGTGGTGCTTCCAAATGAATTTTTTGAGGTTTTCTTGGAGTTAAAATGCAATCTTAACTTGCTCCCACTAAACGTCGATTGAAACAGTGAGGTCTCACTTAAATCAACAATGATGAAAATGGAATGGCAGTGAAAAGTGGCTTGCGACCTTCCTTTGAAGGACAGACACAACACATTTTCCCCACTATTTAAAAGTATTTACAGGTGTCTTAATAATATGTATCTTACACAGACAAAACACGAGTACAGTACAAAGCTCAATAGCATACTAAATATCCATCACAACCAGGTAACTTATTCATTTTTTTCCCACCGCGGGGGTCAGGTGTCACTTGTTGGTTAGTTGGTAGATGTTGGCATGGAAAGCATCTTGTCCCATGTGCTTGGTTAGGAAAAGCCACGTAGGCTAGGTTCATACTACAGGGCTTAATGCACAAATCCGATATTTTGTCATATCTGTTTTTTTGGCGTGCCCGTTCAGACTGCCTTTGTCCATTGAGACCATTCAAGTATTATGCATGCGCACTAATTCGCAGTCCGACACGCGCTGAGCAAGAAGACCCGCATGCGTAGAAGCACCAAAACAAAAAGGACACAAATAACAGACATAAATAATCCCTGTTTAGGCTTATATTCAAAGTTCATATGGATCGATAGCATGCACGCACTGTCCGTGCATGTCACACACACATAAGGGCAGTTTGCCCCGACTCTCGGCCGTGTAAGCAATGTTGAAATATTGCTCACATAGAGCAGAGAGAAAATCGATGATTATCAGGCTTATCATCAACCCATTTTTTATTTTTTTAGGACTGTTGTCAAGCCCGGCCCTTCCCCAAAAGTCGTGCTCAATGCAAGCTAGGCGCTAATAACTCACAGCTGCACCGCTACCCTAGAGTCTCTCTTGCTCTTTGATAACGTAATTGCTGCATGAATTCCGATTTAGGAGACTTGACAGTACAGACCGCCGCAACATTTTGGGAAAAATATGGCCCAGACCGGATTTGAACCACATACAAAAGTGACCCAGATCGGATTTGAAATGGTCCAGTTCTATGCGACTTGTCACGTTCAGACTGTCAAGTTAATGGCTCACTCAAGTCGGAAAAACATGAAAAAATCGGATTCATGCATTAAGACCTGTAGTATGAACAGAGCCTTATTTCCACAATAAGTATTCATGGTAAAGCACAAGCTGCACAATTGTTCCATACTGGCACAGCTATACAGAATTGAACATAACTTCATTGGAATCTAGTCAGTGTTTTGTTTTCTGTTTTGTGTAACATTAACAGCATATGAAAGGAAAACTGGGGATGAACTACGGCAATCACCGAAGGCTGTTCTATTAGGCCACTGGTCAGAGCCAACTGGCTAATTAGTGAAGCAACAAAAGCACACAAGAGCTGGGGAACGTCCAGCTGCGATGAGGCCCAGGTGCTTTGTGTTATCTGTAAGTTATTGCCTATTGTAATATGTGATATATGAGACAAAACCGCATGGAGCATAGAGCAGAAGCAGATGGAAGGAGAATAAGACCACAGGGATGGGGCGAAAGACGGGAGCATGTAGAGAATATAAGGACGTGAATGCTATTAGCTTAGATCTCCATAATCATCCCCAGGTGACCGGAACTTAGCCTTGATAAATGGACTTGCTGAATGGAGTCATGCCGTGTGTGTTGGGCTGTCTGTTTGAATGCCAGAAAGAGTTTCCAGCGAGCAGCTGCTGAAGCGAGTCAGAGGAGGAAAAAAATGGCGAAAGAGATGAGTTGCTCCGTTGGGACTGTATTTTTAATTTCCCTAGATTGTAATTGGTTAAGGACTCCATTACCCATGAGGCACTGTTGCAGCTGCCTTGAAAGTAAAACAGCTGGTCAGGTACTAGTTCTACTATCTCAGAGTGTGGCACTCATTCATCTACACCTCGAGCACATGCAAGCACGTGCAGGTTGTCCCAAATGCAACCTCATCCTCTTTAATGAATATCATGGGAGCCAATAATACTGTACTTGACCAGAGGCAACAGGCATTAAGTGGGAGGCAATGTTTAGTTGCTGTCATGGGTCAGGTAGGACTTGAACATGATTGATGAGATTAAATGGATAACATGTTGATTTTTTTTTTCTTTTGTATTAAAATATTCCAAAATTACTTCCCAGGGAAACAGGGATTTTATGCACAAGATATATACATTACATTCTATGTCTACAGCTTTATTGCCCCTAACTTAATTGTGCAGTTAAACCAGTGTAACATGCATCCAAACGGGATTTAAAAAGGGCTGTTTAATTCTCAGTTTACTCCTATGATTTCATAAATACAAAGGTTATTTGGTTTACCCTAAACTCCAAGATGTGTAACAATAGATTGTGCTGATCAATATATCGATTGGTCAAGCAACAATCCAATGAAATTGATCGAAATGCAAAACGTCTATCTACTGTACACCATCGTCTTTTAGAAATGTCATTTTGTTAAAAACAGTGGTTTTCATTCAAATGTTTAAAATGTTTCAGCAACAAAATTGTCTAAAATGTTATGAGTGTTGAAGTTCCCAGACCTAATCACAAACACACTAATCTTATGTAATGGTGGGAAATATTGTAACGATTCTGGTATCCACAGTAATGGTTCCTCTTCCACTAAAGGCACAACTAAGCCTGGGAAAATTCTACAGTCGCTACTGCTTATAATACTGTAATACAGTTAGAATAATAATAATAATAATAATGATGATAAGGCATGGAAAATGAATGAATGAATAATACATTTTATTTGTGGAGCGCTTTTACCAATGCTCGAAGACACTTTACAGTAGGAACAAAAACAGCAAACAATGTGAACAGAACAAAACAAAGAGAATGATTATAAGTTAAAAGCTAGTTTAAAAAGGTGAGTTTTTAACAGTTTTTTTTTTAATGTGGGAAGATCTGAATAGGTTTAGGGAGTGAGTTCCAAAGGGAGGGGGCAGCAACGGAGAAGGCTGTGTCCCCCCCAAGTTTTGGAGTGTTCTCTGTTGGGGCCGTGCAAGGATGTTTCCATTAGAAGAGTGGAGGTGACGGGAGGGGGTGATGATCAAATCCTAATTTGATCATCATGTTCAAGTGACTACCATCCTGACAAGCAAAGCGGGAACATTGAGCTCTTTGAACCCAATTTTTAATGTTCTGTGGAACACCATGAAGCTGCAGACTTTTAAGGCGGATCATGGAGACAAAATAGTGCGATTGTCAAGAAAAATTCAACGCCATTAAAAAACGTTGAAGAATGCACGTACAACTTTTAGTGGTGGCGTACAATATTATTAAACACTCGAATGCCTCCCGCGCCCCAACTCCCATGAGTGTCATTCTGGCCACTTTTTGCTTTGTTTGCATTTTTCTCATCCAAATGAGAAATGTTCTCACAAAATTGAGAAATGTTCACATCCGAACAAAAAAGTGACTCGTCCAAATGAGAAATATCACAAAAATATACTTTTCCCAATCTCTGTATAGGCGCTGCGTAGAAATGAACTGATTGCTAAATGTACACAGTACATAATATTAAATAAAGCTGGGAAACATCATGTCATCAAATTTGGTATTTTGGGATTTTATACCTGGAGATTTGTAATTAAATTGCTCTCCTGTTAGGTGTATTCGCGCACATACAAATTATAGCAATTCCTAGTGAGAGGTTGTTAATAATCACTTTCTTTACACAAGTTACTGAATGCGATTGAATGCATTTTATGAATTTGTAACGTCTAATCACATGCCCATTATACCACGATTTCTTATACTACAAACAAAAATAATGCACAGTATTGTCTTTCGTTAAATGTCAATAATTTGTTGTAGGTGCCCCCAATAAAGTGAATCTAAAAAGTACGTTTTCAAATAAGTATGCTTTACTTAATGCTTTGCAGGTGGCACATTTTAGATCATAATCCACACGAGATGTTTCCTCAAAAAAACAAAAAACATCCTCACACATGCTTGTACTGTGTTATTCATGAAATGGGGATGTTTTGAAGGTGTTGGCAACCATTTATGTGTGTATGTATTGTGAGTACGTATAAGTGTAGGCATCCATGTAATGTCACTTCCTGTTAGTCACAGCATCTGTCTCTAGTGGCAACAACAGATGGACGTCATGGTAACAACTAGCGTTCCCCATCATGTTGATGGCAAATCCGCATAAACACGTTGGCTTTGCATTGCTGGGTTGTCACTGACACAACATTGACAGCATGCTAGATTAAGTTTTCTGGTTTGAGGACAACACAAATGTGCACACACTGAAGCTTATTACATTACATTATTACAAGTAGTTTTTGTCATAGTGGAGCAAATGTATATTGTTGCTCATCATATTTTTAATATTTACAAAAGAAACATGTCTTATCAACCCAGGCTGGGATATTCTACCTGGAGCACCAAGGTTAATTAAACCTTTGTAATACTGAAGTCTGCCTTTTATAGTCACACATGCTCTTTTAAAGATCACATAAAGAGGAGAATCTTTATGAATTCATTATTTTTTCACTTGTGATGTTTAAGTCCAATATTGCAGTCTCAGTATGTGACCTGGCAGAGCAAAATCAGTCGAGAGTCTCAGAGATAAAAGGTAGGAAATATTTCACGTGGGGATTTTTTAGTCTCAATCAAATTTCCATAAACATCTCTCTTATCAAGTCAAAATTCCATCATCTTGAAATAAACATCCCTGTTTGTTAAAAATTACCTATTTGTAAGAGGTACTCCATGAAGACTAGGGTTGGGCATTGTTTGAAATTGAACGAATTGCCGATTCCCATTCCATGTTTCAGTTCCGGTTCCGAACGATGACCGATTCCGATTCTTTTAAGAGGCAGGGTCCAAAAAAAAAAAAAAAAAAAAAAGGGTGTCCAAAAAATTGCATAGGTTATATTAGGGATGTCCCGATCCAGGTTTTTGCACTTCCGATCCGATACCGATATTGTTTTGCACTTCCGATCCGATACCGATACTGGCCGATACCGATACCGGCCTGTCTGAGCATGTATTAAAGTTTAGTTATTTAGCCTTCTTACTTAGCTGTCAGACTCATGTTGAAAAGGGTTTTAGTACTCTTGATAACAACTAGCCAGCTGAATTAGGTGAGTTTGAATAACACACAATGGTTGGTAACAAGAAACTGACCTGTTTATTCAGTGACAAACACAAAACATTCTAAATAAAAAAACAGAAATGGCATAGTCAGTCAGTAAAACGTGCAAATAATATTGTAAACTTTCAGTGGAAAATCCCACAAACTTCCCAAGCTATTAGATGCTTTTAATGTTTCGTGCATTAGTTACAAAAATTGTATAAAAAGCCTCTCAGGTTTAAATAAACGACTATTTCAGTATCAAGTTAACATTTTAAAACAGTAAATAAAATACTCAGTTAACATTTTAAAACAGTAAATAATATACTCAAGTCCCCATTCAGTATCAGCAGCTTTAAACTACATTCAATTAATTTAATTTTGCGAATCAACTGTTAAAGTTGGTAAAATTGCTCCCGTTACTCCATAATTTCCCTTCTGTCACCTTTTGACATGTGAAAGTTTTAAAACTGTTTTGAAGATAGATTCAAGTCAAGATTTTGCCGATTTAGGAGTATTTTAGATAAAAAGTTAATTAGGTTCGCTTGGAAGGTTCACTACAACAGCCTACAAGGGAAGTCTCCTGCTTTAAGATGGCGGCTGTTTACTAACGCACGTAGTTTTCAATGCATGTGTTGCCAACGGCATCGAGTCTGTCATTTAGCATCTAGTTCTATATACATATGATATCTATTAGACAAGCATGATGTTTATGCTGCATTCCAGAGAAGTGGGAAGTCGGATTTATCCCACTCGCATGGTACCAGTTCCGAACCTCAAAGCGTTCCAAGCAAATATAAACAACAATGATGGCTGATCGCGACGAGGTGTTTTTTTATTTTGGCCATCCAAAGACATTTTGACCTCCAGCGAACATGCCTTCCTATCAGCGATCAAATAGTAGAGGAAAAACGATGGCTGCGTTATAGCCCACACTGTAAACTGCCTTTTTTTTTTTAGTTACATTCTTTGCTGATCGTCAATATAAAATCATAGCACAACAAAGATGATGTCGGACTTTTCCGGCCTCCGACTAGGAAAATATCATTGGAACACCACTCGAACTGGGAGGTCCAAGTCGCGTCGTCGGAGAAAAAATAACTACCCCTACTTCCAAGTTGTTTCAATCTGACGTCACTGGACAAAATGGCGCTCAAGAAAACGTATTGAATGATAACACAATAATGATGTAAATCAAGTTTATATGAGCCATGTATTTTTTTTTCTCATACAGTGAATTATCTTTGTTGTGCTATGTTTTTATATTGACGATCAGCAAAGGATGTAACTAAAAAAAGGCAGTTTACAGTGTGGGCAAAAACGCAGCCGTTGTTTTTCCTCTACTATTTGATCGCTTATAGGAAGGCAGGTTCGCTGGAGGTCAAAATGTCTATGGATGGCCAAAATAAAAAAAACACCTCGTCACAATCCGCCATCTTTGTTGTTTACATTTGCTTGGAACGCTTTGAGGTCGGAACTGGTACAATCCGAGTGGGATAAATCCGACTTCCCACTTCTCTGGAATGCAGCATAAACGTGTTGGATGGTGCGTCTTTACTCACGAGAGATAAAGGCTTGTCATCCAGAATGAATCCTTCGGCAATGACTCTTGTTATTCCCTGGGCTTTGGGACTGTCGAGTGCCAGTTTGTCACGCATAGCAAAAGTTTCTGCCAGTGTTAGTTGCGTAGGACCTTTCTTTTTGTCTTCGGTTTTCTTAACATACTCTTATGTTGTTTGTGGTGGTATGTCGCTAAATGCTTGATTAGGTTGGTTGTATTAAAACTTCTTACAGCTTTACCACCACGCTTGACTTTATTGTGGCATATGTTGCACTCTGCCTCTTCGTCTTTGTCGTCCTTTAAGGTGAAATGATCCCACACAGCTGACATTTTTATCGATAAAGTCGGTAAATTGGGAGACGGTAGTGTAGTGTGTTGAAGGAGTGCCGTAAAATGCGGACCGGATTTTAGGGAAATCGAAGCAAAAACTGGAATGGATTATGTATATCGGTGCGCTGGAAAACCCGGACCGGATAAAAAAAAAAAAAAAACTGTATCGGAAGTTTGGATCAGAATTTTTCCCGTGTTCCAATCCGATATCGATGCGCATTTTTTTGCCCATATCGGCGTCCGATCCGATCCAAATATCGGATCGGGACATCTCTAGTTTATATTAAAGTCTTAACTTCTCAACGTTTTTTGAAATGAAATGAACTTCTCACAGGGCTAATTATAACTTGCTTAGAAATATTAGTCTTTAAACTCGAGCAATTTTTTTCCCGCTCAGCGGTCAGGGCATCAAAACAAGGAATTGAAATTTCAAAATTCGAACGATTCCGGGAGCATCTGAGTGTTAGAACATGTTCCCATCGATGCTCGATGCCCAACCCCAATTAAGACGTCAACAAAGATCTCCTAAACAATCACTCATTTCCTTACTGTTTTTGTAATTATCATTCACAGGCAATCCCAAATTTGCGTGTAACACTACAAAGATTAATATTCCCTTTTGCTAATTTTGACATATATTAATCATTTTACATCATTATAAACAAAAATCAATCTTAATTAAACCAGTTATTTTGCTTCATTCTGCTTATGTGTTTATATTTTGTTTGTTAAGTGTCTCAATCTTTTTAAAATGTACCCAACAACTTCGCGGGTAAGCAGGATGGAGTTGTGGAAACTGGGGGATTGAGAAATCCTAACCTGCGGTTACAGCAGTGTCGTAGTTTAACATGCACGCGCACACATGCACACACAAACACACACGATGAAGGGGTAGCAGAAGTAGGCAGAATGGTTCTGAGCAGTAATGATGAGAGGATTGCTCTCACCTAAGGTGCTCCAGGCAGATATAGTGAGATACACCAACTAATGGGGGAGGAGAGGTTGTTGGGGGAAAGAGTCAAGAGTGAATAAATATGAGTTCTCCCTTTCTGCTGGGAAATATATATACTATAGGAGATGTGGATGAAGTGAGGGTTCCAAGGGATACATGGGAAGCCTAAGAAAAGATAGAGACAGGTTTTTATTCAGTGGAGAGCCTCCTGACTGAGAGTGCTAGAGGGATTTAGGTGAAAACAAAGGATACTCTGAGGGAGATGGACATGGAAAATTATAGTAGGATTGGAAGCCAGAAGAGTCTTGGAGGAACAAAGAATGAGGAGAAGATTGAGAGTCGTCATTGGGACGAAATAATATGTAAAAAAAACATTGCATATTCACATTCTTCTCACTTTCCAGCATGTAATCTCTCTCCATTCTTGTCCACCTTTTCATTATGCTGCCAACGATGGTCCACCATTGTCTGCTTTATAACTCAAGCTGTGCATTTTGCTTTACACTCTTCTTCCAGCGTTCTCCGCACTTACTAGCCTTATGTTTCCTGAAGCCGAAGCTACAATGATGCAAACTTGTGGAAGCGGAGAAACCTGAAGGCTGTCTGTTTCCTATGTGCAGAACACTAGATCAACCCTTTACATTCATCACTGAGTGAAATAGAGGTGGAGAAAATATGACAATAGTTACAAAGTTCATTCTGGTAATAGTGGCAAATACAGCCTTTCCACCTCAGCCAGACATGGCCTAATCAGTGGGTTAATTACGCCTCTTTGTAGCTATGTCAGCAACATGTAACTGATTGCATTAACAACTGCCATGTATCAAACAGTCACGTCTCATGAGATTGCATCTTATTACACATTATGGAATTGCAAAGGTTAAGCCTAAGCTTTGAGCAAAAATTAATTCAACAAATATTTTGTGATTATGACTGGTAGGCAATACAAAGTATCTCTCACCCTGTCTTTGCCTGTGTCCAGTTTATATTTTACTGAGTTAATAAATCAAGGTAAGCATTGCTGTGAGCCCTAATGATTTTTCACCATCTACTTAAGTGACCGCACTAGAGTATATTTCAAAATTTATCGCATGTCTCATATTTTAACACCACATGCCAATTTTTTATTTATTTTTATTTTTTTCTACCTTAGCTTACTACAATAGAACATTTTTAAGGTATTGTATGAAGTATCATTATACCATACTTTTTGGGTCAAAATTATAAACACAACCCCAAATTTTAACAGTGGTACCTCTACATACAAAGTTAATTCGTCCAGGACCATGTTTGTAAGTCGAAATGGTTGTATGTTGAGCAGGTTTTTCCCATAGGAATACATTATAATTCCATTAATTCGTTCCACAGCCCAGAAACCCACACTAAATCCTTAATAAATACTGCTGGTACTATTACAAATGGTAATTATACATACCAAAAGAAATAAATTATAAATAAAAATTGGAATAATGTAATAATAATAATTCCTGTGAGAATGTAACGAATCGGGTTCTAATATGGCGGACGTTTTTGCTGTACCTGAACGCACCGCGTGGCTGACGTGACAGAGAGAGGGAGCGGTGAGCTTGAGTTTACTTTCGTTTTCAATGTTTTCTTGAGAACACCGTCAGCTGCGGTAGGCATTTTGTGTTGATTAGTTCTGAAATAAATGATAAAAACGTGACGAAGCTGGCGATTTCTTTGGCGATGTTACCACAATAATAATTGTCACCTTAACTTAAGACTGGCAAACGGTGATCAGAGGAGGTTCATGGAGATGTATTGTTGAGCCAGTTTACGGATTTGCACCCCACGCTCATATTTCTCTGTAATTTGCATCTTCATTTAAAAGGTAAGCGTCACCTTTTTTCTTGTTTCACCACCTGTACCAACCTTTTTGAAACCAGTGTTGATTTCTCACATAAGAAAAGCTGTCGTGCGTTCCTCTGCGGTGCTGTCATGTCGTCGTATTTCGAGCATGTCGTCGGATGTAGAAACAAATGGCGAGTCAAATTTTACGTCGGATGTCGAAAAGATCGTGTGTCGAAGCAATCGTATGTCGAGGTGCTACTGTAACTTTTTTTTTTGGGTAAATAATCTATAAACAGATCTAATCTTCAAGGTAAATACTTCAATTCTGAGTAATAATCACGATGACAAGTGATGGTCTGAAACGTGTTTTTTTATTTGTGTTTCAGTTGTATATTATTTAATTTTTTTGTTTATCTTTCTAACATTGCATTCCATATCTGTTTTTACAATCACAGAAGAAACAACGGACTAAAGAACTATCTCAACTATTTCACTCCTACAATCCTTATGACCACAAGGTAAGAGTATTTTTCAGTGTCCCTCCCTTCTCCATCCTACATTTACATGCTTATTAAGGGTGTAACGGTACATGTATTTGTATTGAACCGTTTCAGTACGTGGTGCTCGGTTCGGAACGGAGGCGTACCGAACGAGTTTCTGACGTAATGTAACCCTTACTTTTCGAGGCTGTGAGTCGATCGGGTTACAGTTTCTTTGTGTAGATTATATTTACTCCATCTTCTCTACTATAATGAGGACCAACACAGTACGACAGTATAACCCAGAAAAGTCAACGGCGTGACAATGTGGCCGTCGCGAAAACGCAGTGAAACGTGGGCGTTAAAGTCAGTCAGCCAATGCACACCAGTCGCAGTGCGGCCGCATGTTAGACTCGTCCCAGAAGCGGCTCGACATGACGCACGCGAAAAGAACCGCAGAGTTTATTATTTGACACGAGATGTGACCCTCCTGCGTCAATACGACTACCGGTAGCTAGGATCGGGCAGACCGGAAGTCACTCGTGTAAAAATACGGTTTTCAAACAAATATGCAATCGTAACCCACTTTTTGAGTCCATCAGATCTCTTGAGTGGTAGATCGGGGCACAGTTGACTTGTCTTTGTTGATTTACTGCTGTCTTCTCTGCTATAATAATAACCAACACGGCCCTGTCAATACAAAACTCTCCTACCACAACAAAACAAGTAGAAACTAATATTCACATTGGAACTAAAGTTATACAACATAAAATATACAATATAAATCAATACTACATCGCATTTGTAAAATATAAATACATAATAAAATAAATAATAGCCCATTTAAATAAAATACATTTAAATGAGCTAAAACACCTGTAATTAAATATTAAGAATAATACACAGATCCTGCTTACACAATTAAATTTGTTAATTTCTGTGTGGCGCTTTAACTTGAGAAAATCCACCAATAAAGCTTTTGAAAAACGTTGATAAGAAGAAAAAAAATGATTCATTGAGGCATTTCATTTGTAAAATACATGTTAAAATCTGCAGAATTCTAGCTTTGTATAGGCTAATGTTCCTATCGTTGAAAGCACAAAGGTGTGTAATAAAGAACTAGCACATTTATATTTTGCATTTTGTTTTCTTACTGTACCGAAAATGAACCAAACTGTGACCTCAAAACCGAGGTACGTACCGAACCGAGAGTTTTGTGTACCGTTACACCCCTAATGCTTATCCCTCTCCATAATGTTGGACGTATCATGTTTACAGTGTGTCTGCTTTAATATGCCTCAGAAGTAGCCCTCAGACTTGACATAAGTTGTCATTTTTCATTTATTGTCTGAAGGGCTGCAATTATATGTATATTCTACACTTTTAAGGATCATCTCTTGTCAGCAATCTTGCAGATAAGAGCATGTTACGTCAGTAGTGGCTCCTGATTACAATGGGGACCCATTTTCCCTTGTGCTAGATGCTAAGGATTTACCTTATGGCATGGTGATTAATTCTGACTGAATTCAATGAAGTAATTAGTATTTTTTTGTGATGTACAGTTGATTGTTTTTGGTCAAAGAAAGATGACTAAAATTATTCTAATGAAAGGGAATACAGTAAATTTATAGAAAAAGACTGAAGTAACCATGTTTGGTTGGTTTCAGCAAATTAAAGGGAAGCATGTAAGTATGGACAGCAGGTGTTGATTTAGCTGTCAGACAAAGTATTAACTATTAACTCAAATAAATCGACAAATAAGCTGCACTGGACTGTAAACCTCAGGATTCAAAATGAGGAAAAAAAGTAGCAGCATATAGATAAAACATTAAGGTATTAACCCCCCCCCCCCCAGAAAAAAATCTTTTGGACATTATTATCTCAAGCATAAATATTATATGTAAATAAAAATGTGCTATTAAGAACACACATCTGAAGTCGAAACAAACTAAAAGTAAAGTCAACATTTTTTTTTTTTTTTTTTTTTAAAGAAATAGCTGTCCTGTTCAGCTCACTAGTGCACATCCAAGAAATTTTGCACTGCATAAATATGTCTAGAAGAGCATTGTGGGGGGGTCTTTTTGTGAGTCTAGCACACACAGACAACTAAATATTTAGCTGTTATATTCATTCATCTATATATATTTATTCATCCATAGATTTGATTTTTGAAGTCACATAAATAAAAAACTAAACTAGTAATATACTGGTATGTTTCCCTCTTTTACAAAAATGATTTCACAAATCTTTCTTTACAGTGTCTGGTAAACCCTAGATTGCTCTTGCAAATCTTATTCCATTCATAGAGATTGTAGACAAACTAAATCCCTGTGCATTACAAGTCCAGATAGCTAGGAGATAGGGTTTGCTAAAAAGATCTAATGTCAGGCATGATCTACCAAGGTCTCCTTGTCCTTGCCAGTGTCCATTCATTGAGAAAATGTGAAAGCAAATCATGTTTTACTAAGCACATATACCCGTAGCAGTTAGTCTGGTATTTTACATTAAATTCCTGGGTGCCTGGCCTTTCAGCTCTTAGTTTATACAATATTATTGCATGTTTACATCATTGTGGCGTCTGTGTACACATGTACCAGCATATAAAGGGTAGGGATATGTTTGTGTCTTTACGGCAATTACTGCTAATATGCATACGGCAACGTAGGAAAAGGTCATTAATAAAGACTGAGTTGCAGAGGGGTTGTCGTGTTTGTGGGTCTTTATTGTTTCAATGCCGATGGCTACAAACCTAAATTAAACAATGTTTTACAACGGACTAATTGTTGTTTTATTACCAAGATTGTGCCTTAACCCCCCATGGGTAATGAAAAATCACAAGGAAGGTAAATGTCAACCTTCAATACAGTCCAGACTAATATTGACACTCACTGGGATTAATGAAATATGAGCTTCTTATATTGGGCTTTCTATCTTCCTGTCACATACAGTATTTGATCTCAGTTAAAGTCTTTTAATTTTAAATGTGCCATTATATTTAAACTTTTATGTATATGTGCATACTGTTTTAAACACTTTCCCGTGGTGTGTATTTTAGAACAGGGGTCCCCAACCTTTTTTGCACCACGGACCGGTGTTATTTGGGTCTTTTTTTTTCACGAAGCGGTGTTCTGACAAATTTTGCAAACCATCAAAAATTGCAACGATGTGGTTCTGCGCATAACGTTAAACATAGCCGCAAAATGCAGCGATTCCAAAGTAAACACAACACAAACTTTCTTGAAAGAAAGGAGTATTAACTTAAGTTTGATCATGAAAGGACTTGTAGAAAAGTTCTCCTCAGATTCATCCTGCCATGTAAGCTGCACACAACAGCTACACACCGCGCTCACCATTAACGACTTCGCCTTGTCGTTAAACATTAATTAAGAAGCCCGCTTCACAAAGATACAGTGTTGGAAATTGTAGCAAGGTTTTCAATGCTCTTGTCGCGATGTCAGGATATTCCAGAATGACTTTAATCCAGAACCTCGGTAGAGTTGTTGTCTCAAATGTACGTTTAATAAGGTCGCCGTCATTTGCGATCTCTCTGTTTATTCACAAACGGGTCACGAATCCACGCCTTCGCAGTTCGTGGGTCTTAGACGTTGTAGGCTCGTCAGGTGCCCTTTTCACCGTAAAAATATCCTTTTTCGCCGTAAAAATATCTCCAAAGACGTCTGTTTTCCAGTTATCTTCGCTCGTGTGGGGGCTAATTATTTCCGGGAACAAATGTGCTGCGCCCGCGGCCTAGTAATACGTTATTATCGAGGACAAGCGCAGATAGATATATTATATACACAAACAAGATGTACTGCTAGCCGTCCAATCAATGGACTTCTATGACACCATTGTAATCTATCCCGTAGTATTATATCTAGAGTAGACAGAGATATTGGTGTGTTAAGCAGGGGCACAGGGTTAATTCGGCCAGAATGCGATCGTTATCAAATTATTATTTCTGGGCGGCCCGGTAGCAAATGCGCCACGGACCGGTACCGGTCCGCGGCCCGGCAGATGGGGACCCCTGTTTTAGAAGACACGTGGTGAGTGGGTGTTCCTCTGTGTGTTTGCAATGATTAATGGGAAGTATCCTGTAGCCAGATGGTGCTGAACTTGGCCCATCTATCAGCAATGAAAAGACCACTGGGCAGAAATCTGGCAGACTACTTTGTCCAGGGCTAGTGCCCTACACCACGTTCACAAAAACACACACATATTCCTTATTAAACACCACATACAGACACTTCACTATTCAGTATTCTTTTTGAATATATCATTGTTTCCTGTCAGGAGACTCTATACTTTTGACTTCAGTACTGGGTTATTTATTTGTCGATCAAGTGCATGACATTTGTCGATGTATTTCTCAGTAGGACAATTAACTCTCAAAGTATCACAGATGGTCATGAATAGCTACAATAAATATGGTTTGGCTTTTGTGGTCAACCGGTGGTCTTCAGCATTTAGTAGGAGTTAAAAAAAAATTCTAGTCACTATGTAAAGCAGGGGTCCCCAAACTACGGCCTGCGGGCCGTATACGGCCCGCCTCCACATTTGGTCCGGCCCCCTGAACAATACCAGAGAGCATTTTGATTTTTTTTTTTCCCCCAATAGTGTTATTTATTTCCTGGCTTTTTTTCTGTGAAGAAGTCAGAGAGGGTTATTTGGTTATTATCTATTTAATTAATAGTGTTATTGTAGGGAAGCCCCATTGCATGTTTGTGCTTTAGTTTAATTACTACGCTGGCCCTTTAAGAAAATTGATGCGAACACGAGTCACTTTCTCTCCTCCCTTAATTGGCGCGCACGAGTTACTGTCTCTCCTCCCTTCACTGCTGGTGTACACGAGTCACTTTTTCCTCCTTTCACCGCCTGTTTTTCGTTCCTCAAGCTGCCGTCCTGTTTAGTGGCAATCCAAGTGTTGTGTGTGAATGAGGTGGGTATATTGCAGAAGTGTGCCTTGGCAGTGCATAAACACGTTTGGCAGATGAGTTTCCTTCTTAGGGTCCCTTGTATTTGTTAGCCGCCACGAGCTAACCACTAGCCGCCGTGTGCTAACCGTTAGCCGCTAGCGCTAATCGCTAATGCTAATTGTTGGCACCTTTGGCTACATGGTGGAGGCTGAATTTTGTTTGTTGTCAATTCACTTATCTAAGTTGTTAGTTATTTTCCTGCTTAATGTGTATGCTCATTATTGTGAATGATTGGCATTGTATGCATTATGTAAGCAGTGTATTTCATTTATATTATATTTAATGTTGTTCCTGTTAATTTAGATATGTTTATAATACAGTACATATTTGTAGGTTACATATATTATGTTACTGACATGTTATATGGTTATATTGCACTCACAGAAACCACAATACAACAAAATAAATAAATCTCATACTCCTTTCATCATCATTAAAGGAAACAAATAAATCCTGAACATCCCCTTTTGATTCTCTGATCGGAGTCACAACTCCATAGCGTCGCCGGCTTTATACCACACACCCACAGAGGGATCCCCAGTCAAATTAGCCCTCTTTTTCAGTTATAATTATTATTATATAATATTGTTTTTTTTGTTTTTTTTTCTTTTGTTCCTTGAAGAATCCAAAAAGGGTTATTTGATTGTGGCTTTCTGAAAAAAAAAATATATATATATTTTTTTACATTTAGGCACTCCTGCAATCGTCACACTTTTTCAGTTACAAACTGACCCCGGCCCCTCATCAGAGAAGGGAAAAGTTATGTGGCCCCCACAGGAAAAAGTTTGGGGACCCCTGATGTAAAGCATAAACTCCGGAAAGAATGGGAATATTGCAAGGGATTTTTTGGTTTGGGGGCAGGTTGCCAATGATGGATGGCAAACAAACATGTTTTATTATTATAATAATGATAATTAACTCATTCACTCCCAGCCATTTTCACCAGAGCAAGGCCCTTCGCTCTGGATTTTGGATTTTGACTGATTTTGCAAGGCCTACAGAAAATTCTGTTCTATTGCTATATAAACATGGAAACCAACCAAAATAAATATTAGACTCTCTTCTTTCAGCAGAAAAAAGTAAGTTCACATCTTTTTCCATTCTTTAGAAATCAGCATTAGAAAATAGCTTAGTTTGAGCAATTTTCCAATTTCTGATGAAAAAACAGAGAAAAGGAGCTTTTTGTAAACACATACATTTCAAACATAACTTTATGATTTTAACACAACTATTTTTTGCATTAGTTACATCCCAAACATCTGAATAATGTTTTCCTTTTACAAAATATCATAATGAACAACACAAATAGAGCTTATGATAGCAAAGTAACAATTTGTTTACACATGACTACTAAGAGATGACGCCGTTGTCGCCGCGTCTGCCGTGTAAACTTTTCCCTCATCGTTGTATGTCTCACAAAGATGGATTATTTTTTAATCTCTGCGGGGTCTGCTTGGCGAGCCTGCTGCACGGTGGTCTCAGTTGTTTTGCTCTGTTGTCCAGCGCCTGGCATTCCAGGCGTCCTCTCGGTTGTTTTGGTCGGTCGTCCGCCGCCTGGCATACTGCCGCCAGCGCTCCGACCGTGCTGCCCGGCCTTTCATTGCTGTTGAATCGGGTTGCGGGTCTTTACAAAATGTGCTACTGCCCTCCAGTGGCCAGTTTTATTGCTTTAAAATGGGTTTGGATCCTTGTTTTTTTGTTTCTCAGATAGATTGCAAGCAATAGATTCTTCTTAAAAAAAAAAGCAAAAGACGTATAAATACGTTTTTGGGACATGAAGCATTTAAAAATAGAACATATTTATACGTTTCTGGGAGCAAATGAGTTAATGATTAAAACAGTTGTAAAAATCCACACATTCAAGTGGTTTTTCATTGGCCGTGTACCACTCGTAGAAGGTATTTTCTCCCTGGAAAAAAAGGTTTGTATTTTTATTCTTATTAACACTTTCTATCCTACTATTTTATGATCATTTACTATTTCAACATACAGTACAGGCTAAAAGTTTGGACACACCTTCTCATTCGTGCGTTTCTTTATTTTCATGACTATTTACATTGTAAATTCACACTGAAGGTGTTTTTTGCACGCTATTGGCATTCTTTCGATGAGCTTCAAGAGGTAGTAGTCACCTGAAATGGTTTTCAATTCACAGGTATGCATGCGCTGGGTTAATTAGTCAAATTTCCTGCTTTTATTAATGGGACTGGGACCTTAATTTGTGTTGCATTGAATGTAGGGCTGTCTCAAACTATTATTATTTCTCCTGATTAGTCTGCAGACTTTTTTAAGGATTAGTCAACTAGTGTAATGATTTTAAAATGAACTTTTATTAATTAATTAATTTATTTATTTATTTTTAAAGCTAATCTTGCAATTAAGTTTTTGTTGATGATTATTAATTCACAAAAACATTTTGGAACACTTAAATTCTTTATTAAAGGACAAATAAACACATAAATAATGATAATAAATCCCAAATAAACAATGAGGTCAAATGCTAATGGCAATAGCTAGTGCAAAAGAATGGAATGTAAACTGATTCAGAAAATTGTGACTTCACTTTTCTTTTTATGTTATCTCTATATTGTTCTCAGCATTAGAGTGAGCACCAATAAATGTAAATAAATGTCAAGTATCGCTGGAGTGAAGTACGTGAAAAAAAACTTAATGATGCACGTTAATACGACGCTATGACGGAGTATTAGGGCCAATAAGAACGAGATTAAAGTTGTAATATTACTACTAGAAACAAAAGTTGCTTTATTACGTAGGGTTACTGTAGCTGTGAGCCGCTACGCATTTTACATACATGGTTCTTTGCTGGGAGCTACGACGAAGCATTAGTATAAATTCTTAAAGTGATAATAGTTTGATGTAGATGAAGCAAAATAATAGGGATTTCCTTATTTGTAAAACCGATTCTAAAACACACGATGCTTTCAATGTTGTGGATTTTAACGGAGGCGACAACGCGCCACATAAAGTACGTAGCTGCGTATTCAGCTACATTAGCTCAACATTAGCCCCTAATACTCTGTCGTACGACCAAGATAAAGGCAACCTAAATAAAAAAATTGTTATATGGACTTATGATCCGCCAGCTTGTTGTCTCCTGTTGTCTTCCAAAATTATACCTGGGTGACGGTGCTTCAGGTGCTCATTCACGGTCGACGTGCTCCCATGGTATGTGGTATACCCTCCTTTTTTTCGTTGCTCACTCTGGTCCGCTTTTTTGGCTTTGTGCTGCTTTCCCTGCTTGAATCCCGAGCGTCAGCCATTCTCAACTTTCCACACATATATTTTTTAACCTTTTACAACCGTCGACGGGATGGTGTGCTCGTCGATGCATTTACGTCAGCGATGACGTCGACTAGTCGAGACAGCTCTAATTGAATGAGGTGTGTCCAAACTTTTGGCCTATACTGTACTGCAGTGAGAAAAGTGATTAAACAAACACAAGAAAGCTAGCGGTATCCTAAAAGGGTTTTTTTTCTCTGCTGCTCCTAATTGACCTGCCCTTTGACCCCAATCAGGTGAAGAGAGTTCACCTGGCTTTGCTGAACTTACAATTGTCCACTAGTTTTAAGAGGTGGTCTGAGCAGAGTCACTGTTTGTCTTGATGAAGGCCTCCACGGCTGAAACATGTTGGCATTTTTTAATTTGTACAAAGCCATGACTGAATATAAAGGCTTTTTATTTTTGTACTTCTTGAGTGCCTCAGTTTTTTGAATTATTAGTTTTGCACCACACTTTTATTGTTGACCGAATGTGTATCCATACACGATAGTCTTCTTTTACCTTAGACTGAGATTGATGTGCTGACTGGTGCCAATTTTTTTCCCCCAAGCAATTTATAGGTACTCCAAAGAAAATGTGCTTTCCTAAGCATAACCATACTATAAGGTTGAGTTGTGTAAAAACAATATACTGACTTGCACCTCTGCATTTCTCTTTTGAATTTTTACCCCTGAAGGCTTGGCTCTACCAGGTCAAAGTTGTAAGACTCATGCGCATGTGTGTGCGTGCATTCAGCTGGTTCTTGTAGTGCTTACAGTGCCCCTTGCCCCTGTCACCATGTGCTGTCATAATCTCCTGAGAACATACAAATACAGATGCCCACATCCATTTTCCATGCTGTGTGCATAGGCCTGAATGACAAGACTGACAGTTTGCCTTGCAGCTAGAGAGAAGGGACATGCTGTCAACATGGACTGTTGCACCTGCTCAGCCCCACCAGGGATGCCAAAATGAGAGAGGGAAAGCAAAATATATGGGGGGAAAAAATGCAGGTTGAGGGAAAGAAGGTATAGGCAGTAAAAAGGGGGCCTGATAATGAAAAAGCAATGAGCAAATGTTTGTGGAGAATTAATCTTAATTGCCCACAGTAAATGCCACATTCCACCTTCATTTTTCTTGAAATCCCAATTTGCCAAGCAACGTTGACGTAATTATCATTTGTCACAAAGAAGGGGAAAACATGCCTGAAAGAAGTTAATTAGTCTAACAAGTCTCTCTGTCCCCAACAGATCACTTTTAATATTTTCAACAATTAGTGTTCTTTTTTTCCCTCCCTTTGGGGATCCTAATTGTGTTTATATGGTGAGGGATTTTTCTGAGCTGCTGCTTTATATTATTCGGAAAAGCTAACCTCTATCTTTGTCAAACTTGACATTTGCTTGCCATACTTTTTCCTCTCCATCCTTTTCCTGTTAATTAATGGACTATTTGTGTAGACAAAAGTGCCAATAGAAACTGACAAAACATCCATTTATTGAGTTCAGTCATTTGAATTCTTTCTATTTGTCTGTCTGCATATTTATTTCAGTGTTATTATTAAAAAGTGTCCAATCAGTCACCCCATCTTGAAAATATTGATTTTAAATGCAAGTTAACACAAACATCATGCATCTATTTTTTACTTATTCCAATTTAAACTGATGCGCTTTCACCGACTGTCCTCAGTCCCCTTTCATTTTAATAGAAATAAGATGTTTACACAATAGCAGTCTGAAGCAAAAATGCAAAAGTAACATTTTGTTGTGAAAATAATATAATGATAATAATTCCACGTTAAATGACCGACCTGTGTGGGAAAATCTCTGTTCACTCATTCCATAAAACTTCAAATTTGCCAATATTGTATGCATGCCCAGTGCGTCCTACATGTAATCTATTTCAAGAACGATTCACAAACATCCAAATTCCAATTATTGAATTATACCAGGTAAAGCGGAAATAAAACACAGTCAGCGCGGTCTTCAGGACGCAATGAGGAACGGACCGAGAGTAAATATCTTGTTCAACTCATGCCGCTAGATTAAAAAAAAACAATAATACCTAACTGCGGCCGTCAGCCGCTACAAACAGCGCCCAGTTGCTAGTTGCTACAAACATACATATGGCTATGGTAGATATCACATATATCTAGAACTAGATGTGAAATGACAGACGGCGGCCTTGTTAGATCATAAACCAAGAACTACATGCGAAATGACAGACTTTCCCGTGCTAGTAAACAGGCGCCATCTTAAAGCAATAGACTTCTCTAGAAGGCTCTGTTGTAACGAACCTAATTACTTTTTATCTTACAAAAAAAAAAATAAAAATAAAAAATAAAAACAAAACGGCAAAATCTTAACTTGAATCTATCTTTAAATGATGAAACAGTTTTAAAACTTTCACGTCGAAAGTAGACAGAAGGGAAATTATGGAATAACGGGAGCAATTTTAACAACTTTAACAGTTGAGTCACAACATTAATTGAATTTAGTTTAAAGCTGCCGATACAAAATGGGGACTTGAGTATTTTATTTACTGTTTTTAACAGTTAACTTGATACTGAAATAGTAGTTTGTTTAGCCTGAGAGGGTTTTTGAACAATTTTGGAACTAGTGTACAAAAAATTAAAAGCTAGCTTGTGGTGCATCAATAATCGATTTATAATCGAATTGGGGCCTCTGAATCGTAATCGAATCGTTAGGTGCCCAAAGATTCACACCCCTATGCATTACGTGTCCCATGATCACCCTGGGCTTGAGCAGCCAATGGCATTGGACTTGGCGGGATCTAAGTAGCACATCTAGGTTGCTATTTGATGATATCTAGTGCGAAGTGTGCGAGTGTTTTCGGAGCATTTAAAAACATACGCAGCAAAAGTCACGTCTGCTCATTACTGCACAACACCAGCATTTGACCGGCAATGCACAAAGGAGTATAACAAAACTTTTTTTTTTTTAAATAATTAAAGATAATAATTAAAGATTTGTCTGCGAGCCAGATGCATCCTTCAAAAGAGGCAGATCTGGCTCGCGAGCCATAGGTTCCTGACCCCTATGCTAGGGGAAAGTAGCGTGTTACACGAAGCCATGTGATGAAATGGCTTGTGACGACATCAGTATCTTCGTCCCCCTCACTAGGAAAACTATATTTGAGCATTACTGCCACCTACTGTTCTGGAGTGTGAGTGGCAGATGCCACCCAAAAACTGATACTTTTTCCACCCTATAGATGGCGACGACAGGGTAGAGTGTCGTTTTCAGATTTTTGCACTTTCAGCCCTCCAAAATGCCTTCTCTGTCTCAACATAAACTAATGGACATCTGGGAAAGTTAATTCAGCATTTTTTTTTTTTTTTTGTTCATGCTCTTCGTACTGTCCCATACATTACATTTTGAGCTGACCTTGCCATCCCTTAGAAGGCTGGTCGAAGAAATAGGTTGTAAAAGTGACAAATTCCTCCTTGACTTTATTTAGCAAAGACCTTTAATAAAGTACTCTACAGGGTAATATTACACATTCTCTTTGATCAAAGCCTTCACAAATGGAACCAGACCCTTTTGGTGTGTGTTTGAGCAAGAACCTGTGTGTGTGCAATAATATTCCGCCCACAATGATATGCTATTTGCCTATGACATGCTTGTCTCTACTTTTAGTGTTGTACAGCAGAGTTCTATAGAAATGTTTACTTGTGCTCAGTCTGTCAAGGTTACACAACAGAGACTTATTGAAAACACATGCACATGTATGCCCTCGCAAATCTTCAAACGCAGATTAGTGCCATGACTTCATGTGGAACCTGTTTTTCTCTGATTGTGATCTATGTCGTGACACATTGCTCCTTCATTGTATTGCCCCTGTAGCTTTTGATAACTACTGTAGGTAAAATATGAAATAGATGGCAGAGAAAGAGGTATGTGTGGGGTTGGTGAAACATCAAGATGACAGCATCCTGAAAAGAGGTCCAAGTCGGACTGGGTGCTTTGAAATTTGTAAGGAAATATGTCTTTCACATTGGTTGATATTGATAATTGTTGAGGGTGTAATTATGCATCTATCTGGGTCGATAAATTAGTTTGCTCAAATCATTTGAAACTCAAAACATTGATCATCCTACAAATATGTCGTTTTGTTAAAAGGAATGGCCTTCATTCAAATGTCTCAAATGTTTCAGCAACAAAATTGTTAAAAATGATGAAATTGCTAAGTACCTTTTATTGCTTCAGGTGAAAGGTAACTTATTGTATTAAATGTGTACATAACCGTATTCAATCCATCGAAGACCCTTGAATCAAACCAAATCATGGTAGACTGTAATATTAGCTAATATCACTTTATCCAAAGAATCAATATCCCATTGTATTGTTATGACCCTGCTGATTTACACCCATATTATTCATTTTGCTGGACTTTGCAGTGACGGCAACTAGAGGTGTGCGAAATTTCCGATTCTTAGATTATTCGCAATTCGGCCGTGGAAGATTCAAGAACGATTCACAAACATCCAATTTCCGATTATTGAATGAAACCAGGTAAAGTGGAAATAAAACACAGTCAGCGCGCTCTTCAGGATGCAATGAGGAACGGACCGAGAGTAAATATGTTCAACTCATGCCGCTAGATTAAAAAAAAAAAAAAAAAAAAAAAAAACAATAATACCTAACTGCGGCCGTCAGCCGCTACAAACAGCACCCACTTGCTAGTAGCTACAAACATACGGCCACATAGGGCTATGGTAGATATCACATATATATCTAGAACTAAATGTGAAATGACAGACGATGGCCGTGGTGCATCGATAATCATTTAATAATCGATTCGGAGTCTTTGAATCGTAATCGAATCGTTAGGTGCCCAAAGATTCCTACCTCTCACGGCAACCCTGCATAGTTTAGACAGAATCGGTCCTCAAACTCTTGCCTAACATAAAATATCCCAAATACTAGCAAACTATTTCCTTTCCTGCAGTCATTACCATATTTTTGGTAATGACAAAAAAAAAAAAAAATGATGACATAACCAAGTTTGCATGTTAGTTGTGGTGCATACTCAGGATTTTATTCCTTAGTTGATTTTTTTTGGATGTTTTGTTGTTGAACATATTCTATATTGATATTGAACACATGTCTATTGTGATACATCTTTATATTAATTCATTGTCTAGCCCTAGTTTCAAATATATGATATTTTATCTATAATATTTTTTGCACTCACTGTAAAAATAAAAATATGATATACCACCCAGCTATTATTATTATTATTTTTGCTAATTCAGTGTTACTTTATTTTTATCCACACAATAATTGTTAAGACGCCTCCATTTTGTGGAAGAAATGTCAACATGGAGCCAAAGGGGGAAAAAAAATAACAAAACTTATTTGACAGCTACTGAACAGAGATCTTGAGTAAGTTATTTCACGCATCAGGACTGGGTTTTAATACAAAATCTCAGATATTCTGTCACAGTACTAATTTGTATTGCCTCAGATTCTTCTGTACCTGAGTTTGATTTGAGTAAAAACATGAAGAATGGCACCAGTTGTCCAATTGTTCCCAGTCGACAAGTCTACGTGCCTCGGCCAAAAAAAGCGTAAAAGTTTATGATGAATGAAGCCTCATTTGTCTTATTGTTTGTTTCTCTATCCCTGATTGCTCAGCCAAACTAATTTTTAGACATTGGAAGCATGCTTAAACAAAATCATTACAATCTATATGGAAATTTAGGCACATTTCTCAAGCTATTGACAAAAACAGGTTTAACTTTTGTTACTTTTTTTCTGCTTGTGCTATCAGAGGAATTCCTTCCTGGTTCAGATTCAGCTTCCATTTCCATAAACACAAAAACACAAGGGACAGATGAATGATCCAGCCAGAAGTTATTTATCTCGCTGATGTTGTGGATGTCATGTGGCTGGCTGTTGCTTTCACCCTTTCCATTTAAATCCCTGTTTATCACAGAGTTGCATGCACAATCCTAAAATAGCCAAATAACTCGGCCAATATCAGGAGGATTAATTCCCTTTGCCGTGAGAGACGCAAACTTCATTGGTTTTCTTCATTAGGCACTTCAGTTTTTCATTAAACCAGCTGTGAAGAGATTATCGCTCACTGTGCATGTACACGTGTTTGCATGTTAACACAATTTTAAATCTTGCAGTATTGATTTTGCTTGGTACTTTCAATGCTGCAGTTGTATGAATTAACAGGTTATTTATATGTCAAAGGAAACTGAACGTCTGTTTCATATTGAGGGTGGACAAAAATGTTTTTTAAATTTATTCAAACCTTTAAAATTGAGGATTATAAAACTTTAATCATAGACTACGTAATGTATTGACGTGACACATTTCCATTCACTGCGTCACGCCTTCCCGAAGGAGGCCGTTCAACACTCTGCTTCATTTATTAGCGGTGGGTTACATGCATCGATCTAGCACTGGCTTTAGGTTGAAAAAGTACGAAAGCTGGAAGGATGTCTCAGGAGTGATTTGTTTGAGGATTTAAGGTAATTACCGTATTTTTCGTACTATAAGTCGCAGTTTTTTTCATAGTTTGGCAGAGGGTGCGTTTTATACTCTGGAGCGACTTATGTGGGATTATTTACGGTTGGGTCGGGCCAACTTCTATCTCACTAACTTTTTTTTTTAAATAAATATATATTCATATATTTATACTACAACGATGTATGGATGTTAAATAAAATAAATAATTTGGATAAAACAGAGAAAACGCTGTGCATGCCTGCGCACGTGAACGCAGTGGCCCCACTCTCTTTTCAATCTTCCCCTCCGCGCGCATCCTGGTATTTCCTTTTCGATTTGGAGCACCTGTAGGAGTGAAAAACAAACTAAAGACAGGGGAATTGAAAAGCAAGCAACTGCGGTAGGAGTGGGTTATGGAAAGAATTCAAATTGATTGTTGAAGATACGGAAACCTGTGTCGGCTTCGCTGAATGTAAACGAATGTGGCACTTTGGTCTCATACGAGAAATATATTTAACAAACTTTCCCAGCGTTATTTCGTTGTGTAAATGCATTTATAATGATCATAAAAATATGTAGACTTTTTAAACATTGAGAAAACTTGTGTTTTTTTTTTGGGGGGGGGGGGGGGGGTTCTGCTACCTTGAGGTGATTCAAATTACTGTCAAATCCACTAACCGCCTGCTAGAACTGACACGCAAATATAAAAGATATAAATGTTTATTGATTATCTAGCTTACAGTGTTGTTTAACTGGGAGAATTCGTTGCAAAGGACAGGCTTTAATTTGTTATCATTGTGCACATTAGCACTGGCATCGTCACAAACTAGATCACACAAAACGCAACCGCGCATCGCAAATAAAACATAAAATTTTGGGGGGGTTTTCGGGCTCGTGACTACAAATAAAAGATTAAATTTCGGGTTTTTTCGGCCTCAGCCAAGCAAATCCAGTTAATTGATCGGGCTCGGGCCACGTCGGGCTTTAATACCCGCGGTCCGGTCGGGTTGGGCTGGATTTTTTTACACCCGATCAAACTTCTAGCGTCATGTAACGTTAGCATACCGTACACCTATTCAGCCTGTTGTTCTCTATTGTATTTTAAATTGCCTTTCAAGATGACATGTCTGTTCTTGGTGCTGGATTCTATCTAAAACATTCCACCCAAAAAAATGCGACTTGTACTCCGGTGCGATTTATATGTTTTTTTCCTTTTCATTGCACATTTTTTGGCTGGTGCGACTTATACTCAGGTGCGATGTATAGTCCGAAAAATAGGGTATTATATTTTTGGTAATATGCATGCATTTTGAAACATTGTGAAAAAAATCTATGGGAGAAATTAGCCGCTATGGCATTGGCAATATTTACATAGAATAAATGCTACCTGCACATTTTTTTTGCTTTTAACCAGGAATCAAAACTGTTTTACATTCATATCTATAAAGAATTCAGGGATTTAAGCATTTATTCACAAGAATTTTCAATGGAAAAAGCTCTTTGTTTACATATGGAGGCTGCTAATTTCCTTACTGACTAGCCTCATAGTTTGCAATATTTAAATAAAATAAATACTACCTGCACGTTTTTTATGCTTTCAACCAAAAATCGAGACTTTTTTTACGTCCATATCTTTAAAGAATTTAGGGATATAAGCATTTATTCACAAGAATTTTCAACGGAAAAAGCTCTTTGTTTACATATGGCGGCCGCTAATTTCCTTACTGACTAGCCTCATAGTTTGCAATATTTATGTAAAATAAATGCTACCTGCAAGTTTTTTTTTTGTTTTGTTTTGTTTTAATCAAGAATCTGGACTGTTTTACATCCATATCTATAAAGAATGAATGGTTTAAAGCATTTATTCACAAACATTTTTAAAGGAAACAGCTCTTTGTTTACATATGGCGGCCGCTAATTTCCTTACTGACTAGCCTCATAGTTTGTTGCCTGGCTCTGCCAGACTATTCTCCCTGTATTTTTCAAACACTGAGAGAAATAGTCTGGGAACCAACCCATTAACGGCCTTTTCGAGCAGGTACAAAATCAATCGACAAATCAGATTCGTTTATTTGCGTGACGTGTTCTTCACGAGCAACGTCACTCTTGCGCGCCGAAAGTCGTCTCCTCAACACAGATGGTCAACGGGATAACCGAGAACATGTTCCAATCCGCGGTAAATTCTGTTTTAAATTACCAAAAACACATCGACACGAGTCATTGACAACAGTCTGTCTCGCGCTAGCCATGTTGAATAAACTCCGCTCTCTTCGTATGTTTACTTCCGCGCGCAAGTCCCTCGTCCTTCCGTCGTCAGTTAATAACGTCACGTCTGCCCGTCGCTGATTGGTCCACTCCGCTGTCTGTTCGCTGTGGCTTGCTCCGCCCTGGAAATTGTATCCGTGGGAATGGTGGCCAGACTCAATAGCTGGAACAGCGTTGAGTCTGGTGTACCAGGCAACATAGTTTGCATTATTTACATAAAATAAATGCTACCTGCACGCCTTTAAAAAAAAATTTTTGTTTTTGTTTTTTTTTTTTTTGCTTTTAACCAATAATCGAGACTGTTTTTCGTCAATATTTGTAAAGAATTCAGGGATTTAAGCATTTATTCACAAGAATCTTCAACCGAAAAAGCTCTTTGTCTGTGTTTCCACTCGGTCAGCTTTGACAGAGATAGGCGCCCTATGAATCAGCCCCGCGCCCCTGTCCCGTCAATACATTATGAAGTCTATGCTTTCATTCTCACAGCTGTTTCCCGGAGCAGGTTTTCAATTACTAAAAGGGATTCTCCAGCCAAGATGGTTTATTTTTCACCAAGAAACTTGCTTTATGTATTTTTTCCTCTGGAAAATTAATATTGCATTCAATTTTAATATCATCATGCCAGTTTAGCACAATCTGTAAATTATGACCCTTCCCCACCCACACACAATAGTCTTGTGGTCCACTGATGTAACTTTAGCAAAGTCACTGGAGACGATTTTTATACTGGAAAAGGTGTAGCTTACATTGCCTATAATATAAGAAAATTGTGATATACTGTCAACAAAATTTATGACACTTATTCCAACTAAGGCAACATAGTTTTACTATCAGAAAAATAATAAATTGGGAAGTGAGCAGGTGCCCCTGCGACAGCTCTATATCCAGTCGTAGGAATATGCACAATCACACATTGCTTCTTGGCCGTGCTGGGCAAGTACCTCATAACGGATGCAGTCTTCAGTATTTTTGCAACTTCCTACTGTTATTCTGAGTTATGAAGAAAGTGTTCCCAAGTCAATAGCATTATTCATAAAATTACATGTAGAAATATAGGTAGTGATATATATATGTGGGTGTTCGGCTAATCTTCGTCTGTGTGATAGAGCACCAACAGTCTGCTATCTCCTTTTGTCTGCTGAGTTGGCAGACATCAACTCCCCATACCTGCACTTACTGTGTGGATGTACAATAAAAATGAGCATTGAGTTGGATATTTTAATAAATATAGTACTACAGTAGATTAATCAGACATCTTACCATGTAATTTTCAAGATGTACTTTACTTTTAATCATACAAATGTACATAATAGCTGAGCTTTTATAAAAAAACAAAAAGAAAAATGTGACCTTAAGCAATTGTATTTTATCTGTCATTAAAAGTATTCTTAGATGCATCCGGCATTTTACTCAGAGAAGGTAATCAATTCAGCTTTCTTTACGTGTGCAGTTTGGAGCGCTGATAAACCCGCAGGTCTTATTCTGTGACACTTCCTACTTTTGCTACTGATCCTCTACCTGAAAATATAAAGAATTGCATTATCAAGCCCTTTTTCCATGTCTGGTAACGGGAGGCGAGTCCACACTTTCAAACTTTCAAGAGATTATTGCCTGTGCACAAACCCACACATAAACAGTATGAACGAATAGAGCTGCTGCAGTTTCTCTACTGTACAGCTTTGTTCTCTTGATAGCCGAGTTAATAAAGTGGGACACAGCAGGAGGGAAAAGTGATGTACTAAATATGAGTGCAGGTGTGTGTTTGTGTGTTTCTTTGTAAGAAAGAAATGTGGCAGCAGAGTTATTTGAAGCTCTTAACTTTCATGATCACTCTATGCTTTATTAAGTAGACAATTTGTAGATTACTGTAACTCATTCAATCCCAGCCCTTTTCAATTCTGTCATCAGGAAAAAAAAGTTTGATTGCTACATTTTACAGTACTTTAGTAATCCCCTGTACAACATGGATAAATCTTGCAAATGTAGGGTGCTTCTCAAAAACTAACAATAATAAGCTTTTTATGAAAAGAAACAAAGCAGAACAGTGATACTTATATTTTTACTTCCAAGAGAACTCTAACATCTGAAAAGTGGTTTACAGTTGAGAATGTTTTTTGTTGACAAAATAATCACATATTTACTGAGATAGATACAACTCGTGAGACACACAGTGATTTTCTAAAATGCATGTTAGTCACTCGTAATATTTACTAGCTTTACCTATATCGAAAATGAGGCCCTTGTCACATATTGTGTAATGAGGTTGTACTCTGTTGTGTTTTTTCTTATGACACATTTCTACTATCAATCGTAGCAAATACCCTTCCAAACCTATTCATAGACACTGTCAGTTGGAGTGTAAAATGTTTGAACCTTTCCAATTTGAATGAGGAAAAGCAAGTATAAAATGAAGACCATCTGACCATAATAAACATATGTTTCAGTCAAGGTGATTTTTCTCGATGAAATTAATCATGCAAGTTTTGCTGTGACGTGTGACCAGTATACGTTCATTACGTATACAGTTCGTATGTATTATTGCTTTTGGTTTTACATTCATATTCCAACTTGCAACTAAAATGATACCATTATAATTAAACACTGTTGTTAAATAAGTGTAAAAACTTGGATGTTAATGTTTAATATGAATACAAACAGATTAAAGTGCCTGTGACAGCATGAAAAAAAAAATCTTAAATTATTATGTGAATTAGAATCATATTTTGAGACAATTTGACGATATACAACAATTTGGCAAAGCGCAGATGATGAGAAATTAATCTTTTAATCTGCCATTTTGCCTCGCCTGTCATTATAGCGCTCTAGCGTCCCTATCTGGATGATGACGTCGGCAGGGTAACGACTTCATCTGATTTAGAATTCAGCCCATTGAGGGGGAAGATTTAGAACGAGGAAAATGCCACAGAGAGCAGCAAAAGACTGTCATGATTGTTTCGGTCTCTCAACTCCAATATTTTCACAGGATATTCTTTTTATTTGAGTATTTTCCCCATATTGCTAATGACAAATAAGTCTTGTGCTAAATCGGGTATGAAGTATTAAAAATACATTTATTCAGTACGACAGGGCAAAATTAATGTACAAAGGTCAAAACTGCCAACTTCTTCCTCTCCCGAACGGTATTTTATACACCCAGAATTAGTCCGTCTTTTGTCATTTCCCTGCCCCGGCTTCGGAGACTGGGGAAAGAGCGTAAATAAAACAGGAGGCGTGACAGCTAGCCGACATGCTTACTCGAACCGAGCAGTTTAGCCAAGTCTTATTCTTGCGTTCGAAAACTAAAAATCACACAAAACTGCCCCAACTCATGTCACACACACACGGCGGCGGGGTTGATTGTCTTCACCGATCGGCCAGCCCCCGGCGGCGAGCAAGTTACAGCTTGTCATTCTGCTGCGGCTCCTGCGGGCAGGGAGAGAGGGGAATGAACGCATTCTCGGTGGACAAACCGGCCGACGTGCGAGCGGGGGGCTGCCCGAGCCGAGGATAGTGTTCTATTGGCGACCACATGAAGAGGACCGAGGGCGTGAAAGTGACCATGGTGTGTGACAAGGAACTTTTTGAAACCCAAAAAGGCTCACACGCCTATCCCTGGTGAAGCAACAAAAGGCTGCAGCACATTGGGCTGGCGAGATGCAAAAAATAAACGAAATAATACGCAAAATCAGCTGAATCCGCAGTCGTTCTGCATACTGTAGTATTGGCTGTATACTGAAGATCATTAGCCCGCTGATGTCACATTAGCATTCTTTGTCAATCCAGGAAGTCAACTCATTTTAATAGCAGGGCATTTAAAAAATTTAATGAATCGATATCATTGAATATGAATCGCTTCCACACACATCCAAGCTGTCAATTTCATTCAGGAGCATTAAATACTCCGTGAAATATGAAATAAATATGCTTTTTGCTGTCATTGGCACTTTAAACCAAACAAAATGAATAATTTAATAATAGGTTATTTTTTCTTTAATAGATTTGACCCCTATTCGTTTCTTTGTCCATCTTATTTATATTATTTTACTTGGTTAGCAATCCACATTTTATCTTGATTGATGTGTTTTAGCTTGTGGTGCTGAAAGAATGTTAATTGGCTGTTTTCAGCTAATAAATAGCTTTAATTATCAGACCTGGTTAGATAAGGCAATGATAGGATAGAGAAAAGTCAAAGTGCATTGCAGAGTTGTATTGAATTTTTTCGGGTTTGGTGTTATCATGTTGGAGCCTGACCAATTAAGGTTATGCCGATAGTTCTTTGGCTCTCTGTGAGGTAATATGGGAAAACAATTTTAGTCTGTTCAGTCGTCAAAATAATATTACAGGGAAACACAACCAAGACTATTGTTTCATATTTTGGACGTTAACTCTTAAATATGTGAATTTACAAAGTATAATGAATGTATTGATAACCATGCCTTAACTTTGTCAGAAATTTAAATAATACATTCTTTTTGCACCTGTCCTTACATTATTTCTTTCAAGTTGAATACACTATTCTTCAGCATGTGTTAGAAAATCTAGACACATTATCAATGATTGTTCTTTATATATATATATATAAACAGCCTCTCCACATGTATTTCTTTGTCTCTTTGTTTCTTCTTTGCTGCAGCTCATCTCTGAGTGTAGATATATAAGAGCCCAGACTTGTTGAAGCAGCCTGTTTGAAGGTTTGCCAATAGGGGGGTGGGGGGTGGACGTCGAGCTCTTTTAAACAGCAAAGCAGCATCAGGGATTTTTTCTTTTCTTTGACAAGAGCAGCTTAGTTTTTCATCCTTGGTTGTATTTCATGCCATCAGAAAGGTAAATAAAGGTGAACGGGTGCAGGTGCGGTTCAGCCTCTGCTTTTGTTCCACTCACTCATTCAGGGATGCAGGCTTTATAATACTGCAATTAATGAAACTGTTATCTGATTTGATTTATTTTTTAAATTGCATTTGTGTACTGACAGTTATAGGAATTATAACTTGTCAATGTCTTCCATTGTTGGATAATTTGGTTGTTTTTGTCATATAACCTGGAGAAATAATGCTGCATTCGAGGAAGGTGGGAAATCGGACTTATCCCACTCGGATTGTACTAGTTGTGACCTCAAAGCGTTCCAAGCCAATGTAAACAGCAAATATGGCTGATCGCGACAAGTTGTTTTTGAAATTTTGGCCATCAAAGGCATTTTGACCTTCAGCAAACCTGCCTTCTGGTAAGCGATCAAAAACGAACGCTCAGGTAGATAACACACACAGAGTAAACTGCCTTCTCAAAGTCAATATAAAAAACATCATAAATTCTTTAAACTAATTCACTGTATGAGGAAAAAATACATAGGACAGATACGTATATTGGTATAATTTGCTTTATTTCTATAAATAAATGAATTTTTTTTTTTGTACAAATCATTGGATAACTTCATGCAAAGACATAGCAGCTTCTTCACGCAAAGTCAATAAAAATATAGTGTTACGGGTAGTTGTGTTGACTAATTAAATTAATATAAGAGTGAATGGATACAGATAAATTAGGGCTGTCAAAATGATCGTGTTAACGGGCGGTAATTAATTTTTTAAATTAGTCACGTTAAAATATTGGACGCATTTACCGCACTTGCTCCGCTCAAACATATTAAAATGACACCAGAGTGTAATGTCCACTTGTTGCATGTGTTTTTTTGGTGTTTTGTCGCCCTCTGCTGGCGCTTGGGTGCGACTGATTTTATGGGTTTCAGCACCATGAGCATTGTGTAATTATAGACATCAACAATGGTGAGCTACTAGTTTATTTTTTGATTGAAAATTTTACAAATTTTATTAAAACAAAAACATTAAGAGGGGTTTCAATATAAAATTTCTATAACTTGTACTAACATTTATTTTTTAAGAACTACAAGTCTTTCTATCCATGGATCGCTTTACCAGAATGTTAATAATGTTAATGCCATTTTGTTGATTTGTTATAATAAACAAATACAGTACTTATGTACCATATGTTGAATGTATATATCCGTCTTATCTTTCCATTCCAACAATAATTTACAGAAAAATATGGCATATTTTATTGATGGTTTGAATTGCGATTATTTATGATAAATTAATTTTTAAGCTGTAATTAACTCGATTAAAAATTTTAATCGTTTGACAGCCCTAGGATAAATATATATATATTTTTTATAATAGTCTAATTTATGTTTTGCCATTGACGGTTTGCTTTTCGACGCCTAGCGACGTTTTGTCGAGTGATGTCGTTGTACTTTTTTTCTGACCTCACGACTAGGACTTCCAAGTTCGAGTGGCGTTCCAATGATATTTTTCCTGGTCAGAGGTTTGAAAACTCTGACTTCCCACCTTCCTCGAATGCAGCATAAGAACTCCTCTTTGTTAGCTACGTAAGCTACATAACTAGAAATGACTACCTTTACTGGTAGGGTTATATTTTAATATGTACCAAATTAGAAAAAATACAATTATACAAAATGATAAATAAACGATTCTTTGCCACGTATGGGTCCACTTGAGCAGCTTCCTGCAGTGTTTCTTAAATTTACGAATTAAAACTAGAGTTTCTTTACCTTTTTAATGTATTATTCTCCATCATCTTATCCTTTTTACACATTTAACATTTGCTTTGAAAATACATTTGAAGTCATTAAACAGATCAACTGCTAAAACTTTCTCTTTTTTTCATCATTTTTTTCTTTTTTGTCACTTCCTCGAGAATCCATCCCTCTCATCTAGTGCTGTCATACTGCTAACACTATTGGGTCCATTAAAAGGTAAAAGCAGCAGCCTACAGGCTTGTCAGACAACGTGATGACATGAGGCTCCTATTGAATGAAAGTGGAGATCAAAGTACTGGCCACCTGTGTGCAAGTGCAAGTAGCTTTACCGTCCTCTGCACTGTCTGCAGCTCATAAATTTGAAATTAAATTGTAATCATGTCATTTTTATTATTACTATTTTATCAGATCATCTTTTGCTATTTTTTTTTTTTCCAGATGACATCAACTATCCTCTGATCGACTCTAGCTAACTGTGCTGGTATTTGTTAAAATTAATGCACCACTATTTCCCATGACACCCGACCTAATTTTCCATATACAATATTTCACTTATTCATACACCATGCATGTGGTTAAACATACTGAGTATGAGGTATGTGTCTTTAAAATCTCTTGTTTGCACCTCCCTTCAGAGATGTTAACACAGTCGCGAACTTACACCACCTTCCTGCAGAGACGTTAAAAAAGAGGAAGGAAAATTTACAGGTTGAAGTGATGTGTTTTTCTTCTCTAAACTAATTTCCTCTAAACTACTACAATAACAAATCGTCAAATGCTCCCATCTTAGACTGTGAATGGAAACCTACTACCACATTTTTTTTTTTTTTTTTTTAAGTACACGAAAGTGGTTGTTGTCATGTGTAATCATTGCTTTCACCAAAACACGTTTTTGTACATGCATTTCGATGTCCATACTCTGAGGCATACTGCAAGGCCTCATTGTAATTGCATTGTTTGGAGAGTGTTTTTTGATTAAGACAAAACACCACTGACAAGGTCCTAAAGCTAACACTGAACTAAAACAACCGGTAGAATTAATTTGCCAACTGAGGGGTAAACACTGCGAGTTATAGGTGTATAGACGCATCACCTGTTTTTTTTTCCTCTGGGTAAAGGAAAGACACTTGTTTTTTGATGACGCACCAGACAATTATTTGGCATATCACGTCTAATAGAGCGGATGCTAGTCATCTGCCAAATTAAACTTCAATTCATACCATTCACTGAATGTGTCATCATATATTTATGATTAATCATTCGGCCAATATAAAAACAAACTGCCGTTACTCCCAACGGTTAAGCTCCATGTGGCTTCTCCGACTACAGCAATGTAACTTGATTTTGGAAAAGGGACCCAAACACCAAAATAATAATAATAATTTATCATTTTAATTCTGTTGTTGGCACGCACACGGATAAGGGCTTCCTTATTCTTTACTTCACACGGTTCAGAACTACGAAACACAGCATGTTGAACCTCTCATAAACTGAAGACCCCTGTGTAACATTGCCAATAGCGCCAAAGCACATGGTGTAACTTATACTTGCATCCATGACCGATGTACAGTACGGGATGTGATGAAGCTGTGAATGTTATGTATATTATTACATTATTGTTATTCTATTTCTAATATATTAGTTAACAACCTTTTTAATAACATTTTCTGCCAAGCATGGATAAAAGCATGGAGGGCTTTTGGAGGACAGAGGCTAGTTTGTTAATCTAATGTTGTATGAATTCATTTTCACTTTGTGCTGACCTGTTTATGACTATAGGCCCATTGACATTAATGCGTGACGGCTTGTGCTCATTAGGAGGCGAATGTATAGAAGAGCTGGCGAAACCGCCATCAGCTTTTGTCGGCCACATAGGCCACATTCACCACAGGCTAATATGCCAGTTTATATGTTCTGTCTGTGGCCTATATCATATCTGAGAAGATGCAACAAAGGATTCACTGAGACATACAAGGTCACGACATCCTCACAACACATTAAACACCCACAGTGACAGCTTGGACGTTTTTTTTTTTTTTTTTTTTTAAGTGAACCTCGGACTTGAAGCACTGTCGGCTATAATAAGCCACAATTGTTCTCTTTTACTAAAACATGTTATTAGAAACACATATATTATTGCCTTTGATTTAAAAAATCTGTAATATTTAGTACATATGAAGTGTTTCTTCGCAAACGCTTGTTTTTAGCGCAGTTTTTTTTTTTTTGTGCACGTGACAAACTTCTGAGCCTTGTGATCCTAACCACATGATCTCCTTGTTCAATGAATTTTTACACATGTTGTTGTAAAAATGGGTGCTTCGCAAGCACAATGCACTAGCAAAGAGAAGCATGAAATGATCTTAATTTTTTATGGTCTGTGGACAGCATAAAATGGAAACAGTGTGCCAACCAAAAGAACAATGTATTAATGAATTGAGAAGTTTAGAAGTTGTCTGACAAGCATGAGGCATGCAAAAAGACTAGGGCAGGGTGTGCTGTATTTATTTTTTTAGATCATCATTTTCATTTTCATCATCATTTTATTTTCCCAAAATATGTATGCATGTGTGTGAAAAAGAAAAAAAGGCAAACGTGTATGTATATGAGCACACATAAGGCATGTGTAATGTTTATTTTTATGTAAATCCTTCTGTATTTTCTGTGCATGAAAAAAAAGCTACATCCTGAATTAAGAAACAGGTGAGCTCAAACACTAGGTGCAGAACATGATCCAGCCAAAGAGAAGGAAAAAATTGATAATGGGGTACGATAATTTATTGTGGTGTTTCAGTTTTTGGTTTTGGTTACCTAGTTTTTCGGTTTCAGGCGTGTATTCACATTTCCTCACTACATATAGGTCATGTTGTAATAGGAACATTGTCCATATATTGGCCAGTCAGCATTTTTATGCAGTGGTGTGGCTTTTTTCTCGCCTGTAGCTGCTGAGTAGCCATGACACATTAATCTCCTCTCAGCCCTGAGTGAATTTGATATGCTATCCAATCGCATTTATAAGGAACCAGTTCATTTTTATATAATTGATTTATTATTTACTTATACAACGGTTTGAACATATTTAATTCTTTTTTTTTCTCAGTTTTTCACACTCATGGGCAATTTACACATGAATGAATGAAAAATGCAAAAAAAAAAAAAAAAAAAAAAAAAAAGAAAATCCTTAAAACGCAAAATTATGAAAACTCCTTCCGGAGTGGAAATCATGACTACCATCCACTCTGTCATTGCCATCAAAACCGTTGAAAGCCCAAAAATGAGTTTTGGTGGCAGCTGTCTCCAGGGTTGCCAGATCTGAAAGATCTCAAGCCCCATCACACCATATAATTTGTCCATTTCAATGAAAAAAGTTTCTCAAAAGTATCCCAAATTTTATCAACCCGCTCAATGCTTTTCTCTTCTGCCTCCGAGTCTTTAGCGGTAAGCCACTAAAACTGGCAAAACTATTTGTCTCCTGTACTTTGGAACAGGAGCAGAAGCATGCAGAAATCAAGTTTTGATGGTGAACCTTCCTACACACTGGGCACGCATCCTGCACTTTAGTGACTGTGTGTGGGGAAAATTTCCCAACAAAAAGTGTAAAAACAGAATGCCACTTTTGCGTTTTTTGCTTTAGACAGTTTCTGTTTAAATGTGGCATCAAATGTTTCCCATCATCAAACAATTGTAAATGTTTTTTCATACAACACAAGTAACACAAAAAGCAGGACATAAAGAATCCTTCCTGCCTAAGTTAGATTTTTCGAGCAACACCTAATTATGATACTGCCGAACACTGGTGTCCTGGCTCACGCATGGGCACATCGATTAAAGGGATCCTCTATTTTTAAGACAAGTAATTCTTATAAGATAAATGTTACTATGAGTTATCATAATTTGATATTAAAACCCCTCATAATGTTTTTGTTTTAATAAAGTTTATAAAATTATTTTAACTGATATGTCGCCATTCTTGTTACGTCGCAGTGCGTGACGTCACTGGCCCCGATGCTGAAATTCCAGCGTGTCAATAGTTAGCTTCCCCAACATGTCGTCAGTTATACCCTTCCTATTTGAACTAGATCTGAAAAGTGAAGAGCAGGACAGCACTGTCGGTCGTTCACAAGACGAGCTTCAGGGAAAAATGCGTGCAGCAAATACCTGATCAGACAAAAGTTGGGCAAAACTGGTGATGCACTCGCTGCCTCAATGGCAAAAGAGCGACAGAGTGCTATTGGGAACTCGGGTTGGGAGTGAGAGTGTTGGGAACTCCGGTTTTATTAGCAGATATTCAAGGTAAGCATAGTGCGTTTTCAAACATCCCACTATAATTATGTAGATTGTTAGCATCCAGAGCTGTCGTGTGCTAACAGTACAGACCAAAGAGCACACCTTGTGTAATCCATGTCTTGTACATTGTAACGCGTGGTAGCTAGGATACGTGTATAAAAGTACCAAAAAGGGGAAAAGCTTCCACTTATGCACATTTATTCACAAAAAATATTTCCACCTTGACCACTCTTCACTGGGGAGCTCAGCAGTACGCAAACCCGTGTTCCCTGACGAACTCCAACATTGTTGTAAGGTCCACGTCAGTCACTGTCGTTACTGTAACGTGCCATAGTGCTTTAATTATTTAGTATGATTTGGGGAAAACTCCCACGAAGAATAGTCAACAAAAAAGATCGCAATAGTAATCCAAATCCTTGTTTTTTACTCACTCGAAGATCCAGGAATAAGACCGATCCCATGGC
Organism: Corythoichthys intestinalis; assembly: GCF_030265065.1. NCBI lineage: Eukaryota > Metazoa > Chordata > Actinopteri > Syngnathiformes > Syngnathidae > Corythoichthys > Corythoichthys intestinalis. The sequence goes on from NC_080398.1 coordinate 16,704,283, forward strand.
AATGTTCCAGCCGCGATCAGGCCGTCGATTCCACAAAATAGACTGATCCGAAAAGCCTTGGTGGGACTGACGAATCAAAACAATGGACAGATCCGAAACCAATATTGCAGACGCGGTGGGACCTTGCTTGACTGAGGATCCAGGATACATGTTCGGGCGCCAGTTGCAACGCGTGGTGGGCAGGATACGTGCACACAGGGACCAAAAAGGGGGAGAACCTTCCACTTATGCACATTTATTCTCTAAAAATAATAATTCCACCTTGACCACTCACTTCACTCCCCTTGTTTCCATTTGACTGGAAATTACATCCAAAAGCAGCACATCGTGGCGTTTTACTTTGCGAGTTTAGGCAGCAATAAGCAATTGTTGAACACGGTACACATTTGGAAAGATGCCATTGACGTCATCACTGCGAGCCCGCAAACCATGGCGTGAACTAATGGTCAAAATATGTACTAAATATTGCCATTGATTTAACATTTTATGTGTTTCTAACAACATATTTTAGTACAAGAGAAAAATTGTGGTTTATTAGAGCCTACATGTATTTAAGTTAGAGGATCACTTTCAAAGCGATGAGTACTTAGTATTTTCATTTTTACTAAGTCTGGGGGGAGGGGGGGGACCTTACATAGAATGAAGTAAACCAAAAGATCTTGAAAAGGAAGACATCATGCCAGGATTAAAATAAATAAATAAATACAATTTGGAACAAATGTGTACTGTATGAATGTAGTTTAGCTTTACAGTTATCAGAGTGGAAAAATGGTTTGACAAAAGCAAAAGCTTTGAGACTCCAGCAAACCCACAGTGAGAGCCATTAACCACAGTGGCGAAAACATGTGAACTGGAAGCATTTAAATGTGACAAACATGCAAAAACAAAAAGAAATTGGGAAAGGGGCGTGAACACTTTATCACACCGCTGCAGTCCAATTTTTATCGGGACATCTCATTTTTTCACACTTTTGCACATTCTACGTATTTCAAAATGTAATTCATCAGAATGCAATTATGCCATTACAAATGCTTTGGTAGTAATATTTTCATTTATTTTGCTTGCAAGGAAAAAACACAAAAGAGAATGCAAAAAATCATTATCATTTTAAACAAAACTCCAAAAATGCGCCAGACAAAAGTATTGGCACCTTCAGCCTAATACTTGGTAGCACAACCTTTAGACAAAATAACTGCGAACAACCGCTTCCGGTATCCATCACTGAGATTCTTACAATGCTCCGCTGGAATTTTAGACCTGTCTTCTTTGACCAACTGCTCCAGGTCTCTGAGATTTGAAGGGTGCCTTCTCCAAACTGCGATTTTCAGATCTCTCCACAGGTGTTCTATGGGATTCAGATCTGGAGTCATTGCTGGCTACTTTAGAAGTCTCCAGTGCTTTCTCTCAAACCATTTTCTAGTGCTTTTTGAAGTGTGTTTTGGGTCATTGTCCTGCTGGAAGACCCATGACCTCTGAGTGAGACTCCACTTTCTCACACTGGGCCCTACATTATGCTGCAAAGTTTGTTGTTAGTCTTCAGACTTCATAATGCCATGTACACGGTCAAGCAGTCCAGAGCCAGAGGCAGCAAAACAACCCCAAAACATCAGGGAACCTCTACCATGTTTGACTGTGGGGACCGTGTTCTTTTCTTTGAAGGCCTTGTTTTTTTTCCCTGTATACACTATGTTGATGCCTTTTCCCAAAAAGCTCTACTTTTGTCTCATCTGACCAGAGAACATTCTTCCAAAACATATTTGGCTTTTTCAGGTAAGTTTTGGCAAACTCCAGCCTGGGTTTTTTATGTCTCTGGGTCAGAAGTGGGGTCTTCCTTGGTATCCTAACATAGAGTCCCTTTTCATTCAGACACTTACGGAAAGTGCGGGTTGACACTGTTGTACCCTCGGACTGCATTACAGCTTGAACTTGTTTGGGTGTTAGTCGAGGTTCTTTATCCACCATCCGCAAAATCTTTCGTTGAAACTTCTCGTCACACATCTAGGGAGATTAGCCACAGTGCCATGGGCTTTACACTTATAGATGACACTGTGCACGGTAGACACAGGAACATTCAGGTCTTTGGAGATGGACCTGTAGCCTTGAGATTGCCAATGTTTCCTCACAATTTTGTCAGACAGTTTTTTGGTCTTCTTTCTTTTCTCCATGCTCAATGTGGTACACACAAGGAAACGGTCAGAGGTTGAGTCAACTTTAATCCATTAAAACTGGCTGCAAGTGTGATTTAGTCATTGCCACCACCTGTTATGGCCACAGGTAAGTAACAGGTTCTGTTAATTACACAAATTAGAGAAGCATCGCATGATTTTTCAAAGGGTGCCAATACTTTTGTCTGGCGCATTTTTGGAGTTTTGTGTAAAATGGTTAATGAATTTTTTTCCATTCTGTTTTGTGTTTTTTCATTGCAAGCAAAATAAATGAAGATATTACTACAAAAGCATTTGTAATTGCAATCATTCGGAGAGAAATTGAGCATTATCTGACAGAATTGCAGGGGTGCTAGTACTTTTGGCCAGCAATGTATACTGTATCAACGTGAATGAGCCTTTCTGAGGCTGAGTTAGATTTAATCTACAAAGTAATAATTTAAATTTTATTCTAGAAATGAAATACCTACTTTAGAATTTCAAATCAATGTGATTGATCCCAGGCTCATGTCTTAATTTTTACTTTAGGAGTGAGTCTCCATCTTGTTTAGGATTAATAGAAAATTAGGATTAAAACTGCAACTAAGTGAGTAACAGTCATATCAGTGTTGCCATTGATATATTTACGTATTTTAGTTGATTGAATGGAAGAAAAACAGGGATTTTTGATGTATCGTAAGACCCCCAATTTATATAACACATTTAATCCAAATTTCTCAAATCAGAAAAGAGAAACAACTCATAGGAAAATAAACAACAAAAAAATGTTGTTTTGCTATCCCACTAATTAATTCTGAATTTTTTGCTGAAGGCAATCTAACCTTTATGCTGTATTGTACTGAAACACATCGAATCTGTAGATATTTTTTCTTGTTGACCAGGCTAGAAATGCCAACATGTCTCTCTGCATACATTACTATTGTCACCCCAAGCTTACCATATCCCTACTGGAAATAGTTTTACGTGGGTTTCATCCTTCCCATATCTGTGACCTGTAGTTCACGCATATGACCAGTGCTGTCAGGGAATTTCAACCTAATGTTCTCTTCTTGTACACAGTGTCCAAACCAGATAAAACCCTCCAGCTTTGCAGTTGGCTCTAAAACTTTCTCTTTACCAAGCACTCCTCTGTCTCTGCATTTACCAGAAAACATGTCTATTGCCTTTCAACATCTAACTGAAATTATGTCTTGCCATTTTTTTTTACATGGAGAGAAGGACAGACAGAGAAGGACAAACTACGTGATATGTATGTAGTTAATTTACCTGCAAAATTAGACTGGTTGCACCATGCACTATTTGCCAGAAAGGGCGCAATCAACTTAACTTTTAACTTTCACTTTTTCAGTAGTCAAATATATCCCTCTTCCAGGAGAGTGGGGCTCTCCAAATGACTGAGGCTCTACCTGTCTTGTTGGTCAGTTTCACATACATTCATTCCAATGGTTGTGATTTCAACTTTAAGAATAGTTCATAGGCAAATGTACGCATTGCCACACCATGTTTCTATTCGCCATTCTTGAAGTGGCAAGTGCACAGCATGAACATTGATTCTAATTGACAGAATTTTCTTTTATTAACTAAATCTTCCTCTTTCATAAGAGGCACGGGTGAATGCTGAGCCTTGGCATACATGAAAGTAGCGCTTATACGGAAGTGTGACTCATTTATTGCCAATGATGAGAAAACTCCGATCCAAATGTGTGCCATTGATGACTTTTCTCATCAACTGCGTTTTTTTTTTTTTTTTGTTTGTTTTTTTTTTTTTGGTGGGGGCTAATGAATAGATACATGAGACTCATGGCCATTGTGCTGTTGATTTCAAACCGGTGTTCTGCCAAAATATGCTACACGGCGAAACGTCCTACCACTGTCTGCACACGCATGCGCATATCAGTTAAAAGCAGCGAGTACAGTACTTATTATTTTCTTTTAATGAGTCTTTTTTATTTTATTTTATTTCTTTTCCCTTTTAATTGCCTCAAAAAGCTTTTGGTATGTTTTCCTCTAATATCGTTTAAGCATTGTGTTTTCTTGCGGTTGCTTGAAAGCTGAGTGCTTATCTGTTGACCACATTAGTCACGTACTGTATTTAAATCACAGTTATTTGATATTATTATGTTTAAAGGGAACCACAGGTACAAAGACTTGTAGTTCTGAAAAGATAAATTTTAGTAAGAGTTATAATAATATGATATTAAAACCCCTCTTAATGTTTTCGTTTTAATAACATTTGTAAAATATGTATAACTGGTAGGGGTCCTACCAGTTAAACTAATGACGCAATGCACTCTGGGCGGCGACGTCACTGGACCACGCTGCCGGACTTCCACAGCAAAATGAACAGGAAAGACAGGATGAGACGAGAGTAGCGTTCATGTGTCAAGTTTGTTAGTTAGAGTACTCCTCTGCTTCATTACCAGAATATGAGAGTCTTTGATGTCAAAAAATGTTATCAGATCTGCACGGTAAACTATTTTGTGATCCAACTTATTCCAATATTATTATGGCGATAGCATCCAGAGCTATCATTGCTTTACATGTAATTAGGGTATACAGTGAAACACAGCAGTTTGATTATTTTTGCAGATACCCCGTGCATCATAGCACAAGAAAACATTGATGTAGTTTGCCTCTATTGAGACGTCTGATGGGGTCAAATGAAGTCTTACCATATTTTTGTCACGTAAAAGTGCTGTCCAGACTGAATGGCGCCCTCCGGAGGTCAATACATGTACTAAATATTAGATGTTTAAATCAATGGCAATGATATATGTGTTTCTAACAACATATTTTAATAAAAGGGAACAATTGTGGCCTATTAGAACCTACAAGTCTTTAAGACCGAGGTTTCCTTTCAGTATTTTCCGAGGGCGTTTTTTGTATTTTCTTCCTGTATGCAACTTAACAAAACAAGCTGAACGCGCACAGTAGTACTTAGGGTGTCAAATATGGCTTTGATAGGACGTTTTGCCAGTGTAGGATATTTTGGCAGAAAACCGGGTAGCACTTGAATTTTTTACTGTGGCCGCTAGTGGCGTACAAAATTTCCGATTCTTAGATTATTCGCGATTCAGCCGTGGAAGATTCGAGTACGATTCACAAACATCCAAATTCCGATTATTTAATTATACCTGGTAAAGCGGAACTAAAACACAGTCAGCGCGGTCTTCGGGACGCAATGAGGAACGGGCCGAGAGTAAATATCATGTTCAGCTCATGCCGCTAGATTAAAAAAAAAAATAATAATAATACCTGACTATGGCCGACAGTCGCTACAAACAACGGCCAGTTGCGTGTTGCTACAAACATACGGCCTCATAATGCTATGGTAGATATCACATATATATAGAACTAGATGCGAAATGACAGACAACGGCGGCATTAGAACATGTCCTAGTATAAGGAACTACATGCGATATAACAGACTTGCCGGCGTTAGTAAACAGCTGTCATCCTAAAGCAGAAGACTTCTCTGAAAGGCTATTGTAGCGAACCTTCCGAGAGAACCTAATTAACTATTTATCTAAAATAATCCTAAATTGGCAAAATATTGTATGTATGTTGTAAAATGGATCTTTAAATGATGGAACAGTTTTAAAACTTTCACGGAACAGTTTTAAAACTTTCACATGTCGAAAGTAGACAGAAGGGAACTAATGAAATAACGGCAGCATTTGTAACAACTTTAACGGTTGATACACAACATTAAATTAATTGAATGTAGTTTAAAGCTGCTGATACAGAATGGGGACTTCAGTATTTTATTTACTGTTTTGAACTATTAACGTGATACTGAAATAGTAATTTGGTTTAGCCTGAGAGGATTTTTGGAACTAATGTACGAAACATTAAAAGCAGCTAATGGGGGGGGCATCAGTAATCGATTTATTAATCGAATCGTAGCCTCTGAATCGTAATGGAATAGCCCCAAGATTCCCACCTCTAGTGGCCTCTTGATAAAAGCAATCTCAAATAGATGTGAGGGCGAGTAAATTAGAGCGAAACAAAATAACAGAACAAGTTAGAACCATACTTTTCTTTCACCCCGAAGCAAGACCAGAATCCAATCATTCATATGATACCTTGCCTTGAAATATGAGTCAAAATGCTCAAAATAGGCTGGCACTCTTTGTCTTTTCAGAAAATGACAATAAAAGGAAACATAATGGCAGCTTTAAATACCCTTTTTTATTTTATGTTTTACTGTAGATGTTAAATATACGTAGTTTATAGTTTTGAAGAAGGAAATAACATTTTATATATAATATATATATAAAAATAATAACAATAAATATTCATTTTTACATGGTATTCTTGCTCAGAACACGTACACGGGGAAGAAATGCTTTTTGTGAGGTACCACCTTCTAAAGAGTGTGCTGGATGTGTCAACAGAAACAGACTGCTAACCTAAGCAGTCACCCTTACAATACCAGAACTTTAAAATCTGAAATGTTACACTGTGCCAAAGCTCCCCAATTTCGAAAATAATTAAAATTTTACCGTTTGATTATTTTGTTACTTTATTAGCTTCAAGAATGATGTTTTTTTATCCAATACCAATTAGCTGTTCAACCATTTCCGATCATGTGATTGAATGCAATCAACTTTAGTTTTTTTCATGGCCAAGACTCGCAGTGCTCTTTCTACTCTTTCTACCCCTCCCGTGCTTATTCAAGATGGGAGAAGAAAAAAGAAAAGGGACAATGGGTTAATTTCTAAGAGCCCTTTACAAACCACTTCAACGTACAATGTAAATGCCGACTTGTAGAGTATGGAAGTGAGGATAAATACTGGAGGCTCTCTTGACATTGCCATGGATAAAGAAGAATGATGTGATGCAAAAAAACACTGCATGGAGCATGCAAACACAGCCTTGGTGCGTGTGTATTATCATTTTAATCTGTATTTGTCGTGTAAAAGTGGCTTTTCAAAGTCTGTCTGTTATATCTTAATGAAAGCAGACGATAATTATATATATATATATATATATATATATATATCAGGGCTGTCAAAATTATTTTTAATTTTTTTAATTAATCCCGTTAAAATATTTGACGCAATTAACGCACAAATCCCCCGCTCAAACAGATTAAAATGAGAGCACAGTGAAAGGTGGACTTGTTGTGTTTTTCGGAGTTTTGCCGCCCTCTGCTGGCGCTTGGGTGCCACTGATTTTGTAGGCTTCAGCACCCATGAGCATCGTGTAAGTAATTATTGACATCAACAATGGCGGGCTACTAGTTTATTTTTTGATTGAAAATTTTACAAATTTTATTAAAACGAAAACATGAAGAGGGGTTTTGATATAAAATTTCTATAACTTGTCTTTTAAGAACTAAAATCTTTCTATCCATGGATCGCTTTAACAGAATGTTAATAATGGTAATGCCATCCTGTTGATTTATTGTTATAATAAAGAAATACAGTACTTATGTACCGTATGTTGAATGTATATATCCATCTTGTCTCTTATCTTTCCATTCCAACAATAATTTACAGAAAAATATGGCATATTTTATAGATGGTTTGAATTGCGATTAATTACAATTAATTAATTCTTAAGCTGTAATTAACTCGATTAAAATTTTTAATCGTTTGACACCCCTAATATACAGTGGGGAGAACAAGTATTTGATACACAGTCAATGGGAAAACCCATTGGCAGTGTATCAAATACTTGTTCTCCACACTATTTATACATAGAGGATTAATTAGTTTTTTTAATCGCTTCCCTGCAATTCGTTTGGACTGGAATATATGCCCACGATGTGCAGCCTCCACAGGTTAAGAAAGAAAAACAGAAAAAGATATTGTACCCAGAACACTTGTACTATGGGGCTATCTAACATTAAAACAACCATTAACCACATGTATAAGCAATTCACAAAACCATTGTTATATACCATGTTTTTGTTTAGGAAGTGGGGAACATCCAAGAATATTATTGAGTGTGACAAAACCCAACATTGGACCTCTTTAGCAATAATTCAGAAAGGTGCATTTAAAAGGACTTCACAAACTAAAAAAGTGCACCATCAATGTAACAAAAGCTACGAAATATTTTGTCAACTGACAACTAGTTAAACTAGTTACTCTTATATCTTGAGGGGGTCTGTATCGCTTTCACCGGCGCTAATAGACTTTGAGGAGCGCGGCAGGAACCCTGCCACACACACACAAAAAAACTACAAATGTGCTGACTGCTTTACAGCATATGTAACTTCCCCCTTTCCCCATTCATTATAAAGATGGAAGTCGATGCTAACACTTTCGCGCGAATTCTGCAGAGATGGCAGAGCAACAGAGACAAAAAGTTTTGTCTGAGGAGGAAAAAGAAAGGGCGGCTACTAGCGCTGAATGATGTTGGAAAAAACTGACAGTGCAATTTCTGCAGGGTTTGCAATGCGATAATAAAACTCGAATAATTTTCACCCGACTTGAATAGCACTGTTTGGGAACACTTTGGTTGACTCAACTATGACCACATTGTATTCATTAGAGATGTCGATCTGGTCACGTGATCAGAAAATTGGGCTGATCGCGCCATTTTTCAGAGGATTGGAATATGGTGAAAAGTCCCTGTTTTTTAATTAGAAAATATAAATTTAATGTTTTTCTGCTTCATTCTCGTACAGCCTCTCATGCTCCCTCCTGAAAAGTAGTGTGAACAAACTGTTTTTCTTGGTCACCAGTGCAGCAGGCGTTTTGTAAATTTAACGATGATTGACAGGTTTGTATCTTTGATCTGGCCAGACACACCCCTGTAGCTCTACGATCAAAGGCACAAATGTGTTCATCATCATTAAGTTTGGTACACAGTCTGAAGTGTGCTGTGGCAACTCGTTCATTTTGTAAATGAGAGGCTGTTTACGCCAGTGTGAGCGTCAATACAAAAAAAAAAAAAAAAAAAAACATTTTTTTTTTTAGTATTGGGTCTGGACTCAGTATTGGCAGATTCTCAAAATGGGTGACTTGGAATCGGACTTGGGTGCAAAAATATGTGATAAGAATATGAATACAAAAGGGTTTTTTTTTTCTTTTCTGGTCAATCTTATTCATAACACATTCTCAATCTCAGTTATTACTAAAGGAAAGGGTAAACGACAATAGAGTATGCATCAAAGATGATGTTAACACTTTTAACTCAATCAAACATTGGGAGCACGAGATCTAAGCCTTATCCACAGAGCCACCAGGATAGCCCTGTAGTGCAGATACCCCCCCACCCCCCCGGTCCCTTATCAAAACACATACATACATTTCTCTCCTAGTACTAAGACGACTAGAGGCCTAGCCTTCAATTACAATCAGACGTTTACGCTAAATTGACTTTCCTCTGCATGTATGATTTGCTGTCTTCAGGTGAGGCCTTCAGTAATCATAATCATACTGCTATTGCCAAGACATTATTTTCAGCCTCAATTATAGATTAATGTGGATGTATAGATGTGTGCATTATACGTTCACTTACTTATTCTTCAGTTCAGTCTCCCTTAGACACACACTCAGCCCTTAGGCCTCCAGGCTCACATAGACATAATGAACAATCAGCCTGACAATCACAATCTATCCCTGATTGATGCAGCAGTTGCAAACATATAGGTGCTCAGACACTAGAGGCTGGTTCCCAGCAAGCAATACAAATAATCACAGACGCACATCTTTACACACTTCCATCTTCAATGAATAAATAAAACGTGTATAGATTTTCAAATTATTAAACAGCATCTGCATCTTCCTTTCTTTAACCAGTGGTGCTGAGGTGAGTTACACAAGCAGGGTACCCGCGGGTTATTAAAAGTATTAAAAAAGCATTGAATTTAGTTTTCCATTATTAAAGGTATTAAAAGTATTAAATTAGCTGTCGTAAGTCTGGAATTTTTTCACCGTGGTTTTAATTTTTAAGAACATCTCAGTGCAACCTAAAGTATATCCGTGACGTTTTTTTTTTGTTTGTTTTTAATCCGTAACAAAGATGACGCGTAGAATTTTTACAATGCACTGCACCTCGTGCGTGCGCGCCGTTAGCATCATTAGCATCGACATCACAACAGCTGGCAATCGCACAGTACTGTGTGCTAACGCAAGGAACTGCTCAGATGCCTTAGTTGTTATGTTCGACGAAAGCCTCAACAAGAAAACAAAGTCCAAACATTTGGACCAGCATGTGAGGTATTGGATCGGCGAGCAAGTCGCATCCAGATACTTTGGGTCGCAGTTTATGGCTCATGCGAAGGCAGTGGACCTGCTTAACATTTCAAAGTAAGTAGCCAATTTCTCCAATCAAGTATTTCTGCACGGTTTGCCTTTCGAATGAATGTGAATTTCGCAGTTTTAACTCAAGAGTTAGCCATGTTCAATGGGGTATTAGCAGGTGCACTAGCCTTAGCATGGATAAACCGGAGTCATAGATTCACCATCACTCTCAGATACACAACACGGTTGACACTATCTATTATTGGAACGAGTGCGAGGTAACGTTGATCTGAATAACATGGCATGGTGATAGGCAAATTATAATGTAGGTGATAGTAAAACACCTGGTATATTTAAATATTTTTCTTGATTAAATAAGAGTATGGATTTTCTCTATCTGATTAAAAGAAATGTCTTCAATAGTTAACAAAGGATTAAGATGTGTTTTGTATACTTCTTGTAATGTGATTAGAAAAAAACGATTTCCAAGGGAAATGGTCATGTGTAGCTTTTTTATTTTGTGGTAATTAATGGTAAACTGCTGCCATTTAGTGGCTGTCTTTTAAACTTTCACTGCCAATTGCAAGATTTTCCCAAGAACTTTACAGTTAAGGTGACCAACTTGACAATCACCAACCTACCACCTTGACTCTTAAAAGGGAAACCTGTTGTATTGCAAATGTAATTTCTGAAGTTGCTTTACAATAATAGTGTAAAATCTATTTTATCCTGGGGAAAAAAATTCTGAAAGACCTTATATTTAAATGTTTTAATTGTATCTTCAATAAATGTGCGTTCCTTTGTCAAACACACTTAGTAATTGAGGTTAAATTTGATGTTCAGTGCTTAATTTTTTTAATATGATTCAATATTATCTAAATAACGGGTGCGAGAAAAGTATTAATTTTAAGTTGAAATGGCATTAAAAAAGGTCTTAAAAGTCTAGAATTTAAATTTATCAATCCTGGGGGGACCCTGTCAAGGGAGGACCTCATGAAACCTAATGATTTGGCAATTTTTCCACTTTTCAGGCCTCAGTTTGTTGTGGGCTCAACGTTGGCCCAAAAATAAGATATTGTTTAACCAACTTACCGTAATTTCCCGAATATAACGCACGCTTTTTTCCCCCCAAAATCAACTTGTAAAATCATGGCGCGCATTATAAACGGTTACATGGATGGAGACAGAAATAAATAAATATATATATATATATATATATATATAAAACGATTTTTTTTTTTTTTTTTAAATTGACACGGCCACGTTGTGTTGAAGAAACATATGCTGCGACCCGTTGCCGACCATTACGGTACGTGACGTCACCATTTTGTTTTGGTAATACTTCACTCTAATCGGCCGAATGATTTTGTCTGTGTTAAATTCTGCTTTTTTCACTCTTCATAAAGCACAGAATTTAGTTTCTTCAACTCATTTGAGTCAACGTTTATTGCAGCTCCGCAACTCGGAACATAACAAACATAACAACACAGACTTCCTGTGTGTGTGTCCGTCAACTATATCTGTCCCTCAGGAAACGCAAACCCAAAAACAATAGTTCCTATTGTTACTATCGTGTTGACAGCGATGAGCTCTCACAGATATCCGACTTACGTTCTCACTTTCATTTTACCGTATCAATCCATGGAAGAAACATTTATTCATCATGATGAAACGAGCAAGTTATACAGCAGCCTTTAAAAGAAAAGTCACATCTGTTTTGTTTTCTCCTAGATTCTGGTAAGTTGGAAAACTTGTCAAATCATATTATTACCGTAAATATTGTCAGTTTACAGTAACGTGTTGAACTACCAATGTGCTATGCTTGTGCTGTGTTTCACCAGTCAGTAAAATGACATTTCTGTATCTGTACACGAGCTCTGTTTTCTTGTATTCTTCTATTTATTGGTGCTAAAATTAGGGTGCCCGTTATAAACGGGTACAATAATATTCCCAAGATTTTACAAGTAAATTTGGGGTGCGCATTATACACGGGTGCGCCTTATATTCAGGAAATTACGGTATAACCCCAATGATGGATTCCTTAATGCTGTATGTGTTTGGTTGCAGTGGTAGGATCTAGTTTTACAGTTTAGTTTTATTTTATGCAGTATTAAGGTAACATAAAATCTATCAATTTTGTTTACATAAAATTATTGTTCTCAGGACATGCTACCATAATTTTAAAATTATTTTATTACATGATTTATTCTAGCATTAGGAAACAAGCTAGCTCTCCTTGTATGCGTGCCTGCGTACGTGTCTGTGTGTGGAAATGAGACATCTATCAGTATCATCTGACAAATTCGATCCGTCACACAGTGGGGTGGCGGGAGGTCGTTTCAGCCTGATTAGCCGAAATTAGTAATGCCATCAAGGGTGAAAATGTGCATTTTTGTTTATGGCAATTGTGTCAATATTGAGTATTTTTGTCTTCTAATAGAGATTCTAGAGTGCATGTTTATTGAGCAGCACGCTGTGATGGAACAGTATTGTAATCCTAGTATTTGGTCCTTCTGTACTTCACCATGTCATCCATCCAGCACCCACTTCCATACTTGTGGTTCCATGCAACCCCCCAATCCCCCAATTAAGATGCCAAGGTATGACATTAAACCTTGCTCGACAACCCTCCAATGTGCCACAACTTTAAACGAATCCGTGATGAAGAGTGGCCCAAAAGTTCTCACCAATGTTGCATAAACATCAGAACTAGTCATCATAAATGCTTTCTGTTACTGCCTCAAGTCACAACAATCAGTTAGCCGGTCTGGGGCCAATAACATTCTTAACATTAGGGCAAGATAGTTGCAGCTATTTGAAAATCGTATGGCATAGGTCAAATAAATATTTGGCTTGTTTTTTGTTATTTAAATATATAAAAAACAATTTAAAATAAATAAGATGTTTTAAATTATAATTGGTTTTGTCTTTTGGTTTTTGGCCTTGCTTTTGTAATATTCAGTTTTCTGTTTTGCACAAGAATTATTATTTCAGTCCATCACTAGTCTTTCGGTTCTGTTAAACTATGATAGTTTAAATACTTAACCAAGATTTTTCATACTTTGTCTCTCAACTTATTTGATCTTGTTAACAAAGTTATTTTGCATTTACGGTATATTTACACAATTTCAAATAACACATATTGCGCATTATGTGCTTGACTGATTAAATTGCAGTTTTGTCTCATGCAGTCTTCAAGCCGGCTCACTAAAACTGACTCTATATTTTCCCTTTCACAATGACTGTTATACTCACACTACCAGGAGCCATTCTGGGCGGCTTTTGAGGGAAGTGCACGGCTGTTGAGTTTTATGTATGTGATAAATTTATGTTGGTTTGACAGGAGGAATGCCCATCAAACTCCACAATGTTCGCTGTGTGTGTGTTACCATGTAACAGTAATCTGAAAGTGTGCATTGGAGAGATAAGGGCTGGATAATGAATTAAAGAGATTGGTGAACAAATACACATGTGGGTTATTCAGAGAGAATTGTGTATTGTGGGGGTGCAGTGCCTTTTTCTTACTTTTTTAAAGTCAAACAAAAATATATGTAATTTTAAAAAAATAGGTAAAAATAACATTATCATGAGATACTTACAAGTTACCGATAAGTGTTTTAAACATATGTCTTACATTATTTGTTTGCTATAATGTACAGCGGTATGAAAACGTATCTGAACTAGGGCTGCAGCTATGGAATATTTTAGTAGTCGATTAATTGATGGACTTTTTAGTTCGAATAATCGAGTAATCGGATAAGGAACATGAAAAAACAAAATACCTGAGCTGAGCCTCAAAAAGTATAAATTAAAAAAAAAAAAAAAAAAAAAAGATGTATGTACAACAAAAGAACAATTGGCTAACTTACATAGAAAACGTCTGCTAGCTTAAATGCCATAAAATGCATATCTGTCAACCCGAGGCCGGGCAGTGTATCCACCCTAATCAATAAAACTAAATGCAAACACTTTCAAAATAAACCATTACAACGCCACTTTAATTCAACGAATACTCGAAGCAACAAAATTTAATTTGAATATTTTTTGGGCTAACTTACATAGAAAAATTCAGCTAGCTTAAATGTTATAAAATGCATAAGTTTTTTCTTTTACGATGCTCTTAATAAATGGTTCACACACATATTCAAACAATAAACGGTGAAATATACCTATAAACTAAATTATAAATGCATTAAAAAACATTAGCTTGAACAAAAACTTAGCTTACATTGGTCTTAACAGGGAGCAGTTGGATTCAGCCATGTGAAAAGAGGCAGACCAGAGGGCAGTGTATCCACCTTAATTAATAAAACTAAATGCAAACACTGTCAAAATAAACCATTACAACACCACTTTAAACGAATACTTGAAGCAACTGAATTTAATTCGAATGTTTTTTTCTAATCGAATACTTGAGTTAATCGATTAATCGTTGCAGCACTAATCTGAACCTTTCAGAATTTCTCACATTTCTGCATAAAATCACCATCAGATGTGACCTGATCTTTGTCAAAATCACACAGATGTAAAAACAGTGTATGCTTTGACTAAATCAGTGCTTCTCAATTATTTTCTGTTACGCCCCCCCAAGGAAGACGTAAATGTTTCGCGCCCCCCCCAACTCTCTGCCGCCACTGTAAATAGTATCATTCGTCTATATTACTATTATAAGTACGCCTCAGCCTAACATTGTGTCCTTTTTTTTCTATTAAAGAAAAAAAGTAACATAGATCAACTTATAATAAAGTATAACTTTTTTAACATTGTGTTGCTTGTAACAGAAAAGACTTAACGCGCATCAATTTGCCTGAAGTTAAAAAAAAAAAAAAAAAAAAAAGTCACATCCAAACTGTAAAAATACACTCAAGGTACATTTTTGACCATTTGATACTGGAAAATAAAATGTAATAAAATCAGTAAATAATAACAAATTCAAATTGATTAGAAACATTTACTCTTCCGGACAACATGCCAAAAAATTTGACCGAAAAAAAACAAAACTGAATAGAAGGGGGGAAAAAGTCTTTGGACAGAAGGAAAGTTTTTATTTTCGCTGATTCACCACAGTGCTCACTGGTTTACTGATATAACACTGACAAAGCGGGACGATTGTGACAATTGGCAATATTCGGCACATTTTCGCTGAAAAACAATGAGATTGAGGTCTAATGTCTTCAAGTGGCGTCTTAACTGATTTGGCTTCTCCGCTATAATCATTTTTAGACTCAGTAAACAGTGGTCTTTCCTCATTTCCCACTATATTAAAAGTCAAAGGCAAACGGCCCGAAAAAAGCGCATTCTCGGCGGCCGAGGGAGAACCGTAGGTGAGGGCGGTGGTCGTGACGATCCCAAGCCGAAAACGGCACTTCTCGGCCGGACACGTAAGAACCGAAGAAGACAGTGGGTCGCTGCGTGAGTCCAGCTCTGCATGAGTCTCTTCCGTGTGCTCTTGCTTACTTCAAAAATACTGCACGCACTTTGAAAATGAGAGCGCCACTGCCACCCACGGAGTGGATGTGCAAGTACACTTTATTCTAGTACGGCAAAAAAAAAAAAAAAAAAAAAAAAGCATGTTCCCCGAGGTCACTCGCGCCCCCCCTGGCATCGCTCTGCGCCCCCCTGGGGGGGCGCGCCCCACCATTTGAGAAGTACTGGACTAAATCCACCCAAACGTTTATCGGTTTTCATATTTTAATGAGGATACCATGCATGCAATGACAGAAGGGGGAAAAATAAGTACGTGAACCCTTTGTCTAAGGAAACTTAAAGAGCAATTGAAACTAATTTTTACCAAACTATTTAAGTCAGATCTGTGCCCAATCACTGATGAGTGGTTTCAAACTGACCTGCCCACTATAAAGCACACACCTGGTAAGAATTGTCTTGATGAGAAGCATTGTCTGATGTGCGCATCATTGCTCGGTCAAAAGAGCTGTCCGAAGACCTGCGATCAAGGAATGTGTATTTGTATAAAGCTGGGAAAGGATATAAAACCATCTCTAAAAGTATGGATGTTTATCAATAGATGAGCAACGTCATGTGTGTAGAACAGAAAAAAATGGAACAGCTTACCAACATCAACACCTCATCCCCACCGTGAAGCATGGTTGAGTGACCATCATGATTTGTTGTTTGATGTGGGGTTGTTTGCTACCTCAGGGCCTGGACAACTTGCAATCATTAATGGAAGAATGAATTCAATCAGGATGCTTTGCAGGAAAACCTGAGGCCGTCTGTCAGACAGTTAAAGCTAAAAAGACAATGATCCAAAACACATGAGTAAATCAACTTCAGAATGGTTTCAGAAGAACAAAATACACGTTCTGGAGTGGCCAGGTCAAAGTCCACACTTGAACCCCATTAAGATGCTGTGGCATGACCTTAAGACGGCGATTCATGCCAAACATCCCAGGAAGCTGACTGAACTACAGCAGTTTTTTAGAGATGAATGGCCCAAGATAAGTCCTGATCGATTTGCCAGACTGATCTGCAGCTACAGGAAGCGTCTGGTTGAAGTTATTTCTGTCAAAGTGAGGGGGGGGCACAGAATATTAAATGTGATGGTTCACTTACTTATTTTTCCTCCCTTCTGACATTGTTTGCATACTATCCTCATTAAAATATGAAAACCTATGAATGTTTGGGTGGTTTTAGTTAAAGCAGACACATTTTTTTTCATCTGTGTGATTTTGACAATGATCAGCTCACATTTGATGGTGATTTCATGCAGAAATTTGACAAATTCCAAAAATTGTGGCATTCAAATCTATTACTGTAGTATGGTTTGTCATATTCTGTTCACATCGCGTAAAAACCCAAGAAGGTAGCTGGAAAATATGCATGTGGTTTAAGTGACTTGGTCCTTTATTTTTGACACAGATAAAAACGTTGATTACAAATTCAAAGCCACGTTGCCGTCATTACCCGTGTTATGATGTGGATTAATTAGCAATTAAACTCATGATCCCATAAATCTGTTGCGGATCTGCCACGTACCATGGGATGTTGTCTTGTGGATGTTGATGTAAATTAAAACTCGCTATGCAAAGACATGTTGTTTGGCGGGCTGCTACTCAACAGATTGGGTAAACACTAATCTAAATATGAGTGCTATGTAGCAGAAAGTGCAGAAGCAAAGGCCAAGTTATATTATTTTGCATGCAAACAGACACCATGTTTTTGGCATAGAAAGCTCACCAACTTTTTCCTTGCTGTAAACATTTTTCCCTACATGTCATCGCTGAGGGGATGTGTCCATGCATGATAATCCTATTTATTCACACCCTAACTCAAGCTAAATAATGCTTAATTTAGGTGTGAGGACTGGGTATCATTAAGGCAGGCAGATGCACATTCAAACAAATCACTGTCATCTCAGCTTGAGTTTAACCACCGTATCATTACATATCAATGTAAAATCTCTGACTGACCAAGGACTGTTCATCAGGACTTTTAGAGTTTTCACATTATAGAGCACACCTAACTATAAGCCGCACAGCCCAAATTTCTATAAATTTAAGCTCATCCACAGTGTTGGGCCTGGTGTCGCTCAACTTCCTCTTCAATAACAATACAGTATATATAAATACAATATCCCACAGATTCTCTATGGGGTTTGGGTCAGGACAGTTGGCAAGCCAATTGAGCACAGTAGTGTCATGCTCAGTAAACCATTTACCAGTGTTTTTGGCACTGTGAGCAGGTGCCAGGTCATTCTGAAAAATGAAAGCTTCATATCCATGAAGCTTTTCAGCTCATAGAAGCATGAAGTGCTCCAAAATCACCTGAAAGCTAGCTGCATTAACCCTGCTCTTGATAAAATAAAGTAGACCAACACCAGCAGCTGACATGGCACCGCAGACCATCACTGACTGTGGGTACTTGACGCTGGACTTCAGGCATTTTGGCATTTCCTTCTCCCCGGTCTTCCTCCAAACTCTGGCACCTTGATTTCCGAATGACATGCAAAATTTGCGTTCATCTAAAAAAAAAAAAGTACTTTGGACCACTAAGCAAAAGTCCAGTGCTGCTTCTCTGTAGCCCAGGTCAGGTGCTTCTGCCGCTGTTTCAGGTTCAAAAGTGGCTTGACCTGGGGAATGCGGCACCTGCATTTCCAGGTTTTTGCAGTTCCCCCAAGGTCTGGAATCTGCCCTTCTCCACAATCTTTCGCAGGGTGCGGTCACCTCTTCTGGTTGTGCAGCGTTTCCTGCCACACGTTTTCCTTCCCACTGACTTCCCACTGAGGTGCCTTGATACAGCACTCTGGGAACAGTCTATTCGCTCAGAAAATTTTTTCTGTGGCTTAGCCTCTTGCTGGAAGGTGCCAATAATGGCCTTCTGGACAGCAGTCAGGTTGGTATTCTTGCCTATGATTGCGGTTTTGAGTAATGAACCAGGCTGGGAGTTTTTAAAAGCCTCAGGAATCTTTCGCAGGGGTTTTGAGTTGATTCGTTGATTCAGATGATTAGGTTAGTAGCTTCTTTAGAGCACCTTTTCATGATATGCTAATTTTTTGGGATAGCGATTTTCTGTTTTTCTGGACTTTTTTCACAAAATCATCAGTATCAAAACAATAAAAGGCTTGAACTACTTCAGTTATGTGTACTGAATCTAAAATATATAAGTCTAATGTATATTAGTACATTACAGAAAATAATGAACTTTATCACAATATGCTAATTTTTGGAGAAGGACTAGTACATGTCTTAACCAAATTAACATCAAAACCCCGAGTGTCTCCTCTGCATTAGGGTTGCACAAGTCTTACTCGTCTTCTCTGAGGCATTCTGAAAGTTAAAACACTTAGATTAAAAACAAAAAAAAATCAACGCTGCAAGCTTTGCTGCCAGGAGGGCTAACAATCCATGCAGCCAAAATGTCTAACAATCCATGTTTCAACTTAAATTGTTCTTTTGTAGTGGCACCAAAGGACATATATTAACCATTCGAAGTCGCGGGACACATTGATGCATCCTGTGCGCATATCATCTTTGAAGCATCGTCACGTTGTAATCACGTCACCCACGTGCAAGTTGAGGTTCATGCTCGTTTTTACTTGAAGTCAATTGATCAATCGAAGTAAAACGGGAGGTAATGTCATTTGAGTTTTATAATTTTATTGCCTCATGAATAAACATTAAAACGCTGCATGGACCATATGTTTATGTCCATATTTCGATAATTTCTTGTCTTTTTTCAAAACCGAAAGCACCGGGAAAAACTTCATGTCCCAGGAGCCATTGTGGGGTGAGGGTCACAAAGCAAGGACGTAATGCGAAAATTTGTAATGTATTCCCAAACAACGTGCCACCTAACGAGAGAAGCGAGGTAGTGAGCAACGGCCAGTTGGATTGAGCGCACGACTTTCTGAAACGGGCAAAATGAGTCGAAAACTGCATTTAGCACAAGCAATTGCGTTATTTCGTTAATTCAAGGAAGAGGATGTGCCAGTGGTGTCGTTGTTTTCTTTGGATTAGTCGGTGAGTGAGAAGGGTGAAAGCAGTGCGGAAGGAGGACCGACACCCTCTGAAATTGTGGGCTGTGTGACGTAACCCTGTGTCTTGTTCCAGAACGAAACGAAGTGTCACGCCTAAAGAAATTGAACTGAACTGGTTTATTGTAAAAATGTTCCAAAATGACAATCCATTCAATTTGAAAATAGATGTATATGTATAAATATTTGATAAGGTGATGGGTGCAATACCTAACCTCAAAAAGAGATATCCTACAAACCCTTTTCGTGTTAGAGGGCATATGCAGTACTGTGCAAACACCTGCCTAAAACTTTTGCACAGTAGTGTATATATATATATATATATATATATATATATGCACCATCATTTTCACACTATAAGGCGCACCTGATTATAAGCCGCCACCCACCAAATTTGACATGAAAACGACTAGGGCTGTCCCAAACGACAAATTTTCTCCCAATTGGTCAGCCGACTATTTTTACGATTAGTCGACTAATCTAATAATTAAACTTTTTTTTTTTTTTACTAATTTAGCAATGAAATTTTTGTTGACGCTTATCAATTCACAAAAAAACATATTGGAACACTTAAATTATTTATTACAGTACAATTAAACACGTAAATAACAATAATAAATCACAAATAAACAATGAGTTCATATGCTGATAGAATTAACTAGTGTAACATCCCGATTGGAAAGATGGTCTCTTAAACTGATGGTTTACAACTTTTATTCCATCCTTGATGTAAACACACAAGAGCTACGGTGCACACAAATAAAACAACACAATTAGAAATTAACAAAAACTTTTCACCTTTTTCCTTTTAAACCTTATTTATATATCAATGAATTGCCTATATGAATAGCCTTTACCTTAAATGATTACCGTATATTGACAGTCTCTCCCTTGAGTGCAATCATTGTATATACTATATATATTTATGACCTTTTAACCTTATATAATTTTGTATACCATAAAATAAACCATAACATGAAATAAACCTTTCAATTAGCATTAAGAACAATACTAATAGCACTTATAGGCCCATTGTAAATGAAACATCATTATTTAGTAAGGCGACAGCACCCTCTGGTGTACAAAAAATGAAAAAACAAAAAAAAATTTACAAACTGGGTGACGGCACTTGAGGTGTTTATTCACGGCCGACGTGCAGCCAAGCTTGGCATTGAAGAGACAGGACAGAAGTGTGTACCCTCCTTTGTTTCTTTGAAAAAAGTCAATGTTTTGGACACTCTGGTGCGCTTTTTTTGGCTTTGTGCCGCTTTCCCCGCTTGCATACAGAGCATCCGACATTCTGAACTTTCCACGCATATATTTTTTTTAACCCTTCATTAACCGTCGACGGGATGTTGTGCTCGTCGACGGATTTACGTCATCGATGACGTCGACTATGTCAACTAGTCGGGAGAGCTCTAAAAACGACATTTGTTCATAGATAAGCCCCACTGGACGATAAGCCGCAGCTGTCCTGACTGTATTATGGGATATTTACACCAAAAGATATTAAACGGTAACACTCTATTTGACAGCGGCATTATAAGACCGTAATAAAACTAAATGAACCAGAATGAAACTTTGAACCAAATGGCTCCAAAACCTCATTGCTTCAAGAAGCTTCATTTGGCCATCACTGTTCTCTTGGGGAGACCGTCAACCTCTGCTGCCACCTGCTATCAACACTGTTGTCATCCAACATGCCTCATTGCATGCATTGCAGAGCTATAGATGTAAATAACAAATCAAAATTCATGTTCTGTCCTAATTGTTTCTTCAGTTACTGTTCTAGTTGTTGTAGCTGTTCATCAATTGCTGGTTATGGAATTTGGTAACACTTTATTTGAAGGTGGCACCATCAGTCTGTCATAAGACCATAATTATGATAGGATGCTGCCATGAGCATTAATGAATGCTTATGACAGATTTAATTTTGTATCAGCCGGCAAATTATCTCCCTTTTGAATGGATATAAAAGATCCGAGCTGGACATAAATGGACTTAGTGACATAATTTGCCGGATGACACTTAATGACATCTGTCATAAGCATTCATTAATGGACATGATAATGTCATGTCATGATCATGACTGTCTTATGGCAGTCTTATGACGCCACTGTCAAGTAAAGTGTTACCTATTAATCCAAATAAATCAACAAATAGGCCGCACTGGACTATAAGCCGCATGATTCAAAATGAGGGAAAAAAGTAGCGGCTTATAGTCCGGAAATTACGATATATATATATATATCACTATTTTGCACTGTGGGCCTACTGTATATAACCTGTTTTGACTATAGTATGTATGTAGGCTAAAAACGCCTATGACCATACCTGTTTTTTCGGTCAAATTTTTAAATATGAAACTATTCAATCTTATTTTTTTAGTTGACTACTTATCCTAACAAGTTGAATAAGTATTCTCTTCAAAACAGTTTCTTGTACATGTTTGGTTGTCAATTGGACACCTATGTTACAAATTTTGACAACAACTCTTTGTATTTTTTGTCTTTTTGGGTCCAAAATGTTGATTATAATTGGTCAGTGAAGAAAACAACAGTTTGGACATGAAGGGTATGGTGTCCTGAAAAAAAGGGACCCAAGCAGACCATATTGGAACTTATTTTTTTTTCTTTTCATGAAACATAAACACACTATCAAAGGCATGCAAAATCAGACAAAATAGGCCTGTACCTTTAAATAATATGGTTAATATGAAGTTTGTATTTACATGGAAAATATTGCTTTCTTACAAATGAAATTTTTGGAATCCTAACACAAAGCTAAGGATGCATTTGCGCTGGAGCACACGAGAACTTGTCATGTCATCATGATGTGCCAGGCTGTGGCGCAAAATTGAATGGAAATTTTTTAATTTACATATTTAACAAGATATAAACGAAGCACGTTTCTTCCTACCAAAAAAAAAAAAACATAAATAAACCGCTTTGTTATAAAATCTGCAGGCTTCAAATGGAGAAAAGAAAGTAACGATTGCTAATCCAAAAAGTGCAGTAATTATGCCCTATCTTTATATTACTGGGGCTAATACTTTAGAGCACAGTGGCCTATACTACGAACCGAGTTCAACCTCCCCAGAAGTAATCCAGTTTACCATCGGGTAACCGGAGTTGACAAAACCTGGTTGTCTAGTTTGTGGTCAATCGGTACTACGACGCTGATTATGAGGTTGATTAGTCGAACCTGTGTCAACCCAGTCAGAGTTACTGCGCGTTCACATAAAAGGGGGCGGTGACCAGAGTCAAACACTACTTGTGACGATGGCACGGGCACCTTACTTCACGGAGGAGGAATGCGCGATGATCATGCGGAATTATGAGGAATTAAAATCCACCCTCACCGCGAAATCCAACACCGCTTCGGCGAGTAGAGCGCAACGGGTCTGTTGACAGCGAATTTACAGATCGTGTGATTTGTGAATGCGTCAATATGCCAGTTTACTTATGTCCATGAAAAGAAATAAAGCCTGCTGTCAGGACAATAAAATAAGATTTGGTACATTAACAGTAAGAAATAATTGTCACGCATCACCACACGAAACAGGATGATTGTATGTTTAGTCCCCTTGACTGTACGAATACGTATGTTTTTTTTTTTAGTTTGGGCCTAAAAAATCCAGCCCGACTCGACCCGAGTCCGATCAATAAACTTGATTTGCAGGCCCGAGCCCGACAAAAAAAATTATGTTATATTTGTGAGGACTCAGGAGAAGAAGGAAATGCGGGGATGCCATGCGTTGTTGCGTAAATAAAAGCCCGTCTTTTGTAACGATTTTTCACAGTTAAACAAGACTGTAAGATGCATATTCAATAAACATGTATATCTTTTATATTTGTGCGTCTGTCCTATCAGTGGATTTGACATTTAATTTAATCTCCTCGAGTTGGCAGAAAAAAACGCAAGTTTTCTCAATGTTTAAATAGTCTACATATTTCTATGATTATTATAAATGCATCAATTTGAAGCGTTTCCATACCCCACTCTGAATCGCACGGCATACAGTGTTCTTACGCAGATATTCAGCATCACCGATGGAATACATATATTGTCCCTGGCGAAAGAGCGCACGGACAGGCACACACAATCTGCGCGGTTGTGAGGGCCTGACTCGGCGGGTTACATTAGTGACGTCTGCCTAGATCAGTTGGCACAGGTAAAGAATTCCCTCAGCTGAAAATCTATATCTTTCATGGAGAACATCTTCCGGGTACGCCAGCGGATTCTGGAGGTCCCGAAATACCCGTGCCCTGCGGAGAGAGCCCCTCACAATCCGCGCGCCAATGTCGTATGGGTCGTCCAAGTACGCTGTCATTGTCAGGAAGACACGTCCGCGGAGGAGTGCTGTTTAAATAGACCGTGGTTAATTGGAATCCTGATGTTAAGCAAGATCTAACTCTGACACGACCAGGTTTGGCGTGTGGCATGTGTTGCCATGGCAACACTTCTCGGTTCCAACATATCCACCTTTCGTAGTCTCGCATAGCCGCGAACTTACGTCGCACGTGATAAAGTTACTCTCGAAGTTACCCTGCTAAGCCAGAAAACCGGCTTCGTAGTATAGGCCACAGGTGTCAAACCGATTCCAGAAAAGGCCTAGTGGGTGCAGGTTTGCTTTCCAACCAATGAAGAGGACACCTTTTCACCAATTAGACCTTTTACATGTGTAATCAGTTAAACCTTGTCAGGTGCTGCTTGTTTCAGCAGGAAGTTCATTGGTTAAACTCTCTGCGCGTTATCGGTTGGAACAAAATCCAGCACCCACTAGGCCCTTTCTGGAATCGGTTTGACACTTGTGCTTTAGAGCACGGGTGTCCAAACCTGTCCGCAAGGGCCGCTGTGGGTCCTGGTTTTTGTTCTTACCAATCGAGCACAGTGGGTTTAACCAATGATATTTGTGCTAAAACAAGCAGCACCTGACTGCAATCAACTGATTACACTTGTGAGACACCAGATTGGTGAAAAGATGCCGTCTTGTTTTGTAGGAATGAAATCCAGCACCCACTGCAGCCCTATGTGGAATAGTTTGGACATCACTGCTTTAGAGACTTCTGGAGACAAGGCTTCTTCGAGTGTTGATATATTAAATAAAATTATTTGGACTCATAAACCCAGGATTTAAAGTCTAGCTAAGTAAAGACATCTGCCTCCAATCCCAAGTAGCAAACATCCAAAACTCTGCCTTGCCTTCATCAAATTCAAAGTGTTTGCAGCCTTTGAAATGTGCTTTGTTTGGTTAAGAATGTGATTTATTTATGCTCTTAGAGCTTGTCACCATGGTGTTGCAGGTGGTGGCTGTGTTGGAACACACACATTGTAAAGTTACTGCCCAGAGATAGGACTACAAGGGGAAAGAAGGAAGTGAAGGCAGATGTCTGTAGAAATGCAAGTGTTAAGACATCACTTCTAAAGCCTTGGAAGACAGATTGCTTGGAATGTGATCTATCAGCACAGTATAGCTCATTTCAAACAGTATCAAAATGCAAATTGTGGTCATTTGGTCTGCAGGACATTTTATTACCTGCTGTTTTCATACTGCTTAGTTCATTGAGTTCCTGAGATTAGGGGCAGAATCCCTGAGTGCCTAAACCAATGGTATTTTTCTGTCTTTCTATCTGACCAGGGAATATTTCAGCATTAGATGACGATTGAAAGAATAAATGAATGAGTCAAACTAGGGCTGAACGATAATGGAAAAAACTGTCAGTGCGATTTTTAGGGGTTTTGCAAAATATACTGCAAACTAGAAGAATTTTCACCAGACTTGAATAGCTCTGTTTGGGAAGACTTTGGTTGACTCACTATGACCCCATCATATTCATTCGAGATGTCCCGATCCGATGAGAAATCGAGCCGATCACGCCATTTTTCAGAGGACCGGAATCAGATGAAAAGGATCAGGTTTTTAATTTAAAAAATGGGGTTTTGTGCTTCATGCTCGTACAGCCTCTCACCCTCCCTCCTGAAAAGCAGTGCGACCAAACTGTTTTTCTTGGTCACCAGTGCAGCTGGCGTTTGGTACTTAAAAGTAACGATGACTGACAGGTTTATAGCTTTGATCTGGCCAAAGACTCCTCGGAAGCTAATGTGTGACTCATCGTTAAGCCTGGTAAGTTTGCTGTGGCAACTCTTTCATTGTGTAAGTGAGATGCTGCTCTCAGCAGCGTAAGCGTCAAAGCAAAAAAACTTTTTTTTCGGTGTCAGATCGGGACTCGGTATCGACAGATTCTCAAAATCAAGTGACTCGGACTCAGGTGCAAAGATATGTGATCAGCCCTAGTATTCATATAAAACTGTTTAATCCAGGCTAAAGCAGTTTATCTGTGAATGATGAAGATTGGTGTGTATAACAGGCATAAAAATCTCTCACCTTTTGGTGAAATTTGCCGTTTTGAAGTAAAAAAGGGTGACCTATGTGAATTGTGTAGATGCGAGGAGAAAATTTTTTAGGGGGGGCGGGAAATTTTTAAAAATTATTATTATTACTATTATTATTAGATGCATCGCGATTCGACACATGATGATTCCATTACGATTCATAAATGATCAAAAACGCTTTTCCCTAAAAACTTGTTGCTAGTAGCGGAACGAAATTCAGGACACGTCTGCCGCCCAGACACCTTTAACGGACTCACGCACGCACGCAGAATGTTATGATGCATGTAGCTGGTTACTGAGCGAGAGATTTACTCCTTTTCAAAAGACTTGAAAATAATTTTTTGTGTATGAGACAGCCAGCAACCCAGCGGTTGCACCTCTGCGCGCAAGTTGTTTTTTAGAGCGAGAGTGGAAGAGAGATAGTTCGTTGCTTCTTGCCTTTCAGTTGTCCAGCAGTCGGTTCAAGTCGTGTTAATTGGAAAATGTTCTAGTGTGTTGCTAAGTCCCATGTGCATCTACAAGAGGTGAGTACACGAACCATTAGCCTTTATTGTTGTTGTTTTTGAGATGTTACTAGTTAGTGCCGAGCGCTATGCTAATTAGCAACTTCGCTAACATGTATTTCCATGTCAAGTTGTGCATTGTTTGGTGGTGTACAAAAGTTATTCCAGATGCAGAGCGTGTAAAACCAGGATTAAGTACAGCGGTAACACTACAAACATGTGAAATAGTACAGAAATCTGTGAAACAAAGTATATTGGTGAGGTCTTATTTCTAAAGACACTTTGTTTCCAGAAAATGTGGAATTAATTCCACAAGTGTAAATTTTATTGTATTGTTGAGAGAAATAAGTACTGCTGTTTGAAACAGTTCCTGTTTTTGCACCTTTTTGTGAAAAAGAGCATCTCAAGATCAGCTGTGTATTGTATAGGCACGTTGAGAAATAAATACTGCCTTTAAAATGGTTGATGTTTTTGCACTTTCTTATATTAAAAAAAAGCAGTTTAAGGGCAGCTTTTTGTTGTATGGGCATGTTTCCATCGTTCCTGTTGAATAATTAGGATATTTTAAATAAATAATGGACATGAATTTGTTTAGCTACTTTAGTAATTAGTATAGTATGATGCATCGATAATCGTGATCATCGTCAGTACAGTGATCATCGTTCAATAATCGAAGTGTAGCACCCTGAATCATAATCGAATCGAATCGTGGGGTGACTAAGATGGCACACACTGTTTGGTGCCTCCTGGCGACAGAGCTCAATATTTTGTTGGGTTGTACAGTGTACCGGAACATATTTCCTCCACACCCTTCTCATCTTTTTAACCCTTGACCCATTTTCATACCTGATGTAAAATGGATCCAGGAAGCCATGTATCCGTACAATTGCTTTTTTCATGAAAAAAAACCAAATGTTTACATTAAAAAAAAAAAAAATTATCGCACGTCCTGCGATGGGACTATTGCGCATGCCCACATGGCGATACCATTGTTCAAACGATATTTTGTGCAGGCCTAAGTCAAACCTTAAAAGTGCACGCAAATGGATGCTTAAAATATATTGCAGGAAAAAGTTATGTTAAAATAATCCTACTCTGTGAAATACTATTGAGAAAAAAAACAAAAACTTTTTTTTCTGGATCGGATTAAGCAATTTGATTGGACAGAATTAATTATGTAAGTTCCAAAAAGTCAGGCCCAAGGTATAATTTTAACATTTCCATAATAATTGAATGATTGAAATACTAACAAAAAGAACTGTCAAACTCTGTTTGCTCTCATTTCATAGCGCATGGAAAGATACCAAAGCAATTGGGAAACTTCACTATGTAACCAAATATTAAGAAACTCAACTACATTTTCTTGTTTTTATTCTTTTGATTCACTTCATGGTTGTTAGTCATTTATGAACTGAAATAGTATAACAAGTATATGCGAGCTGTTTTTGCAAAATTATCGTTTTTATGAGCCTTTGGTCATTGTAGTTGACTTTGTTCCTGTTCAAGAGTCAAAAGACAAAATAAAAGCAGCTGTGTGATAATGCTACTTAAACGTGGAATACTAACCGCCCAACTCATTTTAGATGAGTATTTACCAAGGTCTCATCAACAAAAATATTTTTGAGGACAACTTAAGGGTCACGTGCTAATTGTTGTATGTGTGACTAGGTTTATGATTTACGTTTTAGTTCTCATGACATCCATTTATACTTTGCAAGGCTCCTCTGTGCTTTTGCACACTTCTCGCACCATTATTATATTTCTTAACTCTTTAAGGCAGACTGAATAGTTCAGTTGAAAGAATTGTGCATTGCAAAGCGAAGCGGCCTTGCCTTGCCTTGATTTGCTGATATCTTGAATAAACCTTTTCTGTATTTAATTTGCAGCCTTGCTTTTTTTTCCCACCATACTCCTTTCATCCATGTTTTTACGTTTTCTAAGGGCCAGAGATGAATACTGCTGGAAGTTCTTAGGCAAGGCACTGAAACTGAAGTGGCTTAGGAGCCTTGAGATTGTTAATTAAATGTTGAGGTGCAATGAAAACTGAGGAGCAAAACTTTGATTGAATTGAGATCATGATGAGCACGAACACACAATGTAATAACTCACTTTGTGCTTGAAAGCATTAAAAAAAAAGTTTGGAAATATTCTGTTAAAAAGCTGTTTGGCTGAAACATTTAAATGTAAAGTGTCTGTCAGTCTAACAAATGGTGAGGATATTTAAACTAGGAAGAAGATGCTCAAATTAAAAGAAGTTCTAATCATGTCTGGTTCAATATTACCGAAATTAAACATGCTTGTTAGAGTAAAATGTCGTTTTTAAATGTTTGTTTTTAGGTTGGGGAGAGACAACATGTTTTGGTGACAGAAGAGTCCTTTGATTCCCAATTTTATGTGGCTCACAACAAGTTTTATGAGCAGGTAAGACATCTGTTTAGCAATACAAATATTAAAAAGCACAAATGTTATTGATTAAGCTAAGTGTTTGAGAAAGATTGTTTTCAGACCACGTGATTTGGTATCATGAGTGAGCTGCAAATATCCCCCCAACCCCCTCATATAGCATAAATCTTGTATTTCATTCATGTTGCTAATTCAGTTCTTCCTTGTTGTCATACTTAACAAATCTGATGAGGGGCTTTGCTCTGCATGTCACATGAGTTCTCACAGTAAGGTGCCACGAGCTTAAGCTCATCTAGCGAATAAAGTAGGTTTGCTGGAATATGCCACACTCTCACAAATGTGCAAACACACCCTACGGTGGCATTTGGCAGTAAGACTTTTTGCTTTTTTTTCCCCTTCAAATGTTCGAACATCAGCCCTAAA
The DNA here is from genome assembly GCF_030265065.1 of Corythoichthys intestinalis. Taxonomy (NCBI): domain Eukaryota; kingdom Metazoa; phylum Chordata; class Actinopteri; order Syngnathiformes; family Syngnathidae; genus Corythoichthys; species Corythoichthys intestinalis. The sequence continues at coordinate 16,733,867 of NC_080398.1, forward strand.
GACATTCCTTCCAACACACACAGCTGTTCATTGAATGTGTCTTCAAAGAACCTCTCTGAACCTGTGAAAAATTAACATTAAAACATCTTCAAATAAATCAATTTCCTCCGTGCTTTAACTATCATCAGAAACATGTTTGAAGTTGGGCTTTTTATTAGCAGGGAGGGTAGCGGATGACAATATTTTTTCCCTCCCTTCCTCGCTCCCTCTTGCCTGCCCCTTTTGCACTTACGTCTACATGCTATAAACTCTAGTTGCAAGTTTCACTCGCTTCACCAATTGTGGAAATGCACACTTCGCACAGGTGCTTGTCCGCTCATGAAGGCATGCGTGTCATCTGTATTCATTTACTCATCAAGAACAAGGGTTTCCTGTTGTTGAAATGTGATTTATTCTGAGTTCAAATAACTGTTTCCTCAAAGGAATAAGAATAGTGTGTTCTTTCTTATCCCAGTTGTTAATGTTTAGTATTATATGTACCAGTATATCCTTTAAGTATCATGATACCTTGACTTCAGAACCAATGTTTACTGTTATTGTTATTATTATTACACTTACCGTAATTTTTGGACTAGAAGCCACTACTTTTTTCCTTCATTTTGAATCTTTATAGTCCAGTGCGGCTTCTTTGATTTATTTGAGTTAATAGGTAACATATTCCTCCTAGCATGCATTGCAGCGCTACAGATATAAAAACCTATCAAAATTCATGTTCTGTGCTAATTATTTATGAGATGACACAATCATGGGCATTCCTCAAGGCTTATGACAGATGTCGTTAACTCGTTCACTCCCAGCCATTTTCACCGGAGCAAGGCCCTTCGCTCCCGGCCGTTATACTGGATTTTGAAGGATTTTGCAAGGCCCACAGAAAATTCTGTTCTATTGCTATATAAACATGGAACCCACCAAAAGAAAGATTAAACTCTCTTCTTTCGGCAGAAAAAGAAGTTAATATCTTTTTCCATTATTTACAAATCAGCGTTTAAAAAAACCTAAGTTTGAGCATTTTTCCAATTTCTGATGAAAAGAAGAGATTGAAAAAAAATTGAGCTTTTTGTGAAAGCATACATTTCAAACATAACTTTGACTTATACACGGCTATTTTTTGCCTTAGTTACATCCCAAACGTCTGAATAATGTTTTCCTTTAACAGAAAAAGATTAACAACAAGACAAATAGAGCTTTTAGTCGCAAAGTAACAATTTATTTACACATAACTAAACTATTGAACTGTTGAACTATTTGCGCACATAACAACGGGGAAGGCTCTCGGCTGCTCCCATGGCTAATCTGATGAGTCCAGATCAAGATCGGTCTCACTTTTTTCATCATCTTCATCGTTAGTTTCAACCTCGGGCTAAGGGGTAACGCAAGGTGAGCTCCGCAGAATGCGTGTGGAACCTGACGCAGTTGTGGACATCACCGTCTGTCTCATCAAGATAGATTTTTTCGAATCCTTCTTTGACGATGGTTTCGTTTTCTTTTCAAAACACTCCTCCAGTGTCGTTTGCTTTTTTTCCCCCGATCGTTCTCCACATTTTTCTGAAATTCTCATGCGTCTTCACAAGATCCCTCCAACTTCCGTTTCCTGACTATTTTTCTTCACTTCCTTTCTTGGCCCGAGATGAGTTATTACCAAATGCGCTACTGACCTCCATTGGCCAGTTTTATTCCTTTAAAATGGGTTTTGAGTTTTATGCATTATATTTTACATAGATCGGAACCTATAGATGCCTCTTGTAAAAAAAAAAAAAAAAAAAAAAAAAAAAATGCAAAAGATGTTTTTGGGACCCTGCAGCAATTAAAAATAGAACATATTTATACGTTTTTGGGAGCAAATGAGTTAAGTGTCATCTGGCAAATTATGTCAATAACTCCATTTATGTCCAGCTCGGATCTTTTTCATTCATTCAAAAGTGAGATTATTTGCCGGATACCATTCAATTACATCTGTTATAAGCAGTGTTGTTAATAACGGCGCTATAATATAACGGCGTTACTAATGGCGTTATTTTTTTTCAGAAATGAGTAATCTAATTAATTACTTTGCTCATCTTGGCAACGCCGTTACCGTTACTGAGGATGTATAGGTGCACGTTACTATGTGTTAATATGTTGGTTGAATGACGCGAGAAGAGACACAGAATTACGGAGACCAGATAGCAGAGCTGGAGTGAGGAGGAGTGAAGGGAGTTGTGACGCCGTTGCAAACGAGATGCTAGGTGGCTCCAATAATACCTGACTGTAGCCGATAGCCTACAAACCATGATGCTACGGTAGATATCACATGTATATAGGGCTAGATGCGAAATGACAGACACAGCGGTGTTAGCACATGTATAGAGAGCTAGATGCGAATGATAGACTCGCCAGCGTTACTAAACAGGCGCCATCTCAAAGCAGTAGACTTCTCAGGAAGGCTCTGTTGTAGAGAACCTTCCTAGCGAAACTAAGTAACTTTTTAAATAAAATACACCTCAATAGGCAAAATCTCAACTTCAATCTATCTTCAACTCATGAAACAGTTTTAAAACTTCCACATGTCGAAAGTAGACAGAAGGGAACTAATGCAATAATGGGAGCAATTTTAACAACTTTAACAGTTGATTCACGCATTAAATGACTTCTATGTTGTTTTGAAAAACATGAAAGGTAACACCAGTTACTTTGCCAAATAAATAATTAATCTTACATTCAGGTAGCTGATTTACTAGCACAATTACTTTTTGGGAGAAGTATTTTTTTACTGTAATTTATTACTATTTTAAAGTAAAATTAACAACACTGGTTATAAGCATTCATTACCTCTCATGAGAGTGTCATGTCATAATTATGATTGTCGAATGACAGTATTATGACCCCACTGTTAAATAAAGTGTTACCAAATGCCATTACTAGCAGTTAATGGAACAACCGGAAAAGTAATTGAATAATTTTGATTGTTTTTTACATCTGTAGTGCTGCAATGCATCCTAGGAGGCATGTTGGACAACAACAGTGTTGACAGCAGATGGCAGCGGAGGTTGAATATCTCCCCCAAGGGAGCAGTGATGTCCAAATGAAGCTTCTTGAAGCAATGAAGCTTTACAGCCAATTGGTTCAAAGATTTATGGTGGTTAATTTAGTTTTGTGACAGTCGTATGATTCCGCTGTCAAATATTGTTATCGGTTAATATCTTTGGTGTAAATATCCCATAGTACAATGAGGACAGCTGCGGCTTATCTATGAACAAATGCCGTTTTTGTCTCACATTTGGTGGGTGGCGGCTTATAGTCAGGTGCGAAAATTGCGGTTGTTAAGCATCATTTTTTTATCAATATCAATGTTTATTTTTGGTACTGTCAAAATAATAGGAGTAAATAGTTTGCACTATGTATTGTGCAGTAGGTTAGAGTTTGGAATAGTTTGGTTAACACTTGATTTCTCAAGCTGTCAATTGGATCGTAAATGAAACCAACTGAGAACTGAGCTCTGAAGAAGGGTGCATTGGGGGAACAAGTAAAGGTCATGGGTCAGGTAAGTGGAGCGGTGGGGGCAATGAAATGGATGTGGAAAAATGAAGGGTGGGTAGTTGAAGGGAAGGGCAGAAAATGAGTGTGAACACATCACTCAGTCTGACTTTAACACCAATCAGATGGCTTTCTAACCTCGGAATTATAATTGGCAGCTACCTCACTTACTTGTGCAAGGAGGTTGTGTGGGTCACGGTGGGGATTTCCAACAACATATGACAAGCTCTTTCATCATTTAATCCTCCTTTAATGGACCTCAAATGACCCTCACCTACATGCACAATGTCGCCTACCTCCTCCACATCTGTTGTTTCATCCCTCTCAGTTTGCTGCGTGCTTGCGCTTGCACGCACGCACATACACACACACACACACACACACACACATACCCTCTGTTGTGAGCAGCAGGTGTTATGATTAGGCAGGTGTGGCACTGACTGGTAGAGGCCGTGGCCTCCTTTCCACTGCCTATCGTGTTCCAGCCACTGGATAAAGACTGGCATATTAGTACTGAGCCTAGCGTAATTGTGACACAACATCAGCTACACTTGTTCTCTACCATTTTTACTTCTACTTTGCTATGTAATAGTACACAGCGATCTTACTCTTGTGCTCATAGTAACTTAAATAAGTAAATATGAAAATTCAGAAGGAATGGCAGAGATTGAAATAACATTTTACATAAAAATATAATGGGATGATTTTAACAACTCTAAGTACAAACACTGTTAAACACAGCAAAAACAGCCGCTTTTCTTGTAGCCCATAAAAATCCCCCCAAATACAGAAGCAGAGAACTCTCCAGAATTTCTTTTATATTATTTGTTCATCCATTAAAGCAGCACTAGGTAACTTTTCCACCTTTATAAAATATTTTCTGAACATTTGTGATAATATGTTAACTGACAACTAGTTGAATGACACCTCTTTTATATCTTGAGGGGGTCTGTATAGCTTTCACCGACACTAATGACACTTTGAGGAGGGTGGCAGAAACAAAAAAAAACTACAAATGTGCTGACTACTTTACGGCATACGTCACTTCCCGTTTTCCCCACTCACTATAAAGACGCTTTCGCGCAAATTCTGCAAAGATGGCAGAGCAACAAGAGACAAAAGTTTTTGTCTGTGGAGGATAAAAAGGTAGGCTACTAGGATATGCAGAATAAACATTAGCCCGGCTGTCACTCGCTAGCGTTAGCTCCCGTCAGCGCTATTCATCTTTCACACAGCCGCTGGAAACAAATGTTTAATCCATCTGCAGGCGACCGGGAAATTGATTTTTGATTGATTGGTGATTTTACAACACTGCGGGTGTGCGCTGGTCCTCATGGGAAACGCAGCACTGGTCCTCATGGGAAGCGCAGTCTTCCTTAAGGCAAAACATTACCGCTTTTGTCCACCGGCGTCGCTAAAATTGACCAAACTGAAAAGCTACAAAGTTTTGCTTTTATTGATTGAGCATGATTTCTATTTTGGCAGGTTCTTGTGCCCAAGAGTTTAAAATTCAAAGGCAAGATGATTGAAGTAGACATCTACGAGGCAGGAAAACACTTCCTTAAAGGTCGACCAGTAGAAGACTGTAAACCTTTCACTCCCTCCATCGCTGCTCCACTTGAAAAAGGAGAAGTGTCTGGCCTGGTGCAGGTAAACACACTCACAAGCATTAAAATCAAATACAGTATACTTTCAGTGATTACAACATTAAGGTTTACATTAATTCAATTAAATCCAATAACGTTCTTTCTCGATAATAATTAAGAAAATGTTGTATTATACATATATTAAATTCAATTTATTCATTTATTTAAAATCCCCCTGAGGAGAAGAAAAAAAGTCCAAGTAATGTATCTGGTTGGAATGGCCACTTCAACCTGAGTACAACACATCATCATTTTGAAAATCCCTTGAACAGTTCAAGCCTTTTGCTTGATATTTTTATGATATCCCAAATAAAAAATCTGATCAAAAATGCTTTGAAATTGGAGAGGAGCAATATGACCTAATTATTTACCAACATGTCTTGTCAACCCTTTTGTTTTGTCTGTTACTCCGAGAACCGTTTGGCTGCCAAGGTTGAGTTAAAAATATCCACCAATAAGATCATCCAGTCCGAGGGGATATCCAAATCAAAAAATGTATTTTTAAGATTTCAAATGACATTACTAGCACCAAAAACCTGACTTACAAATCTCAAAAATGTATAGACCGAGTCTATTCATTGTTCCTTAATGTGTTTGTTATGAAGGGTTTTAGAGCCGTTTCAAAGTGTTCATTCCATTGTTTTATTCTATTTTTAGATAAATGAGATAGGCACCTGTCACAGCTAATTTCAGACACTTATAACAGGCATGACAAAATAAGGTACAAATACAGGCAAGTTTTTCATACATGACGTTCATCTCCCAAACTGCAAAAAAAGCCAATGCGTCAATGATAAGTCATCTAAGTTAGGCTATGAGTACATCAACTGGCACACACAGACACGCGAGCACATTCAAACAGGGACTGACTTGCACGCATGCATGGGCTTGCAGAGACATGCAAAAACACCATGTTAATGTATCTGTTTCAGTGCATGTTATTTTTCACTGTGACTAGCTGTAGCTTATAGCTCAAGACTTTGAACCACAGAGCAGAATATGATACACTTTCTAATTTCACACTCCATCAACCTTTACTGCCAGACAGCTAGAGAGGGAAGGCAGAGAACAGAGGCGAAGGGTCGCAGCGATCAAGGAAAGAAGACAAGTCGAGTGAGAAAGAGAAAAGGAAATGGATGGTAGAACAAAACAAGGAATAGTGAGAAGGAATTCACTTTAAGATGAGCAAAATGTCACTCTACAATGAAAAGTTCAGTGGTAAAGACCTTTTAAAGTTGCCTGATAAAGGCTACACTCTCTCCAACACACACACACAAGTTCCGTACTCATTAGTTTCACCAATACATTGCAATCGTTCAACATAAACCGTTTGAAATTATTTGAAGTATGCATATTTTGTCATATTTCTGTTGCATGCAAATGTTTTTTATACAAATTTGAAAAAATGTCACTTCAACGGAAATAATTTAATGTGCCTATTCAATATCGCCTCAACAAATTTCACATCATCTGATTTTTTTTTTTATAGTTTTTCAGCATTTTATTTGATGATGCAAGAATGCTGCCTTCCATTCCATACAGTGGTTCAATAGGAATGTAAATGAAGAAATGATAATATCATGAACCTGATAGATAGTCTACACTTCTCTGAAAAAATGTCAAGGTTTTTGTTGTTGTCTTTTTTGGTCAGTTATTTAAAAAAATAAATAAAAAAACATGTTTACCCCTCCAACTCCATAATGCAGTTCTACATATTTCTGATGTATTTTCAAATGTGCATTTTGTATTCAGAAATAAGTGTATGATTTCACATTATAGGGATTTCAACATAGAGAAGGTATGAATATACAGTATTTTTTACTTATAGGCCTACTTTTCGAACACTTCAATTCTGCGTGTTATCAGTCGCAATTGCCAAAAATGTTTTGAAATGATTTATCTTTGTCATATTTTGGATATCACAAAATCTTGGCATTTGGTGGTGCTTAGGTTTTACGGTATTATTGTTTAATTCCATTGTCACTGTACTGGCATTTTAGCAAACTCTGAATCACGCCAATAATGAGTACACCTTCGTAACCAGAACGTACGCATAGGCCACTGGCAATGACCTGCCCAATGGATGGTTTTGGTTTGGGTGATTTATTTCAGTCATTTGGCAAACAGTACACTCTCCATGCAACTCATGCTACAGCGCTACAGTTTCGTGGTAAACAAATTGATGCAGTAAATTGTTACAACGATATGGCTTCTACAGAATGTATAATAATTTAAACATAGTACAGTGGTATGAAGAAGTATTTTAACCTTTTGGAATTTCTCATATTTCCGCATAAAATCACCATCAAATGTGATCTGATCTTTGTCGAAATCACACAGATGTTAAAACAGTAACAGTGTCTGCTTTGACTAAAACCACCCAAACATTTATTGGTATTCATATTTTAATGAGGATACCATGCATGCAATGACAGAAGGGGGAAAAATAAGTAAGTGAACCCTCTGCCTAAGGAGACTTAAAGAGCAATTTAAGCCAATTTTTACCAAACAATTTAAGTTAGGTGTGTGCCCAATCACTGATGAGTGATTTGAAGCTGCCCTGCCCACTATAAAACACACACCAGTTGTATTGATGAGAAGCACTGTCTGATGTGTGTCATGGCTCGGTCAAAAGAGCTGTCTAAAGACCTGCGATTGTTCATTTGTATAAAGCTGGGAAAGGATAAAACCCATCTCCAGAAGTCGGGGATCGGGTTCATCAGTCGACAGTCAGAGAAGTTGTCCACAAATGGAGAGAGTTTGGCACTGTTGCTTCTCTCCCAAGGAGTGGCCGTCCACCAAAGATGACGCCAAGAGTTCAGCGCAGAATAAACAGAGAGGTAAAAAAAAGAACCCTAGAATGTCTGCTAAAGACTTACAGAAATCACTGGCACAGTCCAATAGCTCTGTGCACGGATCAACTATATGTAAAACTATGGCCAAAAATGGTGTTTATGGGAGGACTCCATGGAGTGCTGTCAAAAAAACCTTGCTCGTTTAATGTTCGCAAAAAAGCACTTGGACACTCCAGACGTTTTGGCAAAATATTTTGTGGACTGATGAAACCAAAGTTGAATTGTTTGGCAGTAACATACAACGTCATGTGTGGAGGAAAAATGGAACATGGAACACCAACATCAACGTCATCCCCACCGTGAAGCATTGTGGAGGGAGCATCATGATTTGGAGCTGTTTTGCTGCCTCAGGGCCTGGACAACTTGCAATTACTAATGGAAGAAGGATTTCAAAAGTTTATCAGGATGTTTTGCAGGAAAACCTGAGGCCGTCTGTCTGACAGTTGAAGCTAAAAAGAGGATGGATGCTGCAATAAGACAATGATCCAAAACATAGAAGTAAATCAACTTCAGAATGGTTTCAGAAGAACAAATACATGTTTTGGGGTGGCCAAGTCAAAGTCCAGACTTGAACCCCATTAAGATGCTGTGGCATGACCTAAAGACAGCGAATCATGCCAGACATCCCAGGTATCTGACTGAACTACAGCAGTTTTGTAGGGAAGCATGGGCCAAAATTAGTCCTGGTTGATGTGCCACAATCATCTGCAGCTACAGGAAGCATCTGGTTGAAGTTTATTGCTGCCAAAAGGGGGGTCACAAAATATTAAATGAGATGGTTCACTTACATATTTTCCCCCTTCTGCCATTGTTTGCAGACACTGTTTTTGACAAAGATCAGATCACGTTTGATGTTGACTATATGCAGAAATGTGAGGTTCAGATACTTTTTCATACCATGGTGTATACACAAAACACACTACAGTAATTATATACTGTCTTCTGTGCAAAATATCGTATTCCACAAAGCATTTAAGTCCATTTGCTTACATATCTTTGTAAGGTTCTGACACTTTTCCGCAGTGAAGTGATATACAGTACATAATGACTACACCTACACAGGCTAAAGTTTCTCTCAGTATGTTTAAAATGAGGACTCAAATGTACACAGCCCAGGATACGTGTATAAATATACTTTTAAATCAGCTGTGCATATTAGAAGTTAACTGCACTTCTGTTATTGTACAAAAGAGACATAGTTATGTTAAGTCCAAAAATTGCCAGTTTAAGTTGACCAGAGGCTTATTTTTTAAGTATACGAATGACTGTCTTTGTGGCGATACATTGCCATTTCCTCATTAGATTGAAGCAGTGCTGCAACGATTAATCAATTAATTTGAGTATTCGATTAGAAAAAAGCTTTGAATTAAATTTTGCTGCTTCGAGTATTCGTTTAATTAAAGTGGTGTTGTAATGGTTTGTTTTTTAAAGTGTTGGCATTTAGTTTTATTGATTTGGGTGGATACACTGCCCTCTAGTCTGCCTCATTTTACATGGCAAAATCCAGCTGCTCCCGTTTAAGACCAACATAAGCTAGGTTTTTGGTTGAGGTAATTTTTTTAATGCATTCCTAATTTAGTTTAAAGGTATATTTAGCCAATTTTTGTGGGAATACGTGTCCGAACCATTTGTTAAGAGCTTTGTAAAAAAAAAACAAAAAAAAAAAACATAGCATTTAGGCTAGCGGACTTTTGCTATGTAAGTTAGCCAATTATTCTTTTGTTGTACGTAGCTCCTTATTTATTTTTTTATACCGTTTGAGGCTCAACTCAAGTATTTTAATTATTTTTATGTTTGTCCGATTACGCGATTATTCAGACTAACTAGTTCATCGATTAATCGACTACTAAAATAATGGATAGCTGCAGCCCCAGATTGAAGCATCAATACATAAATAAACTGGAAACTTAACAAAAAAAGGTTTTGCTGATGTATGTAAATTTGAAGTATTATTGTTTTATAATATGTTGATAAGTATAGTTTTTTTGATCTAACATACTGAAATATGACAAATGTTTGGAAACATTCGCATATATGACAGATTAATTCAGATATTCAGTTACTTCCAAAAACACATGAGAGTATGCAAATCGCCTGACACCCCGAACAGTTGGCACCTTTCTCAATGGCAATGTCTCCAGTTCAAGTACTTGGACCCACATGTGTTATCTGCACTGGTCACTCAACTGCCTTCTAATAGGCACTCATCTTTATTAGATAATGTCAGTGGAAAAATAGTGTTAAAATATATGTCATATCTAGATTTCATAAAATAATATATATTTGTATTTTAATGCTATGTTTAATTGTGAAAAATATCTGTGAAACAAACTGCACATTAACGAAAGCAAGGCACAACACATCACTGACAAATGCATTAGCTGTGTTTGTGTTGAGGGTGCGGTACTGATAGAAGAGAATTCTGGGCGTTTTGTGCGACGCAGTATAACAAACTTAAATTTGCAGAAGGCCAGGATCCACAAATAGAAACATGTTCCAATGACAACACTCTGATGTAGGAAAGTACCTCCATTCGGAGAGAGACGGAGGTGAATCATTCGATTTTAGCTGACATTCTCACATGCAAGAGCACAAGGACAATTGACAAATGTGCTTTCTTAAAAGTTTTCCGAGCTTTGTGATCCTTGAAAAGGGGCTTTTAATCTTCTTCCTCCTTTGCCTGAATGATATTTCAAAGCGGTTTTGATGAGACTTCAGCTCATGAATGACATTAACCTATCTACGTTCCCGCCGAAACTGGTAGGGTCTTTTTTTGGCTACTATAATTTCCCCTTCTTCCTTAAAATTATGAAAGTCAAGGTTTTGTTGTGTAGTACTTGCCAACAAAAAGCCTTGCTGTTTACTTCCTGAAATTTCCTCAGCGCTTCTAAATTTGGTCATGCAGGCAAACAGGGCACTGGCTTCCTTGCACGATGCTGCCGGACCATTTCAAACTATGCTGGTGGTAGTGTAAAAAGACCTCAGTAATTGTTTAATAATTGCATATAATCAGGGGTGCACATAAGTGGTCCGCATGCGCGCATGCGTACTGGAAGTAGACAAACGCGCTTGCCCTCAACTGATTCCATACGCTTTTGTGTACCGATGGCTGACCACTGTATTTGCGGCAGACACGAGAAAATCACTTCTCAAAATGTCAAAGAGGCAGGCACCACTGAGTAATTATTTCTGTGTTGGGTGGGGGGACAGATGACAGAGACATCACCGGAGCTACCGAGAAAAAGGACTTTTGCTGAAAAGTGGCTGCAGGAGGTACCATGGCTAGAAGCAAATGATGCTCGCACGGAAATGTGGTGCAACATTTGCCGTGAGAATCCCAATGTCGCTGATAAGAGCAGCGCATTTTATGTAGGGTCAAAGAATTTCATCCATCCAAACTTTGAAAAGCACGGAAAAAAACAAACTATCGATGTCAGGACCCCACTCGCCCTATGGACAAGTGGCGGAATAAAGTTATTGAAGAACAGCGCCATGCACTGACAAATGTGTTTTTGCTCGCATTTCACAGAGCTAAACATGCACGTTCAATGAGCTCTTATGAGGAGGACCTCCCACTTTTACAAAGGCTCGGAGTTAATGTGGGAGCCGCATATGAATTCCCTTTATTTTGAATTAGTGCTTTTATGTTTATTTCTTTTCATTTCACTTCAAAGTAATGGCAATTTTGCTGTGTCAGTTGATGTTAATCAAGCGTTAATTGTTAATATAATTAATTAAAGGTGATTGTCTCTAAGTAAAGCTTCTCATAATTATATTGCATCAGGCGGGTCGGCTCTCAAGCTCAATGAGGACCAAGTCACATCTCCAGGTCCTCCTCTGAGAACCTGGGCAAAAAAAATATGTGCACCCCTGCATATAATTTATCAACAGCATATTATTGCATTAAATGATCTACAGCAACTCTTGTGATAATGTAAAGGCCAAAATTGTTACCTTCATTGTCAGCGACAATGACATTACTAATATTTCAACGACCCTTGGAAAGAAAACAAATCTACACATTTCATACTGAAACAGCCCAGCCTTTTCTTGTATGTGGAAAACCCAACCAGCCGTGTACATATTATTTTGGATTTGCTATTTTTATATCTCTTTTTATATATGCTATCTCTAATTGATGTGTTCTGCACATCACTTTACATTGATTTGGCTGCTATGCATGTACAAGACTATTATCAATCAGTCTTTGCTTGAATCTAGCACACAATTTGGTGGGGTGTAGGTGTGTGTGTGGGGATGTTTGTGTATGTGTGTGTGTAAAAGTAATGTATGTGTGCTTGTGAGACAGGAGTGAATGATTATACTTTCACCCACATCTCGCAATCTTAAAATTACAGGCTTTTGGCAGTGGAAAGAAGAAAAACAGGAGAATAAAGGGGGAGCGAGATTGCGTGATGCATCATAGGTGCATGATAGTTTGCACGATGATAGCGCCACCTGATTGGAAAGGCAGATCAACCGTCCAAGGTCTTTCATGTCTCGCCGCTGAAAGTAGAACAAAGTGAGACGTCTGTCATTTTGAAGCCACAAAGAGAAATGATTGTACACCAGCCAGGTTCCATACAGATGTGCATTTGCTGAGCAAATATGGCTGAATCGATGCCTGGCAATGACTTCTGAGGAATTAAAAGTGTATGTCTACGGTATCGATGTATCTATGGTGCTACAGAAAAATAAAATAGCAAGTAAAGGTTTTATTTTGGCAATTTAACATAAAAGATGAAACCAACAACTTTTCTTGAGCCATTACAAGCAAATTGACATATCTCCAGCTGTTCCTTTTCGTAACTTTACTGATTAAGGTTTTCAGATTATTAAAACAACAACTCTTTCACTATAATTATAGATTTTTGAGTGGTACTGTATGTTCATGTGACAATCATTGGTGAGCTTATTTGATAGCTGAAGTATCAATCTAAGGCTACATCTACATTAGGACGGATAATGGCCTTAAATGTGTAATTAGTTGGACTATACGGCGTGTCGGCTGCACTAGTATGCCTATTATCCGGATTAGTTGTTACACGGATAATTTAGGCGGGCAATATTACCCGCCGCCTAATATGGACTGCTGTCTCCATACACAAAGGAATACTAAGGAAGTGGTGTCATGCCGTCGCCATTTTTAGTGCGGCATGACTGCATCGTAAACAATGGAGGGCGGACGATCGCGATATGGCATTCCTGCTCCTCTTTTCTTTTCCACACATTTTTCTTGAATCTTCAAACTACGTCGCAATAATACCGTACTGGCCCGAATATAAGACGGCCCTGATTATAAGACGACCTCCTTTTTCAAGACTCAAGTTTGAAAAAAGACTTTTTGAACACCAAATTAATTTTTATACAGAAAATAATTACAGTACATCCGAAACAAATGATTATAACAATATGTTTGAGCGGGAAAAAAAGCATGTTATTTTGCCTCATTCAAATCTTAATATCTGAACATTTAAATATGTAAACTAAAGTGCAATCACATTTGTAAATGAATGGCTTCTTGTTTTTTTAAATGTAAATAAACCAATCTATTGTGATAAAACAGCAAAATTGCAATAACTGCATATACCATCAAAGTGAAGTCTAACTGTAACTGTAGTCTTGAAGCAAATCTGAATAAGGAAAAACATTGCAATAAAATAATGCAAACTGTTTAAACTTGAGAGTAGCTGAGATCTGTCATGACAGAACATCGCTTCAATGATATCTGGCGCCATCTCGCGTCGTGAATGGGGAGAGTAGCTGAGATCTGTCATGACAGAACATCTCTTCAATGATATCTGGCACCATCTAGCATCGTGAATGGGTATAATGTCTAGACCGCAAATATAAGACGACCCCCCTCTTTTTCAGTCTTATTTCAATGCAAAAAACACTGTCTTATATTCGGGCCAATACGGTATGCATTAATTTGTGGTCCTCCCATCGCGGATGACGCGGAGACGAGAGTTTTTTTGCATAGCTCGTCTCCCGTGTTGTCTCCGATCAGCCAGCTGCAGGGCTGGCCCCTCCCAACTCAATGCCGACCGAACATGAGTATACAAAAATGCGTGGAGGAAAATTAAACTCCGAAAAGTGACCTGCGTGGTACCCCCGGCCAAAGAGCCGCACATTTTTTTTCAAGACATTTCTGCCTGTCAAAACTGTCTCCACTTCCAGGATCGCCACTGTTCTGCAAAAGCACTCCTGGTTGCGGCTTAATATACGCAGCACCATATGCGTCTATTTGTTATTTTCCAAGTAGTGAGAGCGCAACTGAGAATCAATTGTAACATCCCAAGTAACGATGTGAGGCTTTCGTTGTTTTCGTAAGATTTATTTTAATCACAACTCGGCGACTGCACGTAAAAGCCGAGCGTGCTCTCCCTTCACTTTCGCTCCCGCGTGATGCGTTCAATTGCGTTCACGAAAAAAACAGTGGTCACAAAACAGAGTTCCCGACCCCTGGTCTAGAAGGTGTAGTAATTTTGAAATTTTTCGCCGGCTCGTAATTAGTTTCCGGTTCAGAAGTAAGCCGCACGGGCGATGACATAGCATAAGAGGCTGCTCCTTTCTACGCATGCGTAGTTTGCGCAAATTCAGGCGTACCTTGCAGAAGCGGGGGGCGGCCTTAAACGCATCTTAAACGTAAGTACGGACAGGTATAAAAATAGAAAACTGTTTGGAAAGGGGATACGAGTTATTGTTTGCCATATATGTGGGTGGCATTCATTTCTCTTAAATGTACTGTTCCTAAGAGTTTAATCGAGGAGTCTCTAATTTAATAAACAAGGAACAAAAACAACTATCTGGAGACAGAAACCGTGTCCTATGATGTGTCAATTATTTGCTTGGCACACGTAGACATGTTCATTTCAGGCACAGACCTGCTGCCTCGCAGTTATCTTCGGACACATGTAAAGCACCTTGAATGTTCGCAACACAAAAGGGCTCGGACAAAGATTGATCACATGTATTGCAAAATGTCTTAACTAGACAGTTCTTTTTGCTATCAATTCAACGTCCAGAGAACAAGATGATCAGGAATAATGAAAATATTAATTGGCACATTATATTCACAGTATACTTGACTCATCACCTGAGTTTATCAGGGTTATAAAGCATTATAGCAGGACTGTAATAGGTAAGCTGAGATATGAAATAGGATTACTCTACCTGAAATGTGTGAAAACTACATAGGATTAAGCATGATAAGCACGCAGATCCTGGTCTGATGAAACCTTTTATATGGCTAAAGCACTCGTCCGTGGTTGCTATTGTTTAAAAGCTTTAATTTTTACTGGCTTACAACTAATGCACACCTTCTATTGTTGCTTACTTTTCAAAGGATGTTGTTTCATCCGATATTTTTTTTTTTCAAGGACAACACTTGGGTTATCAGGAGGTTTAGAAAGCTAGCAATGTAATATGCGCATTTACTGTAGAATTGTAATATCTTTTGATGCAAACCTGTTTGACAAAGTGCTCACCAATTTTGCGTGGTTTTCAGAATATTGCCAAAGAGGTTTTTCAGTTTAAAACTAACTCTATGACGTCTCTTCTCATTGGTAGTAGATTGTCAAGCAGACACCACATGTGCCCTCATTATAAAAATAGTTGACTCGTTTTCAATGTGTTAGGAGCTGGATTCAGTCGTATATTACAGCAAAGGTTGCTAAGGGATGTGAATTAAGTGTTTTTGCTATTTCATTCCACTGAAAAACCAAGGTTTCAGCGCGACGACAGAACCTAAAAATTTAGCTGTTCTTTGTTCTCGGTCTCCCTCTTTGAGCCGTCTGTCAACCCTTCATTCAGAGAAAGAGCACTTTGCTGTGGAAAGAGGAAGGATTGTAATGAGTCTTTTAGTGGGACACAATAGCAGTGAAAGCACTGAACAGCGTGGTAAAGAAAAAAAATGAGAAAGTATCTTCACCAGTCCTCATCCTCAGATGAAATTAAATGATAGAAGGGAAGGAGGAGACAAAAAAACTGAGGCAAGAAAGAAAGAAAGCAAGGTAGATGGGGAGATCAGGAGAGAGCAAAGGCAGTATGAGTGCCATCTAGTAATAATCAGGTCTTTTCACAGCATACTTTCTCAAGGAGACCAAGAGAATGGATGAGAGGGGAGAAAAACGGCTCTGTTTGGAAAAAAGTTTGGAAGACATAAAAAAAGACGGATAGAGAGGACGTTTAAAAATAAAGAAAGAAAGGAAGAACTCTCCTTAATGGCAAATGACAAAATGTCAATGACTGAATATGCGTGTTGGGCATTACATTTTCAACAAGGACTTAATTTTTGTTTGTTTGTTTTGTTTATTTGATCATATTTCTACTCATTCTTGATCATCATTTTATCAAATTACCTTTTTTATTTCTCACCAATCAATAAAGGATTTTATTATATCCGGATTGATATCCAGATTTACCTGACACAGGAGAGGTTTAATTGGATTTGATTTAAGAAAGTGAGACAAAAATGAAATGTGTGTTTTTACAGAGTGTATGTAAACATCCGGCTTCAATTTTATGTTAAAAGAGCAATTGCAGAAAATTGCATATTTGGAAAGATAATTTTTGAAGATAAAATAAAAGATTTCTTTTCACCATGTTTATATTTTATTTATAAATGAAAAGATAGAGGTGTCATTCAAACAATATGTTTTATTATTCAAGTTTGCAGTTGTGCAGTGTCATTAAAAAAATGGGAATTGTGAAAACAGTCAAATCCTAGGCACCTCTCCCATTGCAATGCACACTCATGTGTAGGGATGGGAATCGAAATCCGATTCCAATTCCGAACCGGTTCCTAGTGTTTCGGGGCCTCGACATCACAATGAAAAAGCCTTGACGATCCCTTTAACGATTCCTAAAGACGCATATTGCGTCGTGACTGTCTTGTTGTCCAGACGCATCAAACTAGCACGGCGCCAAGAACCACCCGCTCCAAAGTTTGGCTGCACATCACCATGAAGGAGGGTGAAAATGAAAGGTTACGATGGTTTAGCACGAGCATTGCAGCCGTAAACATAACAATGACAGCACGTAGGTTCAAACGCTCGAAAGTGTGTCTTCACTTCACGAGGAAAAATTACAACAAAACGACTTGCAGTCATTGCAAGGTGGAGTTAACTGCATCGGGAGGGAAGGTGGAGATAATTGCATCGGGAGCGAACAGACTGCACTGTCCTCACCGAGACAGCTATACAGCTGACTTAACTCCGAAATGACGATACAGAAGACGTTGGTATAATTTGCTGACTTTATTCAACCATCACTTGAAGAGTGAAACTAAAAATAGAAATGAAACAAATCAATTTCGTCCCCAATAACAAACAGGTTTGCATCAACGTAAATCAGCGATGATAAGCTGCTAATACAATAATAACAAAACAGTTAGCATGCGTTCGCTAGTATTAGCTAATCGTTCAAACCACTACACAACTGGATTTAAGTGTCCGATCGCGAGTGGAAACACACAACAACAACACAAAAGATGATACATACAGGCGTTGTCTCTGTAGATGTTTTACAAACATTAACAAAGATCGTAGGGTCGTAGCAGTGCTTCCCTCTCTCACTAACTCGCTCACTCGCTTGGATGCGGCATTTCTTCTTCTTCGCGTGTAAGCGCGCTCTTCTTCACGTGAGCGCGTTCTTCGCGTGAGGAAGCGCAAGGCGCCCCACTTGAGCATGGAAGCACCATAAAAACTAAAAGGCATGCATTTCAATATACTGGTAAATAATACGCTTTAACAGGGGTCCCCAAACTACGGCCCGTGGCCCGGATACAGCCCGCCCCGACATTTGGTCCGGCCCCCTGAACAATACCAGAGAGCATTTTGAATTTTTTTTAATTTTTTTTCCTCAATAGTGTTATTTATTTTCTGGCATTTTTCTGTGAAGAACTCTGAGAGGGTTATTTGGTTATTATCTGTTTCATTAATTGTGTTATTATTATTATTATTATTATATTATTATTTTTATTTTATTTACTTTTGTTCCGTGAAGAATCCAGAAAGGGTTATTTGATTGTGGCTTTCTGAAAAACAATATTTTTTTACATTTAGGCACTCCTGCAATCGTCACACTTTTTCTGTTACAAACTGACCCCTGCCCCTCATCAGAGAAGGGAAAAGATGTGGCCCTCACAGGAAAAAGTTTGGGGACCCCTGCAAGTTTAACACATATTGCCAACAGCAGACCAACGACCTATATGCCTATACAGTGGGGAGAACAAGTATTTGATACACTGACAATGGGAAAACCCATTGGCAGTGTATCAAATACTTGTTCTCCCCACTGTATATACCAATATTTTTTATTTCTATTAGAAAAATGTTTCAGTAAAATGTTACACATTCTTGTGCATTTGCCACTTATTGCCACAGTTAATATTGAGGCTTTGGGCCTCTTTTGACCTTGTTGTGAGTTTGTAAGGTTGTGACTTCTGATTGAACAAACTCGATGCCTATCAAAACGTTTGTTCTTCTTTTTCCCCAAATTAGAATCGATAAGAGAATCGATAAAGAATCGAATCGTTAAGCAATATCGGTATTGGAATCGGAATTGTAAAAATTCTATCAATTCCCATCCCTACTCATGTGGTAGTTTGACTGCCAGACAGATGCTTGGAAAAAAAACACACACACTGTAAATGCAATCTTTACTAAATAACACTCTTCCTATTTGAATTGTCCCATTTCTAAGTGTAGCAGTGTGTTGATATACATCAAATATAACTATAAATGTTTGTAGTCGATGTCACACAATGTCACATGTTGCCAAAAACACACACAAAAAATCAAACTGTTACTGTTTACGCATCTATTTTTAACATTTCTTCTTAGAAATGTCACAAGGTTGTGGTTGGCCTCTGTCTGTTTTCTCTCAAAGCAAAGCTTTGTTTTGTCTTTAAAACAGCAGGCGTAGTTATTTCAAGCATTTCGTTTGCCATGTCAAATGTTATTACATGGCCTGTGCTTGCAGGAACCAAAATGACAATAATATTCAACTTATTACACCATAAAAATATTAATTGTCTCTGATTTTCAGTATTTTAACCAAATATGCCATTTGGCAATACACATTTCATACTTGCCTTTGAACCAAAGCTGAGCAATACGTAGAAATAATGCAGAAAACATGCTGATAAACTATGTTTAGTCATTAAGTAATCACCTTTTGCTAGAGTCATCTGTGTAGGCCTATGTGTCCAGTACAGTGCTTAATTTGTAAATCATAAAGTGCCTCAACAAAAAGTACATACAGTATGATAGCCCAAGGATGACAAGTCTAAAATGAGTCCCGGAACACCTACAGATTGGGCTGAAATTTAACATGCAAATGCTCGCCTGCTAGGCTGAGAGATTCAGAAGTCTCAATTTTAGATAAAATAGTAAATGTTGATGACAAGCAGAAAATAATATTTTACACACATTATAATTGTGAAATCTTGGAAAAATAAATATAAATTCTTTGGCATATGGAACATGTACATGTGTGCCGGAGTTCTCATTTAGAGTCTGACACTGGTATCTTGACTGGGTATTAATTTTAGTTAGGTCATACAGACAACAACACAGTATAGGATATGGCAGCATAGTATTGAAGGAAAAGATTCGCAATGTTTATTTCACTTGATTTATTAAAGGAACACTCCAGTCATTTTTTTTTTTTTTTTTTTTCTAAATACATGAAATATGTTAACATAAGTCTTGAAACATCGGCATAAGCTGAGAACAATTGAGTGCAGAATCTCTGAGTTATAGCAAGAAATTCCTTTCTTTCCTCACCTGCCAGGATTTTTTTGGCCGGGCCTGAAAAGAGGGTCAGATGAAATCCCCTGAAACTCTCTTGCTTTCTGGCCCGTCCCTTCAACTATATAGGGCTAAGCCATCAATGGCTGCTTTCTGGTTCAGCTTTCTCATTTACTTCACAATCAAGCTATGCCCAAAGTTATAGTCACAGCTTCCCCAAATACAACATCTCTCGCATGCAACGTTGCAGAGAGGCTGGCAGTCCATACAGGCAGTGGCGTCTTATCCAGCCGCGACCAACATTGGATGCATTGTGATCGGCTCCAGTTCTGCCGAGGCTCCTCTGAATTTCTAGTGTTAATTCAGGGGCAGCAACGAGAAAAATTTACAACCTCTATCAACAAAATACACATGTGGTCAAAGGTTTTGAGACATTCTCATGGTCTCCAAACTGTTGACTGCGGGTGTACCTCTGTCATCAGGTTCATATGTGTTTCATGTTATGTGAGCTTTTTGTAATAATGTACGGTGTAACAGATGCTGGCTGTTAGCAGTACCACGGGATCTCCATGGCCGGCAGATCCTTCTCTTGGTGCCTACCGGTGGTAAATGTGTACACTCGGCTGCAACACCACCAACGGTTAATGACCCATTTCCTTAGTTTGGGTGTTGTAAGAGGTAATTGACAATTTTACTGTGTAGTAGATTATAAAATCAGCTCAATTTTAAGGCCGCTGTTTCATCTGTCGTCATCAATGACAGCCGTTGTGTATATGAAAATAAATTATCAAACAACTGTCACAGTGGCATGTGATATTGCATTTTTCGAGCAACATAAAATGGCACCAAAATAACATTGAAAATAATTTTCTCTTTTAAGATAAATATTTTTTCTTAGGAGGCGTTTTTGCATCTTTAGCTCTGCTGCTTACTCAATAAAGACGACAAAATCAGTACTAGATAAAAGTCACGAAGAAAAACTGAAGGTATGCGTATACAATGTACAGTATGTATGTGTGCGTATGTACTGTATGTTTGTTTACTGTAATGAAGAATGTGGCAAGTCAACTTGTGGTGAAAACCTGATAAAATGACATCAAAGCTTAGCAAAAATAAACACACAAAAAAAGAATTCAAATAATTCTTTGTCACCTTCAGGTGTCAAAGCCCTAAAAGCTGTGCAGTCAGGCTGTCAGTGTGTAACATGTAGCATCCAGAATAATGAATAATTATTATGCAAGCTATGTGATGACCTTTAAAGAGCATATGACACCAGAAAAAAAGTCTTAAATGGCATTATTATGTGAATTAGAATCATATTTTGAGACGATTCGACTATATACAACAATTTAGCAAAGCGCAGATGACGAGAAATTAGTCTTTTAATCTGCCGGTTAGCCACGCCTACCATTATAGGGCTTTAGCGTCCCAACAGGTGGATGACGTCAGCGGTAGACTAGGCTCATCGGTTTTACTATTCAGCCCATTGAGGGGGAATTGTTCAGAACGAGGAAAACGCGACGAAGAGAGCTGCAAAATGTCATTGTTTCAGTCTCTCTACTCCAATATTTTTACAGGATATTCTTTTTATCCGAGTATTTTTCCCCAATAGCTATATAAATGGCTTGAGAAGGACCAGTCAGCCCGTCGAGGGGGAACTATTCACAATGAGGAAAACGCGACGAAGAGAGCGGCAAAATGTCATTGTTTCTGTCTCTTTACTTCAATATTTTTACAGGATATTCTTTTTACCCAAGTACTTTCCCCAATTGCTAAATAAATGGCATGGTCATGACAAATAACAATCTTGTGCTAAATGGAATATAAAATAATAAAAATCCATTTATTCAAGACGAAATGGCAAAATTACTCCATAATGGTCAAAACAGTCGACTTCACCTTTACTGTCACACCTCCCGAACGATATTTTATGACACCTAAATCGGACATATGTAATTTCCCTTCCCCGGCTTCGGAGAATGTAAACAGACCAGAAGGAGTGACAGCTAGCCGACATGCTAACCCGAACCGAGGGATGTTTCAAAGTCTTCGAAGTGGAAAATCACACATAACTAACCTGGATTATTTGACATGACGACCCGGTTGTCGAGTTTCTTTGCGGATCGGCAAACCGCCCGGCGGAGAGCAATTTACAGTTCGTTCCCTGGAGGAGGGTGGCTGGAGTTGTTGTGTAGCTAACGCGCTAACAGCTAACTGCTAATGAGCATGAGGATAGCTTTTTACATGCCTATCAATGATCAAACGTAAGTAGTCCTTTATTTAAAGGAATTTTATAGTGTTTACTTTGTAATCACTGTATTCGTATTTGACATAATACAAAACAAGATGTTTACTCACTTCCTTGTAAGTCCAATGGTCCCACAGTAAATATCCACGGTGAATGGGAACCTTTTGAAACTCCAAAAAGGCGCATACGCCTCTCCCGCATACAGAATGATTTTTCTGCAGCCGTTTGGCTGGCGTGATGCAAAAAATAAAAGTATTAATCCGCAAAATCAGCTGAATCCTTCGTCCTCATACACAACAGTACACTGTATAGTGAAGAGAACGTCTTCTACCGTACACGTCACAGCGCCCTCCTCCTCAATGCAAGACCGAAGCCGGAAGTCACTCATTTTCATGGCGCGGGATTCAAAAAACTAAATAAATATAGCGATCGCTTCCACACACATCCAAGCGGTCCATATCATTCAGGGGCATAAAATACCGCGTGTATTATGAAATAAACATGCTTTTTCGTGTCACAGGCACTTTAAGTATTTAGCAGTAGAAATATACCAGATTACATCTCACCAACCGCTTGATAATGGCGTTGGAATACAACGGCGTTACTAAAGGCGTTATTTTCTTCAGTTGTGAGTAATCTAATTAATTACTTTTCTCATTTTGGCAACACAGTTACCGTTACTGAGGTAGGAATGACGTGCATTACTATGCATTCCGATGTTGGTTAACTGACACAAGAAAAGTCTGAAAAAGACGGACTCACGGAGACGAGAGAGCAGAGCAGGAGTGGGGAGAAGGCAAGGGAGTGTGACGCCGTTGCAAACGCGATGCTACTATGGTAGGTGGCTCCAATAATACCTGACTGTAGCCGATAGCCTACAATCTACGCCCACATGATGCTTCGGTAGATATCACATAAGTACAGAACAAGATGCAAATGACAGACACGGCAGCATTAGCAACATGTATAATAAAGAACTAGATGCGTTAGTAAACAGAATCAATAGTAATCAATTTCAGGCACTAATAAACTGCTGCCTAATCATCACAGACGCTTAAAATTAGTGGCATAAAGCTCACAAAAGTTACTAGAGGTCAAATATGCTTGCTTAGAAAGACGCAACAGATGGATTAACTGGTGAGCAAGTAATGTTTTTCCTTATTGTATGTGCTTGTAGGTATTAGTTATAGCAAGCATGCTATCACTTTAGTCTAACAAGCTGTTTTTGTGAGCATCTCCAATATGGTGTATTGAAAGTAATCGTAACTCAGGTCAGCTTTACTCCAGAGCCTGAAGCATATGCTACCAAGTATATTTCCTGTCTGTTATAGTGGTTGTCATGTGCCCGGCATGTGTTTGCATGGGCCTCAATTACACAAATGAAGTTCCTCTGTATTTCATGGGGACAACCGTTAAACATTTTATGTAGTCCATCTGTATGATCACTTGTGGTTGTGTAATTGTGCAATGGAGCCTATTTTGGACAGTGAACCACGGTCGACTTCTGATATATACACATATTATACTGTATAGTGAGGAGCAGAAGTATTTGCACCCCTTGTGATTTTGCAAGTTCACCCACTTAGAAAATAGGCAGAGTTCTGAAATTTCAATCATAGATGCATTTCCACTCACAGGGACATAATTTAAAAAATCCAGAGATCACATTGTATGATTTTTTTTTTTTTTAATAATAAATCGGTAATTTACTGGGGTTCAGAAGTATTTGTACCCCACGAGAATCAGCAATAATTATAATACTCAAAGAGTTGTCAGTCTACATAAAAAAGTGCACTTTTACCCCATGAGTAACCATCCACCCACCACCCGTTTGAACTCATTATTGTCACCTGTGCACCCTACAGTCAGTCATAATCCAACTTCTACCATGGGCAAGACCAGGGAGCTTTCGAAAGACACCAGAGAAAAAGCTGTTGAACTCCATAAAGCTGGAAAAGGCTATGGGACAATTGGAAAGCAGCTGGGTGAGAATAAATCATCAGCTGGAGCAATTGTTAGAAAATGAAAAAGGTTAAACATGACTGATAATCTACCTCAGACCAGGGCTCCATGTAAAATCTCTCTTCGAGGGGCACCCCTCATGATGAGAAAAGTGAGGGCTCAGCCTAGAACTACACGGCAGGAGCTGGTCAATGCACAGTTTCAAAGGCTACTGTCAGTAGCTACAGTAAAATCGTGTATTGCTCAGAAGGTTCCCTGTTAAAGCCAGTACATGTGAAGGCCTATCTGAAGTTTGCCAGGGACCATCTGAATGATGCAGAGGGGTCATGGGAGAAAGTCATGTGGTCAGATTAGACCAAAGTAGAACTTTTTGGTGCAAACTTGGCTCGTTGTGTTTGGAGGAAAAGAAGGATGAGTACAATCCCGATAACTCAATCCCCAATGTGAAGTATGGGGGTGGAAACCACATGCTTTGGGACTGCTTTTCAGCTAAGGGGACAGGACGACTGTACTGTATGAAGCAGAGGATGAATGGTGAAATGCATCGTCAGATTTTTAGCCACAACCTCCATTCTTCAGTCAGGAGACTTGAGGATTTGTCGTGGCTGGATCTTCCAACATGAGAATGATTTGAAGCACAAAGCCAAGCATGCGTAAAAAGCATATCAAGGTTCTGGAGTGGCCTAGCCAGTCTCCAGACCTCAATCCAACAGAAAATCTTTGGATGGAGCTGAAACTTCATGTTTCTCAACGACAGCCCCGAAACCTGACAGATATAAAGATTTGTCTGGAGGAATAGGCTAAAATCCCCGTTTCCATATGTGAAAACCTGGTGAAGAACTACAGAAAGTGTCTGACCTCTGTAATTGAAAACAAAGGCTTCTGCACTAAATATTACTACTGATTTTCTCAGGGATACAAATACTTATGAACCCCAGTAAAATAGAAATAAATTATTGAAAAATCATACAATGTGATTTCTGGATTTTTTTAGATTATGTCTCTGTGAATGGAAATGCATCAGTGATTGAAATTTCAGACATTTATCTATTTTCTAAGTGGGCAAACTTCCAAAATCACAAGAGATGCAAATACTTCTGCTCCTCAATGTACTATGTGAAATTTATTTTACTTTACGCTATATTGTTATATTCAATTTGGCACTGTAAATGAAAGGCTAGTGTGTGTTTTTTTTTTACTGAGTTTGTGTGCATGTTTTTTGTTAGTGTCTGTCTTGAGGGTTGGTGGGACTCAAGAACCGTTTAAGCACCGAAACCGTTTTAAAAAATACCGAGTAGGAACCGGTATCGGATGAACCCCAAAGGATACCTAACCCTACATATAATCCAATGTGCTTTATGTATCAATTCTGCTTTTGCTTAATCTTCAAAAACCTACAGTATTTGGTTGGAGTATATCTGCTCCAGTTACAGTTGTGGTCAAAAGTTTACATACACTTGTGAAGAACATAATGTCATGGCTCTCTTGAGTTTCCTGTTATTTCTACAACTCTGATTTTTCTCCGATAGAGTGATTGGAACAGATACTTCTTTGTCACAAAAAACATTCATGAAGTTTGGTTCTTTTATGACTTTATTATGGGTGAACAGAAAAAAGTGATCAAATCTGCTGGGTCAAAAATATACATACAGCAGCGCTAATATTTGGTAACATGTCCCTTGCCCATTTTCACTTCAATTAGGCGCTTTTGGTAGCCATCCACAAGCTTCTGGCAAGCTTCTGGTTGAATCTTTGACCACTCCTCTTGACAGAATTGGTGCAGTTCAGTTAAATTTGATGGCTTTCTGACATGGACTTGTTTCTTCAGCATTGTCCACAAGTTCTCAATGGGGTTTAAGTCAGGACTTTGGGAAGGCCATTCGAAAACCTTAATTCTAGCCTGATTTAGCCATTCCATTACCACCTTTGATGTGTGTTTGGGGTCATTGTCCTGTTGGAACACCCAACTGCACCCAAGACCCAATCTTCGGGCTGATGACGTTAGGTTATCTTGAAGAATTTGAAGGTAATCCTCCTTCTTCATTATCCCATTTACTCTCTGTAAAGCACCAGTTCCATTGGCAGCAAAACAGCCCCACAGCATAATACTACCACCACCGTGCTTGACGGTAGGCATGGTGTACTTGGGGTTAAAGGCCTCACCTTTTCTCCTCCAAACATATTGCTGGGCATTGTGGCCAAACAGTTCGATTTTTGTTTCGTCTGAGCACAGAACTTTCCTCTAGAAGGTCTTATCTTTGTCCATGTGATCAGCAGCAAACTTCAGTCGAGCCTTAAGGTGCCGCTTTTGGAGCAAGGGCTTCCTTCTTGCACGGCAGCCTCTCAGTCCATGGAGATACAAAACACACTTGACTGTGGACACTGACACCTGTGTTCCAGCAGCTTCTAATTCTTGGCAGATCTGCTTTTTAGTGAATCTCGGTTGAATCTTCACCCTCCTGACCAATTTTCTCTCAGCAGCAGGTGATAGCTTGCGTTTTCTTCCTGATCGTGGCAGGGACAAAACAGTGCCATGCACTTTATACTTACAAACAATTGTTTGCACTGTTGCTCTTGGGACCTGCAGCTGCTTTGAAATGGCTCCAAGTGACTTTCCTGACTTGTTCAAGTCAATGATTCGCTTTTTCAGATCCATGTATGTATATTTTTGGCCCAGCAGATTTGATCACTTTTTCTGTTAACCCATAATAAAGTCATAAAAGAACCAAACTTCATGAATGTTTTTTGTGACAAAGAAGTACCTGTTCCAATCACTCTATCGGAGAAAAATCAGAGTTATAGAAATAACTGGAAACTCAAAAGAGCCATGACATTATGTTCTTCACAAGTGTATGTAAACTTTTGACCACAACTGTAAGTGTTCAAGACACATACAGTAGTACCTCTACATACGAAGTTAATTCTTTCCAGGACCTCTTTTGTAAGTCGAAATGGTCGTATGTCGAGAAGGATTTTCCCATAAGAATACATTATAATTCCATTAATTCGTTACACAGCCCAAAAACCTACACTAAATCCTTAATAAATACTGCTGGTACTATTAAAAATGGAAATTACACATAGCATAGCAAAACAAGCTAATTATAAATAAAAATCGGAATAATAATATAATAATAATAATAATTCCTATAATAATGTAACGAATCAGGTTCTTATGTGGCGGACATATTTTTTCTGTACCTGAACGCACCGCGTGACTGATATGACAGAGAGAGATAGCGGTGCGGTTGAGTTTACTTTCGCTTTCAATGTTTTCTTGAGAACACCGTCAACTGCGAGGGACAGTTGGCGTTTTGTGTTGGATAAGATCTGAAAGCGCCACCTTTTTCCTTGTTTCACTACCTGTACCAACATTTCCTAAACCTGTGTTGATTTCTCTCACAAGAAAATCAGCTGTGCGTCCGTTTGCGGTGCTTACATGTCGTCGTATTTCGAGCACGTCATCGGATGTAGAAACTAATGGCGAGTCAAATTTTACGTCGGATGTCGAAAAGATCGTGTGTCGAAGCGATCGTATGTCGAGTTACCACTGTATTCATCTGTCATCAAACCCATAAATAGAACAAATAGTAAATAAATGAATAACTAAAGCAACAGTAATAATGTTTTAAAAAATGAAGAAAAAATGAAAAAAGCCACACATTCATGCAGTAATGTGCCTTATAATCAGTGCGCCATATGAATCTAAAGGAGTTTGTTCCTTGAGGGTTTGACTTATAGTTTGGAAAATCTGGCAACTTCCAATTTTTGTAATTACAGTGAACCATAGATATTTTTTAAGAGAACAAATGAAATAATTGCAATCCTTTAACAATGAAAGGCAATGTGACTAACCAGCTTTTAAAGGAATGCACTCTTGATTAATTATGAATTTGTAAGTTCTGCACCCTGGGAAAAAAGTACAAAAACAATGAAAATATATTTTTTTTAAAAAACATTTCTATCACTCTATGCTTTGTTTGCCATTGTGTTCAACTGATTAATTGACACTAATCCCTTGCTGTTTTGTTAGGATAAGCAGCCAGCCAGTCTGGCTGCAAAAATATGGACATTCTATTAAGATCCTTCAACTCAAATTAAGCCATAACTATCAAAAGTTGTCAACTGTAAATAGCTACTTAAAATTAAAACTGGTTTTTATTAATTTTCCTGGTAGAAATGGGCCATGTAATTTTAACTAAGAACGTGTAAATGACTACAATTAACTACTTATGGGAACAAAGGAGCTCAGTTTTTATGTTATGGGTGATAAATGACTAGTAAGGGATGCTGAATTGTCATCGAACCACGCCCCCAAAACATCAGAAATACCAATATTAAGCAATATTTCTGAAAGTGAATGCTACCCTTTTCTAAATCTCTGCACTGTTTCTCCCGTTATCTTCAGCTTGTATTAGATTTAATTTAGAATCTGGCAGAATCTTCGTATACTTTTGTTGTTTGTCTTTTTGTCCATTGATAGACTGAACGGCAGCTCGTTGTAATTGTCCCTGTGGTTTTGTCACTCCTGACTCAACAGCCTGTTCCAGTATCTTTTTACACACGCGCACACACAAAACTTCATTTGTGTCTAGAGTGACACCGACAGCTGGTGAGGATCATGTGAGAAATGTGACCACTGTGCATTGTTTCTTCTTTCTCGTGATGTTGGTATAGAATTGCAGTAGTGAGGGACAAAAGTGCCATTTCAGTCTTTCAGATTATTTTAACTGTGCCATTCCACAGTCAATGATTTTTTGGGGATGATTATGTTCACTATGTTTCCCTGCTGTGCGCAGAGAAAGCAAAACCATGCTGTCCAGACCTGTGCATGTGCACATGGTGGTGAAATGTCATACAATTGTATATGTTTTCCTGAGGCATTCTCTCAGTTTTTTCGCAGTACTTTTCTCCACTCTTCTCCACTCCCACTGTGCTGACATGCACCCAGTGCCACTTAGATTTGCACTTATCCTCCAAACTAGTAATAGATTTTAGAGTACACTGTTCAGTCTCTATCCTGACACCCTGTTGTTAAATGACATCTGCAGAGAGACAGCTAAACAGACAGATGGGGTGAAGGTAGTAGTATATTTGGGCCTGACACCATTGATCGATTATGTTTTGCCTGTCTGTTTCTTTTTCTTTGTCTAGACTTTTATTCTTAAATGTTGTTTACCTTCGGTGTATGGGAGTTTTAACTGTCAAAATGCTCAGGAATTTTATTTTTTGACAGCAAGATTCTAAAGTTGTTGGTTTTTTTTTTTTTTAATCTGTTTTTTTTTAACGTGTATTTTACACGTTAAGATTCTTATGAAAACGATTAGGCCACTTCCACCTTCCACATGTTCAGTTTTTATGTTAATCTTGGGTGCCACTTCTGCCAGATCTAAGGAAGCTTGTCTGTTTGGACATTTTGGAGAAAAAAAAAAAAAAAAAAAACGCAATTGCATATAAGCAAAAATAACTTATGTGGCATTGATATTATATTTTTGTATTTCTTAGTTAAATTCTTATTGCCTCCCTTTGCATTTATTAAAAAGAAATACCTCTTAATCCAACACAACATTTTTCACAAAAGAAAGAGGTATTTGTGTGTGAAAGTAAATATCTCTTTTTTTTTCACTTATTTTGTGATCTCCTTTTGCTAAGCAACAGCTCATATGCTTTACTTTGGTGAGTCCATTTTTTTCTGTTTTCTTCTAAATGAATAGATGTATATTTCAAGATTGGCGTGGTGGCTTCTGGAGTCCTCCCACTCAATGTTCATTTACACCGCAAGCAAACAGTTGCGATCCCTCAGCGAACGCCAGCCCGATTAAATAATCAACCGTTGTAATCAGCGTGTGTAGTTGCACACCTTACGACTTCTATGTGTCTGTTCTGCAGAAGCCGTGCGCCAGACACAAGCCTTGCACAGGACTTCTATTTTCTTTTTTCAATTTAGTGCAGCAGGAACGGCAGCTGGTTGCATGGCCCCATGTTGCGAGGATCTGTACACAATTCTTGGAAGCTGAAAACATCCCAGTTCTTATATGGCCAGCATTTTCACCGGACCTTTTTACCCACTGAGCATGTATGGGATGTTCTGGATCGGCATATATGACTTTGTGTTCCAGTTCATTGAAAAGAAGTGGACCAACATTCCGCATGCACAATTGAAAATCTGATCAACTCTGTGCAAAGGATATGTGTGGCACTGCATGATGCAAATTGTGGTCTGATTGGTTTACTGAGTCCACCCTCAAACCCCTATAGAACAAAATTGCACGTTTCAGAGTGGCTAGCCTAAGGCACACCTGTGCAATAATCATGCTGTCCAATCAGCATCCTAATATGGCGCACCTGTGGGGTGGGATGGATTATGTCAGCGAAGAGAAATGCACACTATCATAGATTTAAACAGATGTGTGAACAATATTTGAGAGAAATCATTATTTTGTGGATGTGGAAAATATTTTCAATCTCTCAGATATACAGTAAGTATATGTATACTAGCAATATGGCCTGCCAATGAAAAAGTGGAAAGTGGCATTTTCTATGTTAATTTTTGGAGTTTTGAATTGATTTTCTGCACTAATATATAATATATATATATATATATATATATATATATATATATATATATATATATATATATATATATATATATATATTATAGGATTAAGATCTGTTATCAATGAAAAAATTTAAAGTGTTCGTTGGCTGTCACTGAGTACCATTTGCGATCACTACACAAAGCTAACTAAATTACCCCCAAGAACGGTAAGAGACGTAGGACAACCAGAGGATATATAAGAAAGACAGGGCTGATGGTAAAGGATAGCTTGTTGAAACAGGAGAATGTCATTGTCAGTCGCGTCGATAAAAAAGATAAAGCTATGCTTAGGTCGGCTCGTTTTTTTCGTCTTTTTCAGCCTTTGACATTAAAGCCATCTCTTTAACTGAACATTTTTATGTTCAACCACATCTTTGCCAGTCAATTTGGCACCAGGCACATCATTTTCGGAGAGAATTGGTAGGTTTAGCGCTGTAAACATCTCCTTCGTACACGATTTCCATTCATTTCCTATTAGAGACAAACGGTGGCTTGTCCCTACTTAGCATCAGTAGCTAATGTCATGAATATTAATGAGCGGAAGTGACGTGTTGCTTGCGGTACGCCATTGGAACGTAAAACCATAAAATTTGAAAGCCACTGCGACATACCGATCGCAAATTGCCCAAAAGACGGCGCTGTCGCCTCCACAATCAGGGATTTTCTATGCTAAGTTTTGGAGTTACTACGCCACTGTATATTGTAGGATAACAAAGATTAGACAAGACTTCCATCAAGACTCCATCATAGTATAACATGGTAACAAAGTTTTGACAAGACTGCTGTAAGAACTCCATCATAGTATAACATGATAGCAAAGATTTTACGAGCCTACCATCAGGAGTCTTATCAGAAATGTTCTTATTGTCTATTAAGCATCTGTCGGAACAAGAAAGTATTAGTTTCACCATCAGGTAATCCAGTCTTGCAGTGAGCCAAACTTGAATGTGTGAGCTAGACTTTCCCCTTGTTACTACTATTGTCCACAGCCAGTAGTAAGTCACTTATGGATGTGTCACGTAGGCGTTGGCGGTTATTGTATCTCTCCAGCATTGTGTGCAGAGGAGAGTGTGAAGGAGGCACTGGCAAAAGATAGTAGAGAAGACCGGAAGATATGAGTGTTTTGGACCAATGCTGTGTAGCTGCTCACACAGTCATGTGCATGCAACACGTGTGGGCGTCCGCTATAACATGCAGTACATATGCATAATTGTTGGTTCTTGGAGGTCAAAAGTGCATTTGGTTGGCCAAGAAATTCAGAAAACTGTATTCACAACTTTGGAAGATTTTTCACTTTTTTTTTTTTTTTTTAAGTGGATCATGTGTAGGCAGACCAAACAGTGCAGGAAAATCATTATTTTGTAAAGTTGTCCAAACATAGCAGACTTTTTTCAGTTGTAAAACAGACTTTCTGCACCTACATGCAATCACCAAATATTTGATGGTTAAGGTGCAAAGTCTTCAAAGAGCGAATAAGTCGATGCGCCTTTGATAAATATAAAAAGCTTATGACGTTGTCTCTAGTGAACTTGATGAAAGGTTACTCAAGAAAGCTACGGATCAATTACTCAATATCCCTCTGCATAATCTATCTTGGTGGTGATAAGGTATTTTATCAACAGTCGGGCAGGAGGAGATGCACACGCACCACCTCAAGGTCATTCCGATCCATTTTCACACAAGCTCGCCTCCAATGTGGCTGATGCTTAGATTGACACCTCTTGTGCAGAATTTCTTATTTGTTTTGGGATCAATAGCCTATGCCTGAGCTGATTTGCATTCCTTAATCTAAAAAGAAAATGAATATTTGTGCATTTCAGTAACTAACATCAAAACAGTTCCCATTTTTGGGCCCCCAAGGCACGTTATGCCGTTTGAATTTTCCATACTAATAATAGTATAGCTAACAGTGTTTTTCTGATTTTAGATGCAACTGATAGAAAAGCAACTTAACACCAAAATCAATTTTGTATTGCTTTGCCTTGCCCATATTGATCTTTCACACATCTCATCACGGCTCATTGTCAACATCAAACCTAATTCAGCAGACAGGCGCCTAAGAATATTTGATTACCACCAAATTGCGTTTACTACTGTACAGCTTCGTGGGTTAATTATGCTCACATATATTTCACATTTATTCATAAAATAACAGCTGTTTTCATGTGAATGCATTCATCTACAAGGTATCATATTTGGTTCATTATCATGTTAGTTATTCTCAAATTAAATAGCGTTGCTAGAGGCAGCAGATGGAGGTAGACATAAGGTGAAAATATTTGTGAAAGAAAACAACTCTTCTAACATGCGTGTTTTGGTCCTGAGAGCAGTTGAAACCAGTTTGTTTTTTGCTGTTGTTTTATATATACACATATATACAGTATATATATATATATATCATAAAAATCTATTGTTTCCAGAGATAACTAATTCAAGAAGGAAAAAAATACTACTGCACTGTGTATGTGTTTCAATATTACTATACAGTGCTGGCTAAAAGTATTCTGTCAAATTATGCTCAATTTCTCCCAGAAAATGATTGCAATTACAAATGCTTCGGTAGTAATATCTTCATTTATTTTGCTTGCAATGAAAAAACACAAAAGAGAATGGGGAAAAAATTCAATAATTATCATTTTCCACAAAACTCCAAAAATGGGCTGGACAAAAGTATCGGCACCCTTTGAAAAATCATGTGATGCTTCTCTAATGTGTGGAATTAATAGCACTTGTTACTTAACTGTGGCACATAACAGGTGGTGGCAGTAACTAAGTCACACTTGCAGCCAATTAAAATGGATTAAAGTTGACTCAACCTCTGTCCTGTGTCCTTGTGTGTACCACATTGAACATGGAGAAAAGAAAGTAGACCAAAGAACTGTCTGAGGACTTGAGAAGCAAAATTGTGAGGAAGCATGGGCAATCTCAAGGCTACAAGTCCATCTCCAAAGACCTGAATGTTCCTGTGTCTACCGTGCGCAGTGTCATCAATAAGTGTAAAGCCCATGGCACCGTGGCTAACCTCCCTAGATGTGGACGGAAAAGAAAATTGACGAGAGATTTCAACGAAAGATTGTGCGGATGGTGGATAAAGAACCTCGACTAACATTCAAACAAGTTAAAGCTGTCTTGCAGTCCGAGGTTATAACAGTGTCGACCAGTACTGTCCGTCAGCATCTGAATGAAAAGGGACTCTATGGTAGGATACCCAGGAAGACCCCACTTCTGACCTAGAGACATAAAAGAGCCCGGCTGAAGTTTGCCAAAACTTACCTGAGAAAGCCAAAAACGTTTCGGAAGAAAGTTCTCTGGTCAGATGAGACAAAAGTAGAGCTTTTAGGGGAAAGGCATCAACATAGAGCTTACAGGAAAAAAACGAGGCCTTCAAAGAAAAGAACACAGTCCCCACAGTCAAACATGGCGGTGGTTCCATAATGCTTTGGGGTTGCTTTGCTGCCACTGGCATTGAACTGCTTGACTGTGTGCATGGCATTATGAAGTCTGAAGACTACCAACAAATTTTGCAGCATAATGTAGGCTCCAGTGTGAGAAAGCTGGGTCTCCCTCAGAGGTCATGGGTCTTCCAGCAGGACAATGACCCAAAACACACTTCAAAAAGCACTAGAAAATGGTTGGAGAGGAAGCACTGTAGACTTCTAAAGTGGCCAGCAATGAGTCCAGACCTGAATCCCATAGAACACCTGTGGACAGATCTGAAAATGGCAGTTTGGAGAAGGCACCCTTCAAATCTCAGAGACATGGAGCAGTTGGCCAAAGAAGAAGGTCTTAAATTCCAGCAGAGCATTGTTAGAAACTCATTCATGGATACCGGAAGCAATTGCTCGCAGTTATTTTGTCTAAAGGTAGTGCTACCAAGTATTATACTGAGGGTGCCAATACTTTTGTCCAGCCCATTTTTGGAGTTTTGTGTAAAATGATAATCATTGGGGAAAAAAAATGTCATTCCCTTTTGTGTTTTTTCATTGCAAGCGAAATAAGTGAAGATATTACTACCAAAGCATTTGTAATTGGAATCATTTTTTGGGAAAAATTGGGCGTTATCTGACAGAACTGCAGGGGTGCCAATACTTGACCAGCACTGTATATATACATTATATAAGTTTTAAATATATATTTCAACATAAAAAATATGTTGTTTCTAGAGACTAATTCCAAAAAAAAAAAAAAAACATTGCATTGCATATGTGTTTCAATATTAATATATTTGCTGGTTAGATGCAGCCAACGACACCAGTTTCTCATATGTAAAATTCTGCAGCTGGTTATCACCCAACCCTCAAGTCAACTTTTTTCCAACTGCAAACTTTTAGCGGACCCTCTGCTTCTTTGTGGAAAAATTAACATTCTTTTGTTGCCAAAGATGATGTTGAAAAGCTCTTTTCTCTTTGTGTGCTTCATTCACAGGAGCAGATGGCAAATGGTGTCCAAGGTCCTTCTTCTATGTCTTCGTCTGTTTTGTTGATTGGGTCTTACAGTGTGGACCGAGAGCTATTAAAGAGGCTGGGGGTCGGGCTGGCGCTGACAGCAGCCTTACTGGCTTTTATTGTGGAGAGGATCTATTAGCAAAGAGGAGCCGTAACCAAGGAGAGGATGCGACATAATTGAGGCCTTAACAGCTTCTTTGAATGGGAGGAAAATCATCACATTCTCCTACGTACGTGTTTCTTTCTGTGCTGTATGCATTCAAAGAGGGGAAAGGACATCTCTGTTGGATTTTTGCTTTTAATTTCACTTCGTTTCGCCAATATTTAATTCTCTTTTTTAAAAGCAAATAAAGGTTTTGTGTGTTTTGGGGTAGAAAACTGTCTCCATGTTGAAGCATTGGTCTTTAAATTGAAGAAATCCCATATGTGACTTTCTGATAGTCGTTGACAGCTATGCCCGTCCGTCTGCTGCTTATGGATTTTTTGTCTTACTCTAAGGTTTCTATATCAAGTTGATGAGCTATATTTAAAGACAGATACTATTCTTTTTCCACGGTTACGAGCCTGACAGTGCAGCAAACTGTCTACTTCTTCCATTAAACATAAGTTGTCTTTC
Organism: Corythoichthys intestinalis; assembly: GCF_030265065.1. Lineage (NCBI taxonomy): Eukaryota > Metazoa > Chordata > Actinopteri > Syngnathiformes > Syngnathidae > Corythoichthys > Corythoichthys intestinalis. The sequence goes on from NC_080398.1 coordinate 16,769,506, forward strand.
ATATTTTGTATTTATGTCATCATTTGTTACATAATGAAAACATTTTAACAAGTCAATGTGCTAGACACTAAATTGTTTTCATCATTTATGCCATCGGTAAACACACATAGTCTAAGTTGACACTAAAAGATACAAAATAATGATATCAGGATACTATGATATGGGTCAGTATTACCCTTTAAGGTCCGGGACTATTTCGTCTTGATTTTGCATGGCCTTGATGTTGTCTTTACATTTCAAAGAAAGAATTGTTTACAATAGCCTGGTTGGGTCCCTTTTTTCAGGACACCGTAACATTCATGTCCAAACTGTTGTTTTCTTCACTGACCAATTATAACATTTTGGGACCAAAAAGACAACAACAAAAAAAATCCAAAAAGTTTTGTCAAAATTTGTAACATTGATGTCCAATTGACAACCATACATACTCGACGAACCGTTTTGAAGCTTGATAATATTTGTTCGACTTGTTAGGATGAACATTGAACAGAAAAAAAAATAAGACTAAATAGTTTTATATTTGATATTTCAACAGGAAGAGCAGGTGTGGTCATATGTGTTTTTGGCCTTTATACATACTATGGTCAAAACAGGTTTTATACAGTACAGTAGACCAACAGTGCAATAGTGAATATACAGTGGGGCAAATAAGTATTTAGTCAACCACCAATTGTGCAAGTTCTCCTACTTGAAAAGATTAGAGAGGCCTGTAATTGTCAACATGGGTAAACCTCAACCATGAAAGAGAATGTGGAGAAAAAAAAATTTAATTGTTTGATTTTTAAAGAATTTATTTCCAGAAAAGAAGTATTTGGTCACCTACAAACAAGCAATATTTCTGGCTGTCAAAGAGGTCTAACTTCTTCTAACGAGGTCTAACGAGGCTCCACTCGTTACCTGTATTAATGGCACCTGTTTTCACTCATTATCGGTATAAAAGACACCTGTTCACAACCTCAGTCAGTCACACTCCACACTCCACTATGGCCAAGACCAAAGAGCTGTCGAAGGACACCAGAGACAAAATTGTAGACCTGCACCAGGCTGGGAAGACTGAATCTACAATAGGCAAAACGCTTGGTGTAAAGAAATCAACTGTGGGAGCAATTATTAGAAAATGGAAGACATACAAGACCAGTGATAATCTCCCTCGATCTGGGGCTCCATGCAAGATCTCACCCTGTGGCGTCAAAATGATAACAAGAACGGTGAGCAAAAATCCCAGAACCACACGGGGAGACCTAGTGAGCGACCTACAGAGAGCTGGGACCACAGTAACAAAGGCTACTATCAGTAACACAATGCGCCGCCAGGGACTCAAATCCTGCACTGCCAGACGTGTCCCCCTGCTGAAGCCAGGACATGTCCAGGCCCATCTGCGGTTCGCTAGAGAGCATTTGGATGATCCAGAAGAGGACTGGAAGAATGTGTTATGGTCAGATGAAACCAAAATAGAACTTTTTGGTAGAAACACAGGTTCTCGTGTTTGGAGGAGAAAGAATAATGGAATTGCATCCGAAGAACACCATACCCACTGTGAAGCATTGGGGTGGAAACATCATGCTATGGGGCTGTTTTTCTGCAAAGGAACAAGGACGACTGGTCTGTGTAAAGGAAAGAATGGGGCCATGTATCGAGACATTTTGACTGAAAATCTCCTTCCATGAGCAAGGGCATTGAAGATGAGACGTGGCTGGGTCTTTCAGCATGACAATGATCCCAAACACACAGCCAGGGCAACAAAGGAGTGGCTTCGTAAGAAGCATTTCAAGGTCCTGGAGTGGCCTAGCCAGTCTCCAGATCTCAACCCCATAGAAAATCTGTGCAGGGAGTTGAAAGTCTGTGTTGCCCAATGACAGCCCCAAAACATCACTGCTCATGAGGAGATCTGCATGGAGGAATGGGCCAAAATACCAGCAACAGTGTGTGAAAAGCTTGTGAAGAGTTACAGAAAACGTTTGGCCTCCGTTATTGCCAACAAAGGGTACATAACAAAGTATTGAGATGACCTTTTGGTATTGACCAAATACTTATTTTGCACCATGATTTGCAAATAAATTCTTTAAAAATCAAACAATGTGATTTTCAGGTTTTTTTTTTTCCACATTCTGTCTCTCATGGTTGAGGTTTAGCCATGTTGACAATTTCAGGCCTCTCTAATATTTTCAAGTAGGAGAACTTGCACAATTAGTGGTTGACTAAAAACTTATTTGCCCCAATGTAGATATATGTATATCTAACACAAAAAGGGTTTGGATGTCTTCGTAAGGTTAGGTATTGCACCCATCACCTTATTAAACGTATATACATACAATCAAGTTTTTCAAACACACACATCTATATACAAATTGAAAAGATTGATTGTGGAAAAAAATATTACATTGAAAAAAGTATTTTAAAAAATATTTACAATAAATCAGTTCAGTGCGATTTTTTTCAGTCATGCCACTCAGTTTCGTCATGGACTAAGACACAGGGCTACATCACACTTGCCTGGAACTCCAGACTCACCGCTGTTCCAGCGATAGTGTGGCGACCGTTCCGCGGATTAAATTTCCTGGGCGGAGCAAGCCACAGCAAACAGACAGCGGAGTGGACCAATCAGCGGTGGGTGGACGTGACGTTGGTAAAGCGACAACCTCTAGTGCGAGGAAATAAACATACGAGGAGAGCGGAGAACGGAAAGGTTTATACAACATGACTAGCACAGGAAAGAATTGGTTTTAGCGACTCGATGTGTTTTTGGTCATTTAACACTGAATTTACCGCGAATTGCAACATATTCTCGGCTCTCCCATTCGCCATCTGTGTTGTTGTGGAGACGACTTCCGACGCGCAAGAGTGACGTTGCTTGTTAAGAACAAGCACACAAATAAACAAATCTGATTGCACTGTTACTTTCGTTCGGGCTCGAGAGGTCAGTGAGGAGCTGGATCCCAGACTGTTCTCCTGGTGTTTAAAAAATACCAGGAGAACAGTCTGGCCGTGCCAGGCAAATGTCACACAGCCCACACTTCCAGAGGGTATCTGTCCTCCTCCTGCAGTTTGCGCACTGCTGTCATGCTTCTCACTTGCCTGACTCAGCCGAAGAAGACGACAAATCTGGCCCATCCTCTTCCTCGAGGTGATGAAATAATGCAATTGCTTTTGACAAATTTAATTTTCGATTCATTCTTCACGTTTCACAAAGTCGTTCGCTCAATCCGACCGTCGTTCGCTACCTCGGCTCCCTCTTTTTTGGTTGCGCCTCGCTCGGCAATATATTCGACATTTTGTCATTACGTCCTTAATTTGTGACCTCACAATGGCTTCTGGGATACGAGGGCAAACTCTAAAAGTCATCTCCCGCTTTACTTGGTTGTTTGACTTCAAATAAAAACTAAAGACCAACCAGCGGCACATGGGTGACATCATTACAACGTGACAAGGTTTCAAAGATGCGTCGACGAGTCCTGCGACTTTTAATATTGTTACACATAGCCTTTAAAGTTCCCCTATCATGTCAGGAGGTTCTCTACTGAATTTGATAGCTCGTACTCCACTGAGCGACATCCCATTGTCCTTTTGTTTGTAAAAGGAATCAAAAAAGTGCAAAACACAATTGTGCAAAACACTATTTTAATCCCATTTCTGTTGGCCAGGAAGCCAGTCACTGAGATGCAATCAAAGGCAGGCTTTTTTGTATGCAGTCCCCTCATTTGTTTAGTACCATTGCTGTGGCAGCAAGCATTTCAGTTGTTTTTCCAAGAAATCGTTTTAAATTGTATAAAAAATGGTAAATAGGAGTTGTGTATGGAATAATGGTTAAAAGCCCTTGCTCCAAAAGCGGCACCTTAAGGCTCGACTGAAGTTTGCTGCTAATCACATGGACAAAGATAAGACCTTCTGGAGGAAAGTTCTGTGGTCAGACGAAACAAAAATCGAGCTGTTTGGCCACAATGCCCAGCAATATGTTTGGAGGAGAAAAGGTGAGGCCTTTAACCTCAAGTACACCATGCCTACCGTCAAGCACGGTGGTGGTAGTATTATGCTGTGGGGCTGTTTTGCTGCCAATGGAACTGGTGCTTTACAGAGAGTAAATGGGATAATGAAGAAGGAGGATTACCTTCAAATTCTTCAAGATAACCTAACGTCATCAGCCCGAAGATTGGGTCTTGGGCGCAGTTGGGTGTTCCAACAGGACAAGAAGAAGAAACAAGTCCATGTCAGAAAGCCATCAAATTTAACTGAACTGCACCAATTCTGTCCAGAGGAGTGGTCAAAGATTCAACCAGAAGCTTGTGGATGGCTACCAAAAGCGCCTAATTGAAGTGAAAATGGGCAAGGGACATGTTACCAAATATTAGCGCTGCTGTATGTATATTTTTGACCCAGCAGATTTGATCACTTTTTTCTGTTCACCCATAATAAAGTCATAAAAGAACCAAGCTTCATGAATGTTTTTTGTGACAAAGAAGTATCTGTTCCAATCACTCTATCAGAGAAATATCAGAGTTGTAGAAATAACTGGAAACTCAAGAGAACCATGACATTATGTTCTTCACAAGTGTATGTAAACTTTTGACCACAACTGTATGTGTTGTGTAGGAAATTGCTCCAACCAACCCCAGCCTCTACTTTTTTCCAGCCGAACAAGCAGTGTGCTGAATGGGAATGGGTTGAGGATATAGAGTTGGCCAGCCGGTAAATAATCAGTTGTTTTGATAAAACATTTTACTGAAGACTGCTTTGACTAAGTTACAAATGATGTGTTGCCAATGAAGAGTTGTTAAAAGTGACATTGGAACGAAACAACAAGGCTTTAGCCAGCCTTGTTGGCCCTGGCATCGCCAAAAGTGTACCAGTAAAAAAATGACGGTTTTAATATTTTCACATGATAAATTATAACTATAAGATCATTAATATTCAGGCACCTGTTTCCGATGATAATGAGAGTCTACTTGCTTCTGTGTCTAACACTCTCTCTCCCAGCCGCTCGCTCGCCCTCTCGCCCACCCTCTCACTCGCAGCGTTTTATGGTAAATTTCTGCCTCGGGTTTGAACTATTATGGTAAAACCTCCCCGCAATTACTTCCTTCCTCTGACGCACTTTCAATTTCGTATTGCGACCCGTTGCACAATAAAGTCGACGAATCTCAACTGCTATTTTATATTGAGTCAGACTTTTGCAAAAATCCTACTGTTTCAGTGATGCAGAGGCAAACCATTACAAAAGTAATAAACATTTTGCGATTCCTGCACTTTTAATTCAAAATAATGTTGTTTTGAAGTAAGGGATGAAAAATTTCATATACAAGTATGGTGCAATTAGGGTTTTTTTCTTTTTGCCTTTTACCACTGCTTTGGAAGTACAGCTAAATGCAGCATGTGAAGCCCACAATGCTGACAAAATGATTTTAGGACTTTAGCACGTGTGCTGGAAACTTGTTCATGTTCATGCTGCTGTTGCTGGGAAACCTAACCTGATATTCTATAACTTTTTGGTATGATTTAATACTAAACTCTCAGGAGAGCTAAAATGCCTCTGAGGGTAACAGAGTCTAAGTGAGGTCCTATAGAATTACCGTTGAAGTGCCTCCTGAGTCTTTACTGCAGATGTATTTTTCTCGCTTGCGCTTACACACATGCACACACACACATACATCGTGAGCCTGTCTAATCTCTTCCTGGTTTAAGGTGCAGCCATCCCAGCATGCTCTCTGAAATCTCACACTCAATAATGTATGCCCCCAATTTATATTGCATTGCACCAGCATGTGTTTCTTTGTCAGTGCTTTTCTTTTCTTGACTTTTTGTAGTTTTGTTGGACTGTGTGTGTGTGTTTTCAGTCTTTCCAGTTATTTGTGAGATTCCCATACTGTCAGCTTTGTGTTTCTTTTCTTTTTTCACCTTCTCTGTGTATATGCACGTTTGCACTTTCCTATGTGGTTTCCCCTGGGCTTTAGCAGAAGGCCAGTACTTTATAGAAGTAAAAATTCTGTAGGTGTATGTGCGTGTGCTTCTAAAGAGACACGATCCTTCACATCTTCATTCAGAAAGCCTGTTATTAGATATAGCAACAGTTTGGTGCCTTCACACGCTAGCTTTGTATTATCTCAGTCAATGATGCATGTCATGTGTTCAACACATAGACACACACATACATGTATCATGGCTTTTCCACATAGCATACACAGTGTGCAACTTTTGTATCATATGGGCAAATGATGCGTGCCAAGTTGCACAGAAGCCCAGGCGCTAAAGCTTTATATTAGCCGATCAAATGATGCGTGTAGTACACACAGGCACACACAGTGTAGCTTTGTATTACGCGATCAAATGATGCGTGTCGCTATGAAGCTTGTTACATCCATCCAGCAGTGCCCTATATTATTCTCCAGCCATCCATACTGTGCGACAGTTCTTTTGATGCTTTGTAAGCACATTTCCGCCGTGTGTGTGTCAGTTACACTGCATTGTTCTCCAATGAAATATGGATGCCCCGACACCCTTTATGTTTGGTACATCATCACTTACCATGAAATATTGAGGCGGGACCCGTAGAGGGGAGATCGTTATTCACTTTGCATCATTTCCTTCAGTTGTTTCTCATAAAAACGACAGTTTCTGACTTCTTTTCGCAGTTGCAGCTGTTATCAATTTGTCATGTTCGTTTAATTTGAATACAAGAAACTTCTGACTCAAGGCAATGCAACAAATGTGGTCGCTTCTACAAATGTTGATCTTGCTATTCACAAAAAAAGTTTGTAGATTGTCTCTTTCACCTTAAACCGCAAGTCGCCTTTTACAAAAATACACACTAGGCGATCCTAAGCTTTCTTTTTATTATTGCTGGTAAGGTCACACAGTAGGGTAACAGTAAATCCCCTTTAACTCACTTAACTATACAGAAAAATAAAGCTTTGCATGTCAAATAGATGTATTTATCGACTTAAGGATGAGTAACTTAAGCATAGAATTTATAAATGCCAAAATTCGAACGAAAACGTGCTGTCAATCTACCAAGTTGCTCATTAACTTCCATCTCCCACTGTGACCTTTAATTTGTGCTAATGCTCTAAATAAGTCAACAGCACCTGCATTTACCACTTATTATATAGCTCCTGCTTGTCTGCATTCATTATTGGGGAACATTTCATGACATTTATGACACTTTTGCATGGCTCAGAGTGTGATCATTGCCATTTATATTTCTGTGCTTCATTAATGAAGTTTGCTTACACCACAAGGAATGGTGAATCTTTTGTTTATTAGAAGCCAAAAATAGAAACTGAAGATTGTTTTCGAAAGCTATCATTCGACTGACACTAATCTTGTTAGTGATTGACTGCTTCAAAAGTATACACTAATCTTTGAGAGGAAACATTGACATAATAGCTGTGTCGATGTTACTCTGTTGGAGCCCAATTTAGCTCCCTAGTTGCTGTCACTCAGAACAAGTATTCTATAAAACTACTTTAAAAAAACACTATTTTTCTATACAACTATACAAAGTTTAATAATTCACGTTTCTGTATACATTATGTGTAAGTGTGCAAGTCTTGTACATTCACGTGTGTTATTGTTATTCAGTTCCCAAAAAACTTTCTTCCTCAAAATCCTGCAAGTGGATTATTGGATAGCCATTTGTAGTTAATGGTTTATTGTAATGGGCCAACAAAAATAATAACGTTTTGAGCTTTGCTTCATGGCACAATGTACACTGTATTAGTATTGTGTTTTTTTTCTAGGGCAACGTTGCAAGCATAGAATGACAGAAGGGATACAGAGCGTGTAAGGTCAAATGTAATGACAAATGTCAAAATTTATCATCTTTGAAGTCACAAAAATTAAGTGGTTAAGACATATTTCATGCGAGTGGAGAGACAGGATGTATTCTGCTGTTCACTATATAACAAATTACAGGTGGTTCCCACGTTATGAACGAGTTCCGTTCCTATACTGGCGACGTAACCCGAATTTCTGTGTAAATCTGAATTAACCCTTGAATACCGGTAAATACCCTCTAAATCTCAAAATAACTATCCAAAAACATGTATCATACATCATTGTACTGTCCTCACCAAGACTTTGGAGCTAAGTCCTAGCTAGACAGCGAGCTAAACTTATGAAAATCTCTCATCTTTCGGCGAAATTCGCCATTTTGAAGTCAAAAAGGGTGACCTACGTGAAAGCAGGGAAAGCGGCACAGAGCCCAAAAAAGCGCACCAGAGTGACCAAAACATCGACTTATTTCAACGAAACAAAGGAGGGTACACTGTTGTATCCTGTCTCTTCAATGCCAAGCTTGGCTGCACGTCGGCCCTGAATGAACTCCTAAGCGCCGTCACCCAGTTGTCATTTTGGAAGACAACAGGGGACAAGCTGGCAGATTGTAAGTCCATCTAACTAACTCACTAACTAACGACATGTTTTTTTGACGTTGCTAAGCCTGTCGCGATATGCAATGAGTCTATTTATCACATGGTAAATAAAAATGAGGGCGGTAATTTTCACGGCTGCGTCTTATCGTCGCGTGCGTGGTAACATTTGTGCATGCGTGTTAATGGCATATGAGACTCCAGTTCTTTTCACAAATGTTCATTGGTCATCAACATGCCATAGAATAAATCTTCAGACATATAAAATAAGGAAACACTGTAAACGTTTGCATTGCTACATTGAGGCTAATGGGGAAAAAAGACAACCTACTTCAGCCTGCTATAAAACATTGGCAGTCTTCTCCAAAACACAAACTTGGAAAAGGTGACAATTCAAACACGGAAAATTGCTGCTTAACAGCATTTGCAAATGAAAAAAATTGATTACTGTCACCACATGCAATGACAAAAAAAAAAAATTGCGGAGTGTAAAGCTTCCTGTTAGCAGTTTAGCGGACGTAGTTCCGGTGAACATTTCCAAATAAAAGCATGTCATGTTCGTCAATTAAATAACAATTTCTGGAGTTAATCCAACATACTTCAGAATTCAGATTCTACACTAAGAGCAGCTTTAAAATGACAACCTTTATAAAAAATCTGATTGGCAAATGATTATACTACTGTTATATACAGTAGTATACTATAATATTAATGTAACCCGAGTGTCAGCGCCGCCCCGCGTTCCGCTCCCACCTCTTACCAGGCTGGGACGCGAGGCCACGAGCCCGCGCGCCGCGATGATTCTATTCAGACGGTAACCACTGCGGCAATAGCTTATTGCTATTGCTATAGCTTACAAAATTTGTAACCCGATTGTCAGCGCCAATAAGCTCGAGAAGCTCAGTGGTTACCGTCCTTGCCTGCCGAGTAGAATCGTCGCGGCGCGCGGGTTCGCGTTCCAGCCTGGAACGCGGAGCGGCGCAGACACTCGGGTTACAGATGGGGGCTCGTCCGGGATCTGCAGCGAAGGTTTCGGGGTTTAACCAGTTTGTATTATTTATATTGCAATGTTTTTGCTTATTCAGATTTGTTTCAAGACTACAGTTACAGTTAGACTTCACTTTGATGGCACTAAGTTTACATATTTATATGTTCAGATATTAAGATTTGAATGAGGCAAAATAACATGTATTTTCTCTCAAATATATTATTATAATCATTTGTTTCAGATGTACTGTAATTATTTTCTGTAAAGAAATTAATGTGGTGTTCAAAAAGTCTTTTTTCAAACTTGAGTCTTGAAAAAGAGGGGGTCGTCTTATAATCAGGGCCGTCTTATATTCGGGCCAATACGATATTAGATTAGTCGACTAATCGTAAAAATAATCGGCTAACTAATCGGGAGGAAGTTAGTCGTTTGGGACAGCGCTTTATTGTACAGCATACCGGAACATATTTCCTCCACACGCTTCGCACCTTTTTTACCCCTGACCCATTTTCATGCCTGATTACAATAAAAAGACAACATTATCAAAAAAAAAAAAAAAAAAAAAAAGATTGGAGACAAAATGGCGGACGAGACGCTAGTGTCGTAAAGTCGAAATTACGTAAGCCAGGTAACCCGGTCACTACCTGTCTATGCCATTGAAAAAAATGTTTAGCGATACTCCTCTTTTTAATGGGCTGTTCAAGGATTTGGTTACCGTAATTTCCCAAATATAACGCGCAATTTTCTTCCCCAAAATCAACTTGTAAAATCATGGTGCGCATTATAAACGGGTACATGGATGGAGACAGAAATATATATTATATATATATATATATTATATATATATATATATTTATAAACCTTTTTTTTTTTTTTTTTTTATTGACACGGCCACGTTGTGTTGAAGAAGCGGCGATCCGTTGCCGACCATTACGGTACGTGACGTCACCATTTTGTTTCGGTAATACTTCACTCTGATCGGCCGAATGATTTCGTCTGTGTTAAATTCTGCTTTTTTCACTCCACAAAGCACTGAATTTAGTTTCTTGAACTCATTTGAGTCAACGTGTATTGCAGCTCTGCAACTCGGAACATAACAAACGTAACAACTCAGACTTCCTGTGTGTGTCCGTCAACTATATCTGTCCCTCAGGAAACTCAAACCCAAATAACAGTAGTTCCTATTGTTACTGTCGTGTCGACAGCGATGGGCTCTCTCGGATTTCCGACTTACGTTCTCACTTTCATTTTACCGTATCAATCCATGGAAGAAACATTTATTCATAATGATGAAACAAGCAAGTTATACAGCAGCCTTTAAAAGAAAAGTCACATCTGTTTTGTTTTCTCGTAGATTCTAGTAAGTTGGAGAAGTTGTCAAATCATATTATTACCGTAAATATTGTCAGTTTATGGTAATGTTTTGAACTATGGTAATGTTTTGAACCACCAATATGCTGTGCTTGTGCTGTGTTTCACCAGTCAGTAAATGACATTTCTGTATCTGTACACGAGCTCTGTTTTCTTGTATTCTTCTATTTATTGGTGCTAAACTTAGGGTGTGCGTTATAAACGGGTACAATAATTTTCCCTAGATTTTACAAGTAAATTTGGGGTGCGCATTATACACGGGTGCGCCTTATATTCGGGAAATTACGGTAGTCATTTTCCACACAGATGTGCGCATACCATATGTGATTGTGGCACATTTGTAGGGAATGGTATGAGCTGCTTTATTGGTGGCAAATGTATTTGGCTGTGTTCGGATCCACAATGGTGCAAACTGTTTTTAAATGCGGCGGATTGTAAATATCTGCTAGAATTACCAAGCACGGGTCTGACTCACATCTGCACAGATTTACACCGTGCCAGACTTGTGCCAGTCATTAACTGGAGGCCAAAAAAAAGATTGCTTCAAAATGTGCAATACAGCGGGTGTGCCAATGATCAAACATGATACGGGGGTATTCACTTGACTAGCTCGTAACATAAAAAAGCATCAATCAAAGTAATTTGACTTCTGAAGTTTCAGTTCAATTGGCTCAACACAGTTGACATAAAACCTAGAACTGTGTGCTTCTGCGATTAAAAATGTCTCAAATGAAAGCTGCACTTTAAACTGTGATTATAAGTCAAACTGTTTCTCCACTAAGGCATTGCGTTCAAAGTCATGAATTACACGTTCATTGCCTGCCTTCCCAACAGCTGTGGGCATCAGTGAAATTGCCAGAAGCAAGCTGGCCCACATGAGTGTGACCAATTAATTTTTGCAATTTTGGGGACCAACATGCTTTGTTGCATTCTGTCGCCACCTCCCACCTACTAAACACCCAAATCTACACACACACACGCACACCCCCTCTTTCCTCATCTACCTCAGCCTTTGCTTTTCTATAGGCTCTTCACTGCACACCAATGCCTTCTGGAACAGAGGAGAAAATTACTTGGCAGGCATATCCGTTCCTAATGTGTGTGCATATGTGAGTGTGTTTGTGCAAAAGTCCATGAGTCCTGAAGTTCAACCCAGTGTTAGGTTTGATGGACCTTTATGTCTGCAATCAGTAATTACTGTTTATTTGTTTGTTTGGTTGGTTCTTGTTTTTTGTTGTTGTTGTTTTTTTTTTTTTATCTACAGGCACACACTCACACAATGTGTTGTCACTTCAAAACCACCAAGGTATTTACGGTGCACAAGGTAGAAACTGGCACAATTTGAGTGGACGGTGGTTTGCCAGTCCTGTTTTGTTGTCCATGTGTGTTTAAAGGGCTTCTACATCATTGACTTTGAGTGTTTCGAGGCATTTGTTTTAATTATTGGGCATCAAGACCAAAGTCAATTTTGCAGCTTTGTGATGTATTGTTCTCTAAATTAGTTTAATGAGAGACGCAGCGGCAGGGCAGTATTATATGGCCTTAAAATATCTTGTTAGTTTGAAGTTACTTGTAATTTTCGATCTTTAACTCATTGAAATGAAATGTTTCAAAGAAATGTGTCAAATTTAGGGCTGTCAAACGATTAAAAATTTTAATCGAGTTAATCACAGCTTAAAAATTAATTAATCGTAATTAATCGTAATTTTTCTATAAATTATTGTTGGAATGGAAAGATAAGACAAGACGGATATATACAGTATATTCAACATACTGTACATTAGTACTGTATTTGTTTATTAAGACAATAAATCAACAAGATGGCATTAACATTATTAACATTCTGTTAAAGCAATCCATGGTTAGAAGGACTTGTAGTTCTTAAAAGATAAATGTTAGTACAAGTTATAGAAATTTTATATTAAAACCCCTCTTAATGTTTCCGTTTTAATAAAATTTGTAAAATTTTCAATCAAAAAATAAACTAGTAGCTCGCCATTGTTGATGTCAATAATTACACAATGCTCATGTTGCTGAAACCCATAAAATCAGTTGCATCCAAGCGCCAACAGAGGGCGACAAAACACCAAAAAACACAAGTAACAAGTGGACATGACACTGTGCTGTGATTTTAATCTGTTTGAGCGGGGCATGTGCGTTAAATGCGTCAAATATTTTAACGTGACTAATTTAAAAAATTAATTACCGCCCGTTAACGCGATAATTTTGACAGCCCGAGTAAAATTGTGCTAATCAGGATTCATTATAGTACGTCCAAAAACATGAGTAAATTCTTCACAGTTATATACAATAGTAATGCATAATATGAATGTTCATTACCTCACAATAATACATTAATTTTGGTGCTGATTAAATTAATATCACATCAGTGTTGTTTTTGGCCGCCTTTTAATTTTTGTCATAGTCTCAGTCTTTTGGATGAAAATACTTACTAGTCTTCTACATATATTAGCCATTTGAAAATGTGTTTTTCTAGTTTTAGTCGGCAATTTCTCAAAATGTTTGTTGGAGCCATATTATTCATTAGCAAAGTTGTGTTCATATTCTAAGTTCATATTTCAGTACTGGTCATCTATTGTATTGATTTGTTGGATTTGGAAAGATGGCGCCACCTTTGTGTAGTTGATGGTATGATAGCTGCAAATGACGCACTAATCACCTGACATGTGTCAGGTGTGTTTAAATGGAAGTGAGAAGTTACATTTGTTTTGGACACACACTGGGTAGCCACAGTTTTTTGACCACCTAAACCATCTGAACATTTTTAATACACATATAAGACATAGGACCATGACTCATGACTACTAACAAAACTCAAGTCGCTTCAAATAAGAAATCCCTCACCATTATTTGGATTGTGAACAAGCTTGGAAATACCTGGATTGCAATAAACAACAACTGGATCATCATTAGAAGGTGCGTCTGAAATTTTATACCCCGATTCGCCTGGCTACTTTGTCATCGAAAGCCAGTACACTGTTTTTGTCTATAGACTTAAAAAGTTTTAGTCCATGAATAAATACATTAATAAAAGGTTTCCAACAATTTCAAATAAACGTTGAAAGACGAGCACATAATTGTAGAGTCTACAAGGACATCATCCTTGTGATCATAATACACACTCAGCAGGAAAACATTACATTATTTTCAGTTAATTAAATTCACCTGATTCCACAAACTGTATGTAAAACGTTTTCCAAGAGTTTAAGATGACACGCACCACGCGAAATGCTATGCTAACATGAATGTTATGCTAATGCTACAAGTTACATTTAGTTTGTGATAATCACTCAGCACAGACCTTTAAACGCTAAAGCAACATGGTATATCTAGCCAAGATAAGAAAACAAAACTTACCAAGCAGCATCTGACGTGTTTCACAAAAGTCTGGAGCCTGGAGAGGACACACGCATATTCACGGCCAGTGAGTAAGCATGTGTGTGGGGTGGGGGGTGCAGCACGTCACATGAGTGACACGACCCTGCTATGATTCGTGCTGATTACACATACGATATGAAAATGTCACACATTGTGAACATATGACAGAAACTGGATAATTTTCATTGTCAGACGAAAACTGGCAGCCGTCTCGTTATGATTTAGTCTCCCAAAACACCTTTAGTTCGTCATCACCACGTCATCTTCATGAAAAATTGTTCGTTGGCTAAATATTTTCGTTATCGCCATCGTTGACGAAAACAACACAGTATCACAGGAAACGTGCAAAAGTATGTGTGGTTGGCTCTTAAAAGAGAATATTTCCACCTCTACATGAACCCTTTAAAGGGCAAGTAAGTATATATACATTTTTTTGATATATAAAATTAATATAACCACATAAAGACCAACAGCTCACTTATTAGACTGCCCAGAGGGAGGTCTCAAGTTCTCGCTTACTTTGTTCTTGTTTACCTTCTTGGGGAGGACGCTAACTTTCCGTCATGTTCAGGGGCCAATGTGAGAATCTTGTTTAGGTCTATTCTAGTCAGTATCAGCAGATTATTGAGACCAATGTTGAAAAATCACTAAAGGGATTCATGCGTGACTAGGTGTAATTAGACACACTCAAGTAGAAAACCTTGGTGTCAGGATTAGCGATGAGACGGCATAGAATAGGATGCCAACATACTCACAAGGGATTCACACAAATACTGGGTTCTAGACCACATGGCTGATGAGTGTACACTTCACCCTTCCCAATAATTTATCTTTCAGACTCACCCTCCCCTTTCCTTGGTCATCAGGCCCCCCATATGGTGTCAACCGGAAATACAACTAGCTAACGATAGCACCAACATATTCATAGTAAGTGTAGTGTTCAATGTATTTCTAGTTGTTGTGTTTCTTTTGTCTCGCTTGCCTTCTTTTCTTCTGTCCCCCCATAACCCCTCCTGTTCGCTGCTTTCTCCTAATAAACGAGGTACATTGAATGATCACAATGGGATTATGTCATACTCACATGTGATACATTAAAACTGTTCTGACCAATCGGACACTCAGATCTCCATTCTCCGTGTCAAGCAGCTGAACAGGACAGGTTAAAAAAAAGAAAAAGAAAAAAATCACTTAATAAGTTGTGGTGGAGGTGGATACTTCAACAAGAAAATTGACACTAAATACTGCTCAAAATCTACACAGGCAAATAGGAGTTCTGGAAATCACTCAAAGCGGGGGGTGCTGAGGATCTTTTTTAGTTATTACCCAACCAAAAACAGCCGTTTCAGGCTAAATTTGTCATGCCCGCACGATTTCTCCACACAAGGCGTGCACAATGGCTGTACACACGAATGGTGGATAGTTTGCGTACTACTACTAGGCTACTACAAAGAAACCATTCTATTTTACCTACAGTGTGTGTTAGAGTAATTGTATTGTAAATAAAAGCGCCCGTATATTATAATGCAAATCCCTGCAGCTAGACAATGCAATGACACCTGACACATTTGTCTTATCTTATATCTTACGTGGGCGTGTATGTACACTGGTAATGGTTTACAGTTAACTGTGTTTCATCCAACATTGAAATGGTAGTTTTAGTATTATTATGATAATTATTTTTACAAACAAAGTTACTAAACGGGCCAATAAGCCTCGGTTTAACACCCCCTCACAACACTAAAATAAATTGCAACATACAGTGGGGCAAATAAGTATTTAGTCAACATCTAATTGTGCAAGTTCTCCCACTTGAAAATATTAGAGAGGCCTGGAATTGTCACCATGGGTAGACCTCAACCATGAGAGACAGAATGTGGAAAAAAAAAAAAACCACAGAAAATCACATTGTTCGATTTATAAAGACTTTATTTGCAAATCATGGTGGAAAATAAGTATTTGGTCAATACCAAAAGTTCATCTCAATACTTTGTTATGTACCCTTTGTTGGCAATAATGGAGGCCAAACGTTTTCTGTAACTCTTCACAAGCTTTTCACACACTGTTGCTGCTATTTTGGCCCATTCCTCCATGCAGATCTCCTCCAGAACAGTGATGTTTTGGGGCTGTCGTTGGACAACACGGACTTTCAACTCCCTCCACAGATTTTCTATGGGGTTGAGATCTGGAGACTGGCTAGGCCACTCCAGGACCTTGAAATGCTTCTTACAAAACCACTCCTTTGTTGCCCTGGCTGTGTGTTTGGGATCATTGTCATGCTGAAAGACCTAGCCAAGTCTCATCTTCAATGCACTTGCTGATGGAAGGAGATTTTCACTCAAAATCTCTTGATATATGGCCAAATTCATTCTTTCTTTTACACAGATCAGTCGTCCTGGTCCCTTTGCAGAAAAACAGCCCCAAAGTATGATGTTTCCACCCCCATGCTTCACAGTGGGTATGGTGCACTTCAGTATTCTTTCTCCTCCAAACACGAGAACCTGTATTTCTACCAAAAAGTTCTATTTGGTTTCATCTGACCATAACACATTCTTCCAGTCCTCTTCTGGATCATCCAAATACTCTCTAGCGAACCGCAGACGGGCCTGTACGTGTACTTTCATCAGCAGGGGGACACGTCTGGCAGTGCAGGATTTGAGTTCCTGGCGGCGCATTGTGTTACTGATAGAAGCCTTTTTTACTGTAGTGCCAGCTCTCTGTAGGTCATTCACTAGGTCCCCCCCCGTGTTGTTCTGGGATTTTTGCTCACCGTTCTTGTTATCATTTTGACACCACGGGGTGAGGAGGGAGTTGAAAATCCGTGTTGCCCAACGATAGCCCCAAATAATCACTGCTCTAGAGGAGACCTGCATGGAGGAATGGGCCAAAATACCAGCAACAGTGTGTGAAAAGCTTGTGAAGAGTTACAAAAAATGTTTGGCCTCCGTTATTACCAACAAAGGGTACATAACAAAGTATTGAGATGAACTTTTGGTATTGACCAAATACTTATTTTCCACCATGATTTGCAAATAAATTCTTTAAAAATCAAACAATGTGATTTTCTGGCTTTTTTTCCACATTCTGTCTCTCATGGTTGAGGTTAATCCGTGTTGACAATTACAGGCCTCTGTAATATTTTCAAGTGGGAGAACTTGCCCAGTTAGTGGTTGACTAAATACTTATTTGCCCCACTGTATGTATGTAATCCCCAAAGTTAAATACTGTATTGTTTCAATATGTTTTCTTTATTTTGTGTCAATGTTTTATTCATGTGTTTATTTATTTTTAACAACACCCCCCCAAAAATCTACCAAAACACTTTCTCCCCCAAACACCAGGGGATGCTGCAGCACCCTCAGCACTCCACTTCCCGCGCCACTGAAGGCAAAATACCTATTACTAGAATACACACACTATTCGAAGCTGTACAAAGTGTTTAAGAGGTTTTTATTTTTCCAGAAGGAGACCAAATAAATACTGATTTAAAAAAAATTTTTTTTTAGGTAGGTGCCCAAATTTATGCACCTGGCTTCTTTTGTTTATGAATGACTTTCGAGTTGACTTTTTGTAACTCGTATAAACTGTTTTTCAACTCTAAAGCATGACTGTGTTTTTCTGTTATTATTATATATTTAATTGAAATTGATGACCAATACAACCATTTATCTATTCATTCATTTTCCATGCCGCGTTTACTCACAAGGGTTGCGGATGTGCCGGAGCCTATCACAGCTAACTACGACCCTGAATTGGTCGCCAGCCAATCGCAAACAACCAATTATTTACAAAGGAAAATCTTGATACATGTAAGGTGTGCCCAAACCGCTTCTTACAACTGTATCAGTATTGTATTGCAATACTAGATTATTAAAGTGGTGTAAAGAAAGTCAAAATAGACCTGCAGCTGTTGTTTTCCTCCTGTTAATATTTGATTAGAGGTCTTCCATTGGCGGCCCTGAAACTTTTAATGATGTTGTTGTCGTAATAACTTCATTGCATGAGAGTCCTGAGGGCTGCCTGGTTGCTATGGTGAAGTGCTCCCGTGCAATCGTCCACACATGAAACGACACTCTTTTACATAACCACGTTGTTAATGTTTAAACCCATCATGCGGAATTTAAGTTTAGCACTCCTGGCAGTAATTACAATTGTGTAATTCCAGCAGTGTTTACGATATTATGCAGACAATATAGAATAGAGTAGGATGGATGCCTGAAACCTGTCTCGAGGGCTTTTTTTCCGCACCGTGTAAACTAATGTTATCTTCTAGCCATGCAGTTGTTTTTCTAGGGAAATGTATTTTAGACAATGCTTGGGCTAAGCTCATTTGTTATTTAAATGACCGTTCACTCACTCTGCTGTCTTATAATCAATTGTGACCTGCTGATGTTAGGTATGACCTTGTCGGATTAACTTCCTAATAAAGATGAATCAATGGAAAGTTTGTTTGAACTAAGGAAGGAGGCTGTCAGCATGCTTGATAGATTCAGGGAGACACTTCCACTCTAATCATCCAAAAGAAAAAAATGTCCCACTTTATTGGGACAGCAAAAAGCCAGTTCAAGACATGCCAAGTTTGTTTGTGGAAAAAAAAGTGTGTTATCATGTGTTAGACAGAGGGGTTTGAGACTTATGTAGTTACAGTATATTTACTATTATATCTCTTTGGTAAAGTAACATAATTTTCAGATTTTAAGCTGCTACTTTTTCCACCGCTTTGAACCCTTAACCCTTATACTTATACTGTTAACACATTTATCTACAGTGGTATGAAAAAGTATCTGGAATTTCTCACATTTCTGCTTATAATTACCATCAAATGTGATCTGATCTTTGTCAACTCACACAGATTAAAAAAAAAGTGTCTGCTTTAACTAAAACCACCCAAACATTTAGAAGATTTCATATTTTAATGAGGATAGTATGCAAACAATGACAGAAAGGGGGAAATAAGTACTGTAAGTGAACAATCACATATTATACTTTGGCATCAATAACTTCAACCAGACACTTCCTGTAGCTGCAGGTCAAGCTGGCACATCGATCAGGACTAATCTTGGCCCATTCTTCTCTACTAAAATGCTGTAGTTCAGTCAGATTCCTGGGATGAATCGCTGTCTTTAGGTCATGCCACAGCATCTCAATGGGGTTCAAGTCTGGACTTGGCCAATCCAGAACGTGTATTTTGTTATTTTGAAACCTTTCTAAAGTTGATTTACTTCTGTGTTTTGGATCATTGTCTTGTTGCCGCATCCATCCTCTTTTTAGCTTCAACTGTCTGACAGACAGCCTCAGGTTTTCCTGCAAAACATCCTGATAAATTTTTGAATTCATTCTTCCTTTAATGATTGCAAGTTGTCAAGGCCCTGAAGCAGCAAAACAGCCCCAAATCGTGATGCTCCCTCTACCATGCTTCACGGTATGGATGAGGTGTTGATGTTGGTGAGCTGTTCCATTTTTCCTCCAAACATGACGTTGTGTGTTACTCCCAAACAATTCGACTTTGGTTTCATCAGTCCACAAACTATTTTGCCAAAACGCCTGTGGAGTGTCCAACTGCCTTTTTGTGAACATTAAATGACCAACAATGTTTTGGACTGTGCCAGTGATTTCTGTAAGTCTTTAGCAGACAATCTAGGGTTCTTTTTTTACCTCTCTGAGTATTCTGCGCTGAACTCTTGGCGTTATCTCTGGTGGATAGCCACTCCTTGGGAGAGAAGCAACAGTGCCAAATAAGCCTGAACGATATATCATTTAAACGTCGCCATCGCAATGTGCGCGTGCGCGATAGTCCCATCGCAAGCACGTGCCATAGTTTTAAAATTTTTTAATCCACCTACGACTTGCTTTCTGCTCTGAGCACGGCCTCACACCCTCCCTCTCCCCGCCCTTTGTTCCTTACAGTCCCTGCGGCACTCACTTATTAAAGATGCTCGTTGTCTTTGATCTTACCAAACAAGCAGACTTCAAAGCGAAACAATGTGTCAATCATCGTTTATCTTGTTAAACAGTTTCTGCAAGGAAGCCGCGCTGGAATGAGTGTGTGTGTGTGTGGGGGGGGACGTCGGAGACATAAAATAAATGCCCAGAAGTGATCATGAGGAGTTTGAAATTTCTACATGTCACTCCAAGAGTCACAGCTAAGGTAGATAAACAGAAGCATTTAATAAAGCCAAGCATTTTTCTACTACAGTACTTTATTCTTGTTCAAAAATGATTTAGTTGGACAGTTATGTTTAAAACTGATCATAATTATGACACTTGAAGTGCTTAAAAACCATTTATTTATATACATTTTTAAAAATCACTTTGAGGGGAAAAGTGAGAAAAAATACATGTCTTATATGTATCTCTTTCCAATGCTAAATCTGAATAAATACATTGAGCACAAAAAAACACACACACAAAAAAAAAAAAAATGGGGGGGTGCGCTACTTCGTGGGTTTTCACTTATCACGGCAGGTTCTGGTCCCCATTAACCGTGAAAAACGAGGGATCACTCTACACTGTGGTGATGGTGAGTCATCCAAAGTTTTTCCAAACAGCTATTCAAGTCATCTAATGAAAATTTCTTTAAAAAAAAAAATATATATATATATATATTTACCTTTTTTTTTAATATCGCAATATATTGCAAACCCCCCCAAAAATCGCAACAATAGTTTTTTCCAATATCGTTCAGGCCTAGTGCCAAACCCTCTCCATTAGTAGAAAACTCCTCTGACTGTCGATTGATGAACATCCAGACTTTTAGTGATGTTTTTTTTTTAATTCTTTCCCAACTTTATACAAATCAACAATCCTTTATCGCAGGTCTTCAGACAGCTCTTTTGACCGAGCCATGATGCACATCAGACGATGCTTCTCATCAAGACAATTCTTATCAGGTGTGTGTTTTATAGTGGGCAGGGCAGGTTTAAACCACACATCAGTGATTGGGCACACACCTAACTTAAACTGTTTGGTAAAAATTGGTTTCAGTTGCTCTTTAAGTCTCCTCAAGCAGAGGGTTCACTTACTTATTTTTCCCCCTTCTCTCCCTGTTTGCATGATTCATTAAAATATGAAAACCTACAAGTGTTTGGGTGGTTTTAATTAAAGCAGACACTGTTTTTACATCTGTGTGATTTTGTCAAAGATCGGATTAAATTTGATGGTGATTTTGTGCAGAAATGTGAGAAATTCTAAAAGGTTCAGATACGTTTTCATGTAACTGCACATGGATACCATGCCCAAAGCGCTTTACATTAGCACACATTTACCCTTTCATTCACACACACCCACACCAATGGTGTTCATGCTATGCAAGGCCCTCCCAACTCATTGGGGGCAAATTAGGGTCCGGTGTCTTGCCCGTGGGAACTTCGACAGTGAGCAGTCATAGCCGGGAATCGGACCGCAAATGTGCTGTATGTCTTTTGGTATAAATACAGTATCACATACTACAGAGTACACTGTGGATACCTGCGGTTTACAGGGCAGCCCGGCTTATATATGATAAAATACTTTTTTTCTCGTAAAAGTTGATGGGTGCACCTTATAATCAGATGTGCCTCATATTCAGAAAATTAATTTTGAGCAACTGAAACTGGGAAATTTGTTGTTTATTGGTTACAATTACTGAACTTAATAAGCAAGATTTTTGAGAAAGTGCACATCTAAACAAAATGTTTATTGTTTTCTGTTATATCCAATGTGGTGGTTTATAATTCACTCTCCAAATACTTCTCTGTGTAACTGTAATTGTGTTTTGGGAAAATGGTACATAAGTAATTGGAAACATATTTAAAGCCCTCTTTGTAGTCGGCTTCCTACTTTGAAGGCTAATGTGAATGTGTTTTACAGGATTTCTCTCCAACATATAACAACAACAATCACATGTGTGGTTGAGAAGTCATTCACAGGGCAGCCTTGCAGCCAGAGGACTCTCACTTTAATTTAATTCAAAAGAAGACAAATAATAATGACATTCAAAAAACAGGCCCTCAAGACCATTTCATCACATTTTCAGTTTCCCCCTGTGTTGTATGTGTTCTTTTTTCCTCCCCACAGGTCTCTTTTACCACTTTTTCTCTGCTCATGTCGTCTTTACATTCTCACTCTGTTTTTTTGCTATTCTTCCCCAGCCAGCCTCCATTCTTTCCTATGACAGCTCCCGTTAATTCTATGGCCCTCACCTCGTCACTTTGAGACCAATCGGAATGAGAACTCGGAGGTGTGAGAGGGGGACGATGTGTTAGGTGTGAACAAAAGAAGGAAGAAAGATAAGAAAAATGGAAAAACAACATCAAGAAAAAAAGCAATCCTAAGTAGATGGTGAAGATAAGAAAAATGAAGAAGTGAAAGAATTGAGATGCTGCACTCAGCCTTCCCACAATCCTTTGCCTCTTACAGGAGAGGCAATTACAATTTCACAGATTGAAATTAAAATCCCCCGTGGTATGTGTGTGTGCATGTTTGTGCGTGTGTGTAGTGTGTGAGATAGAGCGGGCTGTCAAAGTGATTTCAAGCTGTTTATAGCCTAAGCTCACAAAATAGATCCTCATATGGCAAAAGGGAAGAAAAAGGAACTAAATCCTGCACAACTGCTTCCTAAAAAAATAAATAAAGACAACTAATTCCTTAAATATTAATTGCCTGGCTGGGACCTAACGATCGGCTTATTTGTGATGAGCGTGAAAAAGAAAAATACTCCTGATCTCTCTCTCATATGCTGTCGTCTGTCATCATTAATCTCATTTTTATGCCGTCTCTCTTTGCTCTCTATCCATCTTCTTCAAGAAAACATTTTTGTTTCTGTCTTATAATCTTTAAACCAGTGTCATCGCGGAACGTAATATCAAAATTGTCCTTTTGAATTTCTACACCTGCATTTTTGTTACACTCATTGAGATTTATAGTCTACATTGTATATTATACCCCAGTCCCAGAGTGGCTCTAGATGTATTCCTGTAATAATACAATCTCCATTTTCCAGTTCTCCACTCAGATTCATGCGGGATACACGTGCTTTATAATCTCTGAATATTTGTATCAACTATCAGCGTTTACAGATTGTCGACCTTCATGAGAAGACAATAAGAACATATTTTTTCAACTGTTGACATTTCTGGGAGCTGCACTGTGAGAATGCTTTACTCCACTATCACCAGCACATGTATGAGATTCATTTTCTTCAACTAGAAAGATGCAATTCGATTAGAAAATGTGAGTAATCGTTTTCACTGACAAAAAAATAATAGATTGATTGAAATCCTTTGAGCACAGGCAATCATATTCATGCATGTTTGCATAACAGTAAAAAATATATATACTGTATATATATTGTTAATTTGTAAAGACCTCCATTTTTATCATTGAGTGCTTCCACTTTCGCGTTTTCAAATTATTTCCTCTGACTTCTTGGCCTCTTAAGCAGAGTGGCTTTTACATCGAGTATAGATAATGCAGATGCACCGCAAATGTTGATTTAAAGAGCCATTGATGTGTGCCTTAGTTGTGTGTGAAGCCCAGCTGAGTAGCACTTCTCCTTTGTAAATGACAGAATTATAAAACACATTTCAACCAGTCTCTTTTATATTTCTCTAATATTCAACACTGCAAGATTAGAGAAAGCATGTTGGTTTGACCTGTTGTCCTCCATACAGTGTGTATGATTGTGTATGTGTGTGTGCTCTGTAGTGTCAAGGGTATTAAGTGTGAAAGTGTTTCTACATTGCTTAAAGGAGAAGTGAGCTGGATGATTCCCTCACAGCTCAGAGGAATAGGCTTCACTCTTCCAAGTGGATAATAAACCTAAAAGCAACAACAAGACCCCACAAAATGTGCGTGTTCTACGTAATTTCTAGTCGGCTCCAAAAGCATTTGGAACACTTAGGCCAATGTATTGATTTCTCTGGTGAACCAAAAACGATTCATTTGATCTTATTTATTTATTTTTTTCAAACCAGACAAACTTTTCATCTTTTATTTCCAAATACTGTAGTTTCATTTGCATCTGATACACAGCCTCCCTGATTTATCTTGGGTGGGAGAAAGTTGTAAACTTTGGATTTAATAAATAGTTGAGATTCCTTTGACACAACTAACAGCAATTGAAGATTCAATTTGCTACATAGAGTGGAAGCTTATACAGTGCCTTGCAAAAGTATTCGGCCCCCTTGAACCTTGCAACCTTTCGCCACATTTCAGGCTTCAAACATAAAGATATAAAATTTTAATTTTTTGTCAAGAATCAACAACAAGTGGGACACAATCATGAAGTGGAACAAAATTTATTGGATAATTTAAACTTTTTTAACAAATAAAAAACTGAAAAGTGGGGCGTGCAATATTATTCGGCCCTCTTGCGTTAATACTTTGTAGCGCCACCTTTTGCTCCAATTACAGCTGCAAGTCGCCTGGGGTATGTTTCTATCAGTTTTGCACATCGAGAGACTGACATTCTTGCCCATTCTTCCTTGCAAAACAGCTCGAGCTCAGTGAGGTTGGATGGAGAGTGTTTGTGAACAGCAGTCTTCAGCTCTTTCCACAGATTCTCGATTGGATTCAGGTCTGGACTTTGACTTGGCCATTCTAACACCTGGATACGTTTATTTTTTAACCATTCCATTGTAGATTTGGCTTTATGTTTTGGATCATTGTCCTGTTGGAAGCTAAATCTCCATCCCAGTCTCAGGTCTTGTGCAGATACCAACAGGTTTTCTTCCAGAATGTTCCTGTATTTGGCTGCATCCATCTTCCCGTCAATTTTAACCATCTTCCCTGTCCCTGCTGAAGAAAAGCAGGCCCAAACCATGATGCTGCCACCACCATGTTTGACAGTAGGGATGGTGTGTTCAGGGTGATGAGCTGTGTTGCTTTTACGCCAAACATATCGTTTTGCATTGTGGCCAAAAAGTTCAATTTTGGTTTCATCTGACCAGAGCACCTTCTTCCACATGTTTGGTGTGTCTCCCAGGTGGCTTGTGGCAAACTTTAAACGAGACTTTTTATGGATATCTTTGAGAAATGGCTTTCTTCTTGCCACTGTTCCATAAAGGCCAGATTTGTGCAGTGTACGACTGATTGTTGTCCTATGGACAGACTCTCCCACCTCAGCTGTAGATCTCTGCAGTTCATCCAGAGTGATCATGGGCCTCTTGGCTGCATCTCTGATCAGTTTTCTCCTTGTTTGAGAAGAAAGTTTGGAAGGACGGCCGGGTCTTGGTAGATTTGCAGTGGTCTGATGCTCCTTCCATTTCAATATGATGGCTTGCACAGTGCTCCTTGAGATGTTTAAAGCTTGGGAAATCTTTTTGTATCCAAATCCGGCTTTAAACTTCTCCACAACATTATCTCGGACCTGCCTGGTGTGTTCCTTGGTTTTCATAATGCTCTCTGCACTTTAAGCAGAACCCTGAGACTATCACAGAGCAGGTGCATTTATACGGAGACTTGATTACACACATTTGGATTCTATTTATCATCATCGGTCATTTAGGACAACATTGGATCATTTAGAGATCCTCACTGAACTTCTGGAGTGAGTTTGCTGCACTGAAAGTAAAGGGGCCGAATAATATTGCACGCCCCACTTTTCAGTTTTTTATTTGTTAAAAAAGTTTAAATTATCCAATAAATGTTGTTCCGCTTCACGATTGTGTCCCACTTGTTGTTGATTCTTGACAAAAAAATTAAATTTCATATCTTTATGTTTGAAGCCTGAAATGTGGCGAAAGGTTGCAAGATTCAAGGGGGCCGAATACTTTTGCAAGGCACTGTATTTTAATAGAATACTCTGTTCCTCTTTTTGTCAGCGGTCAATCACGGCAATATTCGGTATTTTCTCAATGCACACTCTCATAGCATCAACCTTTAAATTCCAATTAAGAAGCTGTTGTAGTTTCTTATGTTTTATATATTGATTTTTTTTTTTTTTTGTGTGTGTGTATGAGTCTTCCCTCATCAATATTAAATAGGGGGACTTGGTTTGTCTTCCTCTATCCTCTCTGTCTGTCTGTCTGTCTGTCTGTACAAACCCTTTTCCCCATTTATCTGTCTCCTTCCCCAGTCAGATTTAATCCTGTTAGTCACGCTAGATGTATGTGTCCCACTCACTGTTTTTCGTCTCCACACATTCTCCCAGAGAGACCCTATGGATTCAGTTACACCCATAAACACACATTTTGGCAGATAAGTGTGTGTGCTCAAACATAAAAGTACACGTTCACCTTTAAAAACATCTCAGTCATCATGTCAATTTCTTTGCAGCGTGAAAGTTTCATATTATAACCATCTTTACAGTGCAATGCTAACAATCATTCATAGACTAAATCTGTATTTTATTCTGCCTATTTGAATTCAAAGCACATCTGTGAGTTCCTTGTTCATTTTATTAAAGGAGTCGATACATTAACTAAGCTGGTGCTTTTGGTCTTTTCAATATGTATAGTATGTATGTACTGTATGTACGTATGTATGTAAAGTATGTACTGTATGTATAATATGTACAGCATGTTGTAGTGGATGATGTTAATGAGTCTGTGTGTGTCGAGTTGGGATGTCGTGTGTCAGCTGCTCGTGTCTGTAGTCTCTCTATGACTTAGAAACTGTTCGTCGAAGAGTTCCCAAAACACAACATCCCCCGCATTAGTTCCGTGGGTGAATTATTTTAAGAGGATGTAGTGGTCACTACACAGCCCCCCCATCCATCCAGAATTCACCCACACAGGACATCAGGCGTAACCGGACCGAATGGACGGGGACAATCAGGAGGATGTACAGGATGCTAGGTGTTGGACGACTGAATGGGACGGTCAGGAGGATGTTCGGGATGCCAGGTGTGGGCCAACCGAACGTCCAAACAGGACGAATGGGTGGATGGCCAGGCTGAGGTTGAGAAGGGCGACATGCAGTGCCACCCGGTCGAGTACGGAGACGAGGGCGATGGACGCGGCGGTCGGAGTTGCCCAGCCGGTGACGAGCATGACTGGCGGAACAAACCCAGTCGAGCAGTCATAGCAGGAGCGAAGGATGCGCCGAAACCGGAGTCGAAGCGACATCCTCGTTGTCTAAAAGAACACTTACAGTACTACCATATGTTCAATAGTTTTTGGCTGTTTCATTTCTGTCAACAGTGGAACTCTTAAACTAATGTGTTGTTGTTTTCTAGTTGTTTTCGTGGATTGATGTATTTCGCATTGTAGCTCGATAGTCAGATCTCAAATCTCTTGGATTGTGCACATAGAGTGTTATGAAAAAGTCTTGGCATCCCTGACAATTTCAATTTATAAATCATTGGGTATTTGGATTGTTGTTGTGAATTATTGATTTTATAGCATGGCGGCACAGTGATTGAGTAGTTAGCATGTCCGCCTCACAGTTCTAAGATCAGGACTTTGTGGAATTTGCATGTTCTCCACGTGCCTGCGTGGGTTGTCACCAGTTCCTCACGTTTCCTCCCGCAGCCATCCTCCATGACCCTCGTGAGGATAAGTGGCAGAGAAGAAATAATTGAATGGATGATTTTTAAAGTTTTGGCATCATTTAGTGTGTACAATGCTTAGATAATATTTTTTAAAAAAGGAAATGTAAAGTGTGTGTTACCCAAAATGTTTTTTGTTTTTTTTTTGCAAACTCATGAGCAGCCATGTTACAGACAACAACAAACAATCAAGGGATGAATGAAGAAACACACATCCATA
Organism: Corythoichthys intestinalis; assembly: GCF_030265065.1. Taxonomy (NCBI): domain Eukaryota; kingdom Metazoa; phylum Chordata; class Actinopteri; order Syngnathiformes; family Syngnathidae; genus Corythoichthys; species Corythoichthys intestinalis. The sequence goes on from NC_080398.1 coordinate 16,797,309, forward strand.
AAATGACACAATGTAAATCTATTGAATGCAATAGCAGACACACTTGAGATGATTTAGGCTTTTTTGAGACAGTAGCTTTGGTGCATGGGCATAATTTTACCTACCTCAGTTTCTGCCTGACCCCTGACTTTATTGGCCATGGAAACTTTGTTTATAGGTAATATTTGGTTAGTCTTAGATGTATATACGAAACCTGTATGTAATCATCTGCTAACAGCTCATTATAATTATCATAATATGATAAACATCCTTCTCCTGCTTAGGTCAAGGTTTCTAGGCAAGCCAATTCCCATTATGTTTCCTGTGTTTATTAACGGCCAATGAGGCACGCTCCCACTCCCAGCAGTACGCCATTGATAAATAATTAGACTCCTAACAGGATTTAGCGATGAAACTGAATTTGTTATTGACAATAACCGTAGAATAAACTATACTTATGCACTCACGCACACAATCGGCAAGCCAATTAGGTTCATACAATGTAAGTAGGTGATGACTCCTATTGTTCAGGCTAAGTATTATATCATGTATGTTGTTATGGGAAATGAAGTGGATACAGTATATGGTGAGCTCTGAAACTGTGTGTTTGCAATTGTGTTTGTTTGTGTAGTTGTTTGTGATCTCTGTTTTTTTGTCTATTTGTTTGTCCTGAAAATATGGGCTGTGCAGTTGAAATGCTATATGTACATTACAGTGTTGTCAGAGATGGAGTTGATTTCAACCACCGTTGACTAACGCTAGCTTAGCCATGCCGGAGCTCTGAATTTTGATAAATAACTGACAAACTCCTTGAAATTTGTTGAAATCAACTACCGGAGCTCTGAATTTTGATAAATAACTGACAAACTCCTTGGAATTTGTTGAAATCAACTCCACCGACTATTTAAACCCCCGCTAACTCGAAGATTAAGCCTAATGTCAAAAATTCTAAACTTCTCCTTTAACTCATTTGCTCCCAAAAACGTATACGTACGTTGTATTTTTAATTGCTTCAGTGTCCCAAAAATGTATTTATACGTCTTTTGCGTTTTTTTTTTTTTTTTTTTCACAATCGGCATCTACAGGTTCCCATGTATCTTAGATAGAATGCACAAACTCAAAACCCATTTTAAAGCAATAAAACTGGCCACTGGAGGGCAGTAGCATATTTGGTAAGACCCACAACCCGATTCAACCAATACAGCGTAGTTGTGACCATGCTGCTCGCTGGCAGAGCCCGCTCCGCAGGCTCACCGCTCGCGTCCCCCGCAGCCTCCAGTGTCCCGCACGGAAACGCGCACGGCCAAACCAGTTCCCCCCCAAGAACACAAGTTCCCCAGGCAAACGATGCAGTGGTCACCACAAAAGAAAGACTAAAAAAAAAAAAAATCAATCTTTACGAGTAAAGGCGGCAATGAGGGAAAAGTTTAACCCGCTGTCGCGGCCACCAAGCGTCATCTCTCAGTTATATGTGATTAAATTGTTACTTTGCTATCAAAAGCTCTATTTTTCTGGTTGTTCATGTTATTTTGTAAAAGGAAAACATTATTCAGATGTTTGGGATGTAACTAAAGAAAAACATGGCTGTGTTAAAGTCAAAGTTATGTTTGAAATGTATGTGTTTACAAAAAGCTAATTTTCTCAGTTTTTTTTCATCAGAAATTGGAAAATTGCTCAAACTAAGCTATTTTCTAATGCTGACTTCTAAAGAATGGAAAAAGAGAGTCTAATCTTTCTTTTGGTGGGTTCCATGTTTATATAGCAATAGAACAGAATTTTCTGTGGGCCTTGAAAAATCAGTCAAAATCCAGTAAAACGGCCGGGAGCAAAGGGCCTTGCTCCGGTGAAAATGGCTGGGAGTGAATGAGTTAAAATAAAGACCAAGCCATTACAATGTCGTCTATAAAAGTTGTAAAGCAATAAAACGAACAACAAAAATGAAAGAAATCCTACAAAGTATTTCAAAATGGGAAATTATTTTTTCGAACAGATCATGTGACTAGCACCTTAGAGACAGTCCTTTGCTTTGCTTAGCCAAAACTACACCTGAGGATTTAAGATGGATACTTAGCATTTCTTGTATTTCCAGTGAGCAAATGTAGCCTTTTGTGGTATCTCTCCTGCCTCTTTCATTGTTCTCGTCCTGACGAGGCAGCTAGTTTTGGCGGCTGACTCTCAGGCGCTCACACAGCATGGTAATACACGTCACTCGGTTTTTAACAGGTTGACTACAATCTGAACTAGTTACCAATCAGTTGTGGGGCACAAACACAGACAAATATTGACACTCACGTTCACACTATCAGTAAATTACAATTGAGTACACGCAGAGGCGTGTAGTAAAGTGTTACATTTACGCCGTTAAATTTACTTGAGTAAATTTTGAGAAAAATGTACATCTAAGAGTAGTTTTCCTAAACAATACTTTTACTTGAGTAGATTATTGAAAAAGAAACACTACTCTTACTCAGCTACTTTGGGCAACACTAGTCTTTTTCCTCTTTATGCTACACAATAAATTTTACTTATTTTTTTTTTTTGCCAGAGATGCCAGCAGTGCCTCGACCAGTTTGACCAATGAGACATCGCAGCATGAATCACATGACTCCATCATACCAATCAGCAAAAGCACCGAAAAAATTTAAGTATTTGACATAGAGCGTTGCTGTCAGCATGACCCGAAAGCTCGGATTTTAACCTCTCTCCCAGTTTTTATTTGGCAGCGATTGAACATGGAAAACCGAAGATATGATCCTTTTAATTTCATAATAGGAAGTATTTTTTTCTCCACTAAAGGGTATCCATGCTCCTTGGACTAATGATGCTTAATTTCTGTAGATTTTTTTTCTCTCGCCGCAATTCAATTATTATTTATGTATTTATTTGGCTTTATTTGGTTATGTAATAGGTTATAGTACAGTCTAATAATAACAGTTCATATATATAACTTAATGCTGAGAAAAAAATATACCATTGTTTAAGGAAAAACAAACATCGTAAGCAGTTAAAACCGAAATGTTACTCATTACTTAAGTATTCTTTTCACCAAATACTATTTTACTTCTCCTTGTTTTTTTTTTTTTTTTGGATGACTACTTTTACTTTTACTCAAGTAATATTATTTTGAAGTTATGCTACTCTTAGCTGAGTAAAATGTTTGGCCACTCTAACCACCTCTGATTACAACTTGCATCCGCCGAATGATGGCGAATGTACCAGTACACCACCAGTGAGTCTACTTGCTATATGATTGTTATTTTTCTGTAACTGAACACGGTTTCACATTCAAGTATTCATCCCAATTGGTGCACACAGTATTCTGTTCCTTCCTCAAGCCTGGTTATGATGTAAGTACAGTGGGGCAAATAAGTATTTAGTCAACCACTAATTGTGCAAGTTCTCCCACTTGAAAATATTAGAGAGGCCTGTAATTGTCAACATAGGTAAACCTCAACCATGAGAAACAGAATGTGGGAAAAAAAAAGAAAAGAAAATAACATTGTTTGATTTTTAGGGAATTTATTTGCCAATCATGGTGGGATATATGGAATAAGTATTTGGTCAATACTAAAAGTTCATCTCAATACTTTGTTATGTACCCTTTGTTGGCAATAAGGGAGGCCAAACATTTTCTGTAACTCTTCACAAGCTTTTCACACTCTGTTGCTGGTATTTTGGCCCATTCCTCCATGCAGATCTCCTCTAGAGCAGTGATGTTTTGGGGCTGTTGTTGGGCAACACGGACTTTCAACTCCATTCAAAGATTTTCTGTGGGGTTGAGATCTGGAGACTGGCTAGGCCACTCCAGGACCTTGAAATGCTTCCTACGAAGCCACTCCTTTGTTGCCCTGGCTGTGTGTTTGGGATCATTGTCATGCTGAAAGACCTAGCCAAGTCTCATCTTCAATGCACTTGCTGATGGAAGGAGATTTTCACTCAAAATCTCGCGATACATGGCCCCATTTATTCTTTCCTCTACAAAGATCAGTCGTCCTGGTCCCTTTGCACAAAAACAGCCCCAAAGCATGATGTTTCCACCCCCATGCTTCACAGTGGGTATGGTGTTCTTCAGCTGTAATTCAGTATTCTTTCTCCTCCAAACACGAGAACCTGTGTTTCTACCAAAAAGTTCTATTTTGGTTTCATCTGACCATAACACATTCTCTCAGTCCTCTTCTGGATCATCCAAATGCTCTCTAGCGAACCGCAGACGGGCCTGGTCGTGTACTGGCTTCAGCAGGGGGACACGTCTGGCAGTGCAGGATTTGAGTCCCTGGCAGTGCATTGTGTTACTGATAGTAGCCTTTGTTACTGTGGTCCCAGCTCTCTGTAGGTCATTCACTATGTCACCCCGTGTGGTTGTGGGATTTTTGCTCACCGTTCTTGTTATCATTTTGACGCCACGGGGTGAGATCTTGCATGGAGCCCCAGATCGAGGGAGATTATCACTGGTCTTGTATGTCTTCCTTTTTCTAATAATTGCTCCTACAGTTGATTTCTTTACACCAAGCGTTTTATCTATTCCAGAATCAGTCTTCCCAGCCTGGTGCAGGTCTACAATTTTGTCTCTGGTGTCCTTCGACAGCTCTTTGGTCTTGTCCATAGTGGAGTTTGGATTGTGATTGACTGAGATTGTGGACAGGTGTCTTGTATACCGATAATGAGTTAAAACAGGTGCCATTAATACAGGTAACGAGTGGAGCCTCGTTAGTCCTCGTTAGAAGAAGTTAGAACTCTTTGACAGCCAGAAATATTGCTTGTTTGTAGGTGACCAAATACTTATTTTCCACTCTAATTTGGAAATAAATTCTTTAAAAATCAAACGTTGTGATTTTCTTTTTTTTTTTTTTTCCACATTCTGTCTCTCATGGTTGAGGTTTACCCATGTTGACAATTAGAGGCCTCTCTAATCTTTTCAAGAAGGAGAACTTGCACAATTGGTGGTTGACTAAATACTTATTTGCCCCACTGTACCCCTGATTTGGCAAGCGGGCCATATGTTTTACACTATTAGGTCAGATGTGCAGAGCGGACCACTAATTGTGCGTGGGTGCTCGACATAATACAGCAATGCAACTTAAAGTATAAAAAAACCTCACTGTTTTATTGTGATGTGAGTAATTATGTTTTGTGGTGTCAGGGCGGTTCTGAACAACATGTCACACTTTGTCCAAAAATTACTGCATTTGGGATTTTTTTTTTTTATTTGAAAAGTAGCTTTTAGGCAGATTGCTGCTTCTCCCGCTGTGCATCAGCCAATAAATGTCTGTATTGAAGTGTTTTAATATTCACACTTTTGCCATAACTACATGCTGTCAATATTTGAAACCTTGGAGGAATTGTAAATGACAATTATTCACAGGGAAATCAATTGGCGAAGTAGGACTAAAAGCAAGTGCACACGGAGAGTGTTTTTCATGTGCTTCATTATGCTGGCTGACCTGTTTAAAGGCATAAACCTTGAAGGTCAATGAGAAAAAAAAAAAAATCTTCAAAGCCTTAAAAGCTGTGCATATGACAGATATTGTCTTGGTAATGCAAAGAACGCGCATACTTCTAGGTAAATGATCACATTTGTCAGAGGGACCTCAAAGCAGTTTTCTTCAAAATGATATTCATGAAAAGCAATGAGGAAGAAAAAAAACAGCATTGCACTTGATCAGAGTAATAATGACCCCGCAGGCAGAGCAGTGCAATTAAAGAAGAGTCCAGGGGAGACATGAGAACTATTAACAGCCACAGAAGAGCCTCAGACGGGTCGTGCCTGGCGCTACGCTGATGAAAACATGCTATAGCTCCAGAAAAAAGCACTAATTACAGACATGGGGTAGGTCGGGGGGGTCATGAATGAAGGAAGCTGGGGAATAAGATTGTGTTTCAGAGGCATTTCTTATACAATTTGACAAGTTGCATCATTTCTTTTCATCTGCCAGTTCTTGCATAAAATCATATGTACATACACTTTTCAAAGCAGTAACTGTATAGGGTGTTCTCACAATTCCTCATTGTCTCTCACATATATAATATGATGTCTTGATTATAACCCAGTTCTGTGTAGGTCTTAATTAATTATTCAATATGGCTGAAGCTAATTTTCATGTTGGCCAGAAATCTGACCTGATCTCTTGTACATCACCTAAAGTCTCAATTTATTTCAAACTGTGTTTTTTATGTGTGTGACTTTAGAGGATAATTTCATGAACAATTTCAGTCAAAGGGCAGGACAGTAGAAATATCTGCCTCTCACTTCTGAGTTCAAATATTGCCCCGTGCATGTGCTCTGCATGCTCGCATGTTTTTTTTTTAAGGGTTTGGCGGCTTCCCCCCATATCCAAAAAGCCAAGATGCTAGGTTAATTATAAACTGTAAATTTTCTCTTGGCTTAAAGCAACATTATGTAACTTTTCAGTTTTGGTCGATTTTAGCGACGCCGGTGGACAAAAGCTGCAGTGTTTTCCCTTGAGGAAGACTGTAATTCCCATGAGGACCAGCGGACACCCGCAGTGTTGTAAAATCATCAATCCATCAAAAATCAATCTCCCGGTCGCCTGCAGTTGGATTAAACATTTCTGTTTTCAGCGGTTGTGTGAAGGATGAATAGTAATAAGGTAATGAATCCAGTTGTGGCTAAAGAATAGGTAGCCTACCTTTTTTTTTTCCTCCTCAGACAATACTTTTTGTCTCTTGTTGCTCTGCCATCTTTGCAGATCTCGCACGAAAGCGTACACATCGATCTCCGTTTTTATAATGAATGGAGAAAAGGGAGAGTGACGTATACTGTAAAGCAGTCAGCACATTTGTATTCTTTTTTGTGTGGCAGGGTTCCTGCAACTCCCTCCTCAAAGTTAATTAGTGCTGGTCAAAGAAATACAGACCCCCTCAAGATATGAAATAAGTGTCATTCAACTAGTTGTCAGTCGACATATCATCGCAAATGTTATAAAAATATTTTATAAAGGTTTAAAAGTTGCCTAGTGTTGCTTCAATTGTTTTTTTTTGTCACTATTGCTCTGTATATACAGTACATCCTGTGATTTATGACCACTCTAGAGTAGTTTCGTAGTCAGCTGGGAAAGGCTCCAGCACCCTCATGATCCTTGTGAGGATAGGCGGTACGGATAATGAATGAAGGTGTCAGCGAAACCCTTGAGGATCTTGACTTAACTATAGTATCAAAACATATTAGAAAAGATGCAAAACAAAACTCAAATTTAAAACCACTTCCGTGCTTTGTGACCAGTCTTCAGAACTTTCTTAGGTCTACTGTAGACTCCATCCTGTCTCGACGGTTAGTTTAAGAGTCTGCACTAATTAATTCTGAATAGCCAGTGTGGGAAAGGTTACCTCAACAGGGTCAAGCATCAGCATTATTTAAAATGTCACCGATAGGATGAAGACCCATTGCTTAAGTGTGTGCGTGTGAGTGTGTTTGTTCAAAAGCATCCGTGACAGCAGTGTGAAGGAGCGATCATGCAATGGTCTTACAGTCACATTTAATTGTTGAATCCCCCTAAGTAAATAAAAAAAGGTGACATTTTCTCTTTGGTGCCTGGGCTCGAATGTTAAAAAGCAGTGGGCCGACTTCCCTCAAATGTCAAGGAGGAATAATTTCCTCCAAATACTCTGCCAGCTTTTGTACCTTAGCCCTCCTTTAGCTCAGGGAGTCTCTGAAAGGTCATCAGCACATTTGACTCATTTTATGTCAACATTTGGCCATGAATCAATAGCCGCTCTTCGTGATCAAAAATAAGTAGGCCAGCTCCAATTTTTGCACAGAACTGGAAGAGATACAGCACCGCTTGGATGTCATATTTCTACCTTTTCTTGCGTCATTTCTTGTTAAGTGTTGTTGCTTGAAAATAAATGCACCACTAGGCCCCCCGTCTAACCCCCCCCCCAGCGCTGTAAATAACTTTAAGCACCCTGCAAAACAAACAGATAAAAGCACGCCATTGACATGAAAACATGATGATGATAAGAGCCTCCAAGAAAAATTCAATCCCAAGAGAAAAGGCTTTTCTGATGAGAATAGACTTCATTGACTGAGTGTGTGTTAGTTATCATCTGGCACGGCTCTGTGGCCGGCTTTAGGCCAATACGCCTTCAATTACCTGCTTTAACATACAAACATTTTCATGTAGCCATTCAGCCCCTCAAAGGCCTGAAAGCCTCTTAGCAGAAGCAGCGTATGTGTCCTTGTGTAGAAATGATTTTAAAAGGAACAGAGAATTCAAATGCTCCAACTATTTCCTCTTCTCGTTCCTTTCCAACCATGTTTAATGGCGAATTGGAGAATGCAATTCTACCTCTCTTATCGTGTTTGGACAGAGATTTATCTGCCGCGCAAGATTTTTTTAAAAACATGTAATGATCACAATGCAGTAAAACGACTTTCTTAATCAACTCCTTTTTGTCTACTGATTTATGCAGCAAGAAGTATAGAGGGTTTAAAACTAGAGCTGATAAGAGCTGATGATAGCATTAGCAATAAAAAAAATTTAAAAAAAAGATTCTGTTGTTTATAATAGAAACGTTAAATAAATTAATATACATGTTAATTGAATGAATATTCTGTTTTAGTTTTTAAGCTATTTTTACCTAAACGAAATGAAAATAAATGAGATTTTTTTTAAGTCATTGCCTACTATTAACTCTTTTCAAATTAGCGATAGAACTGGGAGGAATGGCTTCTGATGCTCATCTTTCAGTGGCATTTACTGCAGTAGACGTCCAATCCCATTTTGATTGGGATGCGATGCGACTTCAGATGAGGCAGAAGAAAATGATATTCATATCATATTGTATAGAGCCAGTGTTGGGCACGTTACTTTAAAAAAGTAATGAGTTACATTACTCACTACTTCTTCCAAAAAGTAACTGAGTTAGTAACTGAATTACTCTATAGTAAAAGTAACTAGTTACCAAGGAAAGTAACTATTTCCGTTACTTTAAAAATAACTTGTTGTATATCAAAGAATTTGAAATTTTCTGAGCAGAATTCGAGTCAGTGGAATAGAGAAGAACAGACAGGTTGTTAACTTGTTAGGTGCTTCAGCAGATTTGAATTGCTTACCACAGATGTCGACAAAAGCTTTGCCCCGGGACATAAATTACACATTACATGTAGGTTCTCTCCTTTAATTTCGACAAACTTGAAATAGTGTTTATATCGCCACCTCTTAAAGGACAATTTCTCTTCTGAATGCTCTGCCATCCCGACCCTGTGCATCTGTTTTGCATGTATGTGTTTGCCGCACGCACTGTTCCGGTTTGCTTGTGAAATCACCGGCTCTGATTGGCCTACCTCGACACATGACTCTAACCCTCAGCCAATCACAATCACTTCCATTGTATCTCTCGAGGGGCTGCATTTAGGTAGGCTCGTTTCCAGACAATTCCCGTCACCTTCAAAGCATCTGCCGTCCTCAAGATGGAAGCAGAATTATTGCTGGCTGACAGTGGGAGATGGGAACGAAGCTAGCATCAGGTGTAGCAAACAGAGAAACGTTACCAAACTTTGGAAAGCATTGTCTAATTGAATGAGCAGGGACAAACAGCTTGGAGTCAGAAGTACGTGCGCTATTCTCGAACCTGAACGCACCCCAAGTCTTGGATGACAAATCAACAGAGCAGAGAGTCGACTCGACACGGCTGGTAGTTTCTTCAGTTTATTCAGAGTAAGTAACGCACCGCTTTTGACCATCAGTAACGGTAACGGCGTTGTAACGGCAGAAATAGTAATTAGTTAGATTACCCTGTTACTGAAAAAATAACGCCGTTACAACGGCGTTACTCCCAACACTAGCTGGAAGTGGTAATTCACTGCCAGCCTCTCCCAGTTAAAACGGATTGGATGTCTAGCGGAGTCAAAAGCAGGCAATGAGTTAAATGAGTGTCCTATAAAGGGTTAACAATAATTACCATAATTTTTGGACTATAAGCAACTACATTTTTCCTTCATTTCGAATCCTGCGGCTTATAGTCCAGTGCGACTTATTTGTTGATGTATTATGTCACTAACTCCATTTATGTCTAGTTCGGATATTTTACGTCCATTCAAAAGTGAGATGATTTGCCGGATAACACTAAATGACATCTGGTATAAGCTTTCATTAATGCTCATGACAGTATGATGTCATAATTATGATTGTGTAATGACAGTCTTATGGCGCCACTGTCAAATAAAGTGTTACCAGATACCATAACTATCAATTAATGAAACAACTGGAACAGTAACTGAAGAAATAATTAGCACAGAACATGAATTTTGTTTTGTTTTGTTATGTACATCTGTTTCGTTGCAATGCATACTAGGAGGCATGTTGGACAAAAACGGTGTTGACAGCAGGTGGCAGCAGAGGTTGAATGTCTCCCCCAAGGGAGCAGTGATGGCCAAATTGAGCTTCTTGAAGCAATGAAGCTTTGCAGCCAATTAGTTCAAAGCTTCATGGTGGTTCATTTGGTCTTATGACCATCATATGATGTCACTGTCAAATAAAGTGTAACCGGTTAATATCTTATGGTGTAAATATCCCTTAATACAGTGGGGACAGCTGTGGCTTATTGTCCAGTGCGGCTTATCTATGAACAAATGCTGTTTTTGTGTCAAATTTGGTGGGTGGCGGCTTATAGTCAGTTGCGCCTTCTAGTGCAAAAATTACGGTACATGTTTTAATCTCTTTGGGGGATTTTTGAGCGACAAAAATATAAGCGCAATATCAAGTACAGGACGTTAACTTGCTTTCAAAGCCGTACAATTTATTTGTGTCCCGATACTTTAACTATACATCGATGTCTCCTATCATCTGAATTTAAACATTTTTTCTGTTAACCTAAGTACTTATTGAATATATAATAAGCTTCAGAAAATAGTTGCTAGTTTGTGTTAGCTATTGTTAGCACTGTCCTGTCATGGGTTCCGCGTTGTAATCGATCACTGTCACTGGTCAAAATTCCTCCTTTTTCCATCCAAGAATAAAACTTTGTTTCTTTTACTTCTTGAATAATATTTTGTTGATTGCAACCGCCTGAGCCGTTATGCTCGCATTCATCATGTTCTTTTTTTTCCCCCATTTCATTTTATTCGTTTATTTCAGGCGGTGATTTTCCTTGTCAAGACAGCAAATATATACAGCTCATATAATTATATAACAAAAAAGCAGCAAAACTAAGTAACATTGCAACTAAATGCCCGAAAAGGAGTGGGAAGAAGAAAACTTATTTAATCACACTTCTAGTGTCATCTAATTAAGAACAATAACATTTTTTTTGCTACTTCCTTCCAAAAATGTGGGCAACCAAAAAATCAGTTCAAACAGTTTTGTACACATACATTTTTGTAACAAGTTTTGTCCCTTGTGATGAACTTACCACATGTAACACCCAAACCAAAACAATTTCATACCAAGATGGTAAATGAAAGTAAAACCATACCAACAATGGTAAAGGCCACACACACAGGACAAACAAATTATAAATGGCAACAATAACTATACCAACAATGGTAACGGACAACATACCAGCAATGGTAGGAAACAACCAGCACTCATACCAAGAAAACTTATTGATGTAATTAAGACCTTATATCAGTATACTGTGACTAGGCCATCAATTTGTATCACCGTTTAAATCTGTAGATAGTTTGGCATTGCTTGTGTTGCATTTCGAGATTATTCCAAAGTTTCACTCCACACACAGACACACAGAAACTTTTACGAGTTGTTCGAATTTTTGGTATTATGAAGGAGATTAGATTTCAAATGTAAACAAATCTGAGGTCCAGTTGCATTTCAAATTTTCTTTTGGTTGACTTCAAAGGTTCCACTTTTTTTTTTTTTTTAATTCATTCATCTTCTGAACCGCTTATCCTCACAAGGGTTGCAGTGGTGCTGGAGCCTATCACAGCTAATTCCTGGCAGAAGGCAGGGTACGCCCTAAACTAGTTGTTACTGTTATATACTGTGTTGACCAAAGCGCAACTTTTCTTGTCACTACTTTTAATATGGTTACAAATTCAATTGCTATTGGATATTTTATTCATTTTTTACTAAGTGCTTCAATTTGAATATATATAAAAGCTCAAGGTGAAATTCTCAGTCCCTCAGAGAATGATTATAGTTAACAATGTTAATTGCTTAAATGTTCCATTAAATTTACAGCAAGGTCCTGACTTTATTGCAAATGGTAATTCCCACACCAACAGAAAAGTAGCTTTTAAACGGTTGTCATCTAAAGAAGCAGAATATGACACATGATAATTTCAATTATGGCTTTCAACCAAAATTACAGTATATTAATCACTAAAACGCAGAAGCAGCTAAATTAAAGTAGTTAATCATGAATTGATTCACATGTCAGAGATTTGACCAAGACGTCGCAAGCAAATAAACAACAAAACAAAAATAGTGTAGTGCAAATCGAAGTCGTCAAACCCATGATTCAGATATTTAAATGTGTGTAACAATAAGGCAGATAGGAAGACAGCCCCCAAAACCCAGATGAGAGCTCTATTATCTAATCGCTCATTTAACAAGCAAGCGGGTGATTAATGAACAAGGGAAGAGGCTTCTCATGCTCTGATTGTTTACCAGTGAACTGCATCATGCTACTGACATTTGACTTTATTTTTTTAACCAGAATAAGTCATTCTAGATCCCATTAACAAATTGACAGATTTGATATGTCTGAAGTTCCTCGAAGGTCTAAATGTTTAGGAGTTGGCATAGTTGCCACGTCTTTGTAATATTGCATGGAAATAGGGGGCATTGCCTCTTAGTTGTTCCCTTTTTTCAGAAGTTGGCCTGCATGAGCTTGACAGGCATTTTGGTGCAACAAAGAACAAAAAGCAGCCTGCATTTATAAAATATAAAACAGTACCCTTTTGAAAAGGTAAAGTATATTATCAGAGTTCATGTACCTGCATAAAAGAGATGGGTGTTCAATATCGATCATATCACACGACTCATCACAGAGTATCCTGCTGCTGAATTAATATCCTTAATTTGATGATTGGTGAAGTTGCCTGCCATTTTTATGGCCCTTTTCTTGACTGTCTTAGTGCAAGATGCATTTATTAGATTTTCTGTATTATCTGGGTTTTGTTTTTGAAATCTGCAAATAGGTGTTCTGAATTACAAACTGTGGCTCAGTTCACCACAGTTTATAGTCGCCAGTGTTTTTACATACAACAGCCGCCATGCTGATACAAGCGTGCGTCGCAAACTATGACGCAAATCTTCGTTGACAGAAATGTTGAAATTGAAATGTTATTCTACACATTTTACAGCATTGGCAAACGTTAAGATTGTTTGTGTCATGTTTGTCCTCCTACAGAAACCATGTTCAAACAAAAAATATATTTCCCTCCCCCAACTTTTTTGATTTTTTAAAACATTTTTAATACGCTCCAGGGAGCCACTAGGGCAGCGCTAAAGAGCCGCATGTGTCTCTCAAAACACGGGTTGCCGACCCCTGGCCTAAACAATGGACATGGAAATTGTTAACACATTGTTGCTATTGCAGAGTTTCCTTTAGTGTGATAACGAGAGACAGAAAGCTTCTACACACGTGTTTGCATGCTGGACTAGTTGGAAAGGTTTCAGTTGTGTACACAGTTGTCTAAATAATATGTATGATTGCCAGCATACTCTAATTTTAGCTTTTGAGAGTACCTGCTTTTTTGGTGTAAATCCAACACATTTGGAAAGAAGTCAACTGCAATTTGTTTAGCAGGTTTTCTACAAAACAATGTCCAGATGTTTGATTTTTGTTTTGTATGCTCAAGAGCTATGTGTTCTACATATTTTGATTAAGTTCGTGGTATCCAAAAGGAGTTTTATTTTTGAGTGACTGCAGCTTTGGAGAGGCCTTCATTCATTACTGTTCTTTTTTTCTTTTGTTCTCTGTATTCCAACAATGTTAACACATAGGAATTAAGTGGGATGAGACATAGTGTTGCCGATAGATATTCTCACCACTCTTTTCTAACTCTAATTTTGGACCAGATTCTTCAAAAGTCTTTCAGAGCACAATAATCCCCAGACTTTATTATCTTTATTAGGTGACCACACTACGTCATGACAATAAACTGCAGGTTTTGGTACGATATGGGGTATGGACTGAAGTCGATCTTAAAGCTGATGAAAAGGATTTAGACATGTCTACTGGTTATAGATTGTCCTAGAATAGCTATCTCTGCTCTTAAACAGAATGCTGTATCACTCTTAATGACAGCCACTCACTCTGTCGACTTGAATAAATGATCTCAAGGGAGTCCTCGAGGCAACTACCACACATGCCCAAATAGACAGAGGTGAGTAGAGTAGTCAAAAATTTTACTCAAGTAAGAGTAGCGTTTCTTCAAAATAATATTACTCAAGTAAGATTAAAAGTAGTCATCCAAAAAATGTACTCAAGTACAAGTAACGAAGTATTTGGTGAAAAGATTACTCAAGTAATGAGTAACATTGTGGGTAACCGCATTCATTTAAAAAAAACTTTTAAACAATGGCATTTTTTGTTCTGAACACAGTTATTTATATGAACTGTTGTCATAATCAGTGTTGTTAATCTTATTGTTAAAATGTAATTAATTAGTTACAAATTACTCCTCCCAAAAAGTAATTGAGTTAGTAACCCAGTTACCTCATTGTAAAAGTAATTACTTACTGAGCAAAGTAAATGATGTTACTTTTCATGTTCTGCACGTTATTATACATTCTATAACATCTTTCACATCAATGATGTTTATATTAACTCATTGAAGAATAAAAACACTTTATACAGTATTTTACAACATTTGGTATTTATTTAGAACTGAAACTGCAAGCAGAACAACATCAATAAGCAGAATTCCGAAAAAAAAGAAAAAAAAAAAGTTGTTAAAGTAACAATATTAATTAATGATTGATTGATTAATTATTGCTCTCACTCACACTCATAAGACTTATGGTATGGGCTGTCCAGATGTCTGCTGTGATTGAAATATACTCCAGTTCCTCAAAAGACTTTTTAAACTCAATCGTCATTTCTTAGTATTCACCGTCTATGAATTTTGCAAAGGTTCCTTCCCCCTCTTCGAATTGGTATTTTAGCGATTATAGCTCCGAATGTCTCAGATTCCAAAGTGGACAGCCTTTACTTTCTAAGAGCGAGAAGTAGTGTCGGTACTTCCAGTTTGAGAAAGCTGCCTTCGTATTTCGTCGCCATTACCACTGTTTTGACTTACTTCCCAGTGCGTGCAGTGAGACAACATGAGCGAGTAGGGCATGATCCGCTAACCTAGCCAATCATCGTTTTTGTAATCATGTCACCACCCCCTTCCCGCTCTGCTCTCTTCAGTCTCACTTTATTCAACCAAATTGTGGTAACGGAAGGCTTCATATCCTCAGTAACGGTAATGGCGTTGCAAAGATGGGAAAAGTAATTACTTAGATTACTCACCACTGACAAAAGTAACACTGTTAGTATCGCCGTTATCAACAACACTGGTCATAATGATACTGTACAATAACCCATTATATAACCACATTAAGCCAAAGAAATTAAAAAAAAAAAAAAAAAAAAAATCATTGAATTCCGGCGAGAGAGCGAAAAAAAAAAAAAGGAAATGAAGCATTATTCGTCCAAAGAGAATGAGTGCCCTCTAGTGTAGAAAATAGTTCCTAGTTTGAATAGTGAATGGTTCTTTCATATTCACAATCATAAAATTAACTCATTCACTCCCAGCCATTTTCACCAGAGCAAGGCCCTTCACTTCCGGCCGTTTTACTGGATTTTGACAAATTTTGCAAGCCCCACAGAAAATTCTGTTCTATTGCTATATAAATATGGAACCCACCAAAAGAAAGATTAGACTCTCTTCTTTTAGCATGAAATTTTTTTAGTTTATATGTTTTTCCATTCTTTACAAATCAGAATTAGAAAATAGCTTAGTTTGAGCAATTTTCCAATTTCTGATGAAAAAACAGAGAAATTGAGCTTTTTGTGAAAGCATAAATTTCAAACATAACTTTGACTTTAACGAAGCTAATTTTTGCTTTAGTTACATCCCAAACATCTGAATGTTTTCCTTTTACAAAATAACAAACAACAAGACAAATAGAGCTTTGATAGCAAAGTAACAATTTATTTACACATAACTAACTGAGAGATGACGCTGTTGTTGCCGCGACAGCCACGTAAACTTTTCCCTCATCGCCGCCTGTCTCATAAAGATGGATTTTTTTTTTGAGTCTCTGCGGGGTCTGCTCGGTGAGCAGCACGGCCTTAACGACATCGTCCGCTGCACTGGTGGTCCCGGTCGTTCTGTTCAGTCGTCCAACGCCTGGCATCCCGGGCATCCTCTCGGTTGTTCTGCTCGGTCATCAGCTGCCTGGCATCCTTCCGCTGGCGCCCCGGCCGTGCTGCCTGGCCGTTCGTTGCCGTTGAATCGGGTTGCGGGTTTTACCAAATGTGCTACCGCCCTCCAGTGGCCAGTTTTATTGCTTTAAAACGGATTTTCAGCGTTGTGCTTTGGAGCTCAGTTGAATCAGAACCCAGAGGGAAAAAAACCCGGAAAAGACGTATAAATACGTCTTTTGGACGCTTTCAAGTCATATTGAGGGCAGCACTCCGTGTCAAATACTTAATTTTTTACGGTGCTTTAAAGACGCCACATGATTGAACAGGCTGGCGTGATCATAGAATGGCAAGCTAGCGTCTGATTGGTATAATGGAGTCATGTGATTATTGTTGCGATGTCACATCGGTGAAATTAGTAGAGCTAATCTTGGCACCGCAGCAAAAAAACAAACTAATATGTAGAATAAAAAGGAAAAATGTCATGACTCTTGTGTAGCCCAAAGTAGCGGAGTAAGAGTAGTGTTTTTTCTTCACAAATCTACTCAAGTAAAATGTATGGCTTCGTAAAATTACTCTTAGAAGTATATTTTTCTCAAAAGTTACTCAAGTAAATGTAACAGAGTACATATAACGCGTTACTACCCACCTCTGCTAATTGATGCCGGATTGCCCCGCAACCAAAATATTGTGTAAACTGTGCTTTTACTGTTTGATAATTGCGGGGAAATACTTTGTGGTTTAATATCTGCATTATTATTAATTGTCAAGTAGTTGAAGGCTACATTACTTCAATAAGCCTGCATCTTGCCAAACACCCAACACCATGAAAACACGTCTGTTCATTTTTTCACGTACAGTAGCTGTCACAACACTAAGAGTCACATTGTTCATGTCTTATGCATTGTAGCACCATCTAAAAGAAAACCCCTGCATGACCCTTGTTTGAGTCATTTGAAGATGGAGAAATCAGCAGCCTTGATGAGATAAAATATAATTTTGTGATAAATCTGCTAACATGTCTAAGCAAAGCATTGACAAAGAAGTGTTTGGGGGGGAGACACATATTGCAGTGGTTGTTCTCCAGAGTCATGGCTTACTGCTCCGGTGCTATAAATTCATCATGTTTGTGACAAGTGGAGAAGGATGTTTTTAATTGCTGCAACCTTCAATGGCACTGAAGCCCAGCCTCCAGGGAGCAAGCAGGTACAGTACATTAGGCTGAGTTGAGTGTGTTATGCTGAATGTTTGAACACGCTACTGCAATCAGTGCGTGCACATTGTGTTAGTTTTCTTTTAATGACAGTCCCTTAATGTGGATAGATTGTTATTTTTCTGTGTTTAATTTGTAAACATGTTCTCAAAAAAGAAAAATGAAAAAAATGCACAATTTTTATTTGGAAAAGTGACATTTTTAAGCTATTTATCAAAGAATTGCAGTGGGAGTAAGGGGTTACATTTATCCGATTTTATAATTGCGCACAGTGCCTTGCAAAAGTATTCGGCCCCCTTGAACCTTGCAACCTTTCGCCACATTTCAGGCTTCAAACATAAAGATATAAAATTTTAATTTTTTGTCAAGAATCAACAACAAGTGGGACACAATCGTGAAGTGGAACAAAACGTATTGGATAATTTAAACTTTTTTAACAAATAAAAAACGAAAAAGTGGGGCGTGCAATATTATTCGGCCCCCTTGCGTTAATACTTAGTAGCGCCACCTTTTGCTCCAATTACAGCTGCAAGTCGCTCGGGGTATCTTTCTATCAGTTTTGCACATCGAGAGACTGACATTCTTGCCCATTTTTCCTTGCAAAACAGCTCGAGCTCAGTGAGGTTGAATGGAGAGTGTTTGTGAACAGCAGTCTTCAGCTCTTTCCACAGATTCTCGATTGGATTCAGGTCTGGACTTTGACTTGGCCATTCTAACACCTGGATACGTTTATTTTTTAACCCTTCCATTGTAGATTTGGCTTTATGTTTTAGATCATTGTCCTGTTGGAAGATAAATCTCCGTCCCAGTCTCAGGTCTTGTGCAGATACCAACAGGTTTTCTTCCAGAATGTTCCTGTATTTGGCTGCATCCATCTTCCCGTCAATTTTAACCATCTTCCCTGCCCCTGCTGAAGAAAAGCAGGCCCAAACCATGATGCTGCCACCACCATGTTTGACAGTGGGGATGGTGTGTTCAGGATGATGAGCTGTGTTGCTTTTACGCCAAACATATCGTTTTGCATTGTGGCCAAAAAGTTCAATTTTGGTTTCATCTGACCAGAGCACCTTCTTCCACTTGTTTGGTGTGTCTCCCAGGTGGCTTGTGGCAAACTTTAAACGAGACTTTTTATGGATATCTTTGAGAAATGGCTTTCCTCTTGCCACTCTTCCATAAAGGCCAGATTTGTGCAGTGTACGACTGATTGTTGTCCTATGGACAGACTCTCCCACCTCAGCTGTAGATCTCTGCAGTTTATCCAGAGTGATCATGGACCTGTTGGCTGCATCTCTGATCAGTTTTCTCCTTGTTTGAGAAGAAAGTTTGGAAGGACGGCCGGGTCTTGGTAGATTTGCAGTGGTCTGATGCTCCTTCCATTTCAATATGATGGCTTGCACAGTGCTCCTTGAGATGTTTAAAGCTTGGGAAATCTTTTTGTATCCAAATCCGGCTTTAAACTTCTCCACAACAGTATCTCGGACCTGCCTGGTGTGTTCCTTGGTTTTCATAATGCTCTCTGCACTTTAAACAGAACCCTGAGACTATCACAGAGCAGGTGCATTTATACGGAGACTTGATTACACACAGGTGGATTCTATTTATCATCATCGGTCATTTAGGACAACATTGGATCATTCAGAGATCCTCACTGAACTTCTGGAGTGAGTTTGCTGCACTGAAAGTAAAGGGGCCGAATAATATTGCACGCCCCACTTTTCAGTTTTTTATTTGTTAAAAAAGTTTAAATTATCCACTAAATGTTGTTCCACTTCATGATTGTGTCCCACTTGTTGTTGATTCTTGACAAAAAAATTAAATTTCATATCTTTATGTTTGAAGCCTGAAATGTGGCGAAAGGTTGCAAGATTCAAGGGGGCCGAATACTTTTGCAAGGCACTGTATTTGACTGACTACCATGAAGTTTACACTCATTGGCCTTGTCAATATAAGTCCGAATGTTTGGCTGCCTCTGCCCTTTGATTGACTGACGACCAGTCCAGGGTGTGTTTCACCTTTTGCCCAAAGTAAAATGGAATAGGTTTGACCACCAAAGACTGTTATTCTGCAGAAAATGGAAAGTTCATGGTGTAGATTTGGTGCAAATGTGAGTAAAGTAGTGGCTCGAGGGATTAAAGTTCTGTTTTCTGTTTTCATCATGATGTAGTCATTTTGCATTTTGAGCAGTTGGTACATTAGAAAAGGTATTAAAAAGATATTCTTGACTTATTAGTTTATGAAAATAATATGCGATAACCTGAGTCTCTTTTTAAAACACTGAGCATAAACTGTCTGCAAAATATTAAGTTAGAAAATAATCTATCGCTTGACTTTTCCTGCACTTTCCTACCAGATTCTTGTTAAAACACATAGGCTTTTTAGCTATTGCTTTAATTTCCTGGGTTTATAATTGTTTACCCTCAGTTTAAACCTGCATACTATTTTTATGTGGATCAAATCCATAATCTCATGCTATGTAATTAAACTTCACAGGGATCATGAGACATTTAATATTCATTTCAGTAATTTATTAAAACTGTGCATTAGGGAAAAGAGCAGAAATAAATACATTTATATCATACACACACAGACTCGAGCACGCACTCAAATACATGTTTTATAGAGTATCTGCCAAAATCAACGTTTTCTACTTTGCTCTGCACACACATTGGGGCCTTACTAATGAAACCCACCTGTCTCCCTCTAAAATGCACACACACGCACGCACGCACATGTGCGCACACATTGCAGCCTTCTTTGCTAATGATCCCAACCTCAAACACATTTGCATCTCTCTAAATTAGCTTGATTATTTCAAGGTAATTAGCATAAGCGTATGGAAATTAAATTGGACATAGTGGTGATGTGGCTTTAAGGTATTTTCCCATGTAACGTGGGTAATGGGCTGCATTCGATGATTTCTTAAAATATTTGTGCTCATCTTGTGTTTAAAATTGAACTATAACCAAAATTTAAAAAATAATACATGATAAGATCCATACACTCATTTTCTATAGCCTGCCGCACATCCTGGCCAATACAAAAATTTGCTCTGTTTTAGGCAAGCAACTGAGTACTCTGAAGATAACACCACAAAGTTGATTAGCTTCAAGACAAATCCTGTATTTAATGGATAACCACGCTCGATATGTTGCTTACGATGTCAATTTGTTTTTACGTTAAGTTCTGTGCATATGAATGTCTTTCATCTCGACCCATGATGCCCTCTGGTCTTGTGCATGTAATACGGACAGAAATATGGTATAGATTTAATAACTCAACTTGTTAATTAATTGTTCAAAGTACTCCTTTGCATTCTAACCAACCACCTTATAACTAATATGAACCCAATGAGCATCTTCTCAAAACACATAAGAGGATGAAAAATACCCTAAAAGTATATGAATTGTAAAAACCTGAGTGTCACTAAGCTGTATTTTGTAATAATAAAGGTTTTGCTGTATTTCAGTGTTATGGCATTTACTCTCATGCTTATAGGCTCAGGAAAGGCTTAGTACAAATAACCTTCGTGTGAGAAATGGTTGCTCAAAGAATCTAAATATGCAAATCACTAATTTATTTGACCAATGATAATGGAGAAAATAATGTATAAACTCAGAGAATTACAAAATTCATATGCGCTGCATATTACATTGGGATGAATGTAATGTCAAACTCCTTTGTGCTGCAGGGCCTCCAGTAGCAAACTATGGATATTCATTATTTAAAATATGCCCAAACACTCATGGTTAGCGTTAAATTATTCTTTTGAAGAGGCACCAAGGTTTTGTTTGTTTTAGGGCATTTTCACATTAGACCAAGAGGACCTGGGTCCGGTTGGAGAGCTACTTTGCAACAACACTTGCAAATGACTTGTTGAAGGTTCAGTAATTCACACTGCGCCAACTGAACTTTCCGAGTAGCATCACGTGGACGAAAGGTGCACTCATTGATTGGAAAATTTTAGAAAAGGGAAATACCGTGACGCTGCACATAATGTAGCTTGAGTGCAAACAGTGCTAAAAACAGACATTTACACTAATTAGGTATTAGCTAAACCTTATGTCATTTTATGTTAAGCAAGATAGTATGTGGGATGTAATGAAAAAAGTAACTTTTAACCGAACTTTGTTACTTAATGTATTAGGTATTTAGTAAAGGAAGGATGGGTTCATACCGTACTGTAGTAAAGTAAGGCTAGGTTCACACCGCTTGTCTTAATGCACAATTCCGATTTTTTTGTCATATCTGTTTTTTTGGCGTGCCCGTTCAGACTGCCTTTGTCCCGTGAGCCAATTCAAGTATCACACATGGGCACTAATTTGCAGTCTGATAATGCCCAGTGCAAATTGACCCGCATGTGCAGGAGCATCAAAACAAATGCTGGCTCAACGTTATTCCAAGGTGATTATATTTTGATTTCCCAAAAAGAGTACACAAATAACAGACATAAATAATCCCCATTTAGTCTTATATTCAAAGTTAATATGGATTGATAGCATGCATGCACTGTGCATGCATGACTCTCGGCCGTTGAAGCAATCTTGAAATATTGCTAATTTGGAGGACAGAATGAAAACCGAGCATTCTCAGGCTTATCCCAACCCCCCGCCTCCACCAAATTATATATTTTTTATGACTGTCGTCAAGCTCGCCTCTTTCATAAAAGCCGCGTTGAAGCTAAGCGCTAACGGTAATAGTTGTATTGAGTTCATTTTGTCTACACTATAGATTAGTCGATTTTTTTCTTTTATCCTAGACAATAGTTATAGGTAGTTTAAATTAGGGCTGTCAAACGATTAAAATTTTTAATTGAGTTATTTACAGCTCAAAAATTAATTAATCGTAATTAATCACAATTCAAACCATCTATAAAATTGTTATGAACGGCAAGCCGTTGATGTGGATCCCAAAAACAGACAAGGAGATCAGGTAGAGCTAATGTTTGTATTTAATAAGTACAACAAAAGGGAGCACGCCAAAATGCGAGTAGAACTGAGAGAGCACGCCAATAAACGCGGATATAATAAAATACAACAAAGGGAGCACACCAATAAACGCGGATATAATAAAATACAACAAAGGGAGCACGCGAATAAACGCGGATATAATAAAATACAACAAAGGGAGCACGCGAAAAATGCGAGTTTAACAAAGTACAACTAAGAGAGCACGCTAGAATGCATGAATATAACACAGTACAAGAATCTGACTACAAAGCCCAAAAGAGCACTAAAGTAAAGATGACCAAACCAGAATACGACCGTAGAACGTCGGGAAACTCGAAGGATGACGATGAACACACAGGCGGTAAGCAAGGCAAATAGCAAGCAATAGTCCGACACTTGCAGATGGTGACAAGCTTCCTTAAATACTGAGCTTTCCTAATCAAGCACAGGTGTGTCGCATTACCCCGCCAATCTGGCTCAATCAGGTGCTGCATAAAGGAAAGAAAAAGAACTGAGACACACACAAATATGACAGAACCCCCCCCTCAACGGACGCCCCCTGGCGGACCACCTGGTTTCGTGGGATGAAGGGAGTGGAAATCCCGCAGCAGCGACGGATCGAGGATCCAGGAGCGGGGGACCCATTGGCGTTCCTCCGGGCCATAACCTTCCCAGTCGACCAGGTACTGCACCCCCCTACCCCGCCTCCTAGAATCGAGAATGGAACGCACCGTATACACTGGCCCACCGTCGACCACACGAGGAGCAGGAGGAGGCACTGGCGGGGGGTTCAAGGGACTGGTGGAGACCGGCTTGAGCAGGGAGACGTGGAAAACCGGGTGGACCTTCATGGAGCTCGGAAGCTTCAGCCTGACAGAGACCGGATTCACCACAGCATCCACAGCAAACGGACCGACGTATCTCGGGCTCAGCTTCTTAGAAGTCCCAGCGAGGTGCAAATCTCGTGACGACAGCCAGACCATCTGGCCCGGACGATAGACCGGAGCAGGCCTTCTGTGGCGGTCAGCAATCTGGCGGTTGCGGGCTGCCGTGCGGACGAGTGCATCCCTTGCGTTCCTCCAGACTCTATGGGCCCTCCGCAGGTGGACCTGGACAGACGGCACAACTACCTCCGCTTCTTGCGACGGAAACAACGGGGGTTGGAACCCGTACGCGGTCATGAATGGCGACCTCCCAGTGGCTGAGCAAATGAGGGTGTTGTGGGCATACTCCACCCACGGGAGATGTGATGACCAGGAGGCCGGATGCAGCTGACAAACACAGCGAAGGGCGGCCTCCAGCTCCTGGTTGACCCGTTCAGTCTGTCCATTCGACTGTGGGTGATAACCGGAAGACCGGCTCGACGTGGCCCCCAAGGCCTTGCAGAACGCTCCCCAAACTTTCGACACGAATTGTGGCCCCCTATCGGAGACAAGGTCACTCGGAATGCCATGACTCCGGAATACGTGCGCCACCAACAGGTCAGCAGTCTCCAAAGCAGAGGGCAACTTGGGGAGTGCGATGAAATGCGCCATCTTTGAGAACCGGTCCACGACGGTCAAGATGACAGAATGACCCTTTGATCGCGGGAGTCCAGTGACGAAGTCCAGTGCCACATGGGACCAAGGGCGAGATGGGACAGGCAGTGGATGCAGCAATCCAGCTGGAGGGCGGTGAACCGCCTTGCCTCGAGCGCAGATGGTACAAGCAGCAACATAGTCCATGACGTCCTTGCGCATACCCGGCCACCAAAACCTCTGTGAAATGAGGAAGAACGTGCGGGACACACCCGGGTGGCAGGCGAACTTGGAAACGTGACCCCACTTCAGCACTCCTGCACGTTGAGCATCTGGAACGAATAACTTGCCCGTGGGGCAGCCTCCAGGCACAGTTACACCCCGCAGGGCCTCCTCCACCAGACGTTCGATCTCCCACCGTAGTGCCCCTACAATCAGGTTGTCAGGAACGACCGGCTCGTCGGAAGGCCCTTCCTCCACTGGCTCATGGATCCTCGAGAGTGCATCGGGCTTCCCATTCCTTGACCCTGGACGGTAAGTAATAATGTAGTTAAAGCGGGTCAGGAACAATGACCAACGGGCCTGACGAGAGTTGAGGCGCCTGGCTGCCCGAAGGTACTCCAAGTTTTTGTGGTCCGTGAGTATCTGGAACGGCTCTTCTGTCCCCTCCAACCAGTGCCTCCATTCTTGCAAAGCCTGCACAATGGCGAGCAGCTCCCTGTTGCCGACATCATAGTTCGCTTCCGCCGGGCTGAGGCGGCGGGAGTAGAAAGCGCAGGGGTGCAGTTTCTGGTCGACCGAAGACCTCTGGGACAGGATGGCCCCCACTCCGGAACTCGATGCGTCAACCTCGACCACAAAAGGAAGATTAGCATCAGCATGGACCAGGACAGGTGAACTCGTAAACGCTCGTTTTAGGCCTACAAATGCGGCCTCTGCCACCGATGACCACATAAATGGCTGTTTGTTAGAGGTCAGCCTAGTAAGAGGCTCGGCCCTCATGCTATAATTACGGATGAAACGTCTATAAAAGTTGGCGAACCCGAGAAATCTTTGTAATTGCTTACGCGATGTCGGAGTTGGCCACTCGGCCACTGCCTGGATTTTAGCGGGATCGGGCCTGAGCTGTCCCTTTTCCACAATGAACCCCAGAAACTGTATTGAAACTCGGTGAAATTCGCACTTCTCTGCCTTGACAAACAATCGGTTTTCCAGAAGTCTTTGGAGAACAAGGCGAACATGTTGCCGATGTTCTTGCAGGCTTCTTGAGAATATTAAAATATCATCCAGATATACGAAACAGAATATGTTCAACATGTCACGCAGTACATCGTTTATGAGACTCTGGAACACGGCAGGTGCATTTGTGAGGTCGAAAGGCATAACAAGGTACTCAAAATGCCCGAGCGGGGTTTTAAAAGCGGTTTTCCACTCATCTCCCTCACGAATCCGGACCAAGTGGTAAGCAGTGCGCAAATCTAATTTTGTGAAAATGGTGGCTGATTTCAATGGGGCGAAAGCTGAATCTAACAACGGTAGCGGGTATTTGTTTTTAATAGTAATGTCATTGAGACCCTGGTAGTCAATGCACGGCCTAAGACCCCCATCTTTTTTGCCAACAAAGAAAAACCCCGCCCCCAACGGAGAAGATGAAGGGCGAATAAGGCCAGCAGCCAAGGAAGAGGAGATGTATTCCCTCATTGCCTCCTGCTCTGGTTTAGAGACCTGGTATAACCTTGAGTTGGGCAGCGTGGCATTGGGCAGCAAGTTAATGGCACAGTCGTAAGGGCGGTGCGGCGGTAAGGTTTTAGCATGCTCTTCACTAAAAACGCGCTTGAGATCATGATAATCAGAAGGAACATTGTCCAAATTAACTGGCTCTGTAGCAGTGTGTGCTTGACTGGGAAGCAGACACGCCGACCGTAAACAGTGTGCATAACAAAAAGTACTCCAAGTTACTATTTGCGTTTTAGCCCAGTCAATATTGGGGTTATGTACTTTCAACCAGGGGAGCCCCAGCACTACTGGAGCAGATTTACACGGCATTACCAAAAAGCTACGGACCTCAAAATGATTTCCGGACAGTTTTGTTTTGAGCGGAGGCGTAATAAACCTCACGTCCGCCAGGGGTCGCCCATCGAGATCTAAAACCCGTTTGGGCCTAGCGAGTCTTATTAATGTACATTTAAGAGCGTCCACAACACTCTGGTCAACAAAACAATCATCAGCCCCCGAATCGATTAGAGCAGAAAACTTAATATTAACCCCACCGTGTGACAATTCACCCGGCAGTTGCAGTCTCATAACACCTTGGGGTTCGCTGGGTTCCTTTATCACGTCGCGGGGCAATTCACTTGACTGATTACTGTCATGTACGAACCTCGGCCCCCCTCGGGCAAGGGGAACCCCTGGGACCGAAGATCCAGATAGACGCGAAGGGACAGCGTCACAGGCGGCGATATGGTGCCCCGGCGAGCCACAATAAAGACACAAGCCTGCCTCCAACCGCCTCCGTCGCTCCGCAGCAGAAAGGCGCCCGCCACCGAGTTGTGTAGGCTCCCCTCCTATCGGGACCGGACTCCGCGTCGGCGTAGAAACGAACGGCGGTTTGACGAAGCTGTCCCCACGGACCGCAGTCGGACCGCTCCGCGGCGATGACCAACGACGTCTCCGAGGCTCCATGGCACGTTCCCTCTCACGCGCTTTCAGGAGATTGTCCAAAAGCACGGACAAAGAAATCAGGTCTTCCAGATTCGATGAATCATCCCGAACCGCCAACTCGTCCTTCACCGCAGAAGACAGCCCACGCCGAAAAATCCCACACAGCGCCGCTTCCCCAAAACCGCACTCAGCGGCCAAAATGCGAAACTGAATAGAGTAGTCTGCAACAGTTAGATCGCCCTGAAAAAAATCCAACAGGCGGCTGGCTGCCTCCTTGCCTCTAACTGGATGATCAAAAACTCTTACAAACTCAGTCTCAAAAGTTTCAAAAGAATTACGAATCGCGGGCCTTGTGTTGCTTACCGCCATGGCCCATGTAGCCGCTTTACCGGCGAGGAGACTCATTACATAAGCTACACGGGATCTGTCACTCGCAAACGTACAAGGCTGCTGGTCAAAAATTAGGGAGCACTGATGCAAAAACTGTCGGCAAGCACCTGGCTCTCCCTCATAACGATGAGGGTGTGGCAACATCGGCTCCCGAAAAGAAGCCGACGGGCTCATCGGGGGCGGGGCGGGTAGATCGGGCGCCGCAGCAGCGTCAATTATACCACCGGGCTTTACAGGCTAAGCCATATTCGCAACTCTTGTGGTGAGCGAGCCGATCACATCCACTAATTTGCGTATCGATTGCTCGTGTTGACTGATCATATGGTAGTGACCAACGAGAGCACGGCAAAGACCCTCCGAGTCCGTGGGATCCATGTGGTCGGACTATTCTGTTATGAACGGCAAGCCGTTGATGTGGATCCCAAAAACAGACAAGGAGATCAGGTAGAGCTAATGTTTGTATTTAATAAGTACAACAAAAGGGAGCACGCCAAAATGCGAGTAGAACTGAGAGAGCACGCCAATAAACGCGGATATAATAAAATACAACAAAGGGAGCACACCAATAAACGCGGATATAATAAAATACAACAAAGGGAGCACGCGAATAAACGCGGATATAATAAAATACAACAAAGGGAGCACGCGAAAAATGCGAGTTTAACAAAGTACAACTAAGAGAGCACGCTAGAATGCATGAATATAACACAGTACAAGAATCTGACTACAAAGCCCAAAAGAGCACTAAAGTAAAGATGACCAAACCAGAATACGACCGTAGAACGTCGGGAAACTCGAAGGATGACGATGAACACACAGGCGGTAAGCAAGGCAAATAGCAAGCAATAGTCCGACACTTGCAGATGGTGACAAGCTTCCTTAAATACTGAGCTTTCCTAATCAAGCACAGGTGTGTCGCATTACCCCGCCAATCTGGCTCAATCAGGTGCTGCATAAAGGAAAGAAAAAGAACTGAGACACACACAAATATGACAAAAATATGCCATATTTTTTGTAAATTATTGTTGGAATGAAAAGACACAAGACGGATATATACATTCAACATACGGTACATAAGTACTGTATTTGTTTATTATAACAATAAATCAACAAGATGGCATTAACATTATTAACATTCTGTTAAAGCGATCCATGGATAGAAAGACTTGTAGTTCTTAAAAGATAAATTTTAGTACAAGTTATAGAAATTTTATATTAAAACCCCTCTTAATGTTTTTGTTTTAACAAAATTTGTATAATTTTCAATCAAAAAATTAACTAGTAGCTCGCCATTGTTGATGTCAATAATTACACAATGCTCATGCTGCTGAAACCCATAAAATCAGTTGCACCCAAGCGCCAGCAGAGGGCGACAAAACACAAAAAAAACACAAGTAACAAGTGGACATGACACTGTGCTGTCATTTTCATCTGTTTGAGCGGGGCATGTGCGTTAAATGCGTCAAATATTTTAACGTGATTAATTTAAAAAATTAATTACCGCCCGTTAACGCGATAATTTTGACAGACTTGATTTAAATACATGACATGTTTCGGCAAACACTTCCACCTTCATCAGAGAGCCACTGGTGTTGGGTGTGACGCGTCTTTATCAGCTGATGGATGAAGGCGTGACTCGCCTGTCAATCTGCCGGGCGAGTCACGCCCTCTGCTGACCATTCATTCTTCCAGGATGCTGGTCCAGGTAGTAGAGGGCATGTACGCCCCCTCGTACAAGTTGATGGTCCTTGGGCCCCGCTTGCGGCTCTCAATGGCTAACACTAATGCACAGCTCCATTGCTAACGTAGCGCCCTCACTCTCTTGCTCTTTGCTGACGTAATTGCTGCATGAATTCCGATTTGGCGGACTTAACAGTTCAGACCGCAGCCACATTATGGAAAAATGTGGCCTAGATCAGATTTTAACCACATACAAAAGTGACCTAGATTGGATTTGAAATGGTCCACTTTTATGCGACCTGTCCCGTTCAGACCGTCAAGTTAATGCCTGACTCGTGTCGTAAAAACATTTAAAAAAAAAAAGATTTGTGCATTAAGACCTGCGGTAAGAACCTAGTCTGAGTTACTTTTTCAAGGCACAACTACTCACACAGGGCACCACTTCCAAATTGATGCATGAATTTGATTGTCTTTTTGTTGTTGTCCGGGTCAGCAGACTGTAATATTTGCGTGATTTTCCAATTCGATCCAAGAGTGTGGCTGGTTTAACATAATCAGTGTGTGACTCTTAAGAGAATGAGTGTCATTATAGAAAGGATCCGATGATATCTGCGGTCAAGAAGGGGAGAATGCCTCAAGCTTGTTATTGTTTGATTACCCACTCAAGAAAAGGAATGTACATATTTGACAGCCCTCATTGTGGGAACACAACCATTATAAAATGTAAAACAATTATACAGTATTTATTCTAGTTTTTGCTTCCTTTCTTCCTCTTCTTCATCGGTCTCACTTTCTCACATACGCATACATAACCACACATAGTGCACGAAGATATGGCTGATATATGATACAGGCTGGCACTATACATTGGGGGTAATGATAACATTTATGAGCCTGATGCTTTTTTCACAGAGGAGCGCTGTAGGTTATTGATGAATCTCAGTGTGTACCATTACTTATGAATGAAGAGAAAGTCAAAGAGAAGACAGAGCGATAGAGGCAAAATTGAGGTATGGATGTGATAGCCGCGTCCCTTGAACCATATTTCATCAAGACTCACAGCTGGAGACCTTACTTGTCATAGACGTGGCTTCTGTATTTCACTCACTTTTTAAACTGCAGCTATTTTTATGAGTCTTTCAATGGTTGTCATGGTTATCATGAGAGGAGAGTGTACAAGACAGTGATTAAAAAGAACCTAGTGTGTTACAAACTTTGTATCAGAACCTGATGGAAAATATGTCTCACCTAATGTCACAGTCCAGCAAGACTATGGTCTTGACGAAAGTAAAAATACACACATGAATGAAAAAATTAAATCGCGGCTCAGATCAGTCTGCAAAGTAAAGTATTTTGCCGCTTTACTGACTGAAATGATTAAATGAGGACGAAAAAGCCGTGTTAAATAGGAGTAGTAGTAGTAGTAGTAGTAGTCTCGACTGATTGACTAGGTTTGTTTGATGGAAGCTAAGTTTAGGTTGTTAAAAAAAGATGTTATGAAACTATTCACTGCTTGTGCATGCTTCCACACTGTGCACTGTTTTAAAATAAACTCAGATGCCACTAGCTAGCGGGATGCAGTGTACACTGCTGGCCAAAAGTATTGGCACCCCTGCAAGTCTGTCTGATAATGCTCAATTTCTCCCAGAAAATGATTGCAATTACAAATACAAATGCGTTGGTAGTAATATCTTCATTTATTTTGCTTGTAATGAAAAAACACAAAAGAGAATGCAAAAAAAAAAAAAAAAAAAATCATTATCATTTTACACAAAACTCCAAAAATGAGCGGAACAAAAGTATTGGCACCCTCAGCCTAATACTTGGTAGTACAACCTTTAGACAAAATAACTGCAAACGACCGCTTCCGATATCCATCAATGAGTTTCTTACAATGCTCTGCTGGAATTTTAGACTATTCTTCTTTGTCCAACTGCTCCAGGTCTCTGAGATTTGAAAGGTGGCTTCTCTAAACTGCCATTTTCAGATCTCTCCACAGGTGTTCTATGGGATTCAAGTCTGGACTCATTGTTGGCCACTTTAGAAGTCTCCAGTGATTTCTCTCCAACCATTTTCTAGTGCTTTTGAAGTGTGTTTTGGGCCACTGGAAGACGTATGACCTCTGAGGGAGACCCAGCTTTCTCACACTGGGGTATACATTATGCTGCAAAATTTGTTGGTAGTCTTCAGACTTCATAATGTCATGCATACGGTCAAGCAGTCCAGTGCCAGAGGTAGCAAAGCAACCCCAAAACATCAGGGAACCACCACCATGTTTGAGTGTGGGGACCGTATTCTTTTCTTTGAAGGCCTGTTTTTTTCCCCCTGTAAACTCTATATTGATCCCTTTTACCAAAAAGCTCTACTTTTACCTCATCTGACCAGAGAACATTCTTCCAAAACATTTTTGGCTTTCTCAGGTATGTTGTGGCAAACTCCAGCCTTGCTTTTTATGTCTGGATCAGAAGTGGGGTCTTCCATGATATCCGACCACAGAGTCCAGTTTTATTCAGATGCCAACAGATAGTGCGGGTTGACACTGTCGTACCCCCGGACTGCAGGACAGCTCGAAAATGTTTGGATGTTAGTCAAGGTTCTTTATCCACCATCTGCACAATCTTTCGTTGAAATCTCTCGTCAATTTTTCTTTTCCATCTACATCTAGGGAGCCACAGTGCCATGGGCTTTACACTTATTGACGACACTGTGCACGGTAGACACAGGAACACTCAGGTCTTTGGAGATGGACTTGTAGCCTTGAGATTGCCCGTGCTTCCTCAGAATTTTGCATCTCAAGTCCTCAGACAGTTCTTTGGTCTTCTTTCTTTTCTCCATGCTCAATGTGGTACACACAAGGACACAGGACAGAGGTTGAGTCAACTTTAATCCATTTTAATTGGCTGCAAGTGTGATTTAGCTATTGCTACCACCTGTTATGTGCCACAGGTAAATAACAGGTGCTGTAAATTACACAAATTAGAGAAGCATCACATGATTTTTCAAAGGGTGCCAATAGTTTTGTGTAAAATGGTGATGATTACATTTTTTCCCCCTATTCTCCTTTTTATTGCAAGCAAAAGAATTTAAGATATTACTACCAAAACATTTGTAATTGCAATCATTTTATGGGAGAAATTGAGCATTATCTGACAGAATTGCAAGGGTGCCAATACTTTTGTCCAGCATTGTATGTATTGACTCTGACGCTGTTCCATACTAACCCAGACAAACAGCTGAAAAAGAACAAAAACCTGACTATTTATCCATCTTTTACTGAGGTTGTCCTGTTCAGTATCATTATGCTTGAGCCTATCCCAGCTGACCTCTGGCAAAAGGCACCAGGCACTGGTCACCATTTAATCACAGCTAATAAAAAACATTCAAGTTGTGACTAAACTATTGTGAAGTGGGGAAATGTATACTTTATGTGATGTGGCAAAGCTACTCATGTTTCAAGTTCCCAGCAATTATTTGTCATAAATAGGATTTGACCTCTTTTTACTGGTTATTTCTTGGAAATTGTATTTTCCCTCTAGTCTATAAGTCATGAATAAACTGCAATTTGGAATAGATTTTTCACCATTTTATTTTTCTCTTTCTGTTATTCATTTTGAAAGACACAATGGAAGTGGTTCTGCATTCCAGACATAATTAATTGCTGTGCATCACAGAAACACACACACCTCTTAATAGTGGAACTCAAGTCTTTTTTAACATGACGTATACAGTTAGAATTGAAATGAAATCTTCTACTGTCCAGAAAATTGCTTAACAGTTTTGGTGCTCCATCTTAAAGCTTCTAAAATCAATGTTGAATAGATAAGTGGAGTACATATCTGCACTTAGAAGTCTCATTCTATCTCTGCTTTGAGCCAGAAGAAATGCAATTAAATACTGCAAAGTCCAAGCTAATTGGAAAATATATATATACTTTGGTGTGTTTCAAGTCAGTGGGGCTGCATATTACATGTGAAGTTAATCACAGTATCAACTTGTTAATTCACTTTGATGAATTGTAGACGAGTGGAGGAAAAAGACAAGACATGCGCAAAAGATAAGAATGCAGAAAATATTCTAAAAGGATATATTTAATCTGGACTTTTATTGGAACAATAAAATCAAGCCGTTTGCCTGATGAGCAGCTTGGTGGCATGTGGCTCATAGACTTCACTATCAGTTGACGGGACACGGGACTCGGGGCTGATCCTTAGGGGGCCTATTTTCAAAGACTTCAAATTCAAATATTTTCAAATCCAAAGCCGCTAGAGACCTAAAACCAAAACAGGCACCTCCCTTAGGCATATATGGGTCTCCATGAGCAGTGACATAAAAAAATTCAAAGTCGTTCCCTAATAAAATCCCTTTTTTTTTTTTTTTTTTTTTTTTTTTTTTTTTTTTTTTTGGTACAAGTGTAACAAAACCTAAAATGGCTATAAAATTCTCAAACTTTATGCTAGATGCACAAAAATCACCAAATGCACAGATAATCACCTATATTTTCAGGATCAATAGCAATGTTTAGCATATCAGTTTTTGCCCGAAATGGCAACAATTTTTTTTTTCATATAGTGCAAGTTTTTACCAGCTTATAAATCACTCAGTTTTCACATCAGAAAATAAATACTTGAGGAAAGTATGCAGAATCATCTAAATTTTACTCAACAAAAGCAAAGTTAGCATTTTTCTATATACAAACACAACTGCTGAATTCCGATGTTACTATTGCCTCAGCACGGCTTGCTGACTATCTGGCCCTCGTCGATTTTAGATTGAAATGTTACATAAAATAAAAAACATAAAAGGTGATTTTTTTTGTATGTTTGCAGAAATGTCTAAATTACTACTTCTTTTGCCCAAAAACGGGCATTTTGGCCAAAAATTACCTGATCACTTGACTGTAAAGTTACGCTACTGTGTATGGATACAACATCGCAGCCATCACAAAACAAAGAGCTTTTAAGTTTAAAATTCTTGTAAATAAATGTGTACATCCTAGAATTTCTATAGATATGACATACAACAGTCTGGATTCTTGGTTAAAAGCAAAAAATCAGGCAGGTATCATTCATTTTACTTAAATATTTCAAGCTAGAGTTATGCTAATTTTTTGTATGCATTTTTTCCGCAGTGTTTCAACGTGCATGCATGGGGATATTTTATATAATAATTAAACAGAATCCTAAAGATAATAATTATCCTGAATCCCCAAGCAAATCACTCTTGAGACACTCCTGCTTGCTTGTATGCAAACATTAAAATATTAAACAGTAAAACATTCGTCCTTTTTACACCTAAATCTGGCGTTTGAACGCAGCCTGTGTTTGAGTTTATCACAGTGAAAGCCAAACACTCTACCTGGGTCGGCCCCCAATGGGAAGGCGTGGCACAATGTTTGTGGGAGCTGTCTTGTCAACTGATGGTGAAATCTTTGTGTGGCTAACATGACTGACTCACAAAGAAAAGTTCTGGATTTAAGTCTGTTTAGACCTTCTGCTGCGGAATTTGCTTGTTTGTTTTCATACTTTATTCCTCTGGTTATTCTCTACTGTATTATCATTTCATTCGTAAACTAGTGTTTTAAGTTTGTCTCTCAAAGGAATAATGAATTGACTTCATAGTAGATATACACACAATAAGGGAGCCACAATAATCTTAATGTAGAACATATTCTTACATTAATTCAAAAAAATATTTACACTTATAAGGACACAACACGCTAAATGTGTTTATCATAATAATAATCAAAATGAACTGTTCCTTTCGCCATTTCACCTTTGCTAACTTGATTGCCTTTACCTCCCTGTGAAACAAACAAAACCGTATAAATATGAAAAACTTACTGTCTTAACCATTGTTATTATATGATAATTACAATATCTTTAATAAAGTTATTAATTGGCTCCCACACCAATTGAAAATTTTGACTTAACATGCACGAAAAGTACAGTACATACACCCCTCATTGCCCTTTCATGGATGGGAACTGTGATCATTTTGACTGCGAGGCAGGCACAGAAACCACATACGCCTCCGTGCCCCCTATTTTTTTTTTCGTAGACATGACTTCAATTAACATTCATCGGCTTTAAATTTTTACTATTATAGCTCTAACTTTGTTTAACGATGTCCTGCTTTCTAGTTCAATGAACTTGATTGTGTACTTACTGCACATCATAGGAGTTCAAAACGACATCAATTAAGACAGTTATTTTTATTTATACGCAAAACATCTTGCAGCTTTACTTTTAACAAGGAGCTTTAAACTGGAGTACAATGACAAGCACTTCAACACATCAGACCTGAAGGACAGTTTCAGCATGAAAAATGATTGAGTTAAATCACATAAAACACTTTGTCAGATGGGAGGAAATGTCATGGAACGTTTTTTAAAGGTGACTAAATAACAAGAACTGAAAAGCCAACTTTTATTCAGTCAAATTCCCTGTAAGAATGTGCCAATTATGTTGTAGGAGTCAAGGTCGCTTTACTTTGCAAACATGTTGAGATGCACTACTTTTCATTTTAGCAAGTTATAAGAGAAAAAAGTGATGCCAAAACTTAATCTGAAAAAAAAATATTCCAATTATTATTTTTTCTTTTTTGCCACTACATTCATTGTATGAGCCTAGATTATGAACGTTAAAAAGAAAGCAAGAAAAAAAACTGCCTAATTGCTCTCAGTGGGAAGTAAACAGTCATAAAGCAAGCAGGGATTGGGAATATTCAAACACAGTGGTGGTGGGGAAAACTGTTGATGTTATGAAAAGACAATGATAATATATATATATGTATATATATGTATATATATATATTAAAATCTCCCAAGAAAGCGTAGAGATGGACTTTAGGTAGGAAGCGTCCAGCCTTCTTAAGTGACAAATCCGCTTGCTTTTTAGGACTCTCAGCCCTAAAACAACTCCTTCATGCCCCCCTTCTTCCCCATTGCCTTTTTATTTATCTGTCTCTCCTTTGGATCTCCCCTCATGCAGAGTCCCCCGTCTCACTTTCTCTCTTTTTCCCGATCCTTTAATTTTTTTTTTCTTTGAATAATTTACTGCAGCAGGGGATGGTGGAAGTACGTTTATTTTGAGTGTGTTTGCGCTTTAAACAGAATGCTTAATGATTGCCGATGGGAAAGAGACTGCATTAATCCCATTTATGTTGAGACCTTTTACATGTACTGACACCCATGGCAGACAGGCAGGGCCAAGACTGTGTGTGTGAGTGCGCGTGCTCACACGTGTTTGTGTGGCGTATGGGGCTCTTTCACCACATGCTCATGATCCCCTATCACATCTGTGCAAAGAAGCAACCTTATTACTCAGTGTGTGTATGAGAGAGAGAGAGAGCGAGAGAGAGAGACAGCAAGCGAGAGAGAGGATCAAAATGCCTGCTGTGTGCATATCTACCTCCATCCTCGATCAAGGCGAGGCCTTTGGGGCACCCCCCTCAAACTCACTAGAGTTGATTTGAAAAATCTCCTGATGAAATTCAAATCTTTCAAAGTGTATGTCTTCTGTGCGATTGCAGCATTTCCATAAACGTGGAAAAAGCTTTGAAAACTCTTGCATTTTATTTTTCCGGGGGAAGCGAATATTGAATTTTACAGTGTCTTTTAAAAGTAGTTTTCCCACTCAGTACAGTTTTTTCAATATATAATGTTTTGCTTTTTAGTGTAGGACATTGAAGAAAGTCAAACATAACTGTCAAATATTTGACAAAAAAATATATAATGCAATATTTTTCATTATTCAATGGGATTCTCAACAACAAACTCCCAATAGATGGTCATTTAAAAAAATAATAACTACTGTACTGATAATGGGGCTGACGCATATATAAACACAACACAAAGTTACTTAAATACAATTATTGGTAGTTTTATTTGAATGTGACTTATGAAAGTGTCGTAATCACGACATGACATCTGTCATGCTGTCATAATCATGACATAATACCTGTCATAAATATGAAAGAATACCTATTACAAATGTCATTAAGCTACGTCCACACTACCACAGATAATTTTCTCCAGGGTATTTTGCAGACTATTTTTATACCTGTCTGCACTATGTTTAAGGTGGTTTTAAGCCCCCCCCCCCGTTTCTGCATCGTACGCCTGCATTTGGGCAAACTACGCATGCGTAGAAAGGAGCAGCCTCATTTGTTACGTCATCGCTCCCGCGGTTTACCTCTAAAATGGAAACTCATTACTCACCGGCGGGAAATTTCAAAATTACTATACCTTCTAGACCAGGGGTCGGGAACTCCGTTTTGTGATCACTGTTTTTTGCGTGAACAGATCACGTGGGAGTGAGAGTTAAGGGAGAGCACCCTCGGCTTTTACGAGCTGTCGCCGAGTTAAGATTGAAATAAATCTTTAAAAAACAACAACGAAAGCCTGACATCGTTACTTGGGATGTTACAATCAATGCTCAGTTGCGCTCTCACCACTTGGAAAATAACAAATACAAGCATATGGTGTGGCACTGCGTATATTCCCTGGAAGCTGCAACCAGGAGTGCTTGTGCAATTGGTGAGAGTTTTGACAGGCGGAAATGTCATCAGAAAAACGGATCGCGCACCTCTTTGACTGGGGTTACCACGCAGTTCACTTTTCGGGGTTTAATTTTCCTCTACGCATTTTATATATCGTATTGGCCCAAATATAAGACGGCCCTGTTTATAAGACAACCCCCTCTTTTTCAAGACTCAAGTTTAAAAAAAGACTTTTTGAACACCAAATTTTTTTTTAACAGAAAATAATTACAGTACATCCGAAACAAATGATTATAACAATATATTTGAGAAAAAAAGCATGTTAATTTGCCTCATTCAAATCTTAATATCTGAACATTTAAATATGTAAACTAAAGTTCAATCACATTCGTAAATGAATGGCTTCTGGTTTTTGAAATGTAAATGAACCAATCTATTGTGATAAAACAACAAAATTGCAATAACTGTAACCATCAAAGTGAAGTCTAACTGTAGCTGTATCTGTCATGACAGAACATCGTGTCAATGATATCTGGCGCCATCTAGCGTTGTGAATGGATATAATGTCTAGACTGCGAATATAAGACGACCCCCTCTTTTTCAGTGTTATTTCAATGCAAAAAACACCGTTTTATATTCGGGCCAATACGGTACTTACGTTCGGTCGGTATTGAGTTGGGAGGGGCCTGCCCTTCAGCTGGCTGATCAGAGAGTTAACGCGGGAGACGAGTTCTGTCAGAAAACGCTCATCCCCATCCCCTCATTCGTGATGGGAGGACCACAAATGGGCACTGAATTGAAGCATATTATTGTGACGTAGTTTAAAGGTTCAAGAAAAATGTGTGGAAAAGTAAAGAGGAGCAGGAATGCTACGTCTTGATCGTCTGCCTCCATTGTTTACGATGCCGTCATGCCGCACTAAAAATGGCGACGGCATGACATCACTTCCTTAGTATCCGACTGTTGTACGGACACACTAATCTTTATTAAGCAGCGGGTAATATTAGCCGGCTAACTTATCAGTGTAAGTTCTTGCACGGATAACGGGCAGATTAGTGTAGCTGACATGCTGTATAGTCTAACTGAATACACATTTAAGGCCATTATCCGTATTAGTGTAGACGTAGCCTAGCCTAAGTGTCATAACTCTAAACCCTAACACAAACATATTTGGACCAGTGTCAACTTTGCATCAAAAATAATATAATTTACTGAAAGACATTAAATGAGATTTATCACAAGCATTTATCTCATGACTACAACACTTACTATCACACTGTCACTTAAGACACATGACATCTTTATTTTAACTCGTCATGCATGGCTTAATGAATGAAGTTTTTCTTTTTTTTTTTTTTACCTGATGAAAGATGTTTGCCTTTCATCACAGAACCTATCGATTTCTGAATAATGTTGTGTTGCACAGAAAAATTAGATATTTGCATCCTCTTCAAAACATCCTGGCCAGCATGGTGGATGACTGGGTAGCATGTCTGCCTCACTGTTGTGAGATCAAGGGTACAATCTCAGGTTCTGGCCTCCCGGTGTTGAGTTTACATGTTCTCCCCATGTCTGTGTGGGTTTTCTCTGGGTACTCCTGTATCTTCCCACATCCTGCAAACATGCATGGTAGCTGGTATGAGTTTGAACGCGAATGCTTGTTTCTCTTATTATGTCCTGTGGTTGGCTAGCAACCAGCTCGGGGTGTACTTCATCTCCTACTTGCAGTCAGCTGGGATAGGCTCCAGCATAACAAGCGGAACTGAAGATAAATGTATTAAAACCTATAATTTATTTACTCTGAATCACCCAATTATGAATACAGGTTGAATATACATCCCGACAGATGTGTGGATGGAAATGTCAAAACTTTTTACTGCTCTGCGGAAGCAACTGCAAAACTCTTGTACAACTTAACTGAAATTCCAAACATATGGTGAATTTCCCTAAAGATGAACATATGGTGGCACAGAATTATGGTTCGATTTCAAAAGAGAAAATGAAGTAAACAATCTTGTATCTCCTTTACCATCGTCACTCCTTCTCATTTTCTCCCCCACCTCTCCCTTACACATATTCACCCATCTGCCACTTCAGACGAAAAACATTGTCTTTACATAACAAGACAGTCTTTATGTTTGGCTTTCAAGTTGTTGAGCTATTTAGAAAGAAAGGTTTTTTTTTTTTTTTTGTGGTCTTTGTCCCTCAAAAGCCAAGTGATAGGTGCACATGAACATGAATTAGCATGTAAGGGCATTATCCTGACATACTGATATTTTAACAATTTGGTTTCAGGTTTCAATGACTGCTTCTGTAGTTTAGCAAGGTGTCATGTTGATTTCAATGTACAGTGGGGCAAATAAGTATTTAGTCAACCACTAATTGTGCAAGTTTTCCCACTTGAAAATATTACAGAGGCCTCAACCATGAGAGACAGAGTGTGGGAACCCCCCCCCCCCCCCCCCCCCAGAAAATCACATTGTTTGATTTTTAAAGAATTTATTGGCAAATCATGGTGGAAAATAAGTATTTGGTCAATACCAAAAGTTCATCTCAATACTTTGTTATTTACCCTTTGTTGGCAATAATGGAGGCCAAACGTTTTCTGTAACTCTTCACAAGCTTCTCACACACTGTTGCTGGTATTTTGACCCATTCCTCCATGCAGATCTCCTCTAGAGCAGTGATGTTTTGGGGCTGTTGTTGGGCAACACGGACTTTCAACTCCCTTCACAGATTTTCTATGGGGTTGAGATCTGGAGACTGGCTAGGCCACTACAGGACCTTGAAATGCTTCTTACGAGGCCACTCCTTTGTTACCTTGGCTGTGTGTTTGGGATCATTGTCATGCAGAAAGACCCAGCCACGTTTCATCCTCAATGCCCTTGCTGATGTAAGGATATTTTCACTCAAAATGTCTCGTTACTTGGCTCCATTCTTTCCTTTACACAGATCAGTCGTCCTGGTCCCTTTGCAGAAAAACAGGCATCCATATGCTCTCTAGCGAACCGTAGACGGGCCTGGACGTGTACTGGCTTCAGCAGGGGGGCACGTCTGGCAGTGCAGGATTTGAGTCCCTGGTGGCGCATTGAGTTACTGATAGTAGCCTTTGTTACTGTGGTCTCAGCTCTCTGTAGGTCATTCACTAGGTCCCCCCATGTGGTTCTGTGATTTTTGCTCACCGTTCTTGTTATCATTTTGACGCCACGGGGTGAGAGCTTGCATGGAGCCCCAGATCGAGGGAGATTATCAGTGGTCTTGTATGTCTTCCATTTTCTAATAATTACTCCCACGGTTGATTTCTTTACATCAAGCGTTTTAACTATTGCAGATTCAGTCTTCCCAGCCTGGTGCAGGTCTACAATTTTATCTCTGGTGTCCTTCGACAGCTCTTTGGTCTTGGCCATAGTGGAGTTTGGAGTGTGACTGACAAAGATTGTGGACAGGTGTCTTTTATACCCATAATGAGTTAAAACAGGTGCCATTAATACAGGTAACGAGTGGAGCCTTGTTAGACCTCGTTAAAAGAAGTTAGACCTCTTTGACAGCCAGATATCTTGCTTGTTTGTAGGTGACCAAATACTTATTTTCCACTCAAATTTGGAAATACATTCTTTAAAAATGAAACAATGAGATTTTCTGTTTTTTTTTTTTTTTTTCCACATCCTGTCTCTCATGGTTGAGGTTTACCCATGTTGACATTACAGGCCTCTCTAATCTTTTCAAGTAGGAGAACTTGCACAATTGGTGGTTGTCTAAATACTTATTTGCCCCACTGTATGTGTTTCTCCGATATATTCAGAATTTTTTCTATACAGGTATTTCCCCATTAACTAACTTTTGTAATAACACTGAGTTTGGTGCGTCTGCACAAACATTAGTCAATTTAATTACTAAATAAAGTGTTAAGATATATTTGAAATGTGTGAAAAATTTTACTGATACAAATTTCAAATGTCATTTATTCATGTATTTATTTATTTATTGTCTTCATGAAAAATAATGTGACCACCACCAGTAGTGGAGCATTCCACATTGCACTCTTTATTGACCACCCACCACTGCTCTCGAGTCGTTTTATATTATTTTGATGATCTGACAGATACAGATACTTCAGATCATTTTGTACTATATGAAATCAAAACTCCCAGCCTTACTGAAGCTCATTATTCAAACCATAAAGTTGATGTCATGCTTTTTAGTTTGGAGCTGAAGATTTAAGAACAGCAAAGTCTTTGCATATCGTTG
The DNA here is from genome assembly GCF_030265065.1 of Corythoichthys intestinalis. Classification (NCBI taxonomy): domain Eukaryota; kingdom Metazoa; phylum Chordata; class Actinopteri; order Syngnathiformes; family Syngnathidae; genus Corythoichthys; species Corythoichthys intestinalis. The sequence continues at coordinate 16,838,780 of NC_080398.1, forward strand.
GAGGAATTATTATTTTGAACAAACCGAATGCATGTATGTAGTCTGGTTTTGTGTGTGTGTATGTGTAGCGGTGTGTGGGTGTGCACGGGGTGTGCACGTCTGTGCTTTGAAATCAACTTTATGCAAATTTAGTTCCATGCCTTGACAAGCTAACTGAGGAGATGTATTTGCATAACTAGCTAGTGCAATGAACAACAGGGGGTCTGTGAGACGGATATACAGCATGTAGGTGCTTGTGTGTGTGTACAACATGCAACTGTCTGAATAATGTCTGTACATGAGAGAAACGAGCTTTAAAAAGACAAAATGCCAGTCTTATTCCTTGTTTGCTCTCTCGTTTTGTCATGTTTAGAAGTGGGTCTCTGACTGCTGCTTGAATCTCATTTACACCTTCAAAAGTGTGCAATCTGGGATGCGACCGCACACACTTAAATATAAACACACAGCATTTCTCAATAATATAACATAAAGCTGAGAGAAGGTCTCATGACTTGGCTCGGTAAATCTACATTTATTGAAAGATGACAGACTGAACCCGTAATGGTTCATAAAACAATATGAATATAATCTTTGTTGTCGCAACTGTTTTATGTTTGCTGTCCACATCTACTTCTGCTTGTTTGTCTATGCCATCAAGCCTGACTCCCTGTGGGACTCTCAGAGGGGGCCAGGGATGACACACACATGCACACATAAAAACTCACACTCATACACAGTGCTCGTAGCCATCGCTGGCACCACGCCATCCTGTCTGGCCCTGTCTATTTGTAGGGGGCGAACTGTCTGCCCTAATCAGTGCCAACATGTCGCCTATATGTACGGTGCTCCAGGGGGACTTGCGTGCATGTGTGTGTTTGTGCGTGTTTCCGTCTGTTCAGCCAAACAAACGACCCAGTGACCATGTGGGCACAACATAGCTCATTACACTTGTGACCCCAATCCCATTTTAGATGTGTACCACGTTTTTATTTGTATGCTTACACAAACAGATGAATATACACCTGTGGGAGGTTTTACGCGCATACAGTTTCATGCAAAAAGCATGGAACAAACTAACCTACATAGAAACCATGCAACAGTAACCAATGTGGTTGATATGCATATTCAAGCCAAGCCATCCTGCATACTCCTGTAAAAATTCCAGGACTAATAATATGTAAATGAGTCTTCTTCATTAACTAGATCATTGATCATGTAACAAGCACGGAACAGGAATATGATGTAGTATATAACTTGGACTATGTACTTTGAACGTAGAGTATATAGCTGAAATGATGTGTGTGGCTAATAAGTTCTTGCTCTGCCCGCTGCTGGCATCTCACACAACATAGAAGATGATGGTTAAAGAGCCCCAAACGGGACCACAGACTTGAGAGACGGAGTGAATGGTATCATCCCTAATATACTTTACATGGATGTTCTTATCTAGAGACCAGTTCGTAAACATTAAAGGTCCAATTAGGTCACCCGCTGACTAAATTTATTCTTCAATATTAGCTAATCAAAGCACATTTTCTTTTGCTTCCATGAATTAATTTAATTATAAACGGAACGGGATTAAAGTGTACCTGTTAGACTAACGCGCTATAGATGTTTGACATACATTTACAGTTCAAACAATCCTCATTTCAGTGTTGGTAAATGGAAATTTTGGATTATAGAGGAATATAGGCGTATCAAAAGGCATTCTGCACATAATGGCAATGTTTTGGCAAACTAGAGCTAATAGAGAAATTAGATCTCTCGCCTTCTTTCAGTTTGATTTGGGAGATATAACTTTTTTAGGTACCTAGAAACATGGAAGATCATTTTAAAGTGCAGTTGTTGCTTTTAGGTTAAGCGCCTCTCTAAGTGGTCTGTCTTCAAAGCCCAATGACGGTAATTGCGCTACTCTCTTATCATGACTGGCATTTGCACATGTACTCGCACTCTGGTTCTTGCTGGCATTTTCTGATGAGGTGAAAGGCCAAGATTTACACACTCCTGCAATCAGTATAGGCATACACAGTTTGACATGGGTTAAAACAATAGGACACAACTGGATACGGTTTATCGAAGTTTTTTTGTCATTCTTGTTATGTCTTTGATTGTTTGTAGGGGTATGACAAAATATCGAAATGGTGATAAATCGTGATACTTTGTATCCGAAAAGGTTATTGATATGCTCCTGTCAAGAATTGAGATATTGTTATAAAAAGGTGTCAATTAAAAAAAAAAAAAATTTTAAAGGCTGCCATTGAGAGTGCTCAATGCCCAATCCATTTAGACTGGTGACGTTCGTTAATTCAAAACCAGAGCATTCACAGTCATTCGGTCCGATTTTCAGGGCATTTACAGGTCACTTGCTTTTCATTTTAGGGCATTTACAGGTAATTTCCTGTTGAGTTTGAGTCACTGCCTATTCATTTGGGTGATTCCCAGGTCACTTCCTGTTCTGTAACGCAAAATAAACAGCAAGTGACCCATAAAATACCCCAAAATCAACAGGAAGTAACTGAAAATCAACAGGTAAATGGCCTTAAATGGACCAAAATTACTCATTGCCTGGCATTGGCTGCCACGGACGGCCATAGACGTTCAATCCGTTTGAAGTGGGAGGGATGGCAGCGAATGAACGTTCATTCGCTGCCACCCTCCCAGTTCAAATGGATTGGACGTCTACTAGTAATAAACTCATTCGAATTCACAGCATAAGCTTGTTTTTCTGTTTATTACTTTTTTATAGAATATCCTAGAATGGTTTCCTGACCAATGTATCGAAAATCGTTGTATCGCTATATCGTCAGATCATCGTTATCGTGAGCTTTGCATCGGAAATCATATTGTATCGTGAGGTACCAAGAGGTTCCCACTCCTAATTGTTTGTGACTGCACGTGTGCACGTAGGTTTGTGTTTGCGATCTAGTCCCCTAGGCAGGAGCAGTATCGGGAAGTATAGGAGTTGACAGTGAATGTGGTCAGTAGGAGGGCTTGGCTATGAAACACTGATCTTTATATGAGCTCAGAGAAATTGAATCACCCTTTTCTCTGCCAACCCAATGTATGTTTGTGCCCCTTTGTTGTAACCACTTTATATGTTCTTGTTTCATTTGAGCTGTGTTCCTTTCCTTTTCCTCAAGTCTTTTGATCCATCCCGTGAGTTCTTCGAGTTTCTTCGAGTGCAAGAAGCCAATGTGCAAACCAAAGTAGTGCATAGTGATCTAGCAACTCATCATAGTTTTTTAAAATTGTTTAATTTCTGAAAAAGGTGGCCGATGTTCCAGATGAGGTGGCTCAGGCATCTGATTAGGATGCCTCCTTGATGAGGTGTTTTGGTCCTGCAAAAAAACCTATTGTGACTTTTTTTCTTCAATGGTCTTAGATAGAGATGTCCCGATCGATCGCGTCCGATCACGTCATTTTCAAAGTATCGGAATCGGCATAAAAATATCGGCCATGCCTTTTTTTAATATACTGTATATATCTTTTTTAATTGTTTTTCTAATTGTGTTTAACGTTACAGACATAATATGTTACACTCATCCAGAGTCTTTAGTTTAGGCTTAAGGTAGGGTTATCAAATTTATCTCGATAACCGCGGTAATTAATTTTTAAAAAAATGTATCACGTTAAAATATTCAACGTAATTCTTGCATGTGCTGCATGACCCACTCACGCATTGATGCGATCAATCTGTAATGGCGCCGTTTTACCTACAGTATATAGAGAGATAAAAGGCAGCGTGAAATGAGTAGAGTGAATTTTGGCAGCCTTTGGAGCCTTTTTTTAATTGGCTAAAGCCTTACAATCCCTCTCCCTACGATTAGAAATATCATGGGTAGCAATGTGGGGAAGCAAGGTAGCAATTGATCTTTTTCTTAACCCCTTATGTTATTTCCCAACCAGAGGTTGCGCTAGACTTTTTTGTTGTCTTTCATTTTGACTGACAGTGTCATAAAAATCTGGTCATAATCTATTTTTACCCGTCACTTACATTTTAAAAATGATAATAATGACATATTCAATAGTATTTAGTTTTCATTCATTTTTATTTAATATTCTGTCCGAACAAGCTTAACAAGAGGCAAACAGACAGCAGAGTGCACCAATCAGCGACGGGCAGACGTGCCGTTAGCAAAGCGATGAGGGCAGGACGAGGGACTTGCGCGCAGAAGTAAACATACGAAGAGAACGGAGTTTATTCCACATGGCTAGCGCGAGACAGACTCTTGTCAATGACTCGTGTCGATGTGTTTTAGCTCATTTAAAACTGAATTTACTGTGGATTGGAACATATTCTCGGCTCTCCCGTTGGCCATCCGTGTTGTTGTAGAGACGACTTTCGGCGCGCAAGAGTGACGTTGCTCGTGAAGAACACGTCACGCAAATAAACAAATCTGATTTGTCGATTGATTTTGTACCTACTTGAGAGGCTGTGTCCCAGACTTTTCTCTCAGTGTTTGAAAAATACAGGGAGAACAGTCTGGCCGTGCCAGGCAAACACTCAGTTGCCTTGACATTTTTCCGAGTAAGGCCAACGACTTCATGCATCAAGAGAGACAATAGCTAATTAATATGCTCACTCACCACCCTGTGGTCTGGGGTGTGAATTGCAACCTGTCAAAATGACAGATGGACTTCAGTTTTTTCCGTCACTGTTTTAAAAAAACGGTCAACGACGGAAAATTTTCGGTTAACGCGACCCCTGTTCCCAACGCAGAGAAGATATATCAATTGGTAGCACTACGCACAGTCATGGTTCCACTTCCCATCATGCAGTTGGGCATGGCTACAGTATCATTTACTGAAAGCTCAACAAATACACTAGATGGCAATATTTAGTCAGAATATACAAAGTCACAAGTCTTTCTATCCGTGGATCCCTCTCACAGAAAGAATGTTAATAATGTAAATGCCATCTTGAGGATTTCTTGTCATAATAAACAAATACAGTACTTATCTACTGTATGTTGAATGTATATATTCGTCCGAGTTTTATTCATTTTTTTCTTAATGCATTGCCAAAATGTATATGATCGGGAAAAATTATCGGGAATGATTGGAATTGAATCGGGAGCAAAAAAAGCAATCGGATCGGGAAATATCGGGATCGGCAGATACTCAAACTAAAACGATCGGGATCGGATCGGGAGCAGAAAAACATGATCGGAACAACCCTAGTCTCAGATCATCTCTGATCCCCCCAACAGCTAGATGAAGACAGAAGGTTTCTCTGCTTAGCAGAAAATGGATGGATTTTAGATAGATAGATAGATAGATAGATAGATAGATAGATAGATAGATAGATAGATAGATAGATAGATAGATAGATAGATAGATAGATAGATAGATAGATAGATAGATAGATAGATAGATAGATAGATAGATGGATAGATGGACGGACTGAACTTTGACAGTTATCATTGCATCACAGCAATGTCACATTTAAGTAATGCTTTTACCATACTATAGTAATGATTATATTCTTATTTGTGATAAGGCGAATAGCATTTTTGTGAGCGTGTGGGTGAATGCAGATAACAGAATTTATTAGTGAATTATGATTACACATTTTTCATTTGAAAGCAAACCTCTTACAGTCACAAACACTTCTGCCCCACCATTAAAAAGAAGACTTTCTGCCCTTTCAATACACCCAGAAATGTCAATTAACAGCGTCGTCCTTCATTTGAATCTAACTTATTACTATGCAGCTCCTGCTCTTACATATTCAAAATGGGCTTCTCAATCCAATTAAATGGGCAATGTGCTGTAAAGGCGTGGGCAAACAGGATTGAAGGCAGAGCTTAGGATGACAAACAAGAGCAGTCGGTGGAGATGGAAAAAAGCTTGCTGTGAAGTTAATGGAAGATTGTGTGATGATCGCTGATGGGGCAATGTGTGGAGGTGTATGTGCAAAGAGCAATATGAAATTCTGGTTAGGATTCAAGGGGCTAATAAGTCTAGGATCCAATTTTATGGCAGTTGTTTACGCTCACAGAGACACCTGTGTACATTCATGTGTGGTCAGTGTTCTGTTCGTGTGAGTCGGCTTTCATTTTTGATGTGGCTTTGAGAGAGAAGACTGAAGCGTTAATATTTTCACATGCAAAAAAATCCCAAATGAACATCAGTTAAAGTCATCACAGCATTATTTTCAATGTATTTTAAAGAGAATGTTTTTGGTTCTGTTATGTTTAATGTGCTAAATTATTCTGAAAGCTAATGAAAAGAAATGTAACTTGCCCGTAATGTTAAGATTGATATGAAATGGAAAAACAAAATGATGCATCCATTGGTGAAATATATCACGTACTTTTCTATACAAGGATCTTTTATATGTCTATAATTGTGTGTATGTGCCTTCATGTGCCCTTGGTTCAAAACCCAATCAGTGTCTTTAAGATCCGTGCTCAGGAGCAGCTTGGTGCTGTTCTGTTAGACTATCTGTCTAATGAATGCCTTGGCGTCCCATCGGCTCTCTAAATATGTGCAGTGAAATGAGCTGAAACACGGACCTTAATTAAAAAGTGAAGACCTACGAAGATGTGATTAAAGCAACGCTCTGCGGATTATCGCGACGAAAGTGTCTCGGAAGGCATACAAAAAGAGAAAAAGGGTGGGCTGAGATGGGGGTATTGTGAGAGAGTGATTAAGGTGCCACATTCAGTCTTTTTTTATTTTTTTATTTTTTTACTTTCATGGCCATCATATTTCCTTGTACAGAACAAATGCTCTGCAATATCCACTGGGCTTCATTGCTTGTAAAGTAAGTTTTCTTGGAATCTCTTCATACAGTTTACTGCACTTCTGTTTATTGCTTCATTGAGTCAACTACCAACGGAACTACAATAATCTTTTAAATGTCACTTCTGCGATTGACAGACAGCAGTAGCGTATTAATTATGTCTGAGGTAGACATACTGTCATGTGGCGAACATTCTACTTCGTCCTTTTCATTCTAGTCAGCACTCAGCACTAATGACTCGTGTCCTTTTATGGACACTGCATTGTTAAGCAGCCATAATGATGTTCTTATTAATAATGTACGCTTTTATTATGGTTGTCCCTTTTCACTTATTTCCTTTCAACTTGCTTTGCTTACTGACCCCCCCCCCCCCCCACACACACACAATTTATTTATGTATGTTTTCTTTCTTTCTTTCTTTCCTTTCTTTCTTTCCTTTCTTTCTTTCTTTCTTTCCAAATTTCTGAACTCTGGCTACCACTGACAATTTTAATTTTGACAGCTAGCAGTGGATGATCATAATTATTTATAGGGATGCACGATATCCATTTTTTGAAACCGATACCAATATCGATAACTTCTTGCTCCTCAAGGCCGACACCGATATGATAACCGGTAATATATATATAATTTTTTAATGTATATCAATCAGTCAATATCATTGACGATGTGTCCCCTGAACAATGAGCACTGATCTAAAACAAACATAAACCCAACAGGTATTATGCTTTGTCAGCAGATAAAACATTAGCTGCAACAGGAGAGGACACTTTTGTCGTCTTGGTCCATGAAACAACTTTCTTAACTTGGCAGTTATAGAATAGCAAGCCTATCAATAACCAAAAGGTCTCTCAATAACTTGTAAACATAACAATGTAAAATACAAACGTTTGCTAATTGCCAAAGTAAGGTTGAAAACTCAGTGAAGGAAAAATACGGCCTCTAGAACAGTAACAAGCCTCTGCATACTGGCAAAACAGGAGTGGAAACAAATGTACACATCCCAATCCGACACCAAAAATATTATTAATAAGCCCGATAACATATACGTATTGTTATTGGATTTATTGGAATGACGTCATAATTCCTATTATCGGACCGATAATTATCGTGCACCTCTAATTATTTATCCTTGTTATCTTCAATTTTAATCATTAGAGTACATCCCTGATCATTAAGAAATAATAATCAATAACATTTCTTAGCCAAAACAGAATATGAAAATAAAATTAAGCCCAAAATCCGAACCCAATTACTATTCAGAATATTTTTTATACTTAAAAAAATTAAAAAAGAAGATAATTAAGCAATTAATTGTTCAAATGTTTTTTTTTTTTAATTTTATTTTACTGTTTAAGCCCTATATTGCCAAATTTATCAAATTTGATTCAACCATTTCTGGACCTCAAAGCAGTAAGAAACCTTGTGTAAAACTTGATTGTGTTTAATCTCTGGCGTCGGACATTATAGTGTCGAATGTGAATTCTTACTGTTTAGATTGATCCAAACTATTTATTTGATTATATTTATTTGGTTCTAATATTTACCATCCTTATACCGTAGTGTATTTCTTAATGTCTGAAGTTATACTGAGAGCACAGTTTTTTTTTGTACTGAGATATTATTTTACTATTACATATGTATTATGAATACTATAAAACAGGTTAGCAAGATGCAAAGTTAACACCATCTGATTTGAGGGAAAAAAACGGGAAATTTGGATATTTACCAAGAGTTGTTGTAACAAATCCACATGTGCCTCTGTCATCCAACCACAAGTTGTAACACACTAGTTGTAACACATTACGCTATACAAAACACATTCTAGATTAGGCTTTACTCTTTTGATATACTTATTTTTCATACTTATCCAAAACCCTCACTCTGACCCTATCTCCTATTTTCAATCTATTCTTTGCAACTGCATCATTCTCATGACCTCAAATGTGTATGCAAATATCCTCTTTATGTTTCAACATCTGGTCTCACAGTGAGAGGTTGTCACTTCCTATATCAATCAAATCCTTTCGCAGAGTATCATGCATGCTAAGTGGGTTTGTGTCAGATAACATAGAGATGAATGCACACTGTTTTCCAAAGATAATCTGTTTAACATCACTGAGATTAAAGCCTGAGAATCATATCAATAAGATCCATGATCTACTAGCTCCTCTTTCCCAAATCCCTTCTGAATGAGATGGCAGGGGGACAGAAAGTAGGAGGGTCACATGATTCAAGAGAGGAAAGAACATAAGTGACTTCCACGGGTTCGCTTCTCATTTAATTTCGATGCTATAGAAGATATAGGAATACAGATTAATGGATTAGAGAATGAGGTGGGTACGTTAGGGGGTGAACTGGAAAAAAATATCAAGAAAAGACAGGAGAACAGGTATTGACATAAAGACCATGAGATGGAAAGTGGAAAACGTGTAATATAGTCAGAGAGCATGCACTGACACTACCACCTCAATCTATAAGTGTGAACTGTTACGCCATACTTTCCCTCCTTAATTTACAGTTCGATTGCACATTTTTATCCTACAACTCATTTGACAATGGTTTTGTCAAGGGCGTAGGTTTGGACAGGGACGGTAGGGACACAACACTATCAACTTTTCAGGATGCCAAATTGTCCCCACCAACTTTTAAACAAAATTATTTGCATTATATAATGAGATCCTTTATATAGGTGTATGTTGTAAGGATAGAATGGACCCTACCATTATTACGTGAATTATTTTCATTATGTTCAGAAATACATTTATCCCTTTTCACTTGCTGAAAGTGTCAGTCCATTTCCCCCCCTCAAACACGTTTGATTGGCTGATGACACTTGACCCAACAGACACACACGCACACTCACACAGCCCCGATAGATTCATGTCGACAACATGCCGCCTCCTCTACCTGCTTCGAAAAGGAGGGATATAAGTAATGTCAAAAGACGTCAATGTTGTGATGGTGGGAGGAAACACCACAAATTTTGCTACTAAAAGTCCGACTTGCATCAGAGTTAACATAACAATAAACTGTGTTAACTTGCTAACCTGCAAAACTACTGCAGTCAGGCCAGCCTTCACAAGGAACAACGGAGTCAAGCTAGCCATCCCTCATCAAAAGACCTCAATGTTGTGATGGTGGGAGGAAACACCACTAATTTTGCTACTAAAAGTCCGACCTGCATCAGAGTTGTCAGGGAATGCGCGGGCAGGCAGGTTGTGTGGACCCAAATGCAGTGAAACAATAATGCAAGGCAGGTGGCAGAGAACTCAAAAAATGGTTTTAATTATAACTAACAAAAGCACAAAGTACAAACAAAAGGACTAGGGATCAAAAGGCAAGGTTCAAACAAAACTTACTTTCAAAGCAGGGCGAGTAACACGAGGAACTGGGGGGGAACGCAGGCATGAACGTGGACCAGTACATTGACAAAGACGCAACAAGGAGTGACAAGAAACTGGGTCTTTATATACACACACGCAGACAAGGGGTAACGAGACGAGGAACAGCTGGGTAACACAGGTGGATGCAGATTGCAGGATACACTGGGAGAACACACACAGGTGAAAGCGATGGGCAATCACAGGGACAAGTCACACTTGGAGAAAACAAACACAAAACCTAACAAGAGTTAACATTAAACTGTGTTAACTTGCTAACCTGCAAAACTACTGCAGTCAGGCCAGCTTCCACAAGGAACAACGGAGTCAAGCTAGCCATCCCTCATTTGGATCATTGTTTGCATTATGTGCATTATGTTAATGCTATGTGGTGGCTTCCGAGTGCAGGTCCCTTGATTTAAAAAAAACAAAACAAAACAAACAAAAAAAAAAAACGGAGAAATACTGGGGGACACTGATATGGATATGAACGTGAACTAACTTGAACAAAAAAAAAAAATCTGTGAAATGAAATCACACATCAGATGAGACTACTTTAGTTCGAGTCTTGGGGTGGTCTAGTATGCCTCAGATGCAGATCAATCCTTGGATATCTCAGATTTTTTTTTTTTAAATAGTTTGTTTCCTAAATAACTTTTATATTACAATACTTTAGTTTGAGTCTAGGGGTGCTCCAGTGTCCCACAAAAGTTGGACCCATTCTTGGATAGCTCTCTGCTTTTTTAATAAAGTGACTTGCACTTCAAAATATTTCTTTAGTAGTTTTTGAAAACAAAGATTTGTATCAAACGTATCACCTGAACCAATACACATGAAAGTTAATATAATTCAATAAAGATGTATTTTACGTACATTGATCATTTAGCCTATCAATTAATTGGGTTAATATTTGTGAGAAATGTAGCCCTGACCCTCGTTCAATAATATGTTTGGTTACATTAATGTCCCGTCTCCAGCAAAAAGTGTACATGCAGGTCATGCTGTTATCTCGTCCATACAAATGTTGAGAACAAACTCTTGGGATGTGTTCAGTTTTCACATTCAATGGGCACAATATTATGGATGGCTGTGCAAGATAATGGGAAAGATCGGGTTTTTTTGGTTATTTTTTTTTTTTTAACCACAAGCTTGGTAACAGAATGAGGTGAAGGTACAAACAACACCTAGTATAAACGAAATCGCAAATTTCTTGGATCTCTGATTATGGAAATAAAAAAATTTAAACGCAAAAACAAAACAACACAAATTATTAGTGCGCAGCCATTTTGTGACATCAGTTATATCCACTCCCATACAGACGAATAGACTCAAGGATAATGAAATTATGAGTACAAATAATGTCATGGGGAAGGCTAAGAAATCTAAGATACTCCTATTTGATTAGTTAAAATACTACTGGCCTTAAGCCACTTTCTGGAACTACTGAGTTTTATTTAGGTTTTTTACCCCCACTATTAATACTGTATTAACCACATATGAAATTTGGCATTTGTCAATTACACATAGTATTGACTGCATAAAAGCTCTGCATTTTTTCATAAATTCTCAGCATTCCAGCAATGAATGGCGTTCATTTTAGGAGGCAGCTTCCATACATGCACTGCAAAAGAGAAATCTTTCAGCTACTATAAGTAAGGAGACATTTTTAAATGTGTAGCCTTGCCTCCACCTTTGCTCTCTAATCTTTTCTATAATTTTTTCTGCTTTTCTTTGAATGGAGAAAAAGTGAAGTATAAGGGGAAAAAACACATCACCTTTCTTTCCCCAGGATACATTTTATTCAGCAGCTGTAGTTTGCCATTATACAGGACTTATTAATGGATTCATTAAACCTATAAAGTGTGTTGCTTCCCTGGCATGTCAGCTGACACGTGCTGTCACCTGCACTGTGAGAACATCTCGTGTTGAAAAGGTCGCGGTCCCAGCAAGTGTGCGGCAGTGAAAGTTTACAGCCTTAATGCACAGATATGTCACTGTCTGTCTTGCTTGCTTTCAGCCCGACATGCGATTTAACAAGTGCAACTGCAAAACTCTTCACTGTCACACTACTAAAAAGCTAAAGGAGCATATGATAGGCAACCTTTCAAAATTAATGACATGCAACTCATTTTTGTAGCAAACCTGGATGGGCAATAGTAGCATTATTTTATTACTCCGAGAAAACAGTAGGTGATTATGATATGAGTAAGGTTTTAAAATACCATAATATGTCATATATTTTAATTTTAATATTCTTTAATAATGTCAGCCTTCAGTTATAATGACAATTGTGTTTTCCTCCATTCAAATAGGAATATATTTTCACTGTTAAAAACTTTTGACAGTCATCAGCATTGAGAAATTTCATAGATAGGTGCTTAAATCATATTTTAAATGAATGTCTCCCATCCTTTGGAAATTGCCACATTTTTGCTTTGTCTTAAATGGAGACATAATATCATCATCAAGAACAAATAACAATTTTTTGCTGACTCTGCGCAAAATGCTGTACCACTGCCTGAGATACAAAACAATCACACGAACAAGTAACATCTGGTATTCCACTTCAAAAATTCCAATTTTGTTTGAAGGTGTGTCGTGTGTGTGTGTGTGTGAGGGGGAGGGTGGTATGTGTTTGTGTGGATACAGCAAATAAGTTCAAATACTTGTTTATCAAGACATCTTTTACCGTATTTTTCGGACGATAAGTCGCACCTGAGTATAAGTCGCACCAGCCATAAAATGCTCAACGTAACATTTTTGGGCGAAATTTACTTGCTAAAATCCAACACATAGAACAGATATGTCATCTTGAAAGGCAATTTAAAATAAAAATACAATAGAGAACAACATGCTGAATAAGTGTACAGTATGATAATGTTACATGATGCATGAACAACAAAATGCAAAGGTGGCCGGTATGTTAACGTAACATAACTATTAAGAGTTATTCAGATAACTATAGCAGAAAGAACATGCTAACAAGTTTAGCAAATCATCAGTGTCACTCCAAAACACCAAAATAACATGTAAAATGATATAATAATGTTAATAATTTCACACATAAGTCGCTCCAGAGTATAAGTCGCACCCCCAGCCAAACTATGAAAAAACAGTGACTTATAGTCCTAAAAATATGGTAATTTAAGAAAGCTTGTCTCAATCGGCAGTCATAGATATTATTCTACACCCACCAGTGAAAATAATCAAGAATGGCAAACTTAAATCTTTTCACCGGACGTTTAGTGACTTGGGCAGGAAGCCTTTATCTTAAATACAAAATCGATTAACATGGTTTATACACAACAAGTTTTGATCACAATGTGTGAAACTGTTAGAATCTCTTCGCTTGATTCCTCTAGATTGTGAATGCCTGCTGTTATTTACATGTCTTTGAGGGAAAATACACAACTTGTGCCAAGTCAGCTTCATGTAGCTCAACTCATTATGGCTCACTATCGACACTGAAAATGTAATTTACAAAAATCTCTCATTTGCAGCATTTCCAAGACGACAAGTATAAGTCTGGAGCAGGGTTTGGCAAACAGGTCCTCACAGGCCGTAGTGGATCCTGGTCTTTGTTCCAACTGATCCAACACAGAGAGTTTAACCAATGAGGTTTCTGCTGAAACAAAAAGTTCCTGACTGCCATCAACCATTTGTGTTTGCAAGACACCAGATTGTTGAAAAGGTCTCTTTTTGATGGCTTGGAACAGAAACCCGCACACACTGCGACCCTTTATGGAATACTTTGCCCACCTCTGTTCAAGAACCTGCATTGTGATATTGCAGTGATTTTTGTATACCTGTACATACAGCAGTGTAGATCCATGCAAACATGATGTAAAGAATCGAGTACATCGAGAATAGCACGTGAGAATAAATGGTTGCTTATTATATATTTTAGAATATGCATTGCATGTTTTTCATATTCATCACTTGCAAGTACAAATATTAACTCATTGGCTGTCATTGACCTTGTCTGAATTATCACATGGATTGATATCAATCAGTGTCAATTGCAGCAAATGAGTTAAGTAGGGTTTAATGTTTATACTGTATGAAATGACCCTCAGTATAAGATGTTGGTATTTGACTTGAAGAAGGGAAAAGTGTTAAGGGTGCTGAAGGAACAGAGTATATCTACAAATCGAAAGGCATGAATAGAGCTATCAGAACTGAAATGTCTCCTCATTCCTTAAGCTGTCATGCACTTATTATTTCACTGCATCCGTCCTTTTTCTGCCAGCTTTCACTTTTTTCTATCCCTTTCCACTCCTTCTTATGTGTTTGTGGCAACCCTGATGAAGTATAAATAACGTGAAGGAGGTGTATGATCAGAAATTAATTTATTTGCTTGACGTGAACACCTCAACCATTTCCAAGGCAATGTGTGTTTGAGGTCTGAGGCAGAGCTAGGATGTGGCTAACGCCATCCAGTGGGGCAGAATGGCTTCAAGAAATGTATGACCAAGGCAGGGTATGCCATTATTGAATTATTTTAGTTGTAATATTTAACATTGTTAGCATTTATTGCTGTTTTTAAATATTTATTTAATATTTTACTGTCAATTTTTCCTCTTTGAAGCCCTTTGGGAATATTTGATGATGACGGTGATTTAGGTCTCTATGAATAAATTGAATAATGAATCCTTGCTTATTTGTGGTTGTTTACACGCTGCAACTACAATGCACAACAATTGTGTTGCGAATTGGACTCACAATCGGAAGGCAACGGTGAATCTGCAGAGCAAAGAAACAAGCCTACGATTGTGGCCTCCAATGTGGAATGATTCGATAGTGATACTTTCTCTGCAGTCATTTCAACAGAAACCACAGCAAACTCTCATGCTTCAAGGACAACACTACACCCCGCATGTAATTTTGGGCATGCACAGTTGCTACTAATGGTGGCCCACTCGTCTTGTTAAACCTGCAACATTTGGTCACCTTGTTTTGTATTTTATAACAGAAGCTACATACATCTATGTATGGTATAGACTAAACAGCTTCATAGACTTCATAATGATATTTACGGGACATGGGGCTCGCGGCCGATTAATAAGGGGCCTGCATTGTTGGCGTGGCCGTCAAAGCTGACCGAGTAGAATCACAGACAAAGAGGTTTTTGATTTGAAAATTCTTGTCCTGAGTTCTTTTTAGATATGGACGTAAAACAATCTAGATTCTTGGTTAAAACCAAAATAAACCGTGCAGTTAGCATTTATTTTACGTAAATATTGAGAACTATGATCCTAGTCAGTAAGCAAATGTAGCAGCCGCCATATGAAAACAAAGAGCTTTTTCCATTAAAAATTCTTGTGATTAAATGCTTAAATCCCTGAATTCTTTTTAGATATGGACGTAAAACAGTCTGAATTCTTGT
Organism: Corythoichthys intestinalis; assembly: GCF_030265065.1. NCBI lineage: Eukaryota > Metazoa > Chordata > Actinopteri > Syngnathiformes > Syngnathidae > Corythoichthys > Corythoichthys intestinalis. The sequence continues at coordinate 16,854,276 of NC_080398.1, forward strand.
TTAAAACAAACAAACAAAAAAGTGCAGTTAGCATTTATTTTACGTAAATATTGCGAGCTATGATGCTAGTCAGTAAGCAAATGGAGTGGCCGCCATATGAAAACAAAAAGCTTTTTCCGTTGAAAATTCTGGTAACACTTTACATTAAGTGTCCCTTAATTAACATTAGTTAATGTGTTTTTAGACAATAACTAATGTTTAAGTAGCATTACAATAATTAATATAATTGCTAATCTAACATTTTTTAATATATTAATTAAGATGAGTTAATGCATTAGCTAATGCATTAGTTAATGCATAACCAGACAGTAACTAATCGTTTGGTAAATTAAAAAAAAAAAAAAAAAAAAAGGTTTATATAGGGTGTAGGGTTAGGGTTTGTTAACTTAGCATTTATAATTTCTTAGTTAAGGGACACATGTGCTACACTTTACAGTAAGGGTCCAAAAACATTCCGTAATGGTTAATTAAGGTTAAGTAATACTTATGAGGTACGTTCACGTGAAATAATACCATACTTAAGGTTAGGTTGGCAGCACCCAAGGACTCACAGAGCAATGTTTCTCATTTTAAAATAACAATCACTTATTGTGAATTAATGTTAAGTAATGTATTATACCAGTATACATTAAAAACTATTTATTAATGCACTAATGTACTGTATATGTGAATTAATGTTAGGTAATGTATTATATTATAACCTTAGATTGTGAACTATGATGCTTGTCAGTAAGCAAATGGAGCAACCGCCATACAAAGAGCTTTTTCCGTTGAAAATTCTTGTGAATAAATGCTTAAATCCCTGAATTCTTTTTAGAGATTGATGCAAAATAGTCTTGGTTCTTGGTTAAAACCCCCAAAAACTTGCAGTTAGCATTTATTTCACGTAAATATTGTGAAGTATGACGCCAATGTCGTAGCGGCTAATTTCTCCCATTGATTTTTTTTTTTTTTTTTTTTTTTGAAGTTTCAAAATGCATGCATGGTACGAAAAATATAATAATTACCTTGAATACTCGAACAAATCACTCCTGAGACAGTCTTTCCTGTTTATATGTGGAACAGCTTTCGTGCTTTTTCAACCTAAATCCGGCATTAGATCGCTGCATGCGTGTTTGCAAATAACTCCTGGATGCTGGATCTGGGCAGCCCCCTACTTGAAGTCGTGGCGCAGTGTGTGACGGATGTGACTCGTCAATACCATTGAAATCTTTTAAATCTGTCAAGATTTCAATGAGTTAAGAGAATTTCGTGAAGTAAATCACTTACCTTGTGTCTGCTAACGCAGAAACTTTCTGTTCAAAGCGAGGCCAAACTTCCTTACAAATGAAATCCTATCATTGTTTCAAAAAGCCTAGAGTACTGGAAAATGGCCACTGAATCAGGCTCCTCTGGTTGCGGAAATGAGGCAGTATATATTAAAACTTCATTCTAACCTTCCCGATTTCACCATCAAAATAAAACCTATGTTAAGCCTATTTCAAACTTTGCATTGGACTGTATGGCTACATAAATGCCTCATGAGAACTGTATGGGTGATGAATTGTTATGTACCACAATAGTGAAGTCATAATCTATCTCTAAAGAAGTAATAATACTAATGAGACATCTCCGGGATCTCTCGGACTCTATACCCAGCCAACATGTAAGGGTCTCGCCCAAAAAACTGATCACTGAAACCGCTAAAATACCCCAAATATGGGCTTCATAACCATGCAGGAAAACATGGCGTCTGTCTTGCCAGCTCCCTGAAATAAGCGTCAAATAGGAGTCAGTGAATGCTATGTGTGACTTCTTTACAATCTATAGTCCAAGATGGTCAACCTGGAAGACAGGCTGAGGAGGATGTTGCAAATATTGGTTATAGTCAGGGGTGAAAGTGGGCCAGAACGGTCAGGAACGCAGTTCCAGTGTATGATTCAGGGCCAGAACGCAGTTCCGGTACAAGATTCAGGGCCGGAATGCTGTTCCGGTACACGGTGCTTTGATTCCGAAAATATGATGGCAACTGTCAAAATACTATGTAAATTTTTTTTTTTTTAAATGCTAAGCTGCCACACGTGCATTTCTTCTCCAAGAAGAAAACAATTTACCAACATCAGATTTATATACACAAGTGTTAACAACAAGCATAATAAAGTACTTGTGTAGCGTAATCCGTTTCCACCAATATTTATTATCTATCTTATTCCACAGACTGCATGGAGGTTTCCCCAGCTGCTGCAGTTATCCGAGTCTGACGATGATGAGTCATGTCAATGTGCGAATGCACGCAGCAAAGCAAAACGCCTGAACTCATTTATTCGTTCAATTGGCTGTCATACTGACATGTGATCAGCAGAGATAGTTAGCTCTGATTGGTTCTGATTGTAAAAGCCAAAAAAAAAAAAAAAAAAAAAAAAAAAAAAGTTGTTGAATTGATGCGACAAAAAAGGGCAATGCAACATAAAATGGATCAAGTCTTTAAGAGCTACAAAAGAGTTGAGGAGGCTCATTCATCATATTTAGTTTTATTTTCTTCTGATGGGGAGGTTCACAACATTTTAGCTGTCAATGTGCACTTTGGACTTATATTTGTCCATTTATGTTCGTCTACTTATTCATTTCCTTATGATATAAAAAAGTCAATGTTTGCGTGATCTTCAAAATATATTGCTCTGCATAATATAAGTCATTTGTACTTATTTTTCTGAATGTATGTTTATTTAAAAAAGTAAATGTTTACATTAACTTAAATTTTGATATACATCTTATATTCTTAAGTAGTTAAATTTGAGATTTGGCATTTAGTATGTGAGGAAATGAGGGAAAATAAAAATTAGGAGATGGAGGTTGGGGTTATTGCTGTTTTTGTTAAGTTTTATTTTGCAAATCATTGAAAAAAATACAATTTTGAATGAATATATTTATGTTAGGCTACTTATTCATTTCCTTTCTTCATTCATGTTAGGCTACTTATTCATTTCCTTATGATTTAAAAAAAGTCAATGTTTGCGCGATCTTCAAAATATATTACATTTCACTCTGCATTTGTACTTATTTTTCTGAATACATGTTACTTATATCTTTGTTATAAAAAAAATAAACAAAAAGTAAATGTTTACATTAACTTCAATTTTAATATACATCCTATGTTTTTAAGTAGTTAAAATTGAGATTTGGCATTTAGTATGCGAGGAAATGAGGGGGGAAAAAATTAGGAGATGGAGATTGGGGTTATTGCTGGTTTTTTTTTAGCTTTTATTTTGCAAATCTGAAAAAAAAAAACAATTGAAAAATAATTTTTTTTGGAATGAAAATCCATTTATGTATGTCTTATAGAAATAACCGTGCTAAAACCGTTTTCTTTGCATTCCAGTAGTTTAAGAGGCTTGACCCCCCCCCCCCCCCCCCAAAAAAAAGAAAGAAAAAAATTAATTAATAAATAAAATTTCTGGCTCTGTGGCAGCCTTCACGTTGGGGAGTTCTGGCAGGAAATTCTAGCCACTTTCACCCCTGGTTATAGTGCTGCAAAACTTCACTGCCCACTACTACCTGGCATGAACAGTTCCTCAGTTTCACACAGATTTGCAGCGTCATTCGTATGGAGATCGAAATTGAGTTCCAGTGGGGCGTTTTGTGTGGATTTTGTCGGAGCGACTGTGTAAATAGGCCCTTTATATGGGCTTTCCTTTGCATGCAGATGTTAGACACAGCAACAGAAGTAAAGTACATTTGCATGTGTCACCTCCCTTCCTATAAACACACGCACAACCTTTTTACTTTTTTCCTATTCGCCAGAACTGTAAGCCAACCACAGGCTGGTGTAGACAAATTTGGACTTGACATACAATCACACAGACTCTGCCTGTCAACCTCCCACAGCCAAAGTCATACACACACAACAAACACACATACACGCACACACTGGATTGGTCCCAGCGCCTGCCATCTGCGTGTGTTTGTATGTTGGCCTATTGTACCAGAGAATGTGTGATATTAATGTGTGAAATTGAATGAATGGGTGTTGAAATGAGTCTTTTGATATTTGGAAAGTACAGAAGGTCAGCCTGTTACATGCTGTCAGGGCCAACGTTGTTCCTCAGAAGAAAGTTAGAATTGAAGTTTGCAATGAATGTGTAACTTGGATGAATCAGAGTCTTTTCAAAGTCAAAATATATATATATATATATTTTAAAGTGCATTTCTAGCTACATTTTTTTTTAACCCTACGCTCTTGTTATACTTTTGAAAAGGCAAAGCAAGACATTATTTGCACAGAACAGATAACTCGAAAGTGCGTTACATTACATGAAAGTCTGCAAAAACCCAAATAAAATGATACATGAAAGTCGCATTAAATCATCAAGACAGTTAAAAACAAAACCAATTAAAGCATGAAATAGAAATAGAAATGAAAAGTGGCTGACAGGCAGAAGTTATGCAACTTGGAATTGAAACTGCATGGATAGTTATTAGAGATGTCGGCATCCCGATCGATCTGGTCGGATCATGTCATTTTCAAAGTATCGGAATCGGCAAAAAAATATCGGACATGCCTTTTTCAAATATATATATATTTTTTAATTAAATCGTTTTCTAATTGTATTTAACGTTACAGATAAAATGTCTTACACTCATCCAGAGTCTTTAGTTTTGGTTTAAAGATTGGTTAATAATGACAACAAACATCCTCCCCTGCCATTTATTGTCGCACTCACAAAGTGTGGCACCGAAAAAACTGTTTATTTAACATGTTTATTGTTTACATATTTTATGGCACAGTGCTGATAAGCTTTGTTTTGATCCAAAGCAGTGGAACAATGTCATGTTGGACAATAAAAAAAGATACTTGGAGCAATTGAATTGAGTTTTATTCATTTTTTTCCCTTAATGCATTGCCAAAATGTATATGATCGGGAAAAATTATCAGGAATGATTGGAATTGAATCGGGAGAAAAAAAAAAGCAATCGGATCGGGAAATATCGGGATCGGCAGATACTCAAACTAAAACGATCGGGATCGGATCGGGAGCAAAAAAACATGATCGGAACAACCCTAATAGTTATGAATAAGCTGTGGTAAACAATACTGTTTTTACCTTTGATTTAAAGAAGATAACTGAGCACTATTTAGCTAACTGGTTCCCAAGGCGAGGAGCATAGTAACTGAATGCTTCCTCACCCTGCTTGGTTCTTGTTCTTGGAACACACAGCCCACCAGTTTCTGACGACCTTAGGGGTCTAGATGCTTCATAGGGGAAAAAGAAATCGAGCATGTATTTTGGTCCAAGCAATTAAGTGTTTTGTTAACCAGAAGTAGTATTTTACTATATATTTATTCATATTTTGAGGGACGATCAGAGACACATTGAGGGTGGATGAAGGTGTGGTGGACTGGGAGATATTGGGTAGTTGGTAATAGCTAGTTGCCAAGATCCAATAATAAGAGTAGCTGGTGTCCCACAAGTTCCCTCGCGGTATGTCTTTGGCGACGCTAATGATTTGACACACGAACCGTCTGCTCCGATAGCCATCCTTTGTAGCTGTCTTGGGTAAAATGTTCACTGGCGTGATGAGTCCTTTTCGACGGTCCTCGCCATTGAGCTCTTGTTCTCTTGAAAAAATGCTTCCAGGGAATCTTCGTCCTGGTATTCTTTGGAAATTCATGCAGTGTTCTAGCCTTAGGTTCCAATGACTTACTACGGCCGTACAATACGCACATGTATAACATTATTACACCCCTATCATTCGTGACTCGTGAATGGAGTATCACGGAAGTATGGTCTTACGACAATGTAAACACTTTGTATGACATGACACTCTGATGTGAAAGTGTCATGTAGCTCAGTGTGCAGGTGCATTTTAGATATCAAAATGCGTCAAAATATTGGACAGGTTAGGACTAATATTTGCTATTGTGTTTAAGGTGATTACAGAGAGTAAGTTTGGCCTAGAAAAATGGAGGGAACAATTCTGACCAAATGCGGCCTTTAAGTTAACTGATTGGTGGTATGGTTTAAGCTTGTGCTGGCCAACGATTGAAATTTTTAATCGTAATTAATCACATGATTTTGTATGCGATTAATCTCAAATTTTCCCCCGCACATTTCAAGAAGTGACAGAAAACTGTGTGCTCTGTTTTAGGCAAAAGAAGGAAACTATTATAGCATCCACCGGATTTTATTTAACAGAAAATGCACCAATATTTTTCTATCCATAGTGGCAGCAATACAGCAAAGCAACTTTAGACTGTAGCACTTGTTTTTTTTCCCTTGTGTTTTATATATATGCTAAATGTATGCTTTTTTTCCATTTCACTCGGTCTTTTTGGAACGTGGATTTCAATTGGACCACTTAAGCAGGGCCATCTTCAGAGCTCCCAATATCCGATACACATGGCACAAAGCGGGAAGGGCCACAGAATATGACACATACCTCTAACCTCCCAGTAGTTCTGTTATTATTCTGCACAGAATAAAATAAAATAAAAAATAATTACACAAATGACACTGAATGAACACACACAAACACACAGATTTTTCTCACCTTTCCAATACATGTATTCTTCCATGTACAGTCACAGTATTAACACACTTTGCTTTTACAAACACAAACCATATTTCTTTCCTCCATTTCTTATAATGTTACTTATAACTTATAACTTGAAATGTTACTGTCACACATGCATATCATAATGAGGAATATAAAACTGACAGTATAGTATAATATTTGTATTGTTCTCTCTCTCTCTCTCTCTCTCTCTCTCTCTCTCTCTCTCTCTCTCTCTCTCTCTCTCTCTCTCTCAGTATTTGTTTTTGCGAATACTCTCTATCATGAGTGTAGACAGTGTTTGGGGCTACTGAGCCCTCAAAGGGTTAAAAAAAAAAAAAAAAAAAAGCAAAAAAACAAAACTACAGAGCCCTCAAAAGGAAAAAAAAGTCCCACTAGTTATTATTATTATATTTTTTTGCGTTATTCATTAAAAAATATTAACGCCTCTAATACGGACATAAATTAACACGGCATTAATCCGTTAATTGGGCCACCATTAGTTTAAACTGAAAAAGCAGAGACGAACACTTTTATGATGATTTTGTTTGTTTCCCGATTTGCTTATATGTTTTGTTTTTACTTATATTCGAAAGCACTGACCTAACATTTGCTCGGCTGTTAGTTACATGACACCAGGGCCAACGTTGTTCCTCACAAGAACATTGAAAGGTATCTATGTTGCTGTTTTATGATAATAAATAAAACAGATTTGTGCTTTGCCTTTCATTGAACAGCAATGATAACTAAAGCATTTTTATCTTGTGCTGCTAGCAACACTTTGATCGCCTCATCAATTCCTGATACCATACCAACACCCAACTGTTGAGTGGCAAGCACTTGCACAAGCTGAAAAGCACACGTGCGTGTCAACACACTCAACACCTTATGATGAATCTGAGCATGGCGATAGACGTGGTAGATGTTGATGGCCCTCCCATGCTGCGGTCATCATGTCTTAATGCTCAAAGGTGGATTAAGTACGGATTTTTCAAGTGGCACTTCGTAAGAGGTAGTTGGTTTTGTTTTGGTAGATTTGATTTGTGTGGGACAGCATTTTTTAGTTTGTTTGTTTTTTACACCACCATTGATTGGAAAATTATTTTTGTGCAGAATTAATCTGTAAAGTGAAATAATTTGAACTACAGTATTTGTGGTGTGGATTACAACCACGTGTATTTATATGCATTAGACTGTATATTTGTTCTCACCAGAAGTCAGCATGTATAGCGGGGGTCCCCAAACTATTTCCTGTGAGGGCCACATAACTTTTTCTTTCTCTGATGAGGGGCCAGGTCAGTTTGTAACAGAAAAAGTGTGACGATTGCAGGAGTGCCTAAATGTAAAAATTTATTGTTTTTCAGAAAGCCACGATCAAATAACCCTTTCTGAATTCTTCACAGAACAAAAGTACATAAAATAATAATATAATATAATATAATATAATATAATATAATATAATATAATATAATATAATATAATATAATATAATTAGGGCTGTCAAACGATTAAAATTTTTAATCGAGTTAATTATGGCTTAAAAATTAATTAATCGTAATTAATCGCAATTAATCGCAATTCAAACCATCTATAAAATATGTCATATTTTTCTGTAAATTATATATATATTCTGTAAAATAAATTGTTGGAATGGAAAGATAAGACATACGATGGATATATACAGTGGGGAGAACATGTATCTGTCATTTAAATCTGTCAATGCTGTCCTCACTCCGAAGCGTCTACTTTTTCCAAAGCTAGACAGCTAGTGAACGACGCCTTAATAATCAGACTTCTTCCTTTTTCATCTGATTTATTAATAAAATAGCCTCAAACCATTGTCCTCTTTAGACCGTCGTAAAACTACAAAAAAAAAAAAAGTACACAAGCATTGCATTAGCAACAACGTTAGCTTAGCACGCTATACAGGTTCACTAAACATAAACAAAAAGTGTCTCATACAAAAAATAGAACATTTCGCTTAGTAACATAATATGTACATTCTTTACAGCAACCATACTTACAGACAAATCTTGTCCAAGGATCATATAAGCACAACATTACAATGTAGGCGTCAGCCCGAGACGACGTGCAGCCATATTGAACTGGCAAGAAAAAAATAAACTATGTCGCAAAGTGACCACAAGAGTTCGCTGCTAGACAGCACAAAAAGCCTTGCTGTAAAACTTACCAAAAGGCAGAATACTGTCTGAGCGGGACATGTGCGTTAATTGCATCAAATATTTTAACGTGATTAATTTAAAAAATTAATTACAGCGCGTTAACGCGATAATTTTGACAGCCCTAAATATAATATAATATAATATAATATAATATAATATAATAATAACACTATTAATTAAATAGATAATAACCAAATAACCCTCTCTGGGTTCTTCACAGAAAAAAGCCAGGAAATACATAACACTATTGAAAACAACAACAAAAAAATGTTCAGGGGGCCGGACCAAACGTGGAGGCGGGCCGTATCCGACCCGCGGGCCGTAATTTGGGGACCCCTGATGTATAGGGTCCAGAACAACCCGTGTGCAAAGTGCCCGTGATTAAGATAACTGGTATAGGTTACTGATGTATAGGTATTCACAAAGGAGCAATATGTTAAATGTTATAGTACTATGTGTCCTTCTTTAAATCCAGAATTGATTCAACCTTTTTATAGTACCATCTCCTAGATGATATAGAATCTACACAGACATGTTGGCGTGTTTTGTTGGGGGATTGGTGCACCTGAATTACATGATTACATCACTCAGCATGCTGCTACATTTTGTGTCTATGCTGCTACAAAAGAAAGAACAAGCACTTTACTATTTCCATGAAAAAACTCCATCAGTTCTTTTGCAGTTTGTTTGAATTTCACACAAATGTACTGTAGTACAAAACACACACAAGCAGATAAAGCGGGATTATTTGAGGGCATTTTGGGGTATTACTTTGGCTGTGGAAATGACAGGCCTTTGCTCAGATGTTGTGGTTGCTTAGCAACCATGGTAATTTCCAGATATCCAGCGCACTTTCATTTCAGGTGATATACGTAAGTCTTTTCCTTCAACTTTATTTAGTGCTATACTGTATATTTAAAAACAGGAAGAAACTTCCAAAATGTTTTACTTATTATCCACCCACAGCTACTTTCTCACTCAGTTATGAACTGAGGAATAGTTAGAGTGGCAGATAAGGGAGTCAAATGAGTGTAAGTGTAAGGTGGAAGAGTATGATGTAATACTCTAATATAATAGTGTAAAGTGCTTTATAACATGGTACTGTAGTAGCAAAAAGTCTTTTTTTTCTGGTGGAGCAGATTAAAAGGCTACAATTTCCCGATGAATATATTAACATTTTATGAGGCAAATCGGGATCTGGCAATCTCTCCCCTTGCATAAATAATGAGCTGGTTTAATATGACTGCCTGGTGGGGAGTCTCCCTTGACATGTGTGAAATTGAATGGGATGGTGTGCGTGTAACAATGTGCATGTTCTTCAACGGTGCTCGCATGTTGGGGTGTTGGCTGCCAATATGTGTCTTTTTGTGTGTGAGTGTGTGTGTGGAGGTGTGTGTGGTGTGTGTATAGGCAGAATGCTCATGTCTGAGTCCCTGGCAATGCACCAGGATACAATACACATGTACTTATATTATAACATAAATGTAGACATAAACAATTAAAAGAATTTCTGTTACAAATGAGTAATTTTAAGATTTCTTTGACAAATTGTGCAAAGGAGCATTTCGGTAACATATGATTTATATTTTGGCCCGTATTATGATCCATGATGTTAAATTCATACCTTGAATCAAGCATAATGATTCACTAGTTTCTTGATTCTCAATGTCTTGGGCATCTGGTTAAAATGGCTCCTGGACGCCTACGGTACTTTTTGAGCCAATCTGGCCAGGAAGTGCTAGAGAGATTATAGTTGTGTCCCAATTCATGGCCTTCGCCCTTGTTAGCCATATCCATGGAGGAAGATCCTGCCGGACACTGTTGAAGGAGGATCTTCCTTGCCGGGAACAAAATGGGATGGTTTAATCGTCTATGCATTTCCTGGATTTATGAAGAAATGGACGAAGTGGCTGGGGAGAGAGAAATCTACACTTCTTTGTTAAAAATTGCTGACCCTCTGATGCAACACCAAATAAGATGAAGAAAATGGTTGGGTGGATGAACGGATGATAGAAAACACAATAATAATAGTACAGTATACAGTATATATATAGTTTTTATTCCAGGGGATCGTATCTAACTATTAGCACATTTGTCTCACAGTTCTGGGGTCAAGGATTAAAACCTGGGCTCCATCCTTCTGTATGGAACTTGCTTGTTTTCCTGGGTCATATAATGAAAAAAAAAGAGGTACTGCTGTGTTGTGCTGTTGTTATTTTTCTTTTATGTATCGTTCCAAAAGCAATCGATTTTTTAATGTGGTATGTGAGCAACTGTTCATCGTTAAAATGTATTTTTCTATTTGTAACCGCAATTGCAAATTGTGTGTAACTAAGCATTTTTGGAAGTACTAACAATGTAAATTGTGTACTTATTGGATTTGTTTGAAAAATATTTTTTTGCCATATATGTGTAATGCAAATAGTACGGGATAAAAGTACCACAGTATGGTTGACAACCATATGTACGTTTGGGCATAAAACTTTTCATTGAGAAAAGAAGTTAACTTTTGCATGAAAAGAAATGGAGTTAATTGTGCACTGGTGATTTAAATGGCTTGGACTCTCTCTCCTTTGGAGTGAAAGATAGCTGAGCCAAGTCAGAGGCCGTCACGGAGTCTGGCATTAGTCATGCCATCAACACCCATCTCCCTTAACTCACTTTGTAACTTTAGCCCTTACCTCCTACAGTCAATTACAGCACCACATTTTGGACACTGCCTTCTTTGGAGCATAGCAGATTAGTGCTAGAGGGTCAAGCAAAGTTCACAGATAAAGGCCAGTTTGGTAGGGTAAACCATGAAGTCCTGGAAGTAAACAAGAAGTAATCTACAGCAAAAAGAGCTGGGAAAGTTGGAAATGAGAAAACAAGATCTTTCACCCCACTTCAATGTGATGAAATATCTTCATATAAGGTGTATATATAAAGATATAGGGAGCTGATCCACCATAAAGGTTACGCTATTATCGTGTAAGTGCGTGTGCGAGCGTATGTGTGCGAATGTGCACACGCCTGTGCGTACGTACACGCAGATTGTGATTCATTTCTCTATAGGGCTTGGACCATTGCATTGCAGGAAGGAGCTAAGGCCAACTGTGGTGGAGTCTGAAAGCACATGTGAAAGTCCACATGAACTACAAACCCTGGCAAAAATGATGGAATAAACCAGTGAATTTTCAGTCAGTTGTGTAGATTAAAAAAACCCAAACAAACACATGAATAAAACCTTTAGTCGACTGGCTATAACAAATACTAAAACAAACCAAGAAAAAAATTGTAGTAGTCAGTTAAGGTTACTTTTTAAGATAAAACACTGGGGAACAATTATAGAATCACTCGATTGTGAGATTAAAAAAAAAAAATGGAATGGAAGCACATTTATTCTTGGTTTAAACATAGTGTAGTTAGAGGTAGAGCTAAACCCTCCCTTCTTAAATTTTTGTCGTTACTTATTGCAAACCTACATCAACATTGTCACCAAAATGAATAGTTAATGCTCCCTGCCCTGCCTCCTACTTAACTGGATTGTCTATCTTGAAACAAAAATACACCAAGAATCGAACACCGAGAAACGAATACGTTTTAAAAAGTATGTGACGAGGCCTGTGCATCACTCACTGGAAAGTGTGCCGCTGCAGAGCACTACGGGGTTAAAGCAGATTTTAAAGTGCGAACGACAGGAGAAAAAAAGTCTTAAATAGCATTATTATGTGAATTCGAATCATATTTTGAGACGATTCGACTATATACAACAATTTAGCAAAGCGCAGATGATGAGAAATTAGTCTTTTAATCTGCCGGTTAGCCACGCCTACCATTATAGGGCTCTAGCTTCCCCAACAGGTGGATGACGTCAGCGGGAGAATGGGCTCATCGGTTTTACTATTCAGCCCATTCAGGGGGAATTATTCAGGGCGAGGAAAATGCGACAAAGAGAGCCCCAAACTGTCATTGTTTCATTCTCTCTACTCCAATATTTTACAGGATATTCTTTTTATCCAAGTATTTTTCCCCAATAGCTAAATAAATGGCATTGTCATGACAAATAACAGCCTTGTGCTAAATGGAATATGAAATAATAAAAATGCATTTTTTCAGGACAACATGGCAAAATTACTCCATAATGGTCAAAATTGTCGACTTCACCTTAACTGTCGCGCCTCTCGAAAAATACTTTATGCCACTAAGTCGGGCTTATGTCATTTCCCTTCCCCGGCTTCGGAGAATGTAAACAAACCAAGAGGCGTGACAGCTAGCCGACATGCTAACCCAAACCGAGTGATGTTTCAAAGTCTTCGAAGTGGAAAATCACACATAACTAGCCCGGATCATTTCACATGACGACTGGGTTGTCAATTGTCTTCGCTGATCGGCAACCCGCCCAGCTGCGAACAAGTTAGTGCTCATCGTTCCCCTGCTGAGGGCAGACGGCTCGTTTGCGGGGAAGCAGCTGGACAATGACCGCCGGACAAACCGGGTGACGTCGGCGGGGCGTGTAGCTGCCAAATGGTTAACACGAATATGGCAAAATAATGGTTTACTACACGGCAAAGTCGTAAACAGTGAGAGACTCATAGGAGGGTGGCTGCAGTTGTTATGCGGCTAACATGACAATATGTGTATAAGAAGAGCTTTTTACATGCCCATCCATGATCAAACGTAAGTAGTCCTTTATGTAAAGAAAGTTTGTAGTGTTTACTTTGTAATCACTCTATTCACGGCTATTTTTAACACAAAGTTGAAATTTCTGATCGGTTGGAAAATTTGACAGAACACCGAGCACATGAAGAGGGCAATAAGCCGGGTATAGACCCTACTCACCAACGTCACAAAATGACGTGTCGCTGTATCCGGCCGCCATATTGTCCGTCATTGTTTATCCGTATTCTCAATGGTTTCAATTTGTCGTGCAATTTATAGTGCAATTCATGGAAGCCCCGGTGCTTTCAGACGCCGTAAACACATTGGATGCGTTGCATAAAAGGCGTTATGTGAAAAAGCTTCAGTCTATCCATTCGCCAGATCCATATTTGATGCCTAAATCGATATTTTTCGACCCGCTGTTTTTGCCGTCTCTGCCTGACATCTGCTACCCTGATATCTACAACTATCTTGTCCACAGAAACTCAGCCTATTCTCACGAAAGTTTGAAAAACTTTAAGAGCAGCACTCTAAGCAACATTACCCCGTGTGACGCTTTACTTCCAATTTTCTAAAATGACGACAATCAATAAAAAAAAAAACGTTGACTGCGATGGCCGACGCTTCAAGGATAAGTGGATATTGGACTATTTCTTCAATAAAATACGCAACAACTGTGTCTGCCTCATTTGCAAAGAGACAGTCGCTGTTTTCAAAGAGTTTGATGTGAGGCGATATTACAAAACAAGACACGCTGACATGTACGACAAGAATACACGGAAAATACGCAGCGAGAAATGAAAGCAACTTGAAGCTAGTTTAATTTCACAGCAGCCGTATTTCGCAAGAACCCGAGGGTCGAAAGAGAATGCTACAAAGGCGAGATTGTTGAAATTATGAATTAAAAACTAATAATAATAAAGCAAATGTGACACACAGAAGGGCTTGCTGAAATTTGTTTAAATATATTGTTCTACGTAAATTAGCCAAGGTAGCCCCCGACATTTTTACCACACCAAATCTGGCCCCCTTTGCAAAAAGTTTGGACACCCCTGTTTAACTGATTATCTGTAGACAAGGCCAGCTTCTTTCACTTGGTACCAGCTAAATGTTATTCAAAAAATAATGATGGTGGAAGAAATAAACATCTTGAATTTGAAACTGTATATTGTCGGCGATTAGCCTCGCAATGATCTTAATTGTGGTTGTCAGCCCAAAACCCTCTAAATATATATTAAATGCATCTTACCAGATATAAAATGACTACTACATAATCTGTGGTGAACATTTGGTGCCCAGTTTTCTCGTCGAATTGTAGCCGTCCATTTCGCTCCCCTCTCCGGGTCTCTCGGAATACGGTAGAACTTGAAGTCTCTCCGTCTATCTTCTCTGTTACTGCAACCAGCCGCCACACACGCCTTCACCATTTTGATTATTAATGTTAACGAGGTGAAAAACACGCCATAATAGGAGGAATTTACGTAGCGGTAATGCGTAAACACGACGAGTTGACGGACAATATGGCGGGGAGGCGTGGTTGTGACGTCATGTGAGTAGGGTCTATAGTGCTCTCCCGGCGGGGGGATGTGCGACAAGCCGCTGGTCGTCGGCCGAGGGGACAAGAAGCATGTCAGCCACCAAATACAAGCCATCTACATATTAAAATGATCCCAATATTTGACATAATACAAAACACGATGTTTACTCACTTCCTCGTAAGTCCCATGGTCCTACAGTAGTAGGGCTTGTTTTGGCCAGTATCCACCGGTGAATGGGAACCTTTTGAAACCCCAAAACAGCTCACATGACACACGCCTCTCCCTCCTACAGCAAGATTTTTCTGCAGCCGTTTGGCTGGCGTGATGCGAAAATAAACGAATAAATAGCAAAATCAGCTGAATCCTTAGTCCTTCTCATACAACAGTACCGCTGTATAGTGAAGAGGACTCCTTCTCCCGTACACGTCACAGCGCCCTCTTCCTCAATGCAAGACCGAAGCCGGAAGTCTGTCATTTTCTTAGCGCGGGATTCAAAAAATTGAATAAATACAGTATATCGATCGCTTCTTCACACATCCAAGTGGTCCATTTCATTCAGGAGCATAAAATACTGCGTGTATTATGAAATAAAAATGCTTTTTCGTGTCACAGGCACTTTAAGTACCTGAGTTTTCATTATTGCTGTATATGCAAAATCATATGACAGCAAAACAATTAATACAGTGAAACTAAAAAAAAAAAGAGCTGATGACATTGTTTGCTACTTAAAAATTTTCTTAAATCTTTTCATTGTTTATTTCTTTATGTTCATATAATCAATACATGCTATATACTGTATTTTCTCCAGTATACAGGTTCACAAGCAAATCGATGCCTGACGAAATATGGCTAACGATATTTGTATTGTCGTCATACTCACTTGTTAGTACTTCATCTTCCAGGTATCTTATCTTCACAAGTGTTGTGGGAGTGTTGGAGTACTTCACTTGTTACACCTTGAATCTATTGCCAGCCAATCGCAGGGTACAAGGAGGCAAACAACAATTCATGCACACACTCGACTTCAGAACTGAGGCAGACGTGCTAACCACTGAATAACCACATTGTCTACTTGTTGTTATTGTAATCAGGTAAATGACATTTTAACTTGGTAGCCTATGGACCCGGGGTCCTCACTTAGCGGCCCGCGGTCCACAACCGGACCACGGCACACCTTTCTGCAGACCCAGAGCAAACGGCACTTTTCAACAAAAAAAAAAAAAAAAAAAAAAAAAAAAAAAAAAAGCATATTTGAATGAATCGCTGATCTATCGCTATGCACTACTATTCTATCGCTAAATTCTGTTTCACTTTTAGTCAAATATCTTCCATGTTCCCACTTCTGCTGTCATCTCCAAGACAGTGCTGATTGGCTGAGAGAGCCTGCATGGATGCATTGATTGGCTGAGAGAGCATGCATGGATGCACTAATTGGCTGAGACGGCATGCTGCTAGCTAGCTAGAGTGGACGGACCGCAGCAGTGTGAAACATAAGTCGCACCCGGCACTTTGCAATTTGTTTGTTCACATGCCACGAGTAGAAGACCGAATCCAACAAAATGGCATGCTCAAAGTTGACCAAGAGAAGAAAAGTGGACAACGATAATTCCCGTTTCAATGAGGGATGGACTGGCAAATATGCGTCAATTTTACCAACTGCAAGTATCAAACCTATGTGCTTAATATGCTTCAAGACAGTTGGTCTGATAAAAAGTGAAAATGTGAAACGCCATTATATTAAAGAGCACAGCTCTTTTGAAGAGAAGTTTCCTCCTAAATCAGAAATGAAAAGGCAAGAACTTAACAGGTTGAAGCAGTCATTTCAAAAGTCAAGGAAGGTTATTGTTAAATCTATGACACAACAACAAATTGCAACGGAGTGCTCACTCAGAGTGTCGTGGGTGTTGGCCAAACAGGAAAAGCCGTTCTCTGATGGAGAAATAATAAAAGAGTGTATGACTGAAGTGATGGCAGCAATGTTCGAAGGAAAAGAAAAGGAAGAAATGACAACAAAAATCAAACAAATCTCACTCTCAGATTCATCAACCACAAGACGCACTGAAGTACTGGCTGATGATGTGAGTAAACCACTTTGTGACCCCCAAATGCCATTTCTCTCATTGAGCAGTGTTTTAAAGTTAAAGTTACTGTCAATACTAATTATGTTTGCACCTTCATTACAGAGCTTGTCATTTATGTTCTGTACATGTGAACATGTACTGTACTACTTGCACGTTTAATTTTTTGTCCAGTAGTGTTTTACAGCTACAAAATGTACTGTCAATAGTTATTGTTTGCACCTTAACGACAGATCTAGTCAATAATTTAGTGTACATATGTAAACATTGTATTTGCATGGTTTATTTTGTATTTTAAGTCAAGAAAATGTTTTCTTTATTTTTATCTAATCAGAATGTGCACTGTATTTTTGTTTGGTCCAACGAAAACCACCTTTACCACCTTCGACCTGCCTTGTACTTCAGCGACATTAATAAATGGACCCATGCTTGTATGAAAAAAATAATTGTGGACCTTCAAGATTTGTATTTGAGGAGCCTTGCTATATGCTATAGAATGCGGACAAACAAAAAGTGACAAGTCAAATTTAAAATGTCTATTTACTTCCACTTCTTACTTACTTTGTATAGATTAAAAGATGGGAATGTATCTGACAAAGTCAAAACTGCTGACATTGTTTTATAATGCCAGTGTCCCCTGAATAATTGCTCGTAATTTGTTATGGTTGATTTGTTCATTTAATCTTAAGTCATCACAATTATGTGTGCGTGGCAAACTCATACAGATAAATTTGGAGAAGTAATTAAAAGGATGTCAATCTTTTAGATCATCAGGCATTGACGTGCAGACCTGAGGGGCATTACACTTGAGTTTTTAATCCCCTCACAATGCAGAGTCTACAACCAGATTTTTTAAAAAGAAAACTAGACACCGACCAAAAGGTATACAGTAATCATTAAAACCAACAAGAATATAATTATATTTTTAGTGCTCCAGTCAACTATGTTTGATTGCCACTGACAGTATTTCATCAGCACTAATCTACTATATATCCCTTCTTCTAGTAATCCTTCACTGATTATTGGTAGTGCCATTGGTTTCATTGACTGGTCCGGTATTAACATATTTATGACACTGTAGTACACAGTCATGCTTAAAAAAAAAAAGTCTGTTTAACAAGTAGCATAGTGTTTATTAGTCACAATGTCAATCTGAGATACGCAAAAATGACTTCCCTTGCTTTGCTCCCAATACCCCCAAACTGCCATCTGTTGTTCTACGTATATCTTCATAAACAAATACACCCAGAAGTATTGAAGAGAGTTGAAGTTTGCCTCCAGCAATCTCTCAGCTGTCTTCAATTACATTTTCATATGTACATAAATTTACTATGCATCTACAGTATATGTATGCATGATATGCTACACCTGAATGTGTTAAAGTGTTTGCATGTGCAGAATATATTCCCTGCACAGCTCCTATCAGTCGTCAGTGTCAAAGCTGTTCCATTGGGCCGTTCAGAGCACAGGTGGCAATAGACTGGCCTAATGAGTCCATATGGGACTGTCTGGGAGGTGTGTACGTGCGTGTGCATTTGCGTTTTGCCACTGGTCATGACAGTGTGCACTGATTCTATTGATGTGCTCATTTTATGTTTTAATGCTAAAAAGCCTTTCTGAATATGGGGAAAAACTAGTCACCTTTTAAGTGAGAACTTGAATCTCCACCTCAAGAAAGAGAATTTAAAAATGTGTTTTGCATTGTGTCTCATGGAATATTGTAGACTCATTGATGCACACTTATACAGTGAATTCTTTATTATTGAACAAAAGTTAACTGAAATATCTAACTTAAGATGTGTCGTAGTCCATCACTACCTTGGCTAATGCAGAAGTAATTAATTACCATATATATTTACTGTATATGAAAAATAGATATACCAGTACAGTGGTACTTCATCATATGATCGCTTTGACACACGATCTTTTCGACATCCGATGTTAAAATTTGACTTGCCACTTGCTTCTACATCCGACGACATGCTCGAAATACGACAATTTATGACAACGCCGCAGTTTCTTTGTTATTCCGCAAGTTGGACGCACGGTGGATTTTCTTGTGAGAGACATCAACATGGGTTCCAGAAGGTTAGCGCAGGTTGAAATGAAGATGGAAATGATAGAAAAATATGAGCGTGGTGTGCGCGTCTGTGAACTGGCTCGACAATACGGGTTAGGGTTTACCCTAACCCTAACCCTTAGAATATCTACGATCTTGACAGTCCTCCTCCGACTTCCGTTCTCCAATCTTAATAAATTAAGGTGACAGTTATTATTGTGGTAACATCGCCAAAGAAATCGACAGCTTCGTCCTTTTTTTAATCATTTATTTCAAAATTTCTGCAACACAACACACCTACACGCCAACAACAAAACATTAAAAGAGAAAGTAAAATCTCTACCGCACCTCTCTCACTGTCACGTCAGCCACACGGTGTGTTCAGGTACAGAACGCAAAACAAATCCGCCACATTAGAACACGATTCGTTACATTATTACAGGAATTATTATTATTATTATTAAACTGCATTAATATTCCAGTTTTTATTTATAATGTATTTGTTTTGCTATGTGTAATTGCCATTTTTAGGACTACCAGCAGTATTTATTAAGGATTTAGTATAGATTTTCAGGCTGTGGAATGAATTAATGGAATTATAATGTATTCTTATGGGAATATACTGCTTGACATACGACCATTTTGACTTAAAAATAAGGTCCTGGAATGAATTCACTTTGTATGTAGAGGTACCACAGTATATATAAATCATATGAAATAGTATCATAGCTTAGTTCATTGTGTTCTCTAACCACTAACCACCAAATGTTAGAACTTCATAAATTGATGACCCCTTGTTTTTGCATTTTCATTGAAGGTCCAGATTTTTTATTTTTATTTTTATTTTTGGTACATGCACATTTTAGCACTTATAGGTTTCAGTCAGAGATGTTACGTCCAGCATGCCTGCTCCAAAGTTTCTGAGACCGACTGAACTAGGGGTGGGAACCTCTGGTTCCCTCACGATACGATACGATTTACAGAACACATAACAGATAATGATAACAGAAAACAAGCTCTTTTCATCCTTCTGCTGTAAATTGAGTTATCACTAGTAGACGTCCAATTCATTTGAATTTGGAGGGATGGCAGCGAATTAACATTCGTTCGTTCACTGCCATACCTCCCACTTCAAATGGATTGGACGTCAATGGCAAGCAATGAGTTCAATTTTGGGGCATTTCGGGAGGGGTACTGTTGATTTTCAGTCACTTCCTGTTGAGTTTTGGGACATATCTGGCGACTCACTTTTTGTTGATTTTGGGGCATTTATGGGTCACTTCCTGCTGATTTTTGGGTTACAGAACAGGTCACTTCCTGTGATTTTTGGTTACAGAACAGGAAGTGACCCGGGATTGAATCGGCAGTGACAGGAAGTGACCTGTAAATGCCCTAAAACGAACAGAAAGTGACTGGAAAAAGCCCCAAAAACCGGACAGACTGGCTGAGAACGCTCTGGTTTCAAATGAACGATTGTTCATTTGCCCTTCCCAGTCTAAATGGATTGGGCGTGTAGCGACGTCAATGGCAGCTATTAAGTTAACTATTCTAGTGGAAGATTTTGGTAGCAACTTGTCGTGTTTTTTGTTTTTTTAAATAAAACTGATACCTTTTTAAAACGATAGAATGATTCTTGGCAGGAGCATATCGATAACCTTTTGGGATAAAAAGTATAACGATATATCACCATTTCGATATTTTGTCACACCCCTAGACTGGACATACAACAGACGCAAACTATTGGCAAATAATTTCTCTTTAAAAGTACTTATTTTCAAGGTGTAGTGTCCTAAAGCTATCTATAACTTGTTTTACACCAAAGTCATCAATGCATGTTATTATGCCCATTTTGGTTAATGGTTCCATGCACTGGTGCCTCACCAAATTGGTGCCAATTAGCAAATACGTTATATAAATTGCAGAGTTATTCAGTTGGATATTTTGGCCTTTTATTGTATTTACACACAACAATAACGATTGTAGGCGCACTTGCCCCTCTGCATCCTATATGAATCTTCAAGTCAGATTATTTCATATATAGATAAAAAAAAACAACAACATAATATTAAACCCTGTTTTGCATAACGTACGCAAGCTGCTTGTATAATCATTCTCAGACACCTGCCTCAGGACATACTGTGTCGTTGCCTCTCCCGGTTCATACTCATTTTGTGAACAAGT
This sequence comes from Corythoichthys intestinalis, assembly GCF_030265065.1. NCBI lineage: Eukaryota > Metazoa > Chordata > Actinopteri > Syngnathiformes > Syngnathidae > Corythoichthys > Corythoichthys intestinalis. The sequence goes on from NC_080398.1 coordinate 16,875,487, forward strand.
CATGAGAACAAGGATATGGGTTGGGCATATTTACAGCATGTGCAGGCGCGATACACGTGCTGCTCAGTGCTTTTTTTTTGTTTGTGTTTTTGCTTTTGAAATCAAAATACTGTTAGATCCATTCCTCGTGTACTGTACAACATCTTAGGAGTAATCCTTTCAGTGAAAGATAAAAAGTGCCAAAAAAACACCACTTAGTTTACCTGAGTGCAATACCTAATAAAGCAGTCAGTTATATAAACCTTATCATCTGTTAAAAACATTGTACGGTAATTGACAAAGATACAGTATGAAATTAGCGTTTCTGTTATCTTTAGATGGATGAGTTTTTAACATCACTAAGGAATGTTTTTTAAGATTCCCGTTTGCCTGAGTAAAACAGTTGCAGCAATTAAACTGAACAAATAGAGCATTTACATGCCTAGTACACACTTTCACTGAAATGGGGCATTAGATGCATTTGTGTGTGCACCATAAATTCTGTTGGGAAAACATGGTGGAGTTAGTAGTGTTAAACAGGTTTGACCTGACTGTAACATGAAACCTGCAACTCATTTTATGGAAACGAGAAACCGTTTTTTTTTTTGTTTTGTTGTTGTTGTTTTTTGGAAAAAGAATAAAAATATGCGGGGGAAAAAAAGCAATGCTGTAAAAAAATATTTCAAAATTTAAAAAGATACAGTACATTAATCAAAACCTTTGATGTGAATTTGCAATTTTAAACAAGATTTATCCCACCCATTTCCATTGGTTTTACTGGGAAAGAGATACAGACAGGTGAAGTACTAACCATTAAAAAAAAAAAAAATCCCTCTCAAACTTCACCCACTTGATACATGGCAAGTGCTCTCGCTCTCGCTCTCTCTCGCTCTCTCTCGCTCTGTCTCTCTGTCTCTCAAAATATGCATCAACTCACCAATTGCAAGCCATTTTCAGCAGAAAGTCACAAATATACAGTATTGGACAACAAAATCATACCTAATAAAGCATATTGCTTGCACACTGGTACCTGCTGCATATACCCCATAAGTCACTTTACTGGATGCAGTAATCTTGGATAATATCTATTGAAATATACCTGTAAATAACCACCCGAGAGATTTACATTTACTGTTAATTCACCTTAATTTATCGTCACAGCAGTTTTAACTAAAAAGTATCTGACCAAACTAGAAGGATTCGTGAGATGGAAAAGTAAATGAGGCAGTCATTGTGTTATAAATGTTAGAATACAGTATGTCTTGTATTCTTTGGCTTGTTAAAATTTACAATATGTCTGATATAACAGCATTATTGGAGGGATATGATTGAGGAATCAAAAACTTACCAAAACGTTAGATCATGTTATGCCGATTAACCCCTGTCAATGATATTATAGTGGTAAAAGGGAAGATAATTAGTGTCATTCTGAACTGTCAATTCATCTTCAGTAGTACCTTTACTTACACAATTAATTGGTTCTTAACTTGAAAATGTTGTAAGTAATGATGCATTTTCCATGTAAATGCATAATTAGTGTCATTCTCAGCTATCAATTTATCTTCAGTAGTCCCTTTACTTACACAATTAATTGGTTCTTAACTTGAAAATTCTGTAAGTAGAGTTGCATTTTCCATGTAAATGCCCTAATCCGTTCCAAACCCCCCAAAATTCCGACATAAATCTTTTATAATGCATAAAAATTCATCAAAACGTGTAACAAATACATGTTACAATTAGATTATTGCACAATAAACATACAATCGAAGTGTTGCATAATGTGAAAAACCAAGAATAAGAGTAAAGAATAAAAGACTCATGTAAATCTGTCGGAACACGAGGGGCGAATGAAAAGGATGCTGGGATACAAAGATACACATACAGTAGAGGTAGCTCTTCGCCAATTCGATGCCAGGAAGGTTAGGCAATAGCCAATGGCCAAGCAGCTACAAGTATGTTACGTTCAGTAAACTCTGGGAACTGCGAGTACCAGCCATACTGTATTGTTTCCTTTCGTATCCTGTAATTTCTTTCAGAACAAGAGGCAATATTGTCCCGTTGAGGCATGCTAAACCTGAAAATTCTTTATGTAGAGACATTTTAGGTAGAGGTACAACTGTACAGTATGTTGTATTCCATAACTATAACTAACATGACATTAAAGTGAACAAGTGTTCTAATGCTTTAGCCTTCTAGTATTTTTTGATTATCTCAAATATTGAAATCAAGAAGATAATCTGAAAAATATAAAAGAAGTTGACCTTTTTAATATAATGCCATAAGACTACAAATTTCTTAAGGTGAGAAACAACAACAACAACAACAAAAAACGAAAACAAAATTACTTGGTTGGGGGGAAAAAAAGAGAGGCACTGCGCTTGCACCACCAATAAACACAATCCATGCTGTTTATTTTAAAAGGAACTAGAAACTAGAAAGATTTCGTGTTCTTTTTGAAATTCCCATGGAGAATCTCCATATTGTTTAACTGTAACTGACTGGTGGGATGATCTGTCATGTAATCAGAACAACAGATTAATGTCTGTGAAGATGTCATGATTTCTGCATTTCTTCAAGCTTCCGCAATATGTCAGAGACATGAACAAACCAAAGTAAAAACACCTCTAAAAATGCCAATGGACAGAATCACAGCAAAATGTATGTCAAAGAGCTGTGCGTGCATGCTTAAAGCAAGAGATGGTCTGTGTAGTTGCCATTTGAAAATAATGGACCTGTCATATTACGTGGGAAGGAGACCATGAAAAGATATGTGTGTTTGAGGGGGTTGATAGTGGTTCGGTGGATGCATGTTTATATAAAGGTCATACTTATTATGCTGATATAGAAAGAGCAGAGTGACCTAAACAAGGCTGTTGACAACGACAAGCAAAGTATCTGTGAGGGTCACAGTGGATAGAGCCCGAGTTAGTCATGATTTGCACTCTAGTACAGACAAATTGCACGCTCTGTTGACAAACCCGCACCCTTGGGTCTTAAGACAACAAATGAAAGGATGCAGGGACAGAATTGGCAACTAAACTTCCATTACTTTGCCCAATACTAAAAGCTAATTCTCTCAAGGGTGCCAAGGGGTTGTAAAGGCATCTTGATTGCTTATGATTGCAACATTTTGAGATTACTTTAACCCCCACCCCCACTTACAGATCCTATAACCATAGTTGGTACAACTGTAAACCAAAACCAGATACTCCTATTACTCATAGCCAATCAGCTTAGAAAGGTCAATACAGTGGTACCTCGACATCGGATCGCTTCGACACACGATCTTTTGGACATCCGACGTAAAATTTGACTCACCATTTGTTTCTACATCCGACGACATGCTCGAAATACGACGATTTTTGACAGTGCTGCAGTTTCTTTGTTTTGCCGGAAGATGGGCCCACGGCTGATTTTCTTGTGAGAGAAATTAACACTGGATTCAAAAAGGTTAGTGCAGGTGGAGAAAATAAAGAAAAGGTGACGCTTACCATTGAAATGAAGATGTAAATGATAGCAAAATATAAGCATGGTGTGTGCATCCATGAATTGGGTCGACAATAGGGCCGTGAAATGTCGATCTCGGCCGGCGGTCTGCCTCCGTTTGCAAGTCTTTATAGGTTAAGGTGACAATTCTCATCGTGGTAACATCGCCAAAGAAATCGCCAGCTTCGTCAGGTTTCTAATCATTTATTTTATCAACTTGTGCAACAGCAGCGGACGGCAGCATCAAAAGAAAAAGTAAACTCTTGCTCACTGTCACGTCAGCCCCGTGGTGCGTTCAGGTACAGCAAAAAAAAGTCCGCCACATTAGAACCCGATTCGTTACATTATTACAGGTATTATTATATTTGCTATCATTACACAGTATTATTGTTATTCAGATTTTTATTCATAATGTATTTGTTTTGCTCTTTGTAATTGATATTTGCAATAGTAATATCAATATTTATTGAGAATTTAGTGTAGGTTTTCGGGCTGCGGAACGAATTAATGAAATTATAGTGTATTCTTATGGGAAAATCCTGCTCGACATACGACCATTCTGACTTACAAACAACGTCCTGGAATGAATTAACTTCGTATGTAGAGGTACCACTGTTTATTGATACAAATGTAATGGAAATCAAAATGATAAAATAAAACTTTACTAAATCAATGAATAATCACAATTTGTAAAGCGTTTCACAAAAACTTTGTTTTAAAATTTTAAAAATTATGAAACAAGGGAACAAACATGCAGTATTAAGGTAGCCTTACACTATACGAAACTCAGGGTATTTAATTACCCTAATAAGAAGTGAGGTTGTTCGAGCCATGCCAGTGACGATTGTCGGGTGTGTTTCTCGTCTAGTGTCAGTGGTGAACGAGCCACTCGGTTGTCTCATGTTTCGTATGGAAATCAAGGTTGCTCGAAACCTCTCTGATCGCATTCAGACATAATTCCTTACCATGAAAGAAAGTTGTGAGAATTTCGTTAAAAAAACAACAACAATTATCTTGAAATATTAAAAAAAAAAAAAAAAAAAATTCAACGTGTGGTGACTGCGCAACCCATCTTTGAGCAACACGAATGTTTGGGAGTAATTTGATAGCGTATTTGATTAGTTTAGAACTTGTGTTTGCAACATTTACCTCCACTTAAAATTCTGCAGCTTGCTAGGCATGCACTGACTCCCCATATTTCAACAGAGATTGCAGCGATAGGGCATTTTCCCAGAGATGTTTCACCTTTCCTTTAGCAAACTGTAACAAATTGTGTTGAATGTCTTCTTCAGATTTCTGGGCTGAGTCAATTGGTTGAAGTCTGTATTTTCCGTGTTGTTCCAAAACACATCGCGTGATGCATGTTTTCTATGTTGTGTTACTAATAAAACTTAAAACTACAATGGGAGTTGATTTATTTTCATGTTTGGGCCAACTCATTCGGGATATAATCTTGTCATGTGTGACACTTCAGATTTACTAAATCGTATAGTGCAGGGGTCCTCAATGCGCTGCGTACCGGTACGGCATTTGCTACCGGGCCGCATAGAAATAATAGATAATTTATTAACGACTGCATTCTGGCTGAATTAACTTTTGGCCTGTGCCCCTTAACACACCAATATCCCTGTCTACTCTAGATGTAATACTAAAACTGGATAGAATGTCGTCATAGAAATCCATCGGACTGCTAGTAGTACATCATGTTTTTTATATCTATGTGCGCTTGTCCTCGATAATAACGTATGACATAGGCCATAGGGCATCACATTTGTTCCCTGAAATAATAAGCCCCCACACTAGCGAAGATGAGTGAAAAACAGATGTCTTTGGAAAGATTTTTTACAGGTAAAAGTGCACCTGACCAGCCAGAAGATGAGCCTACAACCTCGAAGAAAACAAATTCTTCTTTTAACAGACAATACCAAGAATCTTACCTAAAATATGGGTTTGTCGCAACAGGTGAGTGTCAGGCACCATGTCCACTCTGCATAATATGGCCCACGAACTCCGAAGGAGTGGATTTGTGACTCGTTTGTGAAGAAACCGAGTGATTCGAGCATGTCTGCGCAACAGGAGGATCAGCTTGTAGAGATCGCAGATGACTGTGACCTTAAACATACATTTGAGACAACAACTCTACTGTAGTTCTGGATTAAAGTCATTCCAGAATATCCTGACATCGCTGTGAGAGCATTGAAAACCTTGCTACAATTTCCAACATCGTATCTTTGTGAAGCGGGCTTCTCTGCAATGACGGCATGACAAAGTTACAGAGCAGACTTGACTTAAGGAACACACTACGTGCCTCACTGTCTCTCATCACACCTAGATGGGACCATCTCGTCTCAACGAAACAAGCTCAGGCCTCCCAATGATTCAGCGGGTGAGTTATAATCTCCCTGCACTTAACATTTGTTTTTGTCCCGTCGTGTTAATTTTGTATTTGCCGTATTTTTCTGCCGCACATTGCCAGTTCATGAAAAAAAGACCCAAGTCACACCGCTCTGTCGTGCAAAAAAGGTTGGGGACCCCTGGTATAGTGTAAGTGTGTTTGAATTATCTGGCATAAGAATCTGGGACAATTCTTACATAGTCGTTCATGCTATCAGATTTCAATGGCCAGAAAATTGTGTAGTGTAAGGCAACCCTTAGACATAAATCTGTTTTATAATATTGCACAAATCTCTGATGGTCAAAGAGAGCTAACATACTGTATCTTGTGATTGCATATACACACTCAAGAGCATGCCACACTAAAAAAAAAAAAAAAACATACTCACAGTGCAGGTTTTCTTCCTTGAGAAAAAAAGCCAAATAAATAAACTGTCCACGTGACTGTCTGTGTGACTGAAACCAGATGGAAAATGGCATGATAAATTCATGAAGCATTACAACTCAACAAGCTTCAAATAATTCAACATGCATGTACAGTACACAAAATTATGGCTTTTTACTGGTGGCTGAAAAGAGAACATTGCTTTACAAAAGCTGCTAAAAGTCAGAAATTATGGGTACTGAAAAGACAAATGTGCACTTGTGAATGTAAAATTTTGATTAATCTCATTGAAGAAGGTGAAAGCAGTGTAATTTTGTCTCATGAATTATTCATGTCCTTTCGCTTTGAACCCTTGATTTTTCCTGACAGGTGCCTGTGTGTCCCCTTCCATTAGCCATGTCATTTCCTCCTCTTCAGCTGCAATCCACTCTCATGTCCTTAACACTGATCCCCAAGGACTGACATGTATGTAGGGAGAAATGAAGAAGTGGGGGAACAAGGCGCAGGAAACGAAAGGGGGAAAAGTGAGTAGGCAGCATGAAAAGTGAAAGTGGGCAAATTAGTCTTTATGCAAACCTACAGTACAAGTTAATAAGGCACTTGAACAAAGTTAGAGGCAAATGTGAAACTTCATAGCACATAAGTGCAAAAGCCTTAGGGTTAGAGGGACAAATACACACAAGTCAAGTGAACAAAAGCTTAAAAAGTAGTTAAAAAAAACACGTGCTTTGACACGTGTTTCCATCTGATAGATATAACATTGAACTAAGTTAACCAGTCAGGCTTATACATTGAGACAGAGAGATGGAGCTGCTGCTTAGTGTTTCTTTCTTTACACTGTCCCAGATAACAGCATGCAGTCAGACAGTAAGTAATCCACCATAAAAATACAGTTTGTGTTACCAAATGCTAGATAAATGACGAAAAGAAGCAGAGGCGGAGGGAGATAAATGCAGGCGAGGAGGGGTTACGGTCTACAGGGATAAGGGTGGCAGAATTGTGTCCAGAGGGGAAGATCAGAAGAAATATTGGAGAAAGTGTTAAAAAACGTAACGTAAGCAAAAGTGGGAATGTGGGTTGTACGATACAATAAGCATTACCGGTAAAGGCTGACAAATGGAAGGTCAGGTTAAAAAAAAAAACACTAAAAATTAAGTGCACACAAAAAAAAAAATGGAATGGGATCTCCAATCAATATGTAGTCTCCTTATGGTTTGTGTACCATCGTTTGCTCCTTCCTGCTGTCTCATTTTTTTTTCTTCTACCGTCCCCCCCTCCCCCCTTCTCTCCCCCTCTCCTCTCTCTCCCTCAGTCTTGAATGTGCTGAATGTAGGTCATCTTGTCTGGAAGCTCCTCTTCTCCCTCACCACCATTCCACCATACTCTTCTCTTCCCCACTGGGGCTGCGATTTCTCTGGGCTGGGTGCCGCTAGCTGGACAGCATAAACTAGCTGGAAACTGCCGTGCCGGGTTTGATTTATATTGCTTTTATATTGCACAAGGCCCGATTGCATCTGTATCCTGGAATGAGAGTGGGAGATTTCCATTGCTTTTATCAGCAGGAGGACAATCAGGCGAAGACTGACCATAACCACAGCCCAAAGGGGTCATATCCTCCAAGCAGGGTAGAATCAAAAAAATGTTGGCATCTCACACTTGTCCTGGAAAGAAGTAGCTTGCTTTCAATACTCCATCATATTGATCCAAATTTTGTCTTCTTACTTCCCACTTTTCGTCTCTTTTTGTTTTGTTTGGCAGGTTGATTCGTGTAGATTCCATGCAAAGTGCCGACACTTGTTTTAGCAGCTGATATCAAATAAAATACAGGAAAGCTGTAAGCCTTACGCTCTCTCTCCTCAGTGCTTCCTTTCCCAAAAATATGGGAGTATGGGAGTGAAGGAAAATGTGTGTGTGAGAGTGTGTGTCTGGCTCCCCAGCCTGCCGCAGTGCAGAGCGACTGGCTTGGTGAAGTGAGAGAGGAAAAACGCACACACTGTTGCTAACTCTGGGCTGGCAGACTGGCATTAAGTATTTGTGTAACAGGGTGGCTTACACAGCACATTTTCCTGGTGTTCCATTGATATTAAAACTCCATCAAACTGCAATAGACATTTTAATGACACTAAACCATTCTTCTTTTGTTTGTTTTTGTAAACTGCTACAAATTTATGACTGAATACACATATTTTTTGGACTATAAGTCACACCTGAGTATAAGTCGCACCAGCCCAAAAAATGCGCAATGAAAAGGGAAAAAAAAAACATTTAAGTCGCACCGGAGTATAAGTCGCATTTTAGGGGGAAATTTACTTGATAAAATCCAACACAAAGAACAGATATGTCATCTTGAAAGGCAATTTAAAATAAATATACAATAGATACATAATAGTTACATGATGCATGAACAACGAAATGCGAACGTGGCCGGTATGTTAACGTAACACAGCTAAGAGTTATTCATATAACTACAGCATAAACAACATGCTAACAAGTTTACCAAACCATCAGTGTCACTCCAAAACACCAAAATAAATATGTGAAATGATATAATAATCTGTTAAAAATTTCACACATAAGTCGCTCCAGAGTAAAAGTCGCACCCCCTGCCAAACTATGAAAAGAACTGCGATTTATAGTCCGAAAAATATGGTAATTTCCTCTACACTCGGATTTCATTAAATCGCTGACAAAAAAATTAAAATTGAACAAGTGGTCTGAAAAATTAAACGACCTGCTTTCTCCGACCTGGAAATACACATATAACTGTATTTAACTCAAATTTATGACCACTTACTCCAGATCTCAATTTTAGGCTGAATGTGTCATCACATCAAGCCTCAAAATAAGCATGTTTTTTTTTTTTTTTTGCTTTATTGTCATGTACGGATGCTTTTGTTATAAATTGCTTCAATGAATTTACGAAACATGAAAATAAAATGCCCCGATCGTAGAAGCTGATAGGGAATAAATAAACACATAAGCGTCTCCTGCACCCTTGTTACAAATGATACCCCAGAATATTCCACGTACCCAAGTGAAGTATGCTCTCACGGCAGCCTTTTATCTCTGAGTGACGACAAGGAATTGCTTTGCCCTTGATTCTGAAGCATGTATAGGTATACCAACCTTCCATACCAGCCAAACACATTAGTTGACTCTCATATCCATCCTTTTTTTTCTTCTGCCAATGTGGGCATTTGCAGTTTCAAGGAAAAGTGCCTTACTTCCTCCATCAGCTCAGCTGTAAAAATGGTTTGTGTGAGTATTGATGATGATTGTAAACAATCAAGATTTTGCAGTATTCAGACAGTATTATTTTTTTCATGGGTTATGTGGAGTGATTTCATATTTGTGATTTCAAATTTGAAATTTGTATGTTCAAGTGGGTAAAATCAGATCCTTGTTACAAGACCCATCACGACATGCACCCTTGTCATCATGCAGTTGACTGGAAGAATTGATTGGCAGTCACTTTATAAACATCATGCGTGCATCTGATCCATCGACATATTGGTGCAAATCATTAGCTATCCAGGACAGTGTGATATTATCAAACACATGCCATGTCACTCACCTGATGAAGTCTGAAGGAAGGCCAACGCAAGTGACAACACCTTGAAAACATGACACTGACACCTCAGATGGTCGGACTGATTTGAGATGCCCCCCCCCTCTCTCTCTCTACCAAACTCACCCACACACATGTATATCCCCCTACGAACACACTTGTCAAACACATCCTTGGTTTGCCAGGTGTGAAGAGAATATGGTAGTCTCTAATTGGTGAGAAAGAACTTTGTCACTTTTCTAGATGGAAGGTACATACGATGGGTTTCTAATCTGTTGGAAAATTAGAAAAATACCACAGCAACCTTGTTGGATGAGGGGATTCAAAACTTTTAGGAATTGACCTCCACATATTATTAGATCATTTTGACAAATGCTCGTAATTTGACCAGCAAAACTTTGGAGGAGCATCCAATAGTTGATCGTCAGCCCACTGGCTTAATATTAGATTTTGTATGCGTTCGCCATTAGAATGGTATAGTTTCAACACATTCAGTGGACATAAACAATTTTTATACGGGCATGGTGATGTTTTAATGTTTTTAATCGAATTTGATAGGTATGTTCAGGTTTGTTTGTACACTCCAGTTATTTTTTATTTACACTGTCTTTGAATACAATTTCTTGAACAAAATCCAATGCACTAACGACAGCTCCCAGTGTATGCAGTGCGAGTTTACCATACTCACAAATAAAACATACTGGAATTCATATCTTTATGACTTTCTCTTTTTACCTAAAAAATCCTGCCATTACTCTCCTTATGACTCCTAATAAATGGTTGCAGTTAACTCCCATTTTAAATTTGTGTAAAACGTTTTCATATGACTTAAATGTGTTGTTTTTAAACTATGGCTGTCAAATCTGTCGTGTTAACGGGCGGTAATTAATTTTTTTAAACGTTAAACGTTAAAATATTTGATGCAATTAACGCACATGCCCCGCTCAAACAGATTAAAATGACAGCACATTGTCACAACGTCCACTTGTTACTTGTGTTTTTTGGAGTTTTGTCGCCCTCTGATGGCGCTTGGGTGCGACTGATTTTATGGGTTGAAGCACCCATGAGCATTGTGTAATTATTGACATCAACAATGGCGGGCTACTAGTTTGTTTTTTTATGTAAAATTTTACAAATTTTATTAAAACAAAAACATTAAGAGGGGTTTTAATATAAAATTTCTATAACTTGTACTAACATTTATCTTTTAAAAACTACAAGTCTTTCTATCCATGGATCGCTTTAACAGAATGTTAATAATGTTAATGCCATCTTGTTGATTTATTGTTATAATAAACAAATACAGTACTTATGTACCGTATGTTGAATGTATATATCCATCTTGTGTCTTATCTTTCCATTTCAACAATCATTTACAGAAAAATATGGCATATTTTGTAGATGGTTTGAATTGCTATTAATTACGATTAATTATGATTAATTAATTTTGTAAGCTGTAATTAACTCGATTAAAAATTTTAATCGTTTGACAGCCCTATTTTAAACAGATGCTGTAATCGGCTTATTCTTTCTTCCACATGCTAAAATGAATAGAAGTTTTAATTACTTTAAAGTCCGAATTGTATCAAATTGGAGAAAATTTAATTGTTATTAATTTACCTTTACAAGCAGACAGTGGCAATGAGTCATCAATTCACAAAATGTAGTAAATTCTATGTGAATTAAAACACACTCGTGGACACACCCCCACAAACATGCATTACCTGTGAGTGTAACTCTGGGGACCTTTTGCTGTGTCATTCATGTAGTCTTCTTTTGGGTTAGCGCTAAGATGCCCCAAGAGAAGTATGACTGACTCACACACACACATCATAGCCATACAGATGAATGGCTTGAGGTGGCAACATGATGCTAAAGTTTGTCTCATAATTTGAGCTTTCTGTCAGGGCCATCACCTCTGAAAGGAAACTCACTTACTGGCCCTCCCTCTCTCATCCGCAGAAAACACATGCCAACACTCATGCAGATTCGTGCTCACGCACAGTAGTACGCACACACACTTCCAAACTTACGAACATTCTGCCTGCTGACCAAATGCATAGAAAAAAATGCTATTCATTTCTCAAGGCCTTCCAAACATTTATGGCAGATTGAAGTTGTCCCCATAGTCGACCCTCACCTTCTTGAGAATACCACAGCAACTCTCACACAGTGAAACCTGCAGCAAGGTCCTATTCATAACCTTCACAAGATGGTTGATCTTGTGATCAATATTATTGTCAAGTGAAAAGATGAAGTATTGTTAACATACTGAAAAATGTTTGTTTTCTTTCTGTATTTCTCTGAAAATGTACAGAGACTGACAAGAAATGTGCTTAAATTAAAACTAAACATGGCTTCTGGCAATGTTGTTTTTGGCAGCCATTTTAATTTTCATCTTAGTCTTTTGGAAGAAAATACCTTAGTCATATTTTAGTCATTTCAAAATGTGTTCGTCTTCGTCTCGTTTTAGTCATCGAAAACTCAAATTTCATCTAGTTTTAGTTGACGATTCTCAAAATGTTTTCGTCTATAAACTTTAAGTTTTAGTCAGTGAATAAATTAATAATTAAAAAAGTTTCCAACAACTTCGAATGATGTTTTCCAAGTGTTTAAGAAGACACCGAGTTACCGCGCTAAATTCTAATGCTAACGCGAACGCTATGCTAATGCTACAAGTTAGTTTAGTGTGTGATGATCACTCAGCACATACTTTTAAAAGGCTAAAGCAACATGGCATATTTAACCAAGATAAGAGAGCAAAACTGCCCAAGCAGGACCTGACACGTAGATTTTACAAAAGGAGCCTGGAACGGGTACAGTCTTACTCTCCGGCCGGTGAGTAAGCGTGTGTGTGGGGCTGGGAGGTCGGGGTGGGTGGCACAGCACGTCACATGAGTGACACGACCAGACACTGCTAAATGCATGATAAATACCCATACAATAAAAAAATATCAGACATTGTGAATTCATGACTGAAAATAATGGCAAATTTTCATCTCGTTCTCGTGTCGTCAGAAGACAACTCGCATCCATCTCATTATGTTTTAGTCTGCAAGACACGTTTTCAGCGCGTCATTGTGACGTCATCTTTATGAAAAAATTGTTTGTTGATGAAATATTTTCGTTATCATCATCGTTGACGAAAACAACACTGGTTTCTAGCCTATAAACCCCCATTCTAACCCTTCCCACACTATTTAGGGACGAAGCGCCACCAGTGGCTATTTAGCGCAAGTGCAACTTCCTTTCCCTAACTTGCCCATCAAGCTGTACCTACATATTTATCCACGTCATCCCCAAATACATTTTGACTCAGGTCGTTATGTCTTTGATATTATTTTGACATTGGCGATGCCACGTAAGAGAGGTTGAGTGTCGCGATGCAGCATAGCAACAACAAACAAACATAGAGCGCCACCGAGAACCCTCCGAGGCAAGTGCATTATGGAGCAGCGACACTAAGTGTGTCACAATTCTGTCTGCAATTTTGACTAGAGCCCACTGAATTTTGAATATTTTGCAGCTTATCTTGCACTGTTAGAAAATTGATTGATGCCAGGAAATTTGAGCTTTTCTTCTTTGGCTAAAAGCAGGCTAGAAGCTCACACTCTGTGGGCACTACAAAATGTTGATTTGAATCTCGTGTGCTTTTAACTAAAAAAAAAAAAAAAAATGTTTTGGAGGTCTACTAGAGACAAGCACCTTTAAAATTCATAGCAAAATAATGAAAACAGCTACAGGATTGGCCGTCTGACATCATCAATGCACTCCAAAAAGTTGATACTACAGTACATCCTTGATTATTGACATGATTAACATGTGTAGTGTTCGAAACATTAATAAAGTACAAGTGCCATTGAAGTGTTGGCACTATTCGTACTTTTATTATTAATGGGCAACTATTGTAATGTTTGTGTGTAGTTTTGTCTGAATGTGGTTGTAGCTCACAGAATCCACCTTAAATTGGAGCAGATGTTTGAATTCAACTTGCTAAACTTCACAAATCAGAGCGAGACCACTGATAATGAGCTAATGTCAGTTGCCAAAGTGGAGAGGTCTCACGCACGCATGCACGCACACCCACATACACAGCGACCCACACCTACACACACACACACCAATCATTAACAGCTCAGCTTGGGTCATACTTTGCAGCTGCTCTTTCTGGATAAGATAAGACTTTGACTGCCGAGAGTGTGTGTTCCTGCATGTGTATTTATGTCTGTATCATTGTCTGTATCTGTGGCCAAAAACACCTGTTCAAACAAAGCTTTAGAAATACGACTGAATAAATACATTTAATATATACAGTAAAAAGCCATCTGTCTGTTAAAAGGTTGTAAAGATCCATGTTGTGAGCACTGACTTTGATGACCGTCAAAATGTAACAAATCTTGAGAGTGTGGACGCATGGTGCATACTGTAGTTAAGAGTATTAGGACATGTTGTGCTATAGAACATGTTACCTTACAGACTACACTTTCTTAGACAATGATGTTTTGCTGATGAACTTGGATGCCTGCATCAATTATGTTTTCTTCCTAGTAATGTTTTTTGGAGACAAACACATAATATTATTAGATAGAAAATGAAAACCTTAATTCTCATAGGAACTCTGAATGCTTAAACTGAGACAATCTGGTAATTTCTGAGAGAGTTCCCTAAAGCAAATTGTAGACAAAGATCAAATTCTAAAATAAAAATAAAAACATTCTTTTTGTTAGAATGAATGAAATGTATTTCTAATGATATATACTTATGTAATGTATTGTTGACTGTTCAGAATACTACATTAGTAACCCACCTCTGAATGCTGCCCAGTTCAGTAAGTCAGATGCTGATAATAAATGTAAGTATTTTCAGCCACATTGTTTTTTTTACTATGGCACTCAAGACTATTAATATAGATGAGATTTATGCAAAGAAACTAAACTATGGGTTATTGTTGATGAAGCACTTATGTGGAATCTATTGAAATGAAATTGTATTTTTTTATTTGCAAAAATCTGATTATGGTTATCCATGGCTATATCAAATGATTAAAAAAAAAAAAAAAAAAAAAATATTAAAGCATACTATTTTGATTATTACGGTTGAAGAACATAGGGTAGAATGAGGTAAATTCAGTTTGAATTTAAAGCGATTGTCTATTTAAAGTCAAAACTGAATAATTGGGCGAAAGTAAAGACAGTTGTTTACAAGCCTTCCAAAATTGAATGAATCAAAACTTTAATAATAATGATAATAATAATGATAAAGCGTGTATGTAAAAGGGAAAAAATACAATTGGCCTGTCAGGTGTCCGACGCTGTATGTGTATCTGATGACTGTGCTCAAACCATGCCCGTCCGCTGTGCGGACATTCAATCAAACTACCTGCACTTGATATAGTGTGGATGCTATTTCGTTTACAGTGTTTACTATGTCAACACAACGAAATATGTTTGAACCATCCGAACCAGAATTCAATTCTCAACCAGAAGACACCAACGCACGTGAGAATCAATATCGTTCCTCTCAGTCTGCAGCAGAATGGTATTTCATTCTTTTTTAAATTGTCAATTTACATTAGTCTAGTGTAGTGTAGCATTATCGACAAACCACACACATTTTTTGGACAATGTTTTCAATTCAGTCGGAGTGGTTAATAATTTATTTTATTTTAGTTGTTTTGTAACACACATTGATGAATATTGATCGCACATCCCTGTAAGTATGTTGCGTCACCCTTTATAATCTGCGAATTTGTATCTTTATATAATTTATCGGTAATCAACTTTAAACTTAAACTTTGTTAATGCGGACTACATTAATATTCCTTATGAACTCACAAAGGTTAACTTACACTCATTGTTGAGGACAATAGGCCTATGTCAATTCCAACCTGGTGAGCCAATGACAGCGGTGCAGCCAGGTAAGGACCATGTGGCGAGACAGTCGGTGTCGCCCATTCAACCACAATAACATAATGTGTGAAGCCCTGCAGCTCCTGGTTGAAGTTTACAAAACTGTCCTTCGTAAAAGGCTCACTTCAGAGATGGGTTTGGTTGGTGATTCACAGTTCTCCATGATTGTGGCTCTTAATAAAGTCGACCTCTTTTTTACCGCCCCATTTTTCGGTAGTTTGAATAATGTCGCCATTTTGTTCTATGCATGATTATGCGTTGTAAATGTGCCTTAAATATTAGACAGATAAACATCAGTATCTGCAACCATATTGATAGTTTGTTCAGTTTATTTTTGATAAATCGAATTTCAAAAACAAAATACTGCTTACATCTTCTGTTTTAGCTTCAAAATAAAAGCATCTAACTAAAAGTTTTCAGAATAAGAGTTCGCTGTAGCACTGAATTAGTACTGTTTCTGAAGTTCTTATTCGTCACATAATGATGATGATCTTTGTTCAAGACACATGGAGATCCATAACACAGAAACAGCATGCATACAGAATTAAAACAAAACAAAACAAACCAACAAGCGCTAGTGTGCAAAACAGGCTAAAGGCTGTCCTCTACTGGCAAATTATTAACCTACAGAAGGCTGCCCTCTACTGACAAAGACCAAACTATGTCTTAAATTTAAAAAAATCAGGCTAAAAGGATCAATAGATACTGGCCAATGCTACATAGCTACCAACAGTGTTGTTAATAACGGCGTTACAATATAACGGCGTTACTAACGGCGTTATTTTTTTCAGTAGTGGGTAATCTAATTAATTACTTTTCTCATCTTGGCAACGCCGTTACCGTTACTGAGGACGGAAAGGCATGCGTTACTATGCGTTACTATATTGGTCGAAAAGTCTGAGGGAGACGGACTCGCCTAGACGACAGAGCAGAGCAGGAGCGGGGAGGAGGCAAGAAAGTTGTGACGCCGAGCAAACGCGATGCTAGGTAGCTCCAATAATACATGTTGTAGCCGATAGCCGACAAACTACGCCCGCATGTTATGGTAGATATGGTAGACATGGTAGATATCACATGTACTGTATATAGATATAACTAGATGCAAATTGACAGACATGGCACTAGATGCGTTAGTAGACAGCCACCATCTTAAAGCAGTAGGCTTTTTAGGATGGCTCTGTTGTAGAGAACCTTCCTAGCGAACCTAAGTAACTTTTTATCTAAAATACTTCTAAATCGGCAAAATCTTGACTTGAATCTATCTTTAAATGATGAAACAGTTTTAAAACTTTCATGTCGAAAGTAGAGAGAAGGGAACTAATGCAATAATGGGAACAATTTTAACAACTTTTAACAGTTGATTCAGGGTAAAGGGTAAATTAGGGTAAAGAATTGGGCTCAGGCCAGTTGTACCAAAAACCTCCACAAAAAACTTCACATAGTGTGGCCAATGGTTTTTTTTTTTTTTTTTTTTTTTGAGGGGGAAAAAAAATAAAGTGATTATCACCAATTACTTTGCCAAGTAACTAATTACTCTTACATTCAGGTAATTGAGTTACTAACGCAATTACTTTTTGGGAGAAGTAATTTGTAACTATAATTAATTACTTTTTTTCAGTAAGATTAACAACACTGGCTACCAAGTTTCAAAATGAACAGTTCACAAAAATAACTGAGGTATATCACTTTAAATTTTGATTCCACAAGAAGAACAAGAAGAAGAAAAACTACTAATACTACGTGAGTTGTGCCTTCAGCCTGCAAAAATTAACATAGACATAAATGCAGGAGGCTCAAGAGTTAAGAACAATATGAAAATAATGTTACAACTGTAAATATTTTGAGAAAAAGGAATAGAACCAATTAAAATAAAATAAAAACTTTAGACAATGTAATATAGTGTATTTCTTTTTCAATAACAATAAAAGTATAAGTTTATAAACAAATTTAACTCATGCGTATATGTATATACCAGTGACATGCGGTGAGGTTCATGGTTGGTGAGGCACTGACTCCTTTAGTGTCAGATTTCCAAATATATAAACCAAAAAGGGTAGCTTATTCAATTGGCTACTGGTTATTTCATATCTCATCAGCATTCTTCACAAAACAGGCACACACGGTACATATTATCGATACGTAAAAGTAAGAAAATAACATGCATTTGCTCTACACCATCAATGTGTTGTCCGTCACCATTCTATAATTAATGCAACATAAATGAGAGTAAAGAGTGGTGTACAAAACCACAGAATTCAATTCTGACCTTTAGTGAAATATTCAGTTGTTTTTAAAACTTTTAATTCTGAAACTTTAATCAATTTATTACAGATTGCTAAACAAAAAGTGTGAAAAGAAAAACAAATAATATTTTATTTAAGGCCAAAATTTAGTTTTTAAATATTCTATTGTATTTTTCTTGGTCCAAGCTCTTTTTTTTTTTTTTTTTTTTTTTTTTTTTTTTTTTTTTTTTTAATAAGATTGAAATGAAAACTGTTTGTGGTCTTGCGCCTGTCCTTCACCACAAAAACCGGCGTTACTTTGGAAGGGCATAGGTTTTGTCTCAACATTCGTAGGGACGATATAACAGCATAACCTGCATGTAGGTACACTTTTTGCTGGGGACGGGACATTAATTAGACCAAACAGATTGGATGAAGGGGGCAAAGGGCCACATTTCTAATGTATATGAACCTAATTAATTAATTGGCAAAATGATCAATGCAAAATAAATCCTTATCTACTGATAATAACTTTTACGTGCATTGGTTTAGATGATACACTGTTCAATTCAAACCTTTGTTTTCAAAAAATACTAAAGAAACATTTTGAAAACTTCCTGAATAAATGTCTGGTTTTTATTAGCAAACATAAACATAGTGAACATAATTCACTTAATAATGGTAGGGTCAATTCTATCCTTACAACATATGGAACTATTGAAAGATCTAAATTCTCTATATAACTGAACATTATATCATGCAAAAAAGGTAAGGTTGCTTAAAAGTTGGTGGGGACAATTTTAGCATGCTGAAAAGTTGGTAGTGTTATGTCCCTACCGTCCCTATGCAAACCTACGCCCTTTTAGTAAAAGTCCTCCTTATTTTCCTTGACTTTAAAAAAAAAAAAAACAATCTCTCCGCCTCAATGGAGAGGATTGCTTCAATTAGATCGTTCTGTGTTCTATTTGACAAGCCAGAAAACACAGTGGATGTGTCCAAATGTCTAGCTAACCTTTCATCTTTCTCAGCAAAACCATGTAATCGTTCTACATATATGCCACTTTTAGAAGAGCTACACGCTCATCGTTACCACGAAATGTTAACTCCTGTTTAGCTAGGATGCAGGTTGAATTAATGAGGTCTTTCAAACTCTTTTCTTTACCTTAGCTTTTGAGGATGCTACCGTTGAGCTTCCGCTGTTCGTCAAAGCCAAATCGATGCTTGAGCTTCCAAAAGTTTTTAAAGCAAACAGGCTTTGAATGTGAGTGGTCGAGCTCTCATGTTTGCTGAGGCTTCGTGGTAGTTTTTTAATGTCACAATATCTCGTGTTAGTCCAGACATTGGCACAAGTTGAGAAGAAAAGGCAGGGAAAGCAGCAAAGGCGATTTTTCGAAGGACAGCCACATAGACAGTCTTTTCGGGTGTACCAGTCCGTTTGAAAAGCGCGAGTTATCCTCTGTCCCGTAGTTTGAAGCAAACCTTTTAGCTCCGGCGTTGTGTTAACCGCGTCCACTTTTAACGGAAAGTCCAGTTTCACGTACGCCCCCTTGCAGTGCGGCAGAGTACTATCTGCCGCAGCCTGTGTCTTTTCACTGCGGTTTTATTTCCCATCAGCAAAACTAATTATGTCGCTAACAAACATTAAACTTTAAGGGTTAAAGACATTAGCCAGACTGAGGAAAATCAGGTCAAATAAACGTATCTGGAAACATTATAATGGCGACATGCAGATGTACGGCAACCAGCACGCTCCAATTCCATGTATCAACCCAGTTTGTTAAGGATTGCGCAATCAGAGGTGAGGCTTTACTCGTTGCTGCCGCACCTCTCGTTTCATTTCTTTATTTGAACAGGAAATAGGCTAATTCAGCATTTTTGACTATAAAAAATGTTTGAAATGAGTCATAAATAAAGAGCAATGGACATATATTAATATAAATTTGATGCTATAATTATTTTTTTGTCATGATGACAGGTGAGGCTCTGCCTCACCTGCCTCCCCTGACCGCACGTCACTGGTATATACCGTATTGGCCCGAATATAAGACGGTGTTTTTTGCTTTGAAATAAGACTGAAAAAGTGGGGGTCATCTTATATTTGCGGTCTAGACATTATACCCATTCACGACGCTAGATGGCGCCAGATATCATTGAAGCGATGTTCTGTTATGACAGATCTCAGCTACTCTCAAGTTTAACCAGTTTGCATTATTTTATTGCAATGTTTTTCCTTATTCAGATTTGTTTCAAGACTACAGTTATAGTTAGACTTCACTTTAATGGTTAATGCAGCTATTGCAATTTTGTTGTTTTATCACAATAGATTGGTTTATTTACATTTCAAAAACCACACGCCATTCATTTACGAATGTGATTGCACTTTAGTTTACATATTTAAATGTTCAGATATTAAGATTTGAATGAAGCAAAATGACATGCTTTTTCTCTCAAATATATTGTTATAATCATTTGTTTCAGATGTACTGTAATTATTTTCTTTATAAAAATTAATTTGGTGTTCAAAAAGTCTTTTTTCAAACTTGAGTCTTAAAAAAGAGAGGGGGTCATCTTATAATTATATATTCGGAACAATACGGTATATATATCTATATAATACACCAGTATAACAAATATTGTATTTTTTTAACAGCCCCACTCCTCCTGTCTCAGAAAATGTTATGGTACCCTCATTATGTGCCTCAGCACACAAACAGGCTGAAGGCTGTGCGCGCATTCCTTCCTGTTTTGTCATGTCTTATCCGACACAAATCCAATCCATTAATTCCACTTGCACAAGTACCGCATATTCACATCCATCATAGCAAATCTTCCCGGAAATCAGTGCTCAAAAGGCGGCCGCGCGCTGTCGTCGACTTCGGAGCTAAGAAGCCAGATGTGGTGCTCCAATGCTTTTTCTTTTGCTATGGAGTCCAAATGGCACCATAGCAAAGTATTCGGTGTCCCTGTTTAATTTAGTAGGTTTTTTTTGTCTCGTTTTATCCTTAAATTACACGAGCACGAGTCGTAAGCATAAACAACTCGTAACCAACAGGCAATTTTTCGGTCCACGTTGCCCTCTACCGGCCAAGTCTGCATTGTCTTCTACTGGCAAACTCAGAACCCAAGTCCGCAATTAATTAAACAAACCTGATACAACAACAAAAAATCGGGTTGCAAGGATTGATACTTTCCCATGCTACAAAGCTACAAAGTTATTAAGGCGATCTGTTCTTGAATGATGGAGGAATAGGACTTTACAATTTGCGTCCACAAGAACAGCAACAACCTGAGTGGCAACTTGACAGGCCTTCAGCCTGTATAAATACAGTGGTATGAAGAAGTATCTGAACCTTTTGGAATTTCTCACATTTCGGCATAAGATCACCATCAAATGTGATCTGATCTTTGTCAAAATCACACAAATGAAAAAACAGTGTCTGCTTTAACTAAACCCCCCCAGACAGTTATAGGTTTTCATATTTTAATGAGGATAGTATGCAAACAATGACAGAAGAGGGAAAATAAGTACGTGATCCATCACATTTAATATTTTGTGGCCCCCCATTAGCAGCAATAACTTCAACCAGACGCTTCCTGTAGCTGCAGATCAGTCTGGCACATCGATCAGGACTAATATTGGCCCATTCCTCGCTACAAAACTGCTGTAGTTCAGTCAGGTTCCTGGGATGTCTGGCATGAATCGCTGTGTTTAGGTCATGCCACAGCATCTCAATGGGGTTCAAGTCTGGACTTTGACTTGGCCACTCTAGAACGTGCATTTTGTTCTTCTGAAACCATTCTGAAGTTGATTTACTACTGTGTTTTGGACCATTGAGTTGCATCCATCCTCTTTTTAGCTTCAACTGTCTGACAGACAGCCTCAGGTTTTCCTGCAAAACATCCTGATAAACTTTTGAATTCGTTCTTCCATTAATGATTGCAAGTTGTCCAGGACCTGAGGCAGGAAACAGCCCCAAATCAGGATGCTCCCTCCACCATGCTTCACGGTGGGGATGAGGTGTTGATGTTGGTGAGCTGTTCCATTTTTCCTCCACACAACTTCTGTGGAGTGTCCAAGTGACTTTCTGCGAGCATTAAACGAGCAACAATGTTTTTTTAGACAGCAGTGGCTTCCTCCGTGGAGTCCTCTCATGAACACCATTCTTGGCCATTGTTTTACTTATACATAGTTGATGTGTGCACAGAGATATTGGACTGTGCATAGGCCTTTCCCATCACTGCTATTATCATAATCAGTTTTGCTATTTTTTCACTAACGGGGTAATCTAACTAATTATTTTTTCCGCCGTTACAACG
Organism: Corythoichthys intestinalis; assembly: GCF_030265065.1. NCBI lineage: Eukaryota > Metazoa > Chordata > Actinopteri > Syngnathiformes > Syngnathidae > Corythoichthys > Corythoichthys intestinalis. The sequence goes on from NC_080398.1 coordinate 16,897,747, forward strand.
TCGTTACCGTTACTGACGGTCAAAAGCGGTGTGTTACTTACTTTGAATAAATTTAAGAAACTACCAGCCGTAGCGAGTTTACTCTGCTCTGTTTGTTTGTCATCCAAGACTTGGGGTGCGTTCAGGTTCATGACAATGAAAATAGTAAACACACATAGCCTACCTTTGCAAGAACGATGGAGTTGCCGTTTGATACGATCATAATGTGCAGGTTCTGCACCCATCCGCAGCAAAACTGTTCGTAGCTTTGTAGCCATTTGTAATTTTGGAATCGCTGATGAGTTTAGTAACATACACCAAACAATAAATACAGCAGAATGTCCATTTCGCGTAATTGTGGAAGCCCGTCGACATCTTTACTCCATTTGTCTTTGGCTTGCTCGTAAGGGTCAACATTGTTAACATCCTTAAGTTTGATCACATATCTGTTCTTCGCCTTAGTAACGAGTTTGTCTCTTTATCGAACTGGCAAGTTAAAGTTTAATGTCCCGCGAGCCAGACCTTGCTTCCATTATGGCTGCGTTGTTGTCAAATCTCACGTGATCCCCCGTAAACGCTCAAGCCTAATAGCGTATGTGTATTTGTTGTTAATAATTTTTTTTTTAAGTGTTTTTTTTAAAACAAACTTCAGAGCTAGTGTTTTCACACACAAACCGGAACAGCGCGTGCGGCAAACACACACACGCAAAACAGATGCAGAGGGATATGATGGCAGCGCATTCAGAGGAAAATTTGTCCTTTACGAGGTGGAGATATAAACACTATTTCAAGTTGGTCGAAATTAAAGGAAAGAACGTGCATGTAAAGTGTAATTTATGTCCTGGGGCAAAGTGTTTGTCGACATCTCTGGTAAGCAATTCAAATCTGTTTATTTTTGTTGCACTTCAAGTGTAGGATAAATCTGTTGCTGGTGAGGTGCAATAAATATTACAAGGTTCTATAACACAACTACCTGTCTGTTCTTTATTCAACTGACTCGAATACTGCTCAGAAAATTTCAAATTCTTTGACATACAACAAAGTCTTTTTATAGTAATGGAAATAGTTACTTTCCCTGGTAACTAGTTACTTTTACTATAGAGTAATTCAGTTACTCAGTTACTTTTTGGAAGAAGTAGTGAGTAACTATAACTAATTACTTTTTTTAAAGTAACGTGTCGACACTGATCGTAATAGACCACTTTCACAAAGACAGCTTTAGTTTGGTGTAGTTTAACAATACCATGGTTTAATTTTTTAATCTAACTTTCAGCTTTTACTTTTTCAATAAAATTGGGCCTGTTGAACAACCAAAATGTGGGGGAGGGGAACATTTAGACAGTCGTAGGGTGTGCGTGAGGGATGACAAAGAAGAAGGGGGTCGTGGGGTGGTGTGGTGGGAGTTTTCCAAAAGAACACCTGTTGAGATTAGGGTTGGCACGCGACCCACTCTAACTCGCGTGGCAGCTGCGCCACATTAGAACAATGGCAGTAAAAGAGAGACCGAAAAAGCAAGAGGAAAGTTTGAAAGCACTGCTTATCCTTTCAGCTTGTGTATGTGTGTGTTAGTGTGTGGGGGTGTGTCTGTCTGTGTGCATGGCATACTAATCTGAGCACAGTGGGAAAAACAAAAAGACAGGGTGCTCTTTCCTGAGAACAAGACATGCGCTCAAATAGAATATGAGGCAAGAAACTGTACGTAAAATACCAAAAAATAATAGATATTTTGTTGGGTTTTATAGAGCTCTTATACAGTATAATACAACTATCGAACACATACCTGTACATTTTTTAATACAGTGTATATACAAATGTATATAAAGTGTACAATTACTCCATCAGGCTGCCAAGGGTCCTAGCACTCCATCAGAGCACTTCTACGGAAAATGTTAATATGTCATTACATTTTCCTTCAATCTCTTATTAAACTGGCATTTAGGATCAGAGTGAGCTTATGAGTTAACATTCTTATTTCCATTGCTGTTATGCTCCATGAACACACAAATTGGAGCCCAATTACCCATTGCCTTACTTGGATGCACTGCAGATAGGCGGCCATATTGAGTATAATTGTAACCACTGAAATGCATCCAGTAACACTGGTGACTGTACTTTCATACTAATTCCCTACTGGTGGTCTAAGTCACCTCTGACTCTAATTTAGAAAACAGAGCATGTGGCCACCTCATTAAATCTCTCTCATCACTCTTTTCATATTTATTTGATCATCAGAGGTGTTCATGTTGTTTTTTTAAAATCATAATTTTTATTCATATTACGCTCTCAATTACAGTGAAACGGGCCAAACTGAGCATGGATCAAAACAATACAAAATTTAACAATTAATCTTAGTCCAAAATTAAACCCACAAATGTGCTATGGTACAATTCGACCCTCGTGTTTTTACTGTACAGAGGCATTACGTAACCATACCTCCACCAAAAAATAAAAATATTAAAAAAAACATCATCCCAGTAAATGTTCTGAATGCTTGGTCTGAACTCTATTGCCTGCTTAAATTGTCTACACTACACCATACTGAGCCCTATCTGGCTCTGCGACGCCATCTAGCGTCAATCACCGTCTTCCCATGTGCTCTCTCATTAGTCAAAGGTGCTCCATCCAGGACAGTAACAGAAAAACAATAATTATAAATTAAAACAATCTTGACCACATTGTCAAACAGAAACAGCAATATTGGTCCAAATGACATTTTATTTATTCTGATGAAAACTTTGAACACAAATATCAAAGCTGCTCTTTTTTTTTTTTTTTTTTTTTTTTAATTTAAATCCAATTCATTATTCCCGTGCAGTACATAAACACCGCTTGTTCTTTATCATGTGCAACCGGTGTAGATTTTGATGCATGTGTGTGTGCATCCACTGTAGTACACTCGTCTTAGATTCACTGTTTCCTCCCTGACTAGTGTGTTACTGCAGAGGATTGGTCTGTCGTGGAGAGAGAAAGAGAGAGAGAGAGAGAGAGAGAGAGAGAGAGAGAGAGAGAGAGAGAGAGAGAGAGAGAGAGAGAGAGAGAGAGAGAGGGGGGGGGGGGGGGGGGGGGGCATCTCAAATCAGTCCGACCATCTGAGGTGTCAGACATTCTGTGAGAGGCTAGGCTCAAATACTCAGTTGCTCAACATGATCTTGTTCAACAACGTGTTCACACAATGGTTGGCAAACACAATTAAATATGGAGTACGACTGGTTATGGTAGGCTAACTTTATGTGTCTACAACACATTTCCCTCTATGACAATCATTGTGAAATGTGTTATCCTTTTCTAGCAGAACTAAAATCCTTCCTCTAAAATGGTCCAAGGGAAGTGTTTTGGGTGCAGACTCCCCATAATGTGGTATATGTGTTCACCAGTTATAATGAAAAAGGAGGGTTAATATAAACAAGGTGCACATTTCTTTAATTCGCATTTACTCACTGGTACAAACTGTTCTCAAAGTTTCCATATGGCAAAATATACTTTGCTTCCCTTATAGCTATATGTTAATGACATACACATGGGTTTGGTGGTAAAGGGGAAAAGGGGGAGGGGGCGATAACATAAGCCAGTGTCTCTTTAAAAAAATGAAGTTTCTTCTTGTATTCTGGAATGAGGTCAGAGACGAGGCTGCTCATTGCACGAGCTGATTATTATTAGATTCCATTTTGGACCAATCAGCGTCGAGATGGGCGTCAGTTTGGCGCTGAGGCAGGCTAGCGACAGCCTCTCATTGGTTTATTTTTTATCACCGTTGTATCTTGGGAAGGGATAAATGCATGCAAAGGGAGACGAGACTGGAGGGCTGCTTTGAAACTCTGCTGCAAGTCTACAGATGGAGGGCGGACCATGTTATTCACTCTAAGTTCCTTTTTCCTTTCCGTCCCCAGCATGTCTGGCTTTTGTCTCTAGAAGCGGGGACACAGGCTGATGCCGAGAAAAACATATCTGTACGGTGAGCCTTTTGCAGTAGTGGGCCACTGTCTCAGGCGCTTAGACTGTCGTGCTGGGCACCACTACGGCTTATTGATTTTGATCACATTGAAGGAGAAAGAGCGATCAAACACTTAAAACGCTGTGGAAGTTAAACTTTGTTTGCATATCCGACCAAACTGGACTGAGTTTGTACTACACACCACAGAAGTGACTTACCCCCCCCTAACTCAACTCACACTCGTGGAGAAAAGAGCTGAGTTTGCTATTAAGTGCACCAAGAGAGGCAGCATGGTGCAGAAGATGAGCCACACTGAGAGCACCGCGGAAGCGCTTTCCTCATTTTTCAGTGGGGATTCAAGCTCCGGGGCGAGCATGGACCTGGACCCCGCTGATTCGCCCCTCTCCCCCGGCTCCACAGCCTCCTCCGCCGGGGACAAGCTGGGAGACAACCCGGCGTGGTGTAAAACTCCGAGCGGCCACATTAAAAGACCCATGAACGCATTCATGGTGTGGTCCCAGATAGAAAGGAGGAAGATTATGGAACAGTCTCCTGATATGCACAACGCCGAGATCTCTAAACGGCTGGGAAAGAGATGGAAGCTCCTCAGAGACAGCGACAAGATCCCCTTCATCCAGCAGGCGGAGCGGCTGAGACTGAAGCACATGGCGGACTACCCCGACTACAAGTACCGGCCCAGGAAGAAAGTCAAATCAAGCGCTTCCAAGCCGGGAAGTGGAGGGGAAAAGGTGGAAAAAGTAAGCAGTTGCTCGAACAGCACCAGCATAAAGTCTTCCACATCTTCGAGGAAGAGTGGACTCAAATCACCCTGCAGCAAAGCCCATAAATCACTTTTCGGGAACAGCAGCAGCACCAAAGCCTCACTGTTTGCCTCCGAGCAGCCGCCGGATAACCACCTCTACAAGTCCAAGGCGGTGCCGTCCACAGCCAAGCAGGTATCGGAGGGCAAGAGGGCAAAGCGGGCGTACCACGTCTACGGAGGCGGCTTGAGCGTCAGCCCCGCGTCGTCAGTCACAGTCCCAGCCAGTCCCACGCTGAGCAACTCGGCGGACTCCAGCGACCCCCTCAGCCTGTACGAGGACGTTTCCAGCGGCAGAGAGGAGGGGAGCGAATCCCCGGGCAGTAGTAGCGGAAGCAGCGGTAGCCCGAACGGCTCATCGGGGCGTTTCGGCGGGCAAACGTACAACAGTCGGCGGGCTTCGTCACCTACTCCCTCCGGCTCTCACTGCTCCGCCTCCTCGTCGTCGTCTTCCTCCTCGGAGGACGAAGAGTTCGAGGACGACCTGCTCGACATGAACCCGAGCCCCAACTTTGACAGCATGTCGCTGGGGAGCTTTGGCTCCTCTGTGCTGGACAGGGACTTGGATTTGAACTTTGAGTCCGGCTCTGGGGGCTCTCACTTCGAGTTCCCCGACTACTGCACACCTGAAGTCAGCGAAATGATTTCCGGGGACTGGCTGGAATCCACCATTTCCAACCTGGTGTTCACATACTGAGAACAATGTGGGCACAAACTACGACCACAAACGGAGCCCAGGGTCCCCGACACGAGCGGGTGGGCTGCTCCTGCTTTGTTTCCGAACAACCAGATCAGTTACTACTCATTCAAACCTTGCGTCACGGCGTCTCTTGTCGTCTGTAAGTGCTTGGTAAGCTCAACTTTTAAAGCAGATAAGTGCCCTTTAGTGGGCTATTTCGCTTTGAATGTGCGGACCGTGGAGGACTGTGGAACAGGCGAGCTTGGAGAGGTGCAAAACAAGAAAGGAGAGAAACCTGACACTGGTTCGGTTTCCTGTTTGAGAAAACGCTCGCTGGTGAACTGGTTGACCCGAACAACTTTACTGTGATTGATTTGCACGATATGCGGTCCGCCGTCCACTTAATCAATGTTGTTGCTGATTATTTTTTAAAGGGACATTTCACAACTTTTTACCGATTTGCCAAGTGAATTTCAACTCTTAAAAGGTACATAAACTCGGACTTTCGCGTGACATTTTTACTGACGTATAGTCACCAAGAGGGATTTTGTATGAATTTAAGGTGGATTGATGTTTTTCTAAGTTTGATATCTTCTTAAAAGCAAAAAATACGTCGAAGCATGATAGCCTACTTTGTTCCAATCTTGTGCTGACTTCTTACGTGAGACGGTCGAACAGTTACAAATAGTACAGTATTAGGGGTATTTAAATGTGTAGATAGCCTCACCTCAGTTGCTCTTTTCTTATTTATGGGATATAATGACACAAATAATCACCAGCTGTTTTAATATTTTAAACTTCAGGACTCAAACACAACTACAAATCAGTGCTGAACTTTATATACATGATCTTTACTATTCAGGACCAAAATTGTTTATCATTTTTTATATTAGTTTATGGAATATCCTCACGTTTTTGTTTTCATCCTCAGAGCTTTGTTTTGTACATGTATTCAGATGCCATTTTATATGGGATATTTATATACTGGGCCAAGCAGTTTTGAGTTTTTATTGTTTAATACTCACTCCTGTTTAGTTTTCTGACACAATTATTTGTCATTCTTCTTCTCAGGCGAAGGGCTAGAGTTTTAAAAACACACAACTTTGATTCCTTTTTTTATATTTAAATGTACACACCTTTGGACACTTAAAAATATAGGAAACAGTTTGATTATTTTCTCAGTGTATTTTTGTACAAATCTATATGGAGTAGGAGGAGTCTGCAATCTACGTGCGTAGTTCAGTTATTCAGCTACATATAGGTTTCCTGATTACGAAACCTTGGATGGCTGGTTTCCATGCTGCGTTTAAGTGCTGTTAGAAAGCTTACATTTGTTGATTTTTAAAAAGTTAAAAAAAAAAAAAAAAAAAAAAACAGCCTGCTGAAAAGTTCTTTGCAGTGGGTACCATGACCAGGCTACTTTTGAGTTTCTCATAAATTACTTATTGATTATATTCTGTAATTGATAGTTAATTTGGCTACTTTTTGTCACCTAATCACCAGCAAGACCTTTAACTTATTTTTTTCAACTTATAAATTGTTATTTTTAACCTACAGCATGTTAAACCATGCCCAAATGCACTTGCAGTATTTTTTTTCCTCCAATAGTTCTTGAACGCAGCACCAGCCTTACATCAGACTACCTTCTGCAGTTTACAGTGCCAGTCTACAGGCTTCTTTTAAGACACATGAACTGATCATTGCCAGAGGCTATTTCTGTAGAGCATGTGGTTTTAACAGTCAGTCTCTAAAGTAGCCACTCCTTTTTTTATTATTATTATTATTATTTTGTAACTTTTTCTGACATATTGCCTACAACAACACACAAGGAGATTGTAGCTTTAAAATTGACTTATTTTTTGATGTTTTCATCAACTGATGTCAAATTCATCCAGCCAACAGCCACTGGGTTGAATAGGCTATCTTTTTAGACAGCAAACAACAAAGAAGATAACATCAAGCATATTCAAAGGTCTGACTTGAGTTCCGCAACATCTTGTACTGCGTTTCTCATTGTATTTGAATATATAATCTTTTCTACTTGTTGGCGAACTATTAGCTAATTGTTTAGTACGTTATGGCATGGTGAATAGCATTTGTATTTCGGATTCAGGTTACTTAGCTGTTGTGTTTTTCAAAAAAGAAAAAAAAAAAAAGAAAAGAAAAAATGCGTAAAAATGAATCTCAACCTTTGTATATTTGACTGTATCATAAAGCAAAAAAGATTGTGTGTTTATGTATGTTGTTGCTATCAAGGACAGGCACTGTCTAGAACGACTATCTTTTTACACATCCTTACTTTTAAGGTGGTCTGTTCAGGACTCTTTTTATATAAATATATATAAATAAATAAAAGCGTTTTTAAGTATATTAACTTTATTTTTCATCCATCCTGTGCAATATGCTGTGTAGAATTATCATGTATTGTCTTATCATGCCATAAACAAATGAACCATCTTTTATTTTGAAACTCTGAAAGGGAGGTGAACTCATGCCAGCTAAATTGTGTCCATTCACTGCCTGTCAGATTGTTGATATATACTTGTGTACAAAACTTTTTCAAGGAAGGAAATAAATATCAGCTGGAACTGAAGCTCTAAATCTCTCTCATTTTCAATGTGTTAATACTCTTCAATCAGGTTATTACTGTGAGTGCTTTGGTAGTGAATCCCCTTGCAAATGAAGTAATCTAAATATTTTAAAAATATCAGTGTGTGTGTTAGAACAAACAACCTTAAATCTACATTTACATGACATTTTACACCCATTTACATTTGGCCAAAAAGTGTCCAGTTACAGTAAGTCAGAGTGGATAACATAAATCCTTTTGACTGTACTGAATCTCATCACCTTGACAAAATCAATGTTTTACATAGACTATGCATAGTTTGCACTATGTATGCCATTTTTCTCAAAAATAGTTTGCTTAATTGCTTATACTGTAAATCTTTATTTACAGGGTTCAGTAAATATGACAAAAGTGATTCATAAAGTATAGTGCCTTACATTACATCTACAGAGGCATTTACATTGAATCTGTGACATGCATGGCATTGCCCAGGAATTTAGACAGTTGATGCACAAATTGATTACACACTCTAAGTATAATATTGTACTATTAATAGTTTTAAGACTTTGAGAACACTTGAGACTTTGAGGTTTAACCCTTTAATGCCAGCAATAAGAAGCAATTATCAGAGAATGCCAAAATTTGAAAAAATGAGGTCCTAATGAAACCTTTTTTTTCAAATTTGTAAAAAGAAAAGTCAAAATGAATATGTGTAATAAGCGCTCAGATATCTATAACCCTTGCTAAATCCTGTTTGATTTTCTTACAACCTGCAGATGCATGTGTTGACTTGCATCCATCATTTTTTTTCCCCAAAAAGAAATGTCAAAATTTTGAATTAGTCTCAAAATCATGAAATTTAAGGTGTATCAAATGTGATACATTTGGCAATATAAGGTATTAAAGGCACTGATAACTTAAGTGGTAATGGTAAAATATTTTAGTAATTGCTCTAATGATTATTCAGGTAACAATTTAAACCAATAGTACCTTCGGTATCCTATGTAATAAGGGCAAAATATAGACATATGCATACAAACATTAGCTTCTGTGTAAAAAAAAAAATCTTCAAGTTGAATAAGAGATTGACTGTGAATGCTGATGAATCTGAGTGGGATTCAGATGTTTTCAAAATGACTGCATAAACTGCATGGTGGCTGTCTGGTGGGAAAACAAAATGTGAAGCACAAGGTGACATTTGCTGATAAAAATGACATGTATTGTCTGCAACCCAAAGTGTATCAGTCCTGAGAAGTTCAATCTCTTCGGACAAAAATAACAAAACACATGGAAAACGCACAGTAGCATAATTAGAAGTAATTTGAATCACATTTTTAAACTGAGTGGAATACATTTTATCTAGATGTTGTTGATTTGCTATACTATGAATTCTGTATAATTTTTTATGTGTTATTTTGGGGTTTAAATCCTACACTACATCAGTTATCACAAAGTCATTCCCCCCCAGATTTGGACCCCACTTGTGATATATTCAAAGAAATTCTATTCTAGCACATTATGCTGTATGCTGGCTGTCTGATGTTCAGACAGTCATCATTTCCCTTCCCCCTCTCCCAGACAGATCTTTATTGTGGGGGAAGGGCTGCTTTAGTAGCAGTCAGCCAAGGGCCCTCCAGCACGCTGACAAGCATGTCTGCCTGTCTAGGTCTGTGAATATCTACAATGTGTGCGTGCGTGTGTTGGTGCAAATGCGTGCGTGTGCATGATCTCTAAAATTGTGTTGCATGAAATGAATGACAGTACAAGGATATCCCCACAGTCAGAGCAGACATTATATGTCTCCTCTGTGATGATTTATGGGGTGCAGATTACTTTTTGATGGCTGGTCATGGTCTTCAATCAGGCATAGTGGTTTAAATGAGCATGAATCCAGTTTTGACCTAGGCTAATATTTTTCAACATTATAAAACTAACTTCAAGGAGTTGTAATAATTTTAAATAAGGTGCATGAATTTGAAAAATACCAGAATTTATTTTTTTCGGTATGTAATAGGAGAGAAAAATGTCAATAAAGGCCAATATTTCCTGAAAATAGGCAAAATTGCAGTGAGCAGCCATTTTCAAATGCTATACAATATGTGTTCTAGCCAATCAAATGCAAGTATTTCAGCTCGGCTATTGCGATGGCAATGTTGTTTCCATGCAATTCGTCACTTCTATACAGTAGTCGCATATACTTTTGCTTGAACAAAAATGATACATGAAAAGGAGAATGTTGTGTATTTTGTCCAACTCATGATGCTGCAGGCTAGTCTATTTTGCCATAAATTGATTTGGTCTGGCTATCTGATGCCTCTAGCCTGCTGCGTGGCAGCTATGTCATGTGGTGTTTAAAGAGTTTTACTCAGAAAAGTTACATAAAGAAAAAGAGAAGGCAGTGTCAGTATGCCATAGTTTTCGGTTTTTGGCTCTACGAAGAGGAAAGAAGGTAAATAAAATATTAGGAGCAAAGAAAGGCAACGAGTGAGCTGGAGGAAAAAAGACGCCGCTACACGATATTCGTTTTCGGTTTCATCTTCGTCCAAAATGGAAAAAAGGAAAGAAAGGACAAGACACAATAATAAATAACAAATAACAATAAAGAGTGTGAGCAAATTTTATTTTTGCTTCTTTATACCTACACACGTTTACATGCTGTATGCTAACAGCTTACACTAACATTACAAGCATCAGAATATTTGTCATTGATATGTAACAGTGTGTAATATAAGTACAGTATGTAAAGAATGTATGATAAACGATTCGCCCCACTTTGACTTTTTGGTTGATTACGCTGATTCTTCTCCCAATGAAGACAATGAATCCAGTGGTTGTCTTGGCTCATTAGCTGCGGTGTACAGCCGCTCTTGTATTCAATAAAAATTTGAAAAGACTTATATACAAAGGAACTTCACTGACCATTTTAATTTTCTTTGCAGCCCAAAACGGATAAACCTGCAGCCTTCTTAGTGCTTCTGACATGCTAGCTGACGGTCCCTAAATTATGTCCGGCACAAGTATTTGACGTCAAATTGGTCCCTTTCATTTTCTGTGTTTAAACATTATTTTCTCCGTTACAACCATATTCCTGGTTTGCATATTTAGATTCTTTGAGAAGAAAAATCTTTCACCTAAAGGTCATTTATACTAAAAGATGCTATTGCTTTAATTGACAGTATGACATTTTCAACCTTCAGTATTTGTCTGTACAGTACAGAGCTACGTATTAGACAGTCATTTTCTGCTGTTATATATAGTAGTGTATTTGAAAGACATTTCATTGGATTGCATTTCATCACCATCCCAAATTTGTCATTACTACATTATGAGTTTGAATTAATTGAATTAAGGTATAAAACCTAAGCCTAGACACATGTCTCTCTAGCCAACATTTTCAAAATGGCTGATGGATTGCAGTGTTTTCAAGCTGTGTAGATGATACCACTGCTCGTACTTTCACCGCACATCTTGGTGAATCTGCAACTGTTTTTTTCCAAGCTGCTGTATAAGCCCTTGCAAAGTCACAGCAATTTGCTGATACATTATTTTATCCCAACAGTGCATAGCTGGGTGTAATTACTGACTTCACAGTGAATATAAATGTTTTCACATTCCTTTCAAAGCCATTTTGTGTTAACTGTGGTTTAATACTTTATCTCTCAACCCCCCGATGATAAATATCTTCATGAACTATGCACATAATATCACCAGTATGCCATATAATCTTGTACATTTCCAAGGAGCATTGGCACCTCTGGGTATGTGTTAAGCTCGACCAAGCTGTATGAAGCCTGTTCAGTGTGCAGGCTCATGCATTGCTCAGCTGACTCCTTAGTGGGAGAGATTCAGGCAAGAGTTGGGGCAGAGCAGAGTGGTGCGAAACAGTTTCGCTGCTGGAGTCAGTGGTCCAGTAAAACCACAGCAGGGGGGATAAGAGCTGTGCCAGTGGGTGGGTAAAAAGAGCTATGACTGTATCTCGATGTCGACCTGTCTGCTCGGCTCTCTTCCCAGGGGGGTGAAGCAGCGGGGGTATCAGTATTTTGCCTTATTCCTTATGCCTTATTTCAAGTTTTGCTCCATGTTGAATCTGTTTGCTGATATTGCCCACTTTTCAATATTTCTCTTTATATGCCTGGAGAACGTCATGCTATCCCTAAAGCAAGCAGTTGCACATCATAAACCACATTGTTTATACGTCTTTGGTAGTAAATGAGTTAAACATGAACACATTCTTATGCATTTATTTTTGCTGTGAACAACCCTCTGATTAATGCTTCATTTATTTGAATTGATCTGTATATCTAGGTTTCGGCCTTGGTCTTTGGTTTGATTGACAATTACTCCAGGTGTTTGCTGACAGCAATGCTCTGTATTGCCACAAACAATGACATCTGTTTTGTTTTGGTTTAGCTGAAGGAAATTATGGTTCATCCTGTTATTGATTTAAAACAGTGGCACTACACTTCAGTTGAACAGTAGTCATATGGTTGCATTGTTAGATATAACGGTGAGCCATCGTCATAAGCTTGATAGTCCAAATTAAAGTTCTGAAAATTTTGACCTTAGGGCAGTGCTTCTCAATTGTTTTCTGTCACGCCCCCCCAAGGAAGACGTAAATGTTTCGCGCCCCCCCAAATTCTGCCGCCACTGTAAATAGTATCATTTGTCTACAATATTACTATTATAAGTACGTCTCTGCCTCACATTGTATCCTTTTTCTTCCTATTAGAGAAAATAACAGAGATAAACTTATAAAGTATATCTTTATTAACATTGTTTTGTTTGTAACAGAAAAGACTTAACGCCCATCAATTTGCCTGAATTAAAAAAAAAAAAAAAAAAATTCACATCCAAACTAAAAAATACACTCAAGGTACATTTTTGACCATTTAATACAGAAAAATAAAATGTAATAAAATCAGTAAATAATAACAAATTAAAATTGATTAGAAACATTCACTCATGAGGACAATGTGCCATAAAATTTGACCGAAAAAACAAATCTGAATAAAAGAAGAAAAAAAAAGTGTCCTTGGAAAGGACAGTTTTTATTTTTGCTGCTCACAGTATTTACCTCCTTTGCAATGGTGTGGAGTTATTTTGCAATGAGCATGCTAACAATGCTCATTGGCTTACTGATATAACACTGACAAAGCAGGACGATTGTTGGCAATATTCGGCACGTTTTCACTGAAAAAATCAAGCGGCTTAACAATGAGATTGGGGTCTAATGTCTTTAAGTGGCGTCTTAATTGATCTGGCTTCTGGCTGTCTGCTATAATTATTTCAGACACAGTAAACAGTGGTCTTTCATCATCACCCACTGTATTAAAAGTCAAAGCTAAAAGGCAAACGGCACGAAAAAAGCGCATTCACGGCGGCCGAGGTAGAACCGTAGGTGAGGGCGGTCGACGTGACGATCCCAAGCCGAAAATGGCACTTCTCGGGCGGCGACGTGAGAACCGGACAAGGCAGTGGGTCGCTGCGTGAGTGAGTCCGGTCGGAAAACGGCTTTCGAAAACGGCGGTGGCACACTGCTCTTCATATCTGTTGTCCGTGTGTGCTGAGTGCTCTCCTTAGTTCAAAAATACTGCGCGCACTCTGAAAATGAGAGCGCCACTGCCACCTACTGAGTGGATGTGCAAGTACACTTTATTCCAGTACGGCAAAAAAAAAAAAAAAACATGTTCCCCGAGGTCACATGCGCCCCCCCTGGCATCGCTCTGCGCCCCCCCAGGGGGGCGCGCCCCACTATTTGAGAAGTACTGCATTAGGGTAACATATGCAGGCTTAACAAAGCAATTTAAGTACCACCTCAAATGTCAGTCATTCAAAACTTTCAATTGTCACAAAATAACCCCTTTCCTCCAAGCAGTATCTGAAACACTTAAGCAGTGCCTTCCAATTATTTAATGTTAACCCCAGGAAGAAAAAAAAAAACCAAAAACATTATGCGAGCCCCCCTCCCACCGCAACTCTGAATCGTATGATTTGTCTATAAAATCGTCATTAGTACACATTTGCATGACACCGTATCCTTATAACCATTAAAGAAAAAAAAAAAATCAACATACAACAAAGAATTACTTCATCAACAAAATGTTAATCAGTAACAGAAAAGATTTAAAGTGCATCTATTTGCCTGAAATTGAAACAAACAAACAAATTAGTAAATTATTATTTGATCTGTAAAATGAGTGCTACATACGCTTTGTCATATCCCCACTTCTTAGAAATTTTGGTAGATTTCTTTTTCTCATTATCACCATCTCGCATATTATTGTTTTCCATCTCTGTGAAAAAACTTATCTCTTGCAGGTTTGTTTACTCTCTTCTTATCGTTTCCTTGATGCAAAAACCCTGACACCATAGGGACAATGAGAGCACTACTGCTTACTGCTGTTACGGTGCGTGAATGCGGAAAACAAGGCTGTACCCCAAAGCAGACAACAATGAGGGATGCGCTCAAAAGTTTTATTAATTGTAACAAAAACACACCATCGCAAAAAAAGGGAAATAACAAAAAAAAGGTCCGTGACAGCAGGTCGACGGGGATCTCAAAATTCACCCGAAGGTAAACTAAGGTGGTAGGCAAATAAGCCAACCAGGTAACAAAACAAACCAACACAAAACAACTCAAATACCTGCACAAGGTAGAGGACACGAAAGCAAAGCAGTAGACGAATAAATCTAGGGGTAAAAAGTTCAAATGCAAATGACAGGCCCAAGATTTCAACACGCCCAATGGCAACCAGCAAGGCAATATCTGGGCAAACATTCCTTGGGTCGCATGCGTTTAAATATACCGCTGATGAGATTGGGCACAGGTGTGACCGTGGGAACGCAGCCCAATCTGTAATGAGAACACAATCTGACCATCAGACACAATCATTGCTGAAAAAAAAGCCAAAACTGTTCTCATTTAAGGAGGAGGTGGAGATTATAGCAGCCATTAAAAGGGCTCTTGTAGTTTCAGCGAGAATGTGGTGAATTTAATTACTTTTGTGAACTATAGTTTCACCCAAAGCGCTTCAAGCAGGGGTTAATTTGTGCCAGATCCTGCTGGAACAAGATCCGGCACCTCTGGATTTTGTCCTCCCTGTATTCCGCGACTTATTTGGGCAGATCCGGCACCTCTCATGTATAGAAAACATTTTTGAAAAATGTATTGTAATAGCCCCAAATGGGGGAAAGAAGGAGAAGAATGGTTGATGGTTTTTCCACTTTATTGTGGCAACAATGAGAAAACAATAAACAAAATAACAGCGGACTGCCGCCACATTCAACCGCTAACTTTCACTTCTCCCCCATCTCCCCCTCGCTTCCTACTACCTCACAGCTCTCCAGTAAAGGGACTGTGCATAGTTACGGACATTACAGTATAAAATGAAAATAACAATATGCATACATTTATTTAAAGAAACAATGCCAAGAATTGCATGTTGTTTAGAAAAAAAGAATGTCATTAGAAAGAGTCGGAGATTTGTTGATGCACAGAAAAGCTGGACCAACAAATCATGCCCCTGACAACAACAACAACAAAAAAAAAAAACTTTAGAAATTTGTGGCATCTGGGGAGCAAGCAGCCAGGATGAAACAGTATCTCACATGCCAAAACGACACTTGCATTAACTGTCTTTTTTCAAAAAGAAGGAAGATGGTTCAAAACGATTTGGAAAAGCAACAACCAGCGATGAGGGCAGCTGCAGTGATCATGGTAACAGAGGAGGCATGCTAACAGCAGGAGGCTAGTGCCGCAGCAGCTAGCCAGGTTCACGGACAGCCAGCCAAGCTGGGGCAGGAGGCTGCTGCTGTGGCAGCAGCTGGTCAGGTTCAGCGCCACCCGGAGTGGGGGCCAGCTTCAGCGCCAGGTTATATATATGGCGGGGATAGTTGTATGCGTTCCGGAATGCACCGCGTGACGTGCGGGGATGAGGGAGGTGCGGGAGAGCGAAAGACGTGCCTTCCTGTTGTTGTTGTCGTTCCACAAGTTCCCAAAAAAGAAACTGCAACCTAACGAAGCGGGTGACTCTTTGTCAACGTTACAGTATGATACCTGCTGTATTGGAGCACATTAGGGACCAGTGCTACTTGGTGTTTTATCCAGCAATGACTACTGAGCTAAAATTAACAGTTAGCTTTATCATATTTGCATTTTACACCCTCACCACTCTACAGAAACCTAGCCCTCCGCAGGGCTAACGTTACGTGAGCGGGTGACAGTAACGTTAATCTTATTTATTAGCGCTGAGAAGTGTACTGCTTTAAGATGGAGGCTGTTTACTAACACCGCTGACTCTGTCATTTCGCATCTAGTTCAACATACATGTGATATCTATGAGACGCATCAGCTGCTACCTGCTACCACTGTAGCATTATGCGGGCTAGTGTTTAGCAACGCTGCGTAGTTTGTAGCGGCTGTCGGCTGCAGAAAGGTTTTTTATAATTTTTTATTGCTTCTTCCTCTACACACGTGACAACAGCGCGTTGTCCCGCATTAAAAGTAGTCCGGGCAAAACATGATGCTTAGAGCTGGCAAAATTAAACGATTCCTCGAGGTGAATAAAATTACTCCGATCAGTTTTTAAACTGGAGTTACTCGAGTTGCTCGAGTATTCGTTTCAGCTCTCGTTGTAATCTGTTTTTTTTGTTTGTTTGTTTTACAAGTTAGACCAGGGGTCGCGTTAACCGAATATTTTCCGTCGTTGACCGATTTTTTAAAACGGTGACGGAAAAAACTGAAGTCCATCCGTCATTTTGACCGGTTGCAATTCACACCCCAGACCACAGGGTGGCGAGTGAGCATATTAATTAGCTATTGTCTCTCTTGATGCGTGACGTTGTTGGCCTTACTCTGAAAAATGTCAAGGCAACTGAGTGTCCGAAGTTTCTTCAAAAAGCCCCAAAACGACGATGGTGTTGATAAAAGAGGTGAAAAAACAGGGACTGCACAAGCGGGCACGCAATTCAAGTCCATGCGCACCAGGAGGAAAGTGTGAGACTACGTTCAGGCCACAGCAGGTGAACTGTTAATTTCATTGTTCCATATGCTACATATGGTAGGCTACCTACCTACTGGGGCCACTGTCAGCTGTTTTTGTCACTGCGGAGAAAAAGTTACATATCCATCTGCTTGATGTGTGAGGGCACGGTGTGGATTCTCTGTTAAGCTTGTTCGGACAAATTATTAATTTAAAATGAATGAAAACTAAATACTATTGAATATGTTGAAGCGGTATGCAATGTTAAGAGTCTTGTTAGCTGTAGGCGCACTATCCTATTCCCCTCACTATCCACTCGCGGGGGCCTGCGCTTGTCAGTGACGTTCCTTATTCTCGCTATATGATTATACAACTTTAACATTTGTTAATAATACGCTCTGTGTGTAGTATCATCCATCGCTTTTCCTTTTTAAATGGGCACTTATAAGCGAACGCAAGAAGTAACAACGGGAACATTTTTAAACAGGCATTTCACAGGAGAGCATTTCGACTCTTCGGCCAATCATATAGCGAGAGCGAGTGGATAGTGAGGGGACCGCGCGCGGCTCTTAAGTGTCTCTGTCACGTGACTGTCGTAGCCGGTAACGCGCTCGGCCAAATGGACACACAAGTACGGAAGGTGAATTATGCCAAACAAAGGGTCACCACAATGTCATTATCATCATTTTAAAAATTTAAGTGACGGGTAAAAATAGATTATGACCGGATTTTTATGACCCTGTCAGTCAAAATGACAGACAACGAAAAAGTCTAGCGCAACCTCTGAGTTAGACCGTACGTTACTGTAAGAACCACCTGTGGTATGTTGGCAACTGCCCGTGCTGTGCAGAGTTTAGCCTAAATAATTGTAAATTGTTGTCATAACATTTATACCAATGACATTATCTGAAAGTGAGGCTTGTAAGTCCCACAGCATGGCAAGTGGGCATTTGCGTGTTGTTTTCAGCACCGTTTTCTGCGTATGTTCCATGACCTGTGCCCGTCTCGTTATCCCTGCGATGTCATATGTACTTTGCGTTCCAGCACCTTATGATTTACAAATTAAGCACTAGCTTATCAGAAAAGCGTATGAGGTCTGTGTGAAACCAGATGTGAATTTGTCGAAGAGTCCATTTGAATTTAAGAAGTTGCTGAGTTGGTTGAAAACTACTTTCTGGACCAACTTGCGTAAGAAAGGTAGATTTGGAATGGGGATTTTGTTGTTGTTGTTTTCAAATATTACTGTTAATACTATTTAAGAATATCCAGGAGCGAAATGGTGCTAAACCTAAGTCATAGGTGTGTGGTGAACTATATGTAAAAATGCAATGAAAAGTCTCCAAATTGAATGTCCATAAAGCACCGTGATGGAATAGTGTCGTCTATGTGCATTTGACTTGGAGAGGGCGGGACTCTTGTTTGGAGAGCGCAATGAACTAGGCGCGGCCAAAACGAGCCCCATCCATCTATCACACGTGTAGACAAAGGGGGGACTCTACAACACAAAGCTGTATGTGTCTTAACAAACTTTATTTTGTTACCCCTGTCTGCGACGCACGGAGCAAAGCACCTTCAGGTAAGTTGCTCTTGAGAGGAATAGTTGCGTGGGCGAGCGTTCCCGGAGTGATTTTGCGCGTTCTTTTCCAGTAAAAGTTGCCACTCTTGTCGGTGCGTCAGCGCTCAAACTTGAGCACAAAGCAGCGAAGGTAGAGCGACGTACACAGACAGTGGTAGGCAGGGGAGAGAGAGAGGAGCGGTCCCTCTTTTCCTTTGTCTGATGCTCTGACTCGAGTTTTTGGATACTAATTGATAGGACGTCATCAAAGGTTGTGTTTGTTTTTTTTTTCCTTGTCAAATTTAGTTGATGACTTTAAACTTTAATAGAAGTGAGTTTGAGTTTGTTTTGTTACCTTGTTGAATTCCTTCGGGATGTTGCGACTCAAGACAAAGCAACTGTCTCTCAGAAGTTAACAGCGAATGCGACCTTTTCGTCAGGGGAAAATAAATTTAAACATTTTCGATTGTTTGTCTTGTAAATGGAAAAAGCATTACACATCTTGATGTAATATAATTTAATATATCTAATAGTTCCTTATTCGTGATCCTGGGAGTTTCTGAACGCACTATGGGAATTTAGAACGATGTAATCAGGTGTAAAATAAGTAAGAGGAAAAAAGTAACTTGTTGCACAGATTACTTAACTGTAAATGCAATGGAGTGTTAGTGATTATGTTTCGAAGGTTATATAGCTTGCTTAATATCTGAAAACTTTCATTTGTTTACTGGACACAGATCAACAGGTATGCTTCTTAGCAGCTTCTTTGTTACAGAAAAGTCCTTTGTTCTCAGACCAAACAAAGAAAACTTAAAGAAAGGTGCTCAAATCCAACAGGGGACAACTTTTTTAAGAGCGGGAAGTGATTTTCATAGAGGACAAATTATTTTGATGTTATTTTCCTAACTAAAATACATTTTACTTTTTAACACACAAGATGAATGAAGCCCCAGGATTGCTAAGTAAATCACCTTCTACTTGAGTTTGCACTCCCAAAGTATGTTTTATCTCAATCTATTTTTAAAAACTTTCCTTTGTTATGTATAGGTGTGGTTGAATTCTCTGCATTCCATTTCCATATAACTTTATGTTTGAAAATTATTTTTGTATCCCATTAGAGATAATTTTGATGCGCAAAAATCTGCATTAAACATAATTATTTTTAAACACAACTTTTAACTTCAAGTTATTTTTATGTCCAAATTTAAGACGTGGCAAGTATTTTGTAAACTGATTGCTGATGATGTTTTTGGAAGACTTGTACAATATTTTAGGAATCATTTACTCCTTATTATTATTAACTAGAAAAATACATATTCGAATGTTTGCTTTCTACTTTTTGTTTTTAAAACTTTTTTTTTTCTTGTGCCTTTCCTGGTTTTACCCGGAACCTAAAATTTAGATGAGTGCAGGAACTCCAGAGTCGTCTATGAAGATTCTTAAGGATTAGGAGACAGAACACTTTAGTTTTGAAGAAGACGAGGACGCAGGATTTAAACGCCTGGAGCAGCTTTGCCTTGAAGGATGCTTTCGTGGCTTATTTGGAAATGCAAAAACCTGGATATACTTTGTAGATTGAATGCTCACCAGGCAGGATGGCACAGAATGATTAGGGATCCCACATAGAAGTAAGTGGCCTAACTTCATACTTGTTCTCCATCTTTTCCACTGAGATGTAGTTGGCTGTCAGACACCCCTTCTAACAATCAAAGAACCCATTACTTCTTACTACTGTTGAAATGCAATTGGGTGTTTATACAGAAATAATCTGTGCAGAAAATATATATATATTTTTTTGCTTTCAAAAGTTCCATTGCCAAATAGCTAGATTTTTCCTCTTGGCCAGCTAATTGACACCATTGACAAATTGTACATGTGATTTTTTTAACGTGACGTACACATATTATACATATCTTTGAGTGTGGGTTCTCCATGCAAGCTATATCATTGGTTTATGAATTTATTTATGTTTAACATGTCACTTTTGGATGGACTTCATGTATATAGTTGTTGCATGCTATTTGACCTCTTTGATTGTCTCAAAACCCTCATTTATGTGATTGTCCAGTAAGAACAAGCTTCATTAATTGTATTTTATTTGTGATTTAATGTTAATTTACCCAGGTATACTGGCAAAACTCTTAAGTGGTTCAATTGTTTATTTTGACCTGTGCTATTAATGCATGTGAGTAACAGTGAAAGTGACAGTGAATGCTCTTTCATTGCAGCACTGATCAGTGATGTCATTGAGAACCAATGAGCGCGAGCTGTAGTTGTTTTCAATCTCTTGGCCCCGCCTCCTTCTTCTTTCCATGTCTCTTTTATTGCCTACCTTGTGGTCAGCATCACATTTATATTGTGTAATCCCGGCTATAGAGGGACATAACTACAGACACCTTTTGACCTGGTGTTCTGTATCTGAACCCCCCCCTCCAAAATGTACTTGTTTGGCAAGAGAAAATCCACATATAACTGGCATTTGACAGAATACTTTTGTCCTCCAAACATCACTTTGAGGGGAAAAAAATAAGATGTCTTAATAATAATGTTAATAGCCTGCCTGTGGCAAACTTTTGTGAAACTACCGGTACTAACATTTCCGTAGAAAACAATGTACTCTTATGCACTTACCATGCTATTGGCTGGCAACGAATTCAAGGTGTATCTCACCTACAGCCCATAGTTATTTGAGATAGACTCCAGCACGCCCGCGGCCCTCATGAGGATACGATGCAGAAAAGTTATTATAATAGAGGCAGCAATTCTGCTAAAGTCAGAACATAACCAGTTTTAAATTCTAACTGATTTTCTAATCCGAAAACCGGTACAACTATTTCATAACCAAGCTGCAGAATTATACCTGTAACAACTCCATGAAGTAGGCCCCACATCAGATGCAAATTTATATAAAAATGATGTTCATCGTTTGTGCTACGTTTGTGCTGTAATAAGTTTTTTATTGTGCTGTTATCGTTTTTGAGATGTTAACAATCCTTTAATAGGTCAATCTGAGGTCAACCAGACCATCATTTTGATTGAAAATGGAAAAAAAAATGGTGTCAGTCGTTTGTGCTTTGTGTGCTGTAAAAAGTTTTGTTTGTGCTGCAACGGTTATGTAGATATTATGCTTTTTATTTGTTGTGATGACGTCACGCAGCCCCCCCATCTACATCGGAACGGAACCGCAATGGTGCCATTCGTTTGTGCTGGCTTTGTGTTCGTTTGTGCTGCTATTGTTTTATAGATATTGAGATATTCTCAATCAGCGCTTCCGTCGCAGCTGAAGGAGTGTACCAACTCTCAGTAACAGAGGGGTGTCCCAACAACTAGCTCAAACGTAGAACAAACAAATGGCACCCCTTCGGGTCCGTTTTGCAGTAAATGGGGAGCTGCAAGTCACGTGATCACTTGAGATAAATAAACTCAAGCCCCCCAATTTACTGCAAAATGGACCCGGAGGGGTGCCATTTGTTTATGCTACGTTTGTACTAGTCGTTGAGAATCACCTCTCTAATTGAGATAGTTGGTATGGTCCATCAGCGGAGTTGGTATGGTGCATCAGCAGAGTTGGGATACGTAAGGGCTGTGAGTTACGTAATCACTCAAAATTTATACCTCAATAGCTACAAAATGATAGCAGCACAAACAAAAATTTTTACGGCACAAACGAGCACTAACCCAGCAAAAACGAATGGCACCATTGCTGTTCCGTTCTGCCGTCGATGGGCTGCATGATGTCATGACTACAAATTAAAAGTATAATACAGTGGGGCAAATAAGTATTTAGTCAACCACCGATTGTGCAAGTTCTCCTTCTTGAAAAGATTACAGAGGCCTGTAATTGTCATCATGGGTAAACCTCAACCATGAGAGACAGAATGTGGAAAAAAAAAAAAAACAGAAAATCACATCGTTTGATTTTTAAAGAATTTATTTCCAAATTAGAGTGGAAAATAAGTATTTGGTCACCTACAAACAAGCAAGATTTCTGGCTGTCAAAGAGGTCTAACTTCTTCTTACGAGGTCTAACGAGGCTCCACTCATTACCTGTATTAATGGCACCTGTTTTAACTCATTATCGGTATAAAAGACACCTGTCCACAATCTCAATCAGTCACACTCCAAACTCCACTATGGCCAAGACCAAAGAGCTGTCGAAGGACGCCAGAGACAAAATTGTAGACCTGCACCAGGCTGGGAAGACTGATTCTGCAATAAGTAAAATGCTTGGTGTAAAGAAATCAACTGTGGGAGCAATTATTAGAAAATGGACATACAAGACCACTGATTAGCTCCCTCGATCTGGGGCTCCATGCAAGATCTCACCCCGTTGCGTCAAAATGATAACAAGAACGGTGAGCAAAAATCCCAGAACCACACGGGGGGACCTAGTGAATGAACTACAGCATGGGTGTCCAAACCTGTCCTCAAGGGCCGCTGTGGGTCCTGGTTTTTGTTCCTACCAATCGAGCACAGACGGTTTAACCAATGAAGTTTGTGCTAAAACAAGCTGCACCTGACTGCAGTCAACTGATTACACTTTTGAGACACCAGATTGGTGCAAAGATGTTGTCTTGTTTAGTAGGAATGAAATCCAGCACCCACTGCGGCCCTATGTGGAATAGTTTGGACACCTCTCACCTACAGAGAGCTGGGACCATTGTAACAAAGGCTACTATCAGTAACACAATGCGCCGCCAGGGACTTAAATCCTGCACTGCCAGACGTGTCCCCCTGCTGAAGCCAGTACACGTCCAGGCCCGTCTGCGGTTCGCTGGAGAGCATTTGAATGATCCAAAGGAGGACTTGGAGAATGTGTTATGGTCAGATGAAACCAAAATAGAACTTTTTGGTAGAAACACAGGTTCTCGTGTTTGGAGGAGAAAGAATACTGCATTGCATCTGAAGAACACCATACCCACTGTGAAGCATGGGGGTGGAAACATCATGCTTTGGGGCTGTTTTTCTGCAAAGGGACCAGGACGACTGATCTGTGTAAAGGAAAGAATGAATGGGGCCATGTATCGAGAGATTTTGATCGAAAACACACAGCCAGGGCAACAAAGGAATGGCTTCGTAAGAAGCATTTCAAGGTCCTGGAGTGGCCTAGCCAGTCTCCAGATCTCAACCCCATAGAAAATCTGTGGAGGGAGTTGAAAGTCCGTTTTGCCCAACGACAGCCCCAAAACATCACTGCTCTAGAGGAGATCTGCATGGAGGAATGGGCCAAAATACCAGCAACAGCGTGTGAAAAGCTTGTGAAGAGTTACAGAAAACGTTTGGCCTCCGTTATTGCCAACAAATGGTACATAACAAAGTATTGAGATGAACTTTTGGTATTGACCAAATACTTATTTTCCACCATGATTTGCAAACAAATTCTTTAAAAATCAAACAATGTGATTTTCTAGTTTTTTTCTCCACATTCTGTCTCTCATGGTTGAGGTTTACCCATGCTGACAATTACAGGCCTCTCTAATATTTTCAAGTGGGAGAACTTGCACAATTAGTGGTCGACTAAATACTTATTTGCCCCACTGTATCTACGAAACGGTTGCAGCACAAAACAAACACAAAAAAAAAATGACAGCACAAACTTGCTCAAACGAAGCACAAACGATCAACACCATTTTCTTTTTTTTTTTTTTTTTAGCATTTTTTAATCAAAATGGGGGGATGGCTGACCTCAAATTATAAAATAATATAAAATAAGTGTAAATATCTAAAAAAACAACAGCAGCGCAAACAAAACTTTTTAAAGCACAAGCAAGCATAAACGTAACACAAACGCTCGAGATAATTTTAATATAAATTGGGGTCTGATGGGGGACCAACTCAATGGAGGTTACTGTAACATGGTGACAAATGATATTACCTGCAGTTACATGAAAAGTGGTGTTTTTACTTCATAACTTCATCCAACCTTCCTGTTGGTTTATTGGCTGAGCCACTAACTTGAGTATGGTTAATTTGCACCTCTATAACAGTGGAAGTGAAGTGCTTAATAGCCCACTCCAAGATACTCTTTCAGAAATAGGCAAAGAATTAAAAAAATACTAGACTTTAAGTTCACATTTGATGGTGGGCAAGCACTCTGTAAATCCAAATGTGTAGTTCTTCTTTACTATGTGACAACCATAAACCACACAGACTTAAATTACATCATGTTCTTATAGCTCTCCTTTATATCTTTCAATTATTAAACATTGTCAGGCACATTTAAAAATAAGTCAAATACTTTTAAAAGTAAAATCTAAAAACATGAAAAATAAGACATTTCGAAAATGTCAGGCACAGCAGGATAGAATATGAGTGACAATATTGATGCATTGAAGTAGTTTATCAATAATGTATCTAAAGTTGCTAGAGTTTCATTTT
Organism: Corythoichthys intestinalis; assembly: GCF_030265065.1. NCBI lineage: Eukaryota > Metazoa > Chordata > Actinopteri > Syngnathiformes > Syngnathidae > Corythoichthys > Corythoichthys intestinalis. The sequence continues at coordinate 16,922,639 of NC_080398.1, forward strand.
TTTCCAGTTAGGAAAATCAGAATTCGTCCACCTCCTGCTGTTCATTTATCTCTTGTGCAGGTCACTACCTGGAAGTGGCTGGATCAGTGGAATGTGGGTCAGTCAACGGTATGGTGATACTCAGGTGGGACAGATGTAGGTCAGCGAAAGTATTTGTGCTGATGAGTCATGTAGACAGGGTTAGCAGAGATAGTGTGGTTGCACATCATGGGTGTGTGTTTGAAAAAAGATGTTGAGCTGTTGAAACAGGAAGGGAGTGTGCCTGTAGTGCATCATTTCATGGCGTGCGTTGGACCAACATTGACTTAATGTGTATTGCTTCACAGTTGTTCATCGTTTTATACCTCCATAGAGCATTAACTAGGACAGGAGTCGGCAACCCAAAATGTTGAAAGAGCCATATTGGAGCAAAAAAAAAACAAAAAAACAACCAAACAAACAAAGAAAAAATATGTCTGGAGCCACAAAAAAATTAAAGCCTTATAATGAAGGCAACACATACTGTAAGTATCCATCTTAGCTATATTAGCCTACTATCAAAATGACTAAATTGGCTACAAATGCATAATGAGCCTTCATGATTACCGTATTTTCCGCACTATAAGGTGCACCTGAAAGCTTTCAATTTTCACAAAAGCCGGCAGTGCACCTTATAATCCAATCTGCCTTATATATGGATCAATATTTGTTAATGATGGCATGACATTCCATGTAGCTGAGCTCCATCTTGTGGATGCATAATGCAATGCCAACCACAACTCCTACTACTACTGCGCCTTATGCAGTGCCCTATACACGAAAACAGTTTTAAAATAGGCAATTCATTCAAAGTGCGCCTTATACTCCGATGCACCTTGTAGTGTGGAAAATATGGTAAATGTGTATTTTCCTTGCAGTGCATCCTATAGAGAATAATGCACCACGTTACTACACAGTTGCATGATGCCCCTTCAAGTTTCTCACTACAATATTAATGAATTAGAAGAATGTTTGTGGCATGTATGTCTTCGTACAGAAACCACATCAGAACAAAAAATAGGTTTCCCTGCTTCCCATCTTTTTCCAATTTAAAGCATTTTTGAAAAAGCTTCAAGGAGCCACTAGGGCAGCGCTAAAGATGCGGTTCTAGAGCCACGGGTTGCTGATCCTCGAACTAGGACTGCAAAAAAAAAAAAAAAAAACACACACACACATCTGAAATCCATCCCCCAATCGATTCCATTTTCTATACCAGGGCGCTCCAACTAAATTGGCAAGAAGCCCAGTGACTTGATCAGCCAAGTGGTCCAGGGTCCGAACATGGGGAGGGAGGGGTCCAGACAATTACATATAAAAAAAAAATCTCTATTTATTCAATTTAAAACATGGATGAACTAGCAATGGCACTGTTATCTTATTCCAGCATATTTTGTTGAACATTACTCAGATACCATATTCATTTTTTGAGCTAATATTCATATTCCACATCATAAAGAATTACTGTAGTTTCACACTCAATATAGTAGCTGCAAATAATTCACCTCCACTCAGAAAACAGAGTCGTGCTCCGACAAAAACTTTTTAACACTTTGATGGAAGTTTTTCATTTGAGGAGTGCAACAGGCAGCAAATAAGGTACTGTATTTTTCGGACTACAAGTCGCACCTGAGTATAAGTCGCACAAGCCATAAAATGCCCAACAAAGAGAAAAAAAACATATATAAGTCGCACCGGAGTATAAGTCGCACTTTTGGGGGAAATTTACTAGATAAAATCCAACACATAGAACAGATATGTCATCTTGAAAGGCAATTTAATATAAAAATACAATAGAGAACAACATGCTGAATAAATGTACAGTGTACAGTGCATGAACAACGAAATGCGAATATACTGTCCTCACCAGGACGCTACCGCTCAGTCCTGGCTATATACAGCGAACTCCAAAAAGACAATCCTGGACGTCCGCATAATTTGCTGAATCAATTTGGTCCTCGATAGCAAACAGGTTCGCATCAACGTAAATAAATGATAATTAGGTACTATTACAGCAATAACATAACTGGTTAGCATGCGTTTGCTAGCATTAGCACACCGTTCAAACAACCACACAACTGTCTCTAAGTGTCCGATCGCGGGTGGAAAACACACAACAACAACAAAAAAGATGATACACGCAGGCGTTGCCTCTGTAGAGATATTTTAAAAGCATAAACAATGAACGTAGGTTCGCAGCCATCTTTCTCTCTCGCTAACTCGCCCACTCACTCACTCAGAGCTACGTAGCTGTCCGTCTTCTTCTGGCGTGCGAGCGCTCTTCTTCACGCAAACAAGTGCGAGTGCGCTCCCACGTGGGCGTGAAAGCGCCACAAACTAAATGCATCCATTTCAATATAAAAAAGTCAATAATACAATTGAACATACATTGCCAAAGGCAGAACGCGAACGTGGCCATAGCTATTAAGAGTTATTCAGATAACTATAGCATGCAAGTTTACAAAACCATCAGTCCAAAACACCAAAATAACATGTGAAATTATATCATAATATGTTAATAATTTCACACATAAGTCGCTCCTGAGTATAAGTCGCACCCCCAACCAAAATATGAACAAGAACGCGACTTATAGTCCGAAAAATACGGTACCTCAAAAAGCACACTGTACATTTTTAATAATGATACAGGAATCTGGCAGAAATTTTATAAAGCTGCTGTCCTTTCCCCTCCAAAAGCAGACAATGCCTCCATCCACTCATACTAGAGTCAGTTAAAGGCTTTGCGCTGTGAAAATAATAAGCATAAAGGATAAGATTCACTCCCCTCATTAGGACCCTGTTTTTAGACCACTTTTCTCATGAAAGACAAGGCTGTCAGGTTTCTCACTGCATGTACACAACAGATATGACCGCATTGGAGGTCTGCCCATCAAGGATTCTACTCAAAGGACCTGTAAGAGTTGAAAAAAAGATAAAAAGTCATAATTCGTGCATGAAAGTGTCAAAGACTATATAATAAGCAATGGAGTGAGTTTTGCAACAACTTTAAGGGGTTTTCTGAGTACTTTCAATGCAAAATGATTTTTCCATAGAAGTTATTGTTGTTGAACTGTCGTTGAACTAAAGCAGATGGATCAACTGGCAAATCATCACTGAGGCATATCATGTTTTCACTTCAATTTGTGTATTTATCTTAATTACTTGCTTATCATATCTACTATAGATATATATACAAAGCATTTACCATTTGGTGTGAGTCCTATGGGAGTGTCCTTGTGCCTTGTCTCAATAGTAGATGAGTTCTAAAGCTGATCCAAAGAGTTACACAGGACGACATTAGTACTTTAATCTATGTCATCTTCCCACTATGAAGCTTAATTGTGCGACTAAGCCTGAACACTCATTAAAATGGACAGTGATTTTATAGCATATTATCCATCTGGTTTTGCTATCACACTAATTTAAGCTCTTCAGTTTGTTGAAGATAACAAAAAAACATATTTTTGTGTTCGAGCGGATTATCAGAGTATTAGAGCAAGGCATTTATTACTGAATTGCAAAACATGTTAAGAATAGTGCCAAATATTCTTTTGAGCCTGACATTTTCATTCATTCATTCATTCATTCATTCATTCATTCATTCATTCATGTCTGGAAGAGGAGCACAGAAGTAATTTATTGGAGCAATAAATAAATTGGCCAAATGTTGCTTGCTTCAATTCTCACAAGGGTTATGGGAAACCTATCCCAGCTAACTATGGACAGGAGTGAACTGAACTTAATAATGGTCTTAGGCAGTATAAAACTGTGATTAGAGCTTCATCTAGTTTTAGATCAATTTACCCTTTGCTCAATGTTGTAACTGTTGATCTGTCAAGTAAATATTTGGAAGAAAGTTAGCTTTTCACCTATGATTATAATTCATTCATTCTTCTTCCGTACTACTCATTCTAAGTGCTGGACTCTATTACAGGTAACTATGGGCTGTGAGCAATATACACCTTGAAGTGGTTGCCGGCCAATCGCAGAACATATATAGTGTAGACACACCTGCAATTACATCTATGGAGAATTCAGAGTGTTCAATCAGCGTGCCATGCATCGTTTTGGGACGTAGGAGTAACAGGAGAAAATTCCCACAGGCACAGGGTAATAATGCACACTCCAAAAAGAGAAGGACAGAGACCTGATTGAACCCTTGATTTCAGGAATACGCAGCACAGGTGCTGGCCTCTCAATCCACCATGCCATCATTATGTGCCCTTTTCTAACAGTGTCAATCTCTGACATTTATGTTTCAACCCAGCTCAAATCAAATTCCAGAATGTTCTTTTGTTCTGATTGACACCACAATTGAAAAGTTTTAGTTGGGGTCTGTAGTCGATTAAGATTTTGTTCCTTAAAGAAAAAAGTAGTTTTGCATGAGCAATGATGCTTAGTTGATTTTTAATTGATATTGCCTTTCATGCATATCATTGTGTCATTCAGGACGCTACTGCACCCAATGGCTACAGTACAGTGAATTTTAGTTTGGTAAAACATAACATCAGTCTCACCATAACGAATGAAAAGGATAGTTTTAATTCTCATCCTTTTGCAAATTATCAGGGCTTAGTATTACCACTCAGCGCCTGTAGCTGCGAGATAACTTAGCATGCTATGCTGACAGGTTAATACATCCTCTTACTGGGAAAATTAATACATCACCATAAAATGAATACGTACAAACATACTGCCCCCGTATACACATACACACTCACACACATATAAATATACATATATTCAGATTTAGATTCAGCTTTATCGTTATTGCACACGTACAGGTACAGCGCAACAAATCCAAATGCAGTTTGCATCTAACCAGAAGTGCAAAAACAGAACAGCATGAACAAATACGACTGTGAATCAAGAAATAAATTAAATAATATTATGTATGTATATTAAATCAGGGGTCCTCAACCGAATCATTCCAATTTTTCTCACGGACCGACTGGGTGCCAAAGACAAGAAGGAACACGCACAACGGCAAGAGACAGAGTTCGCTGCGGCTAGAGATCAATATCCCAAGTACAAATGTACATTTATTTTTGATTTGCACAAGAAAGTTGCGATTTTTATTACTTTTCGGATCGTCATCCTTTTTGAGTCACTTGTCTTTGTGCTATGTCCCATCGTGTTTCCCTAGCCCATGCTTTTGATTTGCTACTTTGCCTTTGCTTTTCTTAAAGTAGTTTATTTATCTGAACAGGTTTATGTTTTTACAAATACCTTTTAAATTTGTACCAGTTCCCTTCTTTTTCCTGTTTTTTCCTGACCTCTTCAGCTTGCCAGCCATCCCCAGACTAACACTAGCATAGTCATCATAGTCATTTGCCAGGAGAATTTCATTGACAACTCAGACTGTGCTATGCTGTGTTTTAAAACCAGACTGGAATATCAGAAAAAAGCGCTGATAACGTTTGGATGATAAATTAGCAGGAAAAGCAAATAATGGTAAGAGACAATCACCCCCTCCCAAATAGCTGAATTGGAGAACTTGTGTGAGATTCAGTAAGTCTCAAAATATTTCTCTTTTTTGCTAATTTGCCCTCGTCAAGGAATATAACAGATGTTAGTTGTATAGAGTTCATTTTGCCTACACTTATGTGGGCACTTCTGCCTTCGTCAGAGGGTCCACCTGACGAAGGCGGAAGTGCCCGCCGAAAAATGTCAGGTAAATAAAACTACCTACTATTGCCTGGGATAAAAGAAAGGGTTTGACGAATATAACAGATGTTGTTGTGACTTGTAATGTAATGTATAATACAATGTTAGTTATGTCAGTCTGCTGTCTGTCTGTTGATTACAGGTCAATTTACTACACCCAGAAATTCACAGCATGTTGCTGTCTGGGTGTCGCCTGATAATCCCTTTAAAGATTGGGGTTTTGTCAACACTAAATCTGCTGCTCTTGCATACACATACACCCCCCCCCCCCCCCCACCCTAACACACTCCCTCACACACATCTAGATCATATTGCTGTCAGCTCTTAAATTCAGCTCTTATCTATGCTTGATCTTAGTATTTTTGTCCAAACAAAGTACCTTGAGTTGAACCAGACATTCAACATGCGCAAACACTGAAACAGCAAGGGTGGTCCAATAATGTTTTCCAAATATAGATTGACTGGTTCAAAGACATGCAGGCACAAGGTGTAAATACCAGGATTTCATCATGGGTAAATCTGTTATTGTCTGGTAGTTAGGAGATTATGAAGAAGTGATTTATAGACACCAGCATATACTGTACACCCATGTGTCATTAGAGGATGAACACTAGCTTGCATTGTGCTATCAGAACTTGAAGGCTTTAATACTTTGATAGTGACTCATTAAATCATATGGGTGACAGGTTTTATAGAGCGCATTCTCTTCCTCTGTGTCTTGCATCTCATTCTTACTCTCAATTAATTATTGGCCACTCTACCAGCATTCAGTAATCTTTACTTTTTTTTTTTTTTTTTTTTTTTTTTTAAATTCTTAATATCTTGTGTTGCCCTTTTTATTTGTTATTTCTTCACAAGATTTCCACAACTAATCTATTTCTGTGTTCATACTGCTTGTTTATTCTTAACAGGATTTTCCCAATCTGTTCAGTCAAATGTCCAAAAATATCAATTGTCCTTGAGCATGACTTGCTATTACAGTACTACTACAACCATGCTACTGCTCACTACTACTCAAAAGGATTCAAGTCTGGTCTTTGACTACGCCTCTCTAAAATGTAATTTTTTCATGCTTCTTGCTATAAGAGGCATTGCTGTCACCACCGAACTGCAAGAAAAAAAATCCCATCATGCAAAACTATCCAACTAAATATTTCTACTTATTTAATATGATGCTATCGTCATGGTAACCTGTCTCTCTATTATTCCTAATTTACAACTATATCCACAAACAGGTTAACACCTGTTTCGATATGGGCTCACAAATACAATTTGTAACTGGTGTCTTGAGACAGCTGACATTGTTTTGGGGGTGTGGGGATGTTGCAGTGAGCACTAATCTTTTTCAGATACAGCTATCAGGATGGAGTTGTACATTAAAGAGTGAGTGTATTGTGTTGCTGTATGCATGCCATGGTCAGGGTGTTGAACCTTCAGCAGCATAATCCAAAGCTGCAATTTTTTATCATGGAATTTCTTACCCTCTGTAATACATTGTCAAAATTGTACTCTATGGTTGAATAGTATTGAATGAGATTCCGTTTTGTTGGATATATATATTTTCTTATAACTTACCAGGAAAAGGGATGACAAATAAGATTATGTATTGCAGCATACTAGCTCGGCATATCAGAGTTCTCTGGACAAAAGAGACTGTTTTTATCGATTTTTTTAAACGCACTGAGACAACTCTGCACTGTGGAATTACCCTGTTATGTTGAGGAAATCATGCATTCAAGCAGTGGTCCACCGTTTCTTCCAGTCTTTTAAAAGCTATCTAGTTTCTTTTACATGTTTATTTTTTTCTACATTCATACTAACCTTTAATATCTGGCTCTTTTGCAAATTCAGAGTTCTGTTATTTATTCATACCAGCTACAATTTTTATCAGGTAAAAAAAAAAAGAAAAGAAGAAAAAAGAAACTTCTGTAGAGTGTAAGTAATCATTTCACCCAGACCTCTTATTTTGCAACTCCTCAATGTAAGTTGTGTCAGTTTAATGCAAAATTGGCATTGAAACAGGAGTTCAGAACAATTACAGTTAGTCCTGATCAGGATATTCATTCATTCATTCATTCATTCATTCATTTATTATCACTATCGCTTATCCTCACTATGTTCACTGGCGTGCTGGAGCATATCCAAGTTGACTTTGGGCATGAGATAGGGTACACTCTGCACCGATTGCCAGCCAATTTCTCGGCACAAAGAGACAAAAAACATTTACACTTACAATCATACCTACAGACAATGTGAACTGTTCATTCAAACTACTATGCATATTTTCGGGATGTGGGAGGAAACCATAGTACCCACACAAGCATGGGGAGAACATGAAAACTCCATACAGAAAGGCAGGGGCCCACGATGAACTCTTGATCTCAGTCATTTTTTAATGAATCTGTTCATAGATTATGTGATGGCAATTTCTTTATCCTTAATTGACCAACTTTTGGGTGCAATTGATAATATATTGTCGCAGCTCACTCACACTGTAGGCATGCAGGCCAAACGTATTGTCGCCTGAGTGTGGTGTTTTTCCCCCGTGTGCCGGCTACTCGAGCTTTTGCACAAGTCATGCTTGCGTCAACAATAGATTTTAATAAATAAAGTGGAGTTGAATCTAGTATGATGCAGTGCAGTGTTTTTTTTAATCATGCAACTCCAGTCATAATAATAAACTTGTTTTGAACTAATAAAAATTGATCATGCTCTGTATCTTTACAGAAGAAAAAACAATTAGGATACAATTGTTGTACGGGTATAACATATATTGCACAGCTGTAGCAAATCGTATGTTTTACGTGTACTTTATGTCTTACACATACCCGTATACGCCTCTGCATAAAATTGCAAATAAAAACTTCTCTCTTATATATCATATACAAGTAAGTCTTTTAATTCTTGATTTACTGTAGTAGCAAGAATTTTTTTTTTTTGATAACGTGATACATTTTTTTTACTTTTTATTTTTTCTACATCAGTGGCCATGAGTTGAACATTTAAAAGAAAAAGAAAAATCCTGAGGGCAGATTATGCCTCAGACTAAAATAAGTGTCCCATGAGACAATCTGCATTGACACGATTTTCCAGTCTAGTGAGAGTCATAATCTGAGTGGCTGGAAATGGAATGAATAAACCCAAGTAAGTGCCCAGCTCTCAATAATGTAGGAGATTCACGATGCAATACAGCTGGATAAAGGACACATTACTACATGGTTCATATGCAGCACTTGATGGTTAAGTAGGATCTTAACATTTTTATGGAACATACATGTAATTTAATGCAATTTCTAATATGTGTTGAAACTATTGACTGTTACCACAACACCGTTTGCAGTCACTTCCAATATGTAAGTTTTAGTTGACTTACAGGTATATTATTATGTGTATTTTTCTTATACTGGCGGAATTTTAAAGACAATTGTTATATAAAATACTGTATTCTGCAGAGCAAAAAAACAACGAAACAAACAAAAAAATAATCCCAAACAAGTACAGTGGTACCTCGACATAGGATTGCTTCGACACACGATCTTTTCGACATCTGAAGTAAAATTTGACTCGCCATTTGTTATTACATCCGACGACATGCTCAATATACGATGATTTATAACTGCACCTCAGTTTCTTTGTTTTGCTGGAAGACGGACGCACGGCATATTTTCTTGTGAGAGAAATCAACATGGCTTCCAAGAATGTTAGTACAGGTGGTGAAAAAGGAAAAACGTGAGGCTTATCATTGAAATTATGATATAAATTATAGAAAAATATGAGCAAAGTGTGTGCATCCGTGAAATAATTAGAAAATACGCTTGTAGAATGTCGATCTCGACGTTCCTCCTCTGACGTCAGTATATATATATATATATATATATATATATATATATATATATATATATATATACACAGTTGTGGTCAAAAGTTTACATACACTTGTGAAGAACACAATGTCATGGCTCTCTTGAGTTTCCACTTATTTCTACAACTCTGATTTTTCTCCGATAGAGTGATTGGAACAGATACTTCTTTGTCACAAAAAACATTCATGGAGTTTGGTTCTTTTATGACTTTATTATGGGTTAACAGAAAAAGTGATCAAATCTGCTGGGTCAAAAATATACATACAGCAACACGAATTAGCAATTTTTTGTGAGTGATTATTGACTTGAACAATCATTGACTTGAACAAGTCAGGAAAGTCACTTGGAGCCATTTCAAAGCAGCTGCAGGTCCCAAGAGCAACAGTGCAAACTATTGTTTGTAAGTATAAAGTGCATGGCACAGTTTTGTCACTGCCATGATCAGGAAGAAAACGCAAGCTATCACCTGCTGCTGAGAGAAAATTGGTCAGGAGGGTGAAGATTCAACCGAGAATCACCAAAAAGCAGATCTGCCAAGAATTAGAAGCTGCTGGAACACAGGTGTCAGTGTCCACAGTCAAGCGTGTTTTGCATCTCCATGGACTGAGAGGCTGCCGTGCAAGAAGGAAGCCTTTGCTCCAAAAGCGGCACCTTAAGGCTCGACTGAAGTTTGCTGCTGATCACATGGACAAAGATAAGACCTTCTGGAGGAAAGTTCTGAGGTCAGACGAAATAAAAATCGAGCTGTTTGGCCACAATGCCCAGCAATATGTTTGGAGGAGAAAAGGTGAGGCCTTTAACCCCAAGTACACCATGCCTACCGTCAAGCACGGTGGTGGTAGTATTATGCTGTGGGGCTGTTTTGCAGCCAATGGAACTGGTGCTTTACAGAGAGTAAATGGGATAATGAAAAAGGAGGATTACCTTCAGTTTTTTCAAGATAACCTAACGTCATCAGCCCGAAGATCAGGTCTTGGGCGCAGTTGGGTGTTCCAACAGGACAATGACCCCAAACACACATCAAAAGTGGTAATGGAATGGCTAAATCAGGCTAGAATTAAGGTTTTCGAATGGCCTTTCCAAAGTCCTGACTTGAACTTGTGGACAATGCTGAAGAAACAAGTCCATGTCAGAAAGCCATCAAATTTAACTGAACTGCACCAATTCTGTCAAGAGGAGTGGTCAAAGATTCAACCAGAAGCTTGCCAGAAGCTTGTGGATGGCTACCAAAATGAAGTGAAAATGGCCAAGGGACATGTTACCAAATATTAGCGCTGCTGTATGTATATTTTTGACCCAGCAGATTTGATCACTTTTTTCTGTTCACCCATAATAAAGTCATAAAAGAACCAAACTTCGTGAATGTTTTTTGTGACAAAGAAGTATCTGTTCCAATCACTCTATCAGAGAAAAATCAGAGTTGTAGAAATAACTGGAAACTCAAGACAGCCATGACATTATGTTCTTCACAAGTGTATGTAAACTTATATATATATATGTATATATGTTAGGGCTGTCAAAATTATCGCGTTAATGGGCGTTAATTAATTTTTAAAATTAATCACGTTAAAATATTTGACGCAATTAACGCAGATGCCCCGCTCAGAGAAATTTAAATGACAGTACACAGTGAAACGCTCACTTGTTGTGTTTTATGGAGTTTAGGCGCCCTCTGCTGGCGCTTGGGTGCGACTGATTTTATAGGCTTCAGCACCCATCAGCATTGTGTAAGTAATTATTGACATCAACAATAGCGGGCTATTAGTTTATTTTTTGATTGAAAATTTTACAAATTTTATGAAAACGAAAACTTTAAGAGGGGTTTTAATATAAAATTTCTATAACTTGTACTAACATTTTTCTTTTAAGAACTACAAGTCTTTCTATCTATGGATCGCTTTAACAGAATGTTGATAATGTTAATGCCATCTTGTTCATTTATTGTTATAATAAACAAATAGTCCTTATGTACCGTATGTTGAATGTATATATCCATCTTGTGTCTTATCTTTCCATTCCAACAATAATTTACAGAAAAATATGGCATATTTTATAGATGGTTTGAATTGTGATTAATTGTGATTAATTACGATTAATTAATTTTTAAGCTGTAATTAACTCGATTAAAAATTTTAATCGTTTGACAGCCCTAATATATGTATATATATATATATATATATATATATATATATATATATATATATATATATATATATATATATATATATATATATATATATATATATATATATTATATTTACAATGTGTAATTGCCATTTGTAATAGTAAAAGCAGTATTTATTATGGATTTAGTGTAGGTTTTCGGGCTGTGGAACAAATTAATGGAAATATAATGTGTATGTATTCTTATGGGAAAATCCTGCTTTGACATATGACCCTTTTGAATGAGAGTACTATACTGTTTACAGTACTTCCTCTCCCGCTTTTTCAGGGAGTGTTGCGGAGTACAAACTGTATATATTTTTGTATCTTTTGGCAGCGCCATTGTATTTCTGGATTATTTTGTTACTTTTTAGCCCTAAAGAATTAAAAAATATATAAACTAGGCAGGTGGCATGGTGGCCGAATGGTTAGCACGCCCGCCTCACAGCTCTGAGATCACGGATTCCATCCCGGGCTCCGGCCTTCCTGTGTGGAGTTAGCATGTTCCCCCAGTGCATGCGTGGGGTTTTCCCCGGGGACTCCGGTTTCCTCCCACATCCCAAAAACATGCTCGGTTGGCTGATTGGACACTCTAAATTGTCCGTCGGTCTGAGTGTTTGGGTGAATGGTTGTTTGTCTCATAGTCCCCTGCAATTGGCTGGCAGCCAATTTAGGGTGTACCCCACCTACTGCCCGTAGTTAGTTGGGATAGGCCTTCTAGCACTTCCGCGACCCTTGTGAGGATAAGCGGCAAGAAAAATGAATGAATAAATTAAGCCTGAACGATATTGGAAAAAAATAACATTGCAATATACTGTATACTGCTATTTAATTTTTGCATTGTTTGCATTGGTGCGCCTAATTTTTTTCTAAAGGTGCACCAGCACAAAATGCAGGCGCACCCACATATTTCATTGTCACCTTTCACGCCATACTTTTAATCACTCTCCATAACATTTATATAATTAATAAATCAAAACCAACCAACCAAAACCAACTAAACCACTTATCCTTACGAGGGTCACGGGGCTGCTGGAGTCTATCACAGCTAACTCCCAGCAGAAGGCGGGTTACACCCTGAACAGGTTGAAAACCAGTGGCAGGGCACATATAGACACACAACCATTCACACACACACACTCACACCTACAAACATTTTGGAGTGTTCAATCAGCATACTCTGCAAGGTTTTTTTGGGATATGGCAGGAACCCAGAGAAAACCCACACAGGCACGGTTAAAACATGCAAACTCCCCACAGGATGACCAGAGATGGGATTGAACCCACAATCTCAGAACTGTGAGACAATGAAGATTGACTAAACGATGATTAACACATTTGTGCCTTTGGTCGTAGAGCTACCATGCCCTTTCTCGTTGGATCAAAGCTACAAACCTGTCAATCATCGTTAACTTTAAGTACCAAACACCAGCTGTAATGGTGACCAGGAAAAGCAGCAGGAGGGAGGGTGAGAGGCTGTGCACATAAGAAGCAGAAAAAACATTAATATAAATATTTTTTAAATTAAAAACCTGATCCTTTTCACCAGATTCCGATCCTCTGAAAAATGGCGCAATTGGCCCGATTTCCAATCACGTAACCGGATCGGGACATCCCTACTTAGTGGTAAATGTCGCGACATCCGTTATCAAGGTCGTCAGTAGTGTCACACCAATACTGACACTAGTATCGGAAGGGGCTTCGATGCTTCATTAACATGCAGGCATCAGTATCAACTAGTACTAAGAAATAACACCAATTCTGCGCAATATGTACCCTTTGAGATTTAGTTTCCAACCTGGAAACTGCAGGGTAGTGAACTTGTGTTCTTTACTAGCGGAGATAATGTGCAGACATGACTACCACAACTGTGTCATCGCAACCTTTCCAAGCCCCCTCTCTCTATGCCCGCAAACCGGGCCCCCTTGAGGCCTGGGTGCAGCCACACGGCCAGCAACACCCCCAAGCTCCGCCCCTGGCATAGGGTACTTTGGATGTTTCTGATGGAAAGAGAAATTGCAGACTATCTAAAATACTTGAATTTGATTGGCTGAAGCAATTTTTGTATTTAAAAATTGCTGCTCACAGCAATTTTGCCTACCTGCTGAAAATGTTGGCCTTTATTGACTTTTTCCTGCACTATTCCACAACAGAAATCTGCTGTGTAATACTAAAGAAAAATGGAGTCGTTAAGAATTTTTTTTTTTTCATTTATATATCTTTTAATTCTCAAACAAGATTATTTCTGCTGGGATACACATGATCAAAATGACTAGGGATGGGAATTGATAGGATTTTTTTTACGATTCCGATTCCATTATCGATATTGCTTAACGAGTCAATTCTTTATCGATTCTCTTATCGATTCTAATTTGGGGGAAAAGAACAACAAACGGTTTTGATTGGCATCGAGTTTGTTTAATCAGAACTCACAACCTTACAAACTCACAACGAGATCAAAAGAGGCCCAAAGCCTCAATGTTAACTGTGGCAATAAGTGGCAAATACACAAGAATGTGTAACATTTTACTGAAACATTTATCTAATAGAAATAAAAAATATTGGTATACATTGGCAGATAGGTTGTTGTTCTGCGTTTGGCAATATGTGTTAAAGCAGGGGTCCCCAGACTTTTTCCTGTGAGGGCCACATAACTTTTCCCTTCTCTGATGAGGGGCCGGGGTCAGTTTGTAACAAAAAAAAAGTGTGACGATTGCAGAAGTGCATAAATGTAAAAAATTATTGTTTTTCAGAAAGCCACAATCAAATAACCCTTTCTGGATTCTTCACGGAATGAAAGTAAATAAAATAAAAATAATAATATAATAATAATAATTAATAATAAAAACACTATTAATTAAATAGATAATAACCAAATAACCCTCTCTGAATTCTTCAAGGAAAAAGGCCAGGAAATAAATAACACGATTGAGAAAAAAAAAAAAAATCAAAATGGCCGGACCAAATGTGGAGGCGGGCCGTATTTTGGCCGCGGGCCGCAGTTTGAGCACCCGAAGAAATGCCGCATCCAAGCGAGTGAACGAGCGAAGTGAGAGAGGGAAACACTTCTACGAGCCTACGTTCTTTGTTAATGTTAATATCTACAGAGGCAACGCCTGTATGTATAATCTTTTGTGTTGTTGTTGTTGTGTTTCCACTCGCGATCGGACACTTAAATCCAGTTGTGTAGTGGTTTGAACGATGTGCTAATGCTAGCGAACGAATGCTAACCATACTGTTATTAGCAGCTAATCATCGCTGATTTACGTTGATGCAAACCTGTTTGTTATTGGGGACGAAATTGATTTGTTTCATTTCTATTTTTAGTTTCACTCTTCAAGTGATGGTTGAATAAAGTCAGCAAATTATACCAACGTCTTCTGTATCGTCATTTCGGAGTTTAGCTAGCTGTATAGCTGTCTCGGTGAGTACAGTGCAGTCTATTCCCTCCCGATGCAGTTATCTCCACCTTGCACGCTTTGTTGTAATTTTTCCTCGTGAAGTGAAGACACACTTTCGAGCGTTTGAACCTACGTGCTGTCCCTGTTATGTTTATGGCTGCAATGCTCGTGCTTACCCGTCGTAACCTTTCATTTTCACACTCTTTCCTGGTGAAGTGTAGTCCAACTTTGGAGCGAGTGGTTCTTGGCGCCATGCTAGTTTGATGCGTCTGGACAACAAGACACGTCACGACGCAATACGCGTCTTTAGGAATCGTTAAAAGGATCGTTAAGGCTTTTTCATTGTGATGTCGAGGCCTCGAAACACTCGGAACCGGTTCCGAATTGGAATCGGATTTCGATTCCCATCCCTAAAAATGACTATTCCTTGATGATAACTGTGAAACACATTTTTTTAATCTTGGGTTGGGATAAGCTGCATAAGAACTAGTTATACTATCTTACTATCCTATCACAATGTGTTAAATTAAAATAAATTAGCTATTAGCTGTTCATGTTTCCAGCAGCGACTCACAAGGTCACATTCATAGTTACTTGTTTATATCAAGGCTGAATACAATTTGACTTGCACGCCAACTGGTTGGACTGTGTGACTCAGGGGCACTACCCAGCCCACACGCGATGCTGTTTGGTGTTCTGGAAGCCAAACCATTCAGTGCTGAATCACAGCGGATTCAAATTTGTTTTCAGACAAGGTCAAGGATTCATCTTCCACTGAGAAATGAGCTGAGTAAGCATGAGTCATGCTCTCAATTATGCATTACCCTGCACACAGTAACAGACAAGCAGGGTTAACTTCCAGATAGTTGTCAAAAACAGATTTATAAATGACCTTGTAATCCTTTCGCATGCTATCAGTAAAACTTGATAATTGGGGTTTTAACTGCCTGAAATAAGACTAGCATAATTAAAAAAAAAAATCCTTGGTATAGCTAAATAAATCTACCAAAAGTCTGTTAGTCTGTTAGTATTTAAAGATACTGTAGTTTAGTCTGTAAAGATTCAATCGAGACAAATGGATTTTAACTTGTCAATGAGGTTTAATGCTTAACGTGAAGCAATTTTTAGTTCTAAATACCAAAGTGTGGAATCTCCCAATATCCTCTACCTCTACCTATACACGGGAAAAATTCCGATCCAGACTTCTGATCCAGTTTTTTTTTTTTTTTTTTTCAGTCCGGTCCGGGTTTTCCAGCGCACCAATTTACATAATACATTCCAGTTTTTGCTTCGGTTTCCCTAAAATCCGGTCCACATTTTATGGCACACCTTCAACACACTACATTTACATTACCTTCTCCCAATTTACCAAGAGACTTTATCGGTAAAAATGTCAGCTGTGTGGGATCATTTCACCTTAAAGGATGACAAAGACGAAGAGGCAGAGAGCAACATATGCCACAATAAAGTCAAGCGTAGTCGTAAAGCTGTAAGAAGTTTTAATACAACCAACCTAATGAAGCATTTAGCGAAATACCACCACAAACAATTAGAGGAGTATGTTAAGAAAACCGAAGACAAAAAGAAAGGTCCTACGCAACTAACACTGGCAGAAACTTATATAACAAGACAAGAGTCATTGCCGAAGAATTCATTCTGGATGACGAGCCATTGTCTCACGTGAGTAAAGACGCACCACCCAACACGTGATTCGGCCGTGGAAGATTCGATAACGATTCACAAACATCCAAATTCCGATGATTGAAATATGTCAAGCAAAGCGGAACTAATACACAGCGCGGTCTTCGGGACGCAATGAGAAACTAACCGCATTACGTCCTGAAAGTAAACATAATTTGTCTTAGACCCGAGTAATGCCAATGCTCAACTCACGGCTTTAGCTCAACTCATGCCGCTGAATAAAAAACACAAGAATACCTGACTGCTCCTGACAGCCGCTACAAACTACGTCAACGTCGTTTTACTGGAGATAACAGGTATCATATGTATATAGAACCAGATGCTACACGATAGACTCAACTGCGTTAGCAACATTGAAGTTCTGAAAACCAGATGCGTTAGTAAACAGCTGCCATCTTAAAGCAGAAGACTTCCCTAGTAGGCTGTTGTGAACCTTCCAAGCAAACCTAATGAACTTTTTATCTAAAATACTCCTAAATCGACAAAATCTTGACTTGAATCTATCTTCAAAAGAGTTTTAAAACTTTCACATGTCGAAAGTAGACAGAAGGGAAATTATGGAATAACGAGAGCAATTTTAACAACTTTAACAGTTGATTCGCAAAATTAAATGAATTGAATGTAGTTTAAAGCTGCTGATACAGAATGGGGACTTGAGTATTGTATTTACTGTTTTAAAATGTTAATTTGATACTGAAATAGTCGTTTATTTAAACCTGAGAGGCTTTTTATACAATTTTTGTAACTAATGCACGAAACATTAAAAGCATCTAATAGCTTGGGGGATTTGTGGGATTTTCCACTGAGGTTGTTGGTGTGCTTTGCTTTTTTAAGACAGTTTACAATATTATTTGCATGTTTTACTGACTGACTATGCCATTTCTGTTTATTATTTATAATGTTTTGTGTTTGTCACTGAATAAACAGGTCAGTTTCTTGTTACCAACCGTTGTGTGTTATTCAAACTCACCTAATTCAGCTGGCTGGTTGTTATCAAGAGTACTAAAACCTTTTTCAACATGAGTCTGACAACTAAGTAAGGAGGCTAAATAACTTTAAACTTTAACACATGCTCAGATAGGTCGGTATCGGTATCGGCCAGTATCGGTATCGGATCGGAAGTGCGAAACAATATCGGTATCGGATCGGAAGTGCAAAAACCTGGATTGGGACATCTCTATTCTTATGTCTGTGGTAATAAATGCTGCCAACACAATGAAGTGTGGCCAGAAGCAGAGATAAACCAAGTACGCAGTCAGCTCTTTATGCTCCACACCAAACAAAATCTGTTTACTTTGCAACGTAATTTATTCCCACTTGAATATCCCACATCTGCAGTTCTTTGTCAGTTCTCTGACTTTATGTCTCTGTCTGTTTCTCTCAATGACAAGCACATAGGATGCAGTTCTGAAATAGACACAGGGATGAGTAGGCCCACCTGAATAGTTCACCTACAGTTCACTTTGAGAGGCATGATGTCAGACACAAATGCAAATTTGACAGTGACAGCGAATGTTACCAGACGAATATATTAAATGACTCCTAAAAAAGAAAAAAAAAACTTCAAATATTAATTTGCATTTTCTTGAAAGGGTAACTTTTGACTTTTTGACAAGGGTCTGCATAATTCTTGCCTTGGAGGAGCTTCAATCTGTTCGCAAGAATAGATGGAGTCCCTTTGTGCTGACTGCCTCAGGAGCTTCCAAAGAATCTAAAAATATTTTACAAGGTCTTAAAAACAAGGCGAAAATAAGTCCAAGAAACTTAGTGGCATCATTGGTTTATGTGTGGCTCAAACTGAATCTGGACACATTTTTGAGTGCCCCCTAAAGTCTTCTTGTAGTGTCCTTGTGAAAATTCCATTACTCCATCAAATATGACGGTTCACTGCAGCCATATTTTACATTGTGGATGGCAGTTAATCCTGTTGGCAGGAAGTTTTTCCTCACAGCTAAGAAGCTGCCTAAGACATGTTGTCCTTGTCATACAAGTTTTTTATTTGATGACATGTTTGCTTCACTCTGCTCTTTTCTGTAGCCAATGTTTAATTTTCAACAAAAGTTGATAGAACATACTCATCTATATTAGTATACATGATTATCTTGGATAAGGCCTAAATTTTCTTGTCCAATGCTCCAAAACATATTTATTTATTTATTTATCTTATTTGTAATGTTTATTTATGTATTATTTATTTATTATTTTTAATATTTTATTATATTGTAATCAATTTTTATTTAATTCATTTATTACCGTATTTTTCAGACTATAAGTCGCAGCTTTTTTCACAGTTTGGCTGGGGGTGTGACTTATACTCTGGAGCGACTTATGTATGTAATTATTTACACATTATTATATCATTTCACATATTATTTTCACGGTAAACCCCAAGAGGGTGCTCAAGGCCTGTGTTTCAACATTGACGGTAACTTATAAAAACAAATGAAAACAACTCAGAAGGGCTGAACAAAATGGCACTGAAAAGAAAATCATATTCTGCCGATAACAAGCTGCAACCAGTGAAATATGCATTTGAAAAGCAGCATCAAGCAGCAGAAAGAAAGTTTGGAGTTAGTGAGAAACTTGTAAAGGACTGGCGAAATGAGGTTACTCTTACTGAAATAAAGAAAACAAAAAAAGCTAAACATGGGCTAAGTACTAGGTGGCCTTTCAAGATAACATGTCAGTTCTTGATGTCAGATTTTATCAAATAAATTTCCCCCAAAAATGTGATTTATACTCTGGTGCGACTTATAGTCCGAAAAATACGGTATTATTTTTAATGCGCTTTTTAAAACTTGATACTGCATACTTGTTCCACCCATATTCGAAATACATGGTTTCTTGGGTTACCGTATTTTTCGGACTATACGTCGCAGTTTTTTTCATAGTTTGGCTGGGGGTGCGACTTATACTCTGAAGCGACTTATGTGTGAAATTATTAACACATTAGTATATCATTTCACATGTTATTTTGGTGTTTTGGAGTGACACTGATGGTTTGGTAAACTTGTTTGCACATTCTTTATGCTATAGTTATCTGAATAACTCTTAATTACTATGTTATGTTAACATACCGGCCACGTTCGCATTTCGTTATGCATGCATCTTGTAACATTACCGTACTGTACACTTATTCAGCATGTTGTTCTCGATTGTATTTTTATTTTGAATTGCCTTTCAAGATGACATATCTGTTCTATGTGTTGGAATTTATCAAGTAAATTTCCCCCAAAAATGCGACTTATACTCCGGTGCGACTTATATATGTTTTTTTCCTCTTCGTTGGGCATTTTATGGCTGGTGTGAATTATACTCAGGTGCGACTTATAGTCCGAAAAATACGGTAATTGGGAAGCCTTGTGATGAATGACCAAAAATTGAAAACCACAGTGCTGTAGTATTGCATGTAACAATTATCCTTGCACCTCATATCTGGTAGGTAGACAAAAGTGTGCTGAAAATCTTACTGTCAGGTGGAGTCATATTTAATCGGATCCTTGTGGGAGCTTGCCGTGTGAGAGGTTTCCAGTCATCATGTTACATACTGACTAGAAGATGATGAGTCAATTTTCTAATTCAGATTTGCATTACTTTCTCATCTCACATTACCAAATGCACTTTACGTGAACCAATCTTCTTAAAGTTGACTCTGAAATCTTGTATAATTTCAGAATTCTATAGTATTTCTAGAACTTCATATATTAAATTTATTCACATTTATTTAGTTGATACTTTATGTGGAGTAGATCAGGTAACTTTAACAATTATGCCTCAGTGAGGACACGCGGTTGAGGAGAGAAGAGTTTGTTTATTTTGTCTATGCAAACGCTAACTTGTTTGCGTCCCTAAGCGTTCATGTGCCCATGTCCATGTAAGCATTGTATCAGCTATTGCATCTGTGTTTGTTTATCCACATGCCTGTGTCTGTTCTCCCCATCTAGACATTTACATTCACATAACCGCTGTGTATTCGTGGCAGTGGCATTATATACACATTTTGGACTTTGGTGCAGCTTTCATCACATTCAATATCTTGGCCCACCCATCCAAGACGGGAGCCATTGTCTCTAACCTGAAAGTCATTAAACACACTTTCTCAAGAGGTGGAGTGGGGTGAGGGGTGTATATTTTGAAATCCAAGTGTTCTTATCTCATGCACTATTAAGCAAGGCATTGGGTTATGTGGGTAACGTGGTTTAGAGTCCGTCTGTCACAGCCTCAGGGTTTGTTGCTTCTAGAGCTGACATCCACGCAAACACATACACACCCCAATCCATGCACATGCACACACGCACTGATTCTACCATGTATGAAAGCATGCAAATGCACAAACATACACGAAAGCAGACTCTAACACACATGCTTGCACACCTATTTCTCTCATTTGGCCATTTAGTTGCACAAACATTTGTGCAGCCTTGGGCAGTACTGCTGCTTGCATCCACTCTAGGTTTGGTGCAGGTCAAAGGGGTCAACTGAAACCCTCACTAGCAGCTTTATATGATTTATACATGTTTCCACATATATTTGCTCTCTATTCCACTTTGACTTGAGGGCAAAATAGGAAATACAACTATTCAAAATCTACAATAGCAAGTAATGAAATGAAGCAATATTCATTTTTTTAAGTTATTCAGAACAGAATGACAAATATCACTATGTAGGAAATGTACATGTAATTTATTTTGCTGCTCTTTATTCAAACCACATTTAGACTAATGGCAAGACTAATTTAATTGGGGGAAGCAAGACCCAAGGCTAAGTACTTTCCCTACTATTTAACAACTACCGGTAAACATTTGTTTTTCACTTTAAACTCAAAGACCCCATATTATGTTTTTTCACACCATTTAACCATATATGGCATTGTTGACAAAAGGGAACCCTTTAGAAGCCAAAAAAACATGAAGAGGATGGTCCAGTAAATTTCTTGGTTGGACCTTTTTCCAAAAACAGAGGTTAAAACAAGCAGTTACGTACTTCTTTAACTTTTCTACGTCACGAAGAATGAGCTCCCAACTTCAATGTCCCACCTTCCCTCCTTCTGCTCACCCCCGAACAAGACATGTTGAACTTTAGCTGCAGTCACTTTCTCTTGACTGGTTGACCAGCCAAATGGAGCATTCATTACCACCTCCTTCAACTTGCCTAGTTCAGTCAATCATCTTCTGAGCTGCTTATCCTCACGTGGGTTAGCGTGCAAATAATGAGTGCAGCTTTGGCCGATGACACAATACTGTATGTCGAACCGGTGTTGACGCTAAGCTGTGCTAAAGCTGCTCAATAGTGCGTCTCGAAAAAGACTTCAGAGTCGTGGGACCCAACTATAGTGTATTTCCACCTTTACCCATAATTTCTGCGGCAAAGCCTACAAGAGAGATGGATTAATTTTATACGTCACGAAGACGGGAGGCTTTGCTAACAAAGTGGCTGGAGCTGTACATACCATATGACAAAAAAAAAAAAAAAAAACAGATGAAAACAAAGTAAAATGTTTGCTTTCTTTAATAAAAGAACCGTTTTAGTGGGTATAAGAGCATACGTTGCAAAGTTGCTATAACAACGCCAAGCTACCACGCGATTGGTTAGCTTGGTATGTCCCCCTTTTGCCCTGTGAATTGGACTAGTTAATTGTTCCTATAACTATGTCAGTCAACGTCAGAAATCGAGTCATTTTACAAAAAGCACTGTCGACACAACAAAGGGGTGTCTATTTTGAAAACATACTCGGTTACACATAGCAACCTTAAATGATAAAAAAAAAAACATTTTAACTTGGGTTTAAAAAAAAAAAAATGTGGCCTTTAATAAAAACTGAAGGCAATTTGTCTGTCTTCGAAACTGCCTTCAGGGAGATTTATGTTCTCCCTCTTTGCTTTTTACCCGCAAGTTATTAAATTACAAAACATACAAAATATTTCTTTTTTAATTCGTTTAACATTTTTTGACATTTCACTCCATTGAAAATTGATTTTTTAATTTTTTTTTTATTTTTTAAATGCTCTTACTATTTATACAATAACTGGGTTTCTGGAATAAATAACCTCTCATTTATTCTGTCATTGCACACCAAATAAATATTTTCTGACCTCCACATTTCTCAAAATGTGTCAATGGGAAAGCCATTTCAAGTTATGATGAACTGTGGAGTTGTAGTGGGGCTGATTTATACAATACCAATTCAATTTTCTCCAACCAATGACTTGGCAGCTAGGCTGGGAGAAGAGCCAATGGTTGGGCTACACCAGGGGTGTCAGTTTGCCAATTTGCAGTCCGCAGTGTCACGGGAATTGGGGTGCTGAGGGTGCTGCAGTAACTCCTAGTTTTGGGGGAGAAAAAAAGTTTTTGTTAGCTTTTTGTTTTTGTTAAAAATAACCCTATAATGAAAACACATTGAAACAATCTAGTATATATATTTTATGGATTAAATATATTTTTATTGAAAAAGTTTTTTTTTTTTTAATTTAATTTTTTTTTTTTTATATCATGGTCACCACCTGACACCTTGCTTGCTACCGGATGAATAAGGCGCTATTGGAACGGAAAAGTAAACTGTTGACAAAGTAGGCGTTAAAATGACACAAAAACAAATCAGCGATTTTTTTCTTTACAAAAACAGCAAAATTTTCTAAAATTTAATTCGAGGTCGAAAATGAAGATGATTATGATGACAGTTCTATCTACCTTTGGTATCTTCAAATAGGTAAGGAATGCTTGCATTGTACCCATATTATTGTTTGTTGTTGCTGACGCCATGCAGAGAGCTGTTGGATATGCGTGTGCAATTTTATTTTAGTGTTGTGAAAAGGGGGTGTTTAACTAAGGCTTACTGGAAACTGGAAACTTACTGGAAAAGTTTTGAAATGTATTTGTATGTCATTGCACCGTCTAGCTGCGGGGATTTGCATTATAATACACGGGAGCTTCTATTTCCAATACAAAAACTCCAACACACAATGTAGGTGAAATAGAACGCTGTCTTTATAGTAGACTAGTAGTAGTATGTAAACTATCCAGCAGGCATGTGTACTGCCATTGTGCACGCCTGGTATGGAGAAAATGTGCAAGCATGACAAATTTGGACTGAAATGGCTGTTTTTGGATGGGAAACATTAAAAAAGATCCTCAGCACCCCCTGCTGTGAGTGACTTCCTGCGCTCCTGGCAGTCAGCCATGTATTTTTTAGTGGCCTGCTACACATACCAAAAATGCATTTGATATAGCCTGCTGCAATATTAATAAAGGAGGTGGAGGACTGTGTAAAAAGTATGGGTGTCAAAAAAGTGTAGGTGTTGTGACTCACATCGATGATCGTGTATTAAGTAAACATTTGTATACACTGAATATGTTCACAGATAAAAGGTCGTAGAGAACCTACAGGTGCAATTTGTTTTTGCATTTAACACACAATTTTAGTTGATCCAATTGTTAGTGGTGGCTGTTGGTGTGTACACTCAGTCCAGTGACTGAAAGGCGTAAACACTGGAGTAGTGCCCCCCTTGTGGTTGACAATGCATGGCATTTCTTCGACTTGGCAAACTGAACAGCCTGGACTCACATATGTGTGGTAAAAGTATTGGCGGACATGTGGGACCACGGTTAGTTTTCATAATGCCTATTGACTGCAGTTTTAAACAGATCTTCTTGTGTAGCTTTTATGTCATCATCATCATCAAAAAACATTACGAATACAGCAAGTTCATGTTGACATTAGAGAGTTTTTGTATTGTGATCTGATAGCAGCATTTCGATTGAACTCGCCTGACATGGGAACATCTTTAAAGTAAACACACTTATCCTCAAACAGTGTGAGAAGGTGAGTCAAATCTCCTCACTCTAAAGTGGCTTTATCAACAAAGCTCCCTGAGCACGGAAGTGGGATGGAAAGTTGAAAGTAGCAACAGGGGGGCTTTTTATGGTTAAAAGTTTACCAGAATGAGAGTTTGGGATCAAGGCCGAGCTTGCTGACTCTCAGCTGACCCAAGAGCGGCTTAGAAAAAAAAATTGTAATAAAAATAAATAAATAAATAAAATAAAAGATTAGAGACACCAGTTTCAAACTTTGGGAAGTTCATATCAGCCATAGAACAGAGAAGACGAAGGGAGGATTACAGAGGTGATGAGTCAGATTGAATATTATCACTCACTTTATGTTTGTTTCCATTTTTTCTAGTTTCTTTGACTATGTCAGTCTGCATATTTATCAGAAAAAGCAGTCAGAAAGGTGAGACAATTGGTCAAGTGCACCATTCCAATCACAGGTCTCAGATTTTTTATTATTATTTATTTATTAACCACCTTTCTGCCTATCACAATTCCATAACTGGAAACCAAATTATTTTTATATGACCTGACATATTGAATTACTTAAGCCCACATTTGCATTCACAGTCAAAATTTCAAGTTTAGGGATGCCCTTAGGCTGCTTTTTACATGAACATTTTCCCTAGCCTTCTAAATTTGGGATGAGGAGGCCTAATTAGAGGTTGAATTTGGTTGTTTTGCATAAGCTACGCAAGTGAGCTCACATTCAACCCCAAAGCACATGAGCAGGCTGTTTTGGTTTCCCAGGAAAAATAGGTTTAAACTGTCAGAAGTGTTGCAAAACAAAACAGCTCACAGCCCAGCATGTTTTTCCTGTCACGCCTCTTCTGATGCAATTAACAATGAGAAAATGTTTCATAATTGTGATTTTCTCTGCTTTACATTTACATTTACGCCCTTCCTGTGTAGGGTTTGCATGTTCTTCCTGTGCCTGAGTGGGTTTTCTCTGAGGACTCAGGTTTTCTCCCACATCCCCAATATATGCAAGTTATATTAATTGAACTCTCTAAACTGACCATAGTTGTGAATGTGATAATGACTGGTTGTTTGTCTCTCGCGCCATGCAATTGGCTGGCAACTGGTTCACGGTGTCGCCTACTTCCAGCCGATAGTACGCTGTGATAGGCTCCAGCACCCTCGAGACCTCTGTGAAGTTAAGCATCATAGATAATGGATGAATTGATAGCGTAATTTGGTAAAATCACAATGAAAGCAATTGTTATTTGACAGATTTAGCATGTTTTCACACCCTGTAACATACTGTAGCATATTGTCGTAAATATCCACAAATGTTTGCAAGTAAATATTTCCTCATCTGTAGTTTCTGGATAGGCTTATGCTTACTTACTTATTGTAATGATTTTTATTTTTTTATGACAAACTATTGCCTAACAGCTCTCCTAAATTATTCCTAATTTGTAACAACTTCAAACAAGGCATAGACTTCACCATATGTACAAGGTACATGGATATTGTATCAGTAAACCATGAAACCAACAAAATATATGGGTGAACGGCTTATTAGATTACCCAACATTTGTGAATGCCTTAATCAGGGTAATTATTCTGTTATCCTCAGTCATCTGCTCAAAACACTACATTTTTAATGCAACATTTTTGGCCTTTGGTTCAATAGAACAACGTAACAGTTTTCAATCTTATGATTTTAATGGTTATATGCCTGCATATAATTAACAGAACATACAGTGAATCACAAAAGTGAGTACACCCCTCGCAATTCTGCAGATATTTAAGTATATTTTTTCATGGGACAACACTGACAAAATGACACTTTGACACAATGAAAAGTAGTCTGCGTGCAGCTTATATAATAGAGTTAATTTATTTTCCCCTCAAAATAACTCAAAATATAGCCCACAAGAAAGCCCGCCCGTCTCATCAGACCATAGGATATGGCTCCAGTAATCCATGTGCTTTGTTGACATGTCTTCAGCAAACTGTTTGCGGGCTTTCTTATGTACCCTCTTCAGAAGAGGCTTCCTCCTGGGGTGACAGCCACGCACACCAATTTGATGTAGCGTGCAGCGTATGGTATGAGCACTAACAGGCTGACCCCCACCTCTTCAATCTCTGCAGCAATGCTGACAGCACTCCTGTAACGAGTCACATGACATTTTGGAGGGAAAATGACAAGCAGTCCTCAATTTGGACATTTAGGGATGTACGTATTTACTAAGGGGTGTACTCACTTTTGTTGCCAAGGGTTTAGATATTAATGGCTATATTTTGAATTATTTTGAGGGGAAAATAAATTAACTCTATTATATAAGCTGCACACAGACTACTTTTCATTGTGTCAAACTATCATTTTGTCAGTGTTGTCCCATGAAAAGATACAATTAAATATCTGCAGAAATCCGAGCGGTGTACTCACTTTTGTGATACACTGTACATGAGAGCACTTAAATATCTTAAAAGTCAAAATTATCATATGGTCGTGGTTTTAATCAGATGTTCAATTCCAAAACGTACAAGTGAGCAGTGAGAACGCAGATCCTCAGGCAGGTGGTAATAATATTACTTCACCACTAATAATGTATTTTCAAAATTTGGTTACTCATAAACTTTGTACATTACTGGGTTTTATAGTTTTGCACCTAATGAGTTAACAATTACATTACTGGGTTTTATAGTTTTGCACCTAATGAGTTAACAATCTATTAGAGACAAGTATTTGTGTATAATATTTCTATCTATAGTATCATTAACACAGTTGGATTGTAAAATATGAAAGGCACGTCATTTACAACTGCAATACATTCTGACTTTTTGTGAGAATTGGTTAAAACTAGTGCTGTCAAATTTATCGTGTTAACGAGCGGTAATTAATTTATCAAAATTAATCACGTTAAAATATTTGATGCAATTAATGCATGCACGAAATGACCAGTTCACGTGTTGCCTCAAAGTTTACAATGACGCCGTTTTAGCACATTGAGAGCAAAAAGGCAGAGAAATGCGAGTGGACACAGGCGATCATTGGACCGCGCCTTTTATTAGCATACCCTTTGGCATCTCTTTCACAACAAATAAAAGCATTGTGGTGAACAACGTGGGGAAGAATGACAGGAGACTATCTTTTTCTTAACACACTTAAATGAACACAATGCAGAACATACTGTGTACCATTTGCAGCCACCACTGACAGTCATGGTTGCCCAACTTCCCATCATGCATTTGGGTGGAACAGTTAAGTCGCTAAAGTATTATTTAGTGAAAGCACAACAAAAATAATATTCCTATCTCTCAAAAAATAATGTTCACAAAAAGAAAAGCACTCAATGCAAAGAGAACTGGCATTCCCAATCAAAATAGCTATGCAAAATACACATAAAACTTACTCAGACTTTGACTAGGCTAGATCTCTAATTAACTCACCATTGACACCTTGTGGTGTATTTCAATCACTACTTTACGTAGTTAAAGACACTGTGGAAGAACAGCAGGGAGCCCATGTGACGTCCCGCTAGGCGACGTCAACAAGGCGAGCTATTAGTTTATTTTTTTCATTGAAATGTTTTAGAAATTTTATTAAAACGAAAACATTAAGAGGGGTTATTAAGAGGGGTTTTAATATAAAATTACTATTACTTGTACGCAAATTTATCTTTCTATCCGTGGATCCCTTTAACAGAAAGAATTATAATAATGTTAATGCCACCTTGTGGATTCATTGTTATAATCAGGGGTGCACATAATTTTTTTGCCCAGGTTCTCAGAGGAGGACCTGGAGATGTGACTTGGTCCTCATTGAGCTTGAGAGCCGACCCGCCTGATGCGATAAATTTATGACAAGCATTACTTAGAGCCAATTAACTTTAATTAATTATATTAACAATTAATGCTTGATTAAAATCAAGTGGCACAACAAAATTGCCATTACTTTGAAGTGAAATGTAAAGAAATAAAAAGCACCAATTCAAAATAAAGGGCATTATGCGGCTCCCACATTAACTCCAAGCCTTTTTAAAAGTGGGATGTCCTCCTCATAAGACCTCATTGAACGTGCATGTTTAGCTTTGTAAAATGCGAGCAAAAACACATTTGTCAGTGCATGACG
The DNA here is from genome assembly GCF_030265065.1 of Corythoichthys intestinalis. NCBI lineage: Eukaryota > Metazoa > Chordata > Actinopteri > Syngnathiformes > Syngnathidae > Corythoichthys > Corythoichthys intestinalis. Next base: position 16,951,357 of record NC_080398.1, read on the forward strand.
CTGTTCATTACCTTTATTCCGCCACTTGTCCATAGGGCGAGTGGGGTCCTGTTTGACATCGATAGTTTGCTTAATTGCCACATGCTCTGTTTTTTTCGTGCTTTTCAAAGTTTGGATGGCTGAAATTCTTTGCTAAATAAAATGTGCTGCTCTTATCGGCGACATTGGGATTCTCACGGCACATTTTGTACCGCATTTCCGTGCGAGCATCATTTGCTTCTAGCCACGGTACCTCCTGTAGCCACTTTTCAGCAAAAGTCCTTTTTTTCGGTAGCTCCGGAGACGTCTCTGTCGTCTGTCTGTCTTTTGACGGGGGTGGGGGAACACGGAAGTAATTACTCGGTGTGGCCTGCCTCTTCGACATTTTGAGAAGTTATTTTCTCGTGTCCGCCGCAAATACAGTGGTCAGCCATCGGTACGCAAAAGCGTATGGAAGCCGTTGAGGGCCAGCGCGTTTGTCTACGTCCAGTACGCATGCGCGCATGCGGACCACTTATGTGCACCCCTGGTTATAATAAACAAATACAGTACTTATGTACAGTATGTTGAATGTTTATGTCCGTCTTGTGTCTTTTTCATTCCAACAATAATTTACAGAAAAATATGGTATATTTTAGAGATGGTTTAAATTGCGATTAATAGCGATTAATTAATTTTTAAGCTGAGATTAATTCGATTAAACATTTTAATCGTTTGACAGCCCTAGTTAAAACACACCCCTGCTACAAATTGTTCATAAAAGGGTTTTCCCCCGCCCTGATTCATAGCATGATCATTCAAGTGGCTCATGACACATAGTTTTCCACTTACAATAAAACTTCATTGCCAAAAGTTAACGGCCTGAAATTTAGCTCATTACTTGATCTAAGTTATCCTCAAGCCTACCTTCAATCCAGTAGGCTTTTATGATGGTATTTTTCTCTGACTCACTGGCACAGCTGAGCAGGGAAATCCGTCTCTTTTCACGGTCTAGTTAAGATGACTGATGCAAATATGTCGCTGCTGAGTCCAGACACTGACACCATCGTAAAACTGACCCACATACTGTGTATGTGTGTGTGTGTGCATGCCTTATGTGTCTGTGTCAAAGAGAGTGAGACATAAAGTGATTCAAGTTCATGCCCACAGTTATTGTACTTACTTTTTAGCAGTTTTTTTTTTTTTTTTTTTTTTTTAGCAATTAACATTTGAGACTTGTACAAAAATTAAACAATGTACAAGACACTGATGCATGATTATTTTTAAGCAAATTTTGTAAAACATTAACTGAACACCCGAGCAATCATTTCAATGTAGAAGAAAGTGTGCAAATAGGTAATGTCTTCCAATATTGTAGAAAAGACTCCCTCAGTACTTTAACTTTTAAGGAGGTGCACGCTGTGGTTATAGTCAATTAAGACATATCACTACTGAGCTGTCAGACTGGCAACTAGGTTAAAATGATTACATGGATTAATTACTGCTATAGATGGCACTGTGACTGACGACACCTTGCAGTTCTATGTTCAAGGGTTAGATTCTGGCTCTGGAGTTTGTATGTTCTCCCTGTGCTTTCGTGGGTGCTCTGGTCTCCACCCACCTCTCAAATACATGCATGGGAGGCCGATTGAACACCCCAATTTCTCAATAGCTATAAATAAATGGTTCTTTGTCCAGTTGTGCCCTAAGATATGCAGTGTACCCTGCCTATTGACCATAGCGATCATCGATAGGATAAGTGGTACGGAATATGAATGAACTACTATTACGGGTGAAAGGCCAACTTTCTTGCAAATATTGGCTTGATAGATCAACAATTACAACACTGAGTATAACCTAAAACTAGGTGATACCCTCATCAGCGTATTATGCTGGCTAAAACCTATTATTAATTTTATTTTCTAAACCCATCACAGTTAAAATAATAATAATGATAATATTAATATGTATATATGTGCATGTCTCCTACTGCAAACGGCTCGCCAATATAAAAATGAACTGAAACTTACAGAAATATTGTATCAGTAAAGAAAGCTGAATGTATAACAATCTTGTAAAAAAAAAAAATAAAAAAAAAATACACACAATATAGGTGAATACTGTTGCGTCAGGTATTAAAGTATGTAGAAATGATTCAAGACCACACATTTGCCAGTGCAGGTACTTAAAAAGGTGGCAAAACCACAGCATATTGATAAAGTAATGTACCGTAATTTTCGCACTATAAGGCGAACCTAAGCCGCCACCCACCAAATTTGACACGAAAACGACATTTGTTCATTGATACGCCGCAATGGACAATAAGCCGCAGCTGTCCTCACTGTATTATGGGATATTTACACCATAAGATATTAACCAGTAACACTTTATGTGACTGCGGCATTATATGACTGTCTTATGAGGATGATGATGATGATGATTTTTTTATTTCAAGCATGCAAAAACACACACACAAAAAAAAACAACAAATACAGTATAATTCAACAAAAATAATTTCGCTTGAAAGGGAGTAGAAAAAACCCCAACTTATTTTATCCTACCCCTGATCTCATTGTCCAGCAAGCTTACTTCGTGGGATACTTCTGACCACGCAATGAGAGCGAAGAAAAAAGACAAAAACAACTAAACCAACAGACAACCAACCAAAGTTAGCTCATTAACAATAGTTACAATATATACACACCAGTTAACAAGAACAGCAACACACAATGTCAGCAAATGTCATTATACTGTGAGCAGACCATAATGTTATACAAAATTTTAAAATTTTTGGACATTTTAACAATGTCTGAAATGATTGTCTAAATTGTTGTGGAGTTTCACTCCACATACAGACACACGAAAACGTTTGCAAGTAGTTCAAAATCTTGGTAACATAAAATCTCCAGAGCCTCACAGACTATGAATACTATCACGAACCTTAAAAAGATTTTGTATATGATGTGGTAGTAATTTATTGTATGCTTTAAATAACATTATAGCTGTATGATAGTTGACAAGATCTTTGATTTTTAATTGTTTTCAATGAGCAAATAGGTCTTAAGACCAAATGAATCACCATGAAGCCTTGAACCAATTGGCTGCAAAGCTTCATTGCTACAAGAAGCTTCATTTAGCCATAACTGCTAACTTGGGGGAGACAGTCAACATCTGCTGCCACCTGCTGTCAACACTGTTGTTGTCCAACATGCCTCCTAGCATGTATGGCAGCAAACCAGATGTACATAACAAAACAAAACAAAACAAAACAAAACAAAATTAATGTTCTGTGCTAATTGTTTCATCAGTTACTGTTCCAGTTTTTTTCATTTCATTAATTGCTAGTTATGGTATTTGGTAACACTTTATTTGACAGTGGCGCCATAAGACTGTCATTAGAAAATCATAATTATGAGATGACACTGTCATGAGCATTAGTGAATGCTTATACCAGATGTCATTTAGTGTTATCCGGCAAATTATCTCACTTTTGAATGGACGTAAAAGCTCCGAGCTAGACATAAATGCAGGCAGGAAAATCTCTCACCTTTCGGCGAAATTCGCCGTTTTGAAGTCAAAAAGGATGACCTACTTGAATCGTGTAGATCCGAGGAGAAAACTTTTAAGGGGGGTGGGGGGGTTCGGGTGTAGGCATGTGCTGGTTACCTTCACGGTTTACCATGCTATGAAAACGTGGCGGTTACAAAACCACTAAAAATTTTCCGTCATACAGTAGTACGTATTCGTTAATTTTCATGTGTCGAAAATGCAGCCAGAAGTGGCTTGGCGCGGCAGCACTTACCCCTTCCTCTGTTTGATGGTGCGAGTGTCAGTGACGCTATTCCAGCAAACCCAAAAAGAAACACTCCAAACGCAAGGCGTAAATTCTTCAATTTATTGATCTCTCAAATCGTGGTAACTGAAATATACCAAATGAATACATTTAAAACGTTGTACAATCGTAGTTTTCCACGTGTGAGTCGCTTCAACAGTTTAGCTTCATGAAAAAGTTCGCCAAAAACAAAACCCACATTTTCCTTTCAAATTCAATACACAAAGTTACTAAAAACTTACAAAGACGAATGATAGGCAAGGCTTAGTTAGGAGAGCAACTTCATTGAGGTTAATCACAGCCGCTGAGAGAGAATCAAGTTTGTATGTGGGGAGGAGAAAAAGAGCGTCAAAGATCGCTAATTGCGACAGATGATCTTGTCCTAAGAACAAATTCACGTTCGCTGGACGAGGTGAGGTCTCACTCCCAATTTTTTTTTTTTTTTGATGAATGCATTCGCCAGCATATTGAATTTGGTGAGTAATGGTTTTAATCGTTTTCATATTTTGCGGTATGACAAAGTTACTGCCATTTGTCGCAGCTTGCGTTGAACACTGCCAGAGCGTCCAGTGAAAAATAGCTCCCGTTAAGGTAGCGTCAAGCTTGTGTATTTAAAGGTAATATAAAAGCAGTGTTGTCAGTAACGCGTTATGTGAGTAATGCGTAACTGTAATCTGATTACTTTCTTTCAGTAAAGAACAATCTAACGCGTTCATTTTTCTAAATCAGTAATCTGAGTAAAATTACTTTCCTTGATGCCTGTGCGTTACTATTTTGTTATTGCCCCATAATGTATGTAGAATGAAGAATACTGTAGTCATGGGAGTGACATCACATGTCACATTTTCTAATCAAGGATGGAAAAAAAAGGGTCACGTGTATTACCATGATGCGTGAGCCGTGAGCGCTGGGAGTTTGCGGCCAAAACAACACAGCCTTGCTTCCCCTCCAGGATGCAATGAAATAGGCAGGAGATATACTGCAAACGGCTGCATTTGCACACTGGAAACACAGCCATTACGTCACATTTTTGTCCAGTAAAGATGACAAAAATATCTCCGTGCGCTGCGAACTTTGCGCTGGCTCAAAAAGACTGTCGACCGCTATAAGCATCCAATTCAAGCACCACTTGGAATTACAGCACAACAGGTAACACGAAAGCCAGGACTTTTTGATACTGCTCGTGCTCAATCCTCGGTTCAAGCTCAGTTGTTGTTGAAAGTTTTGAAAGCTTAGGTTTAAAGAAATTCTAAATATCCATCTTGCCTCCTCAGCTGTAGTTTTGGCTAAGCAATGCAAACGGCTGTCCCTAAGGTGCTGTAATCACATGATCTGTTCGAAAAATAATTTGGACCCATTATGAAATAGTTTAGAGGATTCTTGTTCATTTCATTCATTTTTGTTGTTTATTTTATTGCTCTAAAACTTTTATAGACATTTTAATGGCCATATTCAATGGTCTTTATTTTAAAGGGGAAGTTCAGAATTTTTACATTAGGCTTAATCTTTGAGTTAGCCGGGGTTTAATTAGTCGTTGGAGTTGATTTGAACAAATTCTGTGCAGTTTGCCAGTTATTTGTTAGTTTCAGGGGTCCAGAGTGGCTAAGCTAGTGCGAGTCAATGGTGGTTGAAATCAACTCCTTCAACTAATTAAACCCCCGCTCGAATATTAAGCCTTATGTGAAAAATTAAAATGGTCAAATTCGCCACATGTAGGACGTTTCGCCGACAGAGGACATTTTGGCAGAACGCCGGAACATATTTCCTCCACACCTTTCTCACCTTTTTAACCCCTGACCCATTTTCATGCCTGTAAATGGAGTTAGTGACAAAATACATCAACAAATAAGCCGCACTGGACTATAAGCCGCAGGATTCAAAATAAAGGAAAGAAGTGATTTATAGTCCGAAAGTTATGGTAGTAGTTTTATAATCGATATTTCTCTAACAAAGCTATTCTAACGTAAACCCCACATTATACATTAAGTGTGTTCAACTGTCCACTATTTTTTTCCTTTCTGTAAAACATATGGTGTTACTATAGCCTATTTTAATAAGCCCACTTGTTGAGCCAAGTTATTACTGTTTTTTTCAGCCTTTTAGTAATTTCCATGTGTTTACATCTTACAGCATGTTTGTTAGGTTATGACTAAAATAATGTAATAGCTAAAATAATAATATGAAATTGAATTTAATATGACGTGACCCTCTCGTTATCGCTCCTGTTTGTATTCCATTCCAGCATTTGACACTACTGCTCGTTAACCTTTCCTAATGCAACCTGCATTTATTAATAACACTTGGTGGGAAAGGTCAATCAATGATGTGAGCGCTACTGTTTGTTTTTTCAAAGGGGAGGCTTTTGAGACATGTTAGTGTCTCCATACATGAGGTAGAGATGTGCTTGTTACTGAACTTGTAGTGCTAAAGTAAATTTGCTATTTAGAAAAATTAAAAAGGACTAATTTTGTTGTGTTTGTGTGTTTGCGTGGTTGTGGCAGAAACTGTTCTCAAGTATGATTTCTAGGTCTTAGAATCCAGAGTTTCTTCTACCTATTCTCTGGCATTTTGTTTTTTAATTAAAAAAGATATGCATTATTTGAGTCATGCTCATCTTCACATTTCAGTGGATAATTAACATTTGGAGCAAGTGGACATTCATTACAGCCATTATTACCTGAAATCCAATCACAGAATTGTACAGATTACAACATGTTCATTTGCATACTCTCACTTTAGTCATGGATGTAATCTCAATAGATTGTTTAATTAAAATCAAATCAAATTGACTGCATGCAGTATGATAAAGGATGCATCCTTATACTTGACCTAGTTGGTGAGGTTTTTAATATAATGCATTTTTTTTTAAATAGTGTGACGGTATCAGACAGAAATATTTCAGAAGTCTCATCTGAAGTCAGCAGTTTACAGAACAGCTACCGAAAAAATAGCGAGTCATCAGTATATTGTGAACATTTTTTTTTCCTTTAACTGCATGAAAATGAGACGTGCAAAGACCAGCTAGCATGTGTTTTGTTGCATTTATACTCGGTGCAGCTTTGGCACTTGCTGGTGCAGTTAGCTGATATTCTCCCTCACAGTCACAGACTACTATAGCGGGGGCGTTAAAAAAAAAAAAAAAAAAAAAAAAACATCGCACCCCAACTCCTAAATGGATGTAGTGGGAACAGTGATAATGAAATTAAAATTCAGAGTTTAGCTTCCTATTACGAAGATATATCCTAATAATAGAAAATAATCATCATTATCAAGTTTACTTCTCCTCCACTTTTTGAAGGTAAACTGATGGCGAACTAAATGAGAAAGTCAAACTGTAGTTGCTCACCAAAGTGTCTGTCACACCTTGAATTCCTCTGGTCACTAGATGACCTTTCAGGTGTGTCAATTCAATCCTTGTTTCCAACTGCACATATGCATACCTGTACGATTGATTAATTCAATTTCATATTCTCAATGTGCATGCCTGCAAATACAAGCTCACTCACTTTCCAGGGCGATCTCAGTAGCACTAACCTCATTTCACTCTGCTCATTTTTCCCATTATTACTTTAGTTCTCAGAAGTCACTAGTGTGGGCTCGTGATCGGTTTCTGTGCAGCCGTCATTGTTCCCTTTCGAGTTAAAAACTCTCACCCAACCCTACCTCGGATTTGCTGTTAGCAAATAAATTTGACAATACTACAGTCAATTATAAGCTCATTGTATGTTTTTCCCTCCTACTCCTTCTCAGATAAGTTTAAAAACAAACAAAACTGGTTTGATTAAAACAGCTTCAATTATCTAACAAAATAAAGTAATGCACCATCTAAATGGCCATTATTACTTTAGTAGATGCCTTGACTGTAAAGTGATTGTTTATTATATGTTGGTGAAAAAAATAATACACTGTATTATGCTGTTACGAAAAAAAGTGTGTTACTAACGCTGGTATTCATATTTTGTTTTCCCCTCTGCTTGTTTGCGTCACAAACTCACCATCTGCAGATTTCAACAAGGTGTCCTTATTGTTGCCAAAACACATAACTGCCAATTAATTTCCCTCCAGTGATAACCGTCATTGAGAAGTGGTGAAGTTGACTTGACAATAAGTCAGCTTACCTCTACTACATGAGTCAAAGCTGATTCGAAACTAGAGTTGGTTGACTAGCAGGATTCCTTTCCTCGGTGGGCAACTATGCTGAAGGAATTGTAAACATTTTGATTTAGTGCATCCTGGCAGAACAGTAGGTTTTTTATTTATTTATTTTTTTTAAGAATTTGAAAAATAACACAATTTCCTTCATTTGCTGTTTAAATAGTAAAGAAAAAAACCCAATAAATGCCAATACAGTATTTCCATGAAGTACGAAAAATTGCCATGGACAGCCATTTTCAAATGCCAGAAATGTTTTAGCCAATCAAACGCGAGTATTTCAGATTGACCGCACCACTCGTGATGTAAGATAAATCCAAAATTTCCTAGGCTATTGCGATGGCAATGTTGCTTACATGCAATTTGTTACTTCTCGAGTTGCATATACAGTAGTACCTCTACATACGAAGTTATTCGTTCCAGGACCTAGTTTGTAATTCGAAACGGTTGTATGTCGAGCAGGATTTTCCCATAAAAATACATTATAATTCCATTAATTCGTTCCACAGCTCGAAAACCTGCACTAAACCCTTAATAAATACTGCTGGTACTATTACATATGACAATTACACATTGCAAAACAAATCAATTATAAATAAAAAATCTGAATAATATTATAATAATAATAATTCCTGTAATAATGTAACGGGTTCTAATCTAATCTTTTGCGTGCTGTACCTGAACGCACCGCCTGGCTGATGTGAAAGTGAGATAGAGATTTTACGTTCCCTTTTAGGACAGTCGAGATCGTAAACATTCTATGGCCGTATTGTCGAGCCTCTTCACGGATGCGCACATGACGCTCATATTTCTCTATCATTATCATCATCATTTCAATAGAAAGCGTCTTCTTTTTCCTTTTTATCACCTGCACTGACCTTGGAACCCGTGTTTTCTCTCACAAGAAAATCCGCCGTGCGTCCCTCTTCAGGCAAAACAAAGAAGCTGTGGCGCTGTCATAAATCGTTGTATTTCAAGCATGTTGTCGGCTGTAGGAATAAATGGCGAGTAAATTTTACGTCGGATGTTTTAAAAAGATTGTGTGTCGAAGTACCACTTTCCTCTGACTTTACGTGAACAAGAACGATATATGAAAAAAGGAATGTCATGTGTTTTGTCCTACTCATGATGCTGTTGGTTAGTCTATCTTGCCATAGTTTGATTTGGTTTAGCCAACTGCTGCTCCCAGCTTGCTGCTCTGCAGCTGTGCTACCACACAGTCGTCTAGTGTATAATGATTACATACACAGATTTTACACGGTAAAAAATTGACATGAAGTCAGCCCCTTGCAGACATCCAATGAAGTCTGGTAATGTTCCAGAGTTAACCCAGGTCATGCTCATGTGTGAAAGATACACACACGTATTTTTCGGACTATAAGTCGCAGTTTTTTCATATTTGGCTGGGGGTGCGGCCTATACACAGGAGCAACTTATGTGTGAAATTATGAACACATTATGTTATCATTTCACGTTATTTTGGTATTTTGGAGTGACACTGATGGTTTGGTAAACTTGTTAGCATGTTCTTTATGCTATAGTTATCTGAATAACTCTTAATACCTATGGCCACGTTCGTGTTCTGCCTTTGGCAATGTGTGTTCAATTGTATTATTGACTTTTTTATATTGAAATACATGCTCTTAGTTTGTGGCGGTTTCACGCCCAAGTGGGGGCGCACTCGGACTTGTTTACACAAAGAAGAGCGCTCACACGCCAGAAGAAGACAGACAGCTACTCAGCGTCTCTGAGCGAGTGGGCGAGAGAGCGAGAGAGAGAGAAAGTGAGAGAGAGAGAGAGAGAAAGAGTGAGAGAAACTCGGCTGCAACCTACGTTCATTGTTTATGCTTGTAAAATATCTCTACAGAGGTAACGCTTGTGTGTATCATCTTTTCTGTTGTTGTGTTTTCCACCCGCGATCGGACACTTAGAGCCAGTTGTGTGGTTGTTTGAACGATATGCTAATGCTAGCGAAGGCATGCTAACTGTTTGTGTCATTGCTGTAATAGCACCTAATTATCATTTATTTACGTTGATGCGAACCTGTTTGGTATCGAGGACGAAATTGATTTAGCAAATTATACGGACGTCCAGCATCGTCATTTGGGAGTTTACCTCGCTGTATAGCCAGGACCGAGCTGTAGCGTCCTGGTGAGGACAGTATATTCACATTTCGTTGTTCATGCATCATATAACATCATACTGTACACTTAGGCTAGGTTCATACTACAGGTCTTAATGCACAAATTCGATTTTTTATCATATCGTTTTTTTTGGCGTGCCCGTTCAGACTGTCTTTGTCCATTGAGACCATTCAAGTATTACACATGCGCACTAATTCGCAGTCCGACATGCGCTGAGCAAGACGACCCGTATGCGCAGAAGCATCAAAACAAATGACCACACATGCTGGCTGTCATCCGTCATTCCAGGGATGTCATATTTTGCTTTTTAAAAAGAGAACACAAATAACAGACATACTATAAATAATCCCCGTCTAGTCTTATATTCAAAGTATATGGATCGATAGCATGCACGCACTGTCCGTGCGTGTCACACACACATACGGGCAGTTTGCCCCGACTCTCAAGCAATGTTGAAATATTGCTTATATGTGACAGAAAGAAAACCGATCATTCTCAGGATTATGCTCAACCCATTTTTATTTTTTTTTATGACTGTTGTCAAGTCCGACCCTTCCTAAAAAGCTGTGTTCAAGGCAAGCTAGGCGCTAATAACGCACAGCTGCACCGCTACCGTAGCGTCTCTCTCGCTTTTTGATGACGTAATTGCTGCATGAATTCCGATTTGAGAGACTGGACAGTACAGAGCGCCGCGACAGTCTGGAAAAATGTGGCCCAGATCAGATTTGAACCACATACGAATGTAACCGAGATCGGATTTGAAATGGTCCAGTTCTATGCGACTTGTCACGTTCAGACCTTCAAGTTAATGCCTCACCCGAGTCGGAAAAACGAAAAAAACGGATTCGCGCATTAAGACTTGTAGTATAAACGTAGCCTTATTCAGCATGTTGTTGTCTTATTTTGACATTAAATTGTGTTTCAAAATGACATATCTGTTCTAAGTTTTGGATTTTATCTTGTAAATTTCCCCCCAAAATGCGGTTCCTTGGTTGTTTGACTCGGACGTCACCTGGAAATTTACCGCCTCGCAACCTAGTCGAATGTCTGGAACTTTCCTGGGTAGTGTTGTGTCTGAATGCAGCAGGTGATGTTCCGTGTCAGAGTGCAGAGACAGATGACATAAATATCTCATGACTATACTACATTTCCAAATTTTTTCTTTACTTTATTACGAAATTAGACATTTACATAACTATAACCACGTAAACCACAATCAATCCCATCCAATCCCATTTTTCAAGAATCTGTGCTTTATAAACTTTAATATCCAGAGTTAGAAAAAAAGTTGTTTTTTCAAATATACATTTATGTGGCCTTTTATTTGAATGAGGGGTATATTTAATTTAAAGATGGGGGTGAAAGTGAATGATTCAATCACTTTAAACATGACCTTCAAGGTAACAAAGGATTCCAAAATGTCCCGATATTCTTCCACTTGAAATACACATTTAAACAGCCTGCACATGGTGCACATGAGAGGGATTAACCACACATAGGCGTGCAAAATTCAGCTTTCATTTAATTGCTACCCACCAGAGAGAAGTCTCAGACCCAATTTTTGGTCTCAACTCATGTTTTGGGAAACAACCCGCCACAACTCATTGCAGATGAACATTTCATGTTGTCTCGGTATGCGATTTCCAATCTGAATCAGGCCTGATAACAGCAACATTGCTGTTATTCATTCCCTCAGATCTCCTGCCTCCATCTCCCCTAATCAGATTCCTCCGGTTGGGTTATTTATCATCGCCAGCTCTGACTGTGAGTGATGCTCGGCTAATGGGTTTAGCATTCAAATCTGCTGGCTTGATGCGACAGAATCCCAACAAGGGTTGTCATTCCTGCGCCAGCAGCAGCAGCAGCGGCTTCAGAGTGGCGTAAATAAGAAGGAAATAACAATCTTGAAATATTCATTCACGGCAAGCTTGTTATTTTTAAATATTGCACATGTATGAATTTATTTTTTGCATTAAATATGATTTGTATTAATTTTTAAGATATTCCAATGAACAGGAGACAAAGAAGCCGACTCAAAGAAATAATAGGGTTACAAAGGGTAACCGTGCTCCCTGTGAATGTCATCCAAAATAAATACAGTGGGGCAAATAAGTATTTAGTCAACCACTAATTGTGCAAGTTCTCCCACTTGAAAATATTAGAGAGGCCTGTAATTGTCAACATGGGTAAACCTCAACCATGAGAGACAGAATGTGGAAAAAACTCCCAGAAAATCACATTTTTTGATTTTTAAATAATTTATTTGCAAATCTTGGTGGACAATAAGTATTTGGTCAATACCAAAAGTTCATCTTAATACTTTGTTATATACCCTTTGTTGGCAATAACAGAGGCCAAACATTTTATGTAACTCTTCACTAGCTTTTCATACACTGTTACTGGTATTTTGGCCCATTCCTCCATGCAGATCTCCTCTAGAGCAGTGATGCTTTGGGGCTGCCGTTGGGCAACACGGACTTTCAGCTCCCTCCACAGATTTTCTATGGGGTTGATATCTGGAGACGGGCTAGGCCACTCCAGGACCTTGAAATACTTCTTACGAAACCACTCCTTTGTTGCCCTGGCTGTGTGTTTGGGATCATTGTCATGCTGAAAGACCCAGCCACGCCTCATCTTCAATGCCCTTGCTGATGGAAGGAGATTTTTCAGTCAAAATCTCTCGATACATGGCCCCATCCATTCTTTTCTTTACACAGATCAGTCGTCCTGGTCCCTTTGCAGAAAAACAGCCCCAAAGATTGATGTTTCCACCCCCATGGTTCCCAGTGGGTATGGTGTTCTTCAGATGCAATTCAGTATTCTTTCTCCTCCAAACACGATTTGGTTTCATTTGACCATAACAAATTCTCCCAGTCCTCTTCTGGATCATCCAAATGCTCTCTAGCGAACCGCAGACGGGCCTGGACGTGTACTGGTTTCAGCAGGGCGACACGTCTGGCAGTGCAGGATTTGAGTCCCAGGCGGCGCGTTGTGTTCCTGATAGTAGCCTTTGTTACTGTGGTCCCAGCTCTCTGTAGGTCGTTCACTAGGTCCCCCTGTGTGGTTCTGGGATTTTTGCTCATCGTTCTTGTTATCATTTTGACGCCACGGGGTGAGATCTTGCATGGAGCCCCAGATCGAGGGAGATTATCAGTGTTCTTGTATGTCTTAAATTGCTCCCACAGTTAATTTCTTCACACCAAGCGTTTTACCTATTGCAGATTCAGTCTTCCCAGCCTGGTGCAGGTCTACAATTTTGTCTCTGGTGTCCTTCGAAAGCTCTTTGGTCTTGGCCATGGTGGAGTTTGAAGTGTGAGTGACTGAGTTTTGGACAGGTATCTTTTATATCGATAATGAGTTAAAACTAAGGGTGTAACGGTACATGTATTTGTATTGAACCGTTTCGGTTCGGGGTCGTCGGTTCGGAACGGAGGCGTACGGAACGAGTTTCTAACGTAATGTAACCCTTACTTTTCGAGGCTGTTAGTCGATCGGGTTACAGTTTCTTTGTGTAGATTATATTTACTCTGTCTTCTCTACTATAATGAGGACCAACACGGTAGGACAGTATAAGAAACGTCAACGGCGCGACAACGTGGCCGCCGCGAGAACGCAGTGAAACGCGGCCGTTAAAGTCAATCAGCCAATGCACACCAGTCGCAGTGCGGCCGCGTGTCAGAAGCGGCTCAACGCAGCGCACAAGAAAATAACCGCAGAGTTTATTATTTGACGCGAGACGCGGCCCTCCTGCGTCAATACATACTACTAGCTAGCATCGGGCAGACCGGAAGTCACTCGTGTAAAAACACGGTGGATCCGGTCGATTTTCAAACTAATATGCAATCGTAACTCACTTTTTTGAGTCCATCAGATCTCTTGAGTGGTAGATCGGGGCACAGTTGACTTGTCTTTGTTGATTTACTGCTGTCTTCTCTGCTATAATAATAACTAACACGGCCCCGTGTTCAATACAAAACCCTCTGACCACAACAAAACAAGTGGGAACTAATATTCACATAGGAACTAAAGTTATACAACATAAAATATAATATATCAATGAATACTACATCACATTTGTAAAATATAAACACATGATAAAATAAATAATAGCCCATTTAAATAAAATAAATTGAAATGAGCAAAAACACCTGTAATTAAATAATAAGATCCTGCTTACACAATTAAATTGATTAATATATGTGTGGCGCTTTGAGAAAATCCACCAATAAAGCTTTTGAAAACTGTTCATGAGAAAAAAAAAAAAGATTCATTGAGGCATTTCATTTGTAAAATGCATGTTAAAATCTTATCATTGGGATTGCTTTTCTCTTTAGCACAGGACTTCTTTTTTCTTCTTTCTTTCAGAAACAAAGCTGACCAATACGCGGGTCTGAAAGGCAAATTGTTGTTGGATTCATTCATTCATTTTCCATGCCGCTTATTCCTCACGAGGGTCGCGGAGGTGCTGGAGCCTATCCCAGCTAACTTCGGGCAGTAGGCAGGGGACACCCTGAATCGGTTGCCAGCCAATCGCAGGGCACAAGGAGACACACAACCATACACGCACACACTCACACCTATGGACAATTTAGAGTGTTCAATCAGCCTACCATGCATGTTTTTGGGATGTGGGAGGAAACCGGAGTTCCCGGAGGAAACCCACGCAGGCACGGGGAGAACATGCAAACTCCACACAGGAAGGCCGAAGCCCGGGATTGAACCCTTGATCTCAGAACTGTGAGGCAGACGTGCTAACCACTCAGCCACCGTGCCGCCTTGTTGTTGGATTATTATTTTTAAAGAGCATACGACACCAGAAAAAAAGTCTTAAATGGCATTATTATGTGAATTAGAATCATATTTTGAGACGATTCGACCATATACAACAATTTAGCAAAGCGCAGATAACGAGAAATTAGTCTTTTAATCTGCCGGTTAGCCACGCCTACAATTATAGGGCTTTAGCGTCCCCAACAGGTGGATGACGTCAGCGGTAGACTAGGCTCATCGGTTTTACTATTCAGCCCATTGAGGGGGAATTGTTCAGAACGAGGAAAACGAGACGAAGAGAGCTGCAAAATGTCATTGTTTCAGTCTCTTTACTCCCAATATTTTTACAGGATATTCTTTTTATCCAAGTATTTTCCCCAATAGCTATATAAATGGCTTGAGAAGGACCAGTCAGCCCGTCGAGGGGGAACTATTCACAATGAGGAAAACGCGACGAAGAGAGCGGCAAAATGTCATTGTTTCTGTCTCTTTACTTCAATATTTTTACAGGATATTCTTTTTATCCAAGTATTTTTCCCCAATAGCTATATAAATGGCTTGAGAAGGACCAGTCAGCCCGTTGAGGGGGAACTATTCACAATGAGGAACACGCGACGAAGAGAGCGGCAACATGTCATTGTTTCTGTCTCCTTACTTCAATATTTTTACAGGATATTCTTTTTACCCAAGTACTTTCCCCAATTGCTAAATAAATGGCATGGTCATGACAAATAACTTGTGCTAAATGGAATATAAAATAATAAAAATCCATTTATTCAAGACGACATGGCAAAATTACTCCATAATGGTCAAAACAGTCGACTTTACCTTTACTGTCACACCTGCCGAACGATATTTTATGACACCTAAATCGGACATATGTCATTTCCCTTCCCCGGCTTCGGAGAATGTAAACAGACCAGAAGGAGTGACAGCTAGCCGACATGCTAACCCGAACCGAGGGATGTTTCAAAGTCTTCGAAGTGGAAAATCACACATAACTAGCCTGGATTATTTGACATGACGACCCGGTTGTCGAGTTTCTTTGCGGATCGGCAAACCGCCCGGCGGAGAACAATTTACAGTTCGTTCCCTGGAGGAGGGTGGCTGGAATTGTTGTGTAGCTAACGTGCTAACAGCTAACTGCTAATGAGCGTGAGGATAGCTTTTTACATGCCTATCAATGATCAAACGTAAGTAGTCCTTTATTTAAAGGAATTTTATAGTGTTTACTTTGTAATCACTGTATTCGTATTTGACATAATACAAAACAAGATGTTTACTCACTTCCTTGTAAGTCCAATGGTCCCACAGTAAATATCCACGGTGAATGGGAACCTTTTGAAACTCCAAAAAGGCGCATACGCCTCTCCCGCATACAGAATGATTTTTCTGCAGCCGTTTGGCTGGCGTGATGCAAAAAATAAAAGTATTAATCCGCAAAATCAGCTGAATCCTTCGTCCTCATACACAACAGTACACTGTAGCGTGACGAGGACGTCTTCTACCGTACACGTCACAGCGCCCTCCTCCTCAATGCGAGACCGAAGCCGGAAGTCACTCATTTTCCTGGCGCGGGATTCAAAAAACTAAATAAATATAGCGATCGCTTCCACACACATCCAAGCGGTCCATATCATTCAGGAGCATAAAATACCGCGTGTATTATGAAATAAACATGCTTTTTCGTGTCACAAGCACTTTAAATACCCGCTACTTTTTGAGCAGAATTCTAGCTTTGTATAGGCTAATGTTCCTATTGTTGAAAGCACAAAAGTGTGTAATAAACAACTAGCATATTTAAATTTTGCATTTTATTTTCTTACTGTACCGAAAATGAACCGAACCGTGACGTCAAAACCGAGGTACGTACCGAACTGACATTTTTGTGTACCGTTACACCCCTAGTTAAAACAGGTGCCATTAATACAGGTAACGAGTGGAGCCTCGTTAGACCTTGTTAGACCTCGTTAGAAGAAGTTAGACCTCTTTGACAGCCAGAAATCTTGCTTGTTTGTAGGTGACCAAATACTTATTTTCCACTCTAATTTGGAAATAAATTCTTTGAAAATCAAACAATGTCATTTTCTATTTTTTTCCCCACATTCTGTCTCTCATGGTTGAGGTTTACCCATGTTGACAATTACAGGCCTCTCTAATCTTTTCATGTAGGAGAACTTGCACAATTGGTGGTTGACTAAATACTTATTTGCCCCACTGTATGTCAATTCATTGCACAATGTATCCATGGAGAAGTAGTAGCACTCAGCTAGCCCAATGAGAGGTATACTGTCAATGAAATGCACTTTCTAACTGCTTTAATTTTTTTCTCCTATGTCTTATATGGGTTATTAGAAGTATTTCTGTTAATTTGTAATTGGCTTAGAACAGCTGCACTTTTATAACTGAATGAGAAAATTCAGGTCAGCTTTGTCAGTTATTTGGAATTGATTCAGGTTTGTAGCACTATCTTACATTTTCAATCAGTAAATTTAATATTTTGTGATGTTGTTTAGTTTGAACATATAGATCTATGAGGTGATTATATATGAGGAATTAAGGCTGGTTTATACCTGACATAATCACGTGTTCCGTATGGCTTTACGTGGAAAAAATGACATGCGGACGTTTCTGCGCGGACAGGCACGCCGTACGAGTCGCTACTGGCAGAGGTGAGTGGAGAGGGCAGAGAGGATTCATCAACTCTTTGGAAAAACATGGCGCACAAACTATTAATTGCGGAGGTTCGCTAGTACAAACATTTTATGATCCGGCTAACAAAGACCACTTAGGGGCCATTTAAATGGTGAAGCTGCGACACCAAGACGCAACAATTATGTTGCGGAATGGCCTCGCCTTTTTATGGTGACAGCGAAAACGGAAGGCGAAGACGCAAACCTTTGATTCCGGGCTCCAAAGTGGAAGGATTCCGCTGCGGGGCTTGCTCTGCAACCAAGCTCTCGCCCCGATGACGTCAGCACTCGCACACGTCACTTTGGACATGCGCAACGCTGCTACTAAACATTAAAAACAGCAAACATGCCAGAATGTCGGCTTTAATTTACGGTAATTATAATATTTTCAATTTAAATATGTTTAATGTTTGCATTTTTGTGCTTTTTGAAGCAAAAGAAAAATGCCATTGCTTGGAGTGGGTGAGTATGTTGTCTTCTGGGATGAGGAGGTTGATGGTGTCAAGAAAGTGCATAACTGGCTGTCGTCTTGCAAATCTGCACTGCCCCCTAGGGCCTGGAATGAATACAACATCGTTTTGTGACATCATTCGAATGGAGACGAAACTATATAAATGCAAACATGAAATTTGTCGTATTCTCGGAGTGTCACCATGTAAAACGGCCCCACAGATGGGAATGCCATCAAACAACAAATTAGTTGTTCTTCCTTAATGTAGTCCGGGAGCTCTTCTTCTGTTGTAGTATGAAGTTGCTTGTATGCCATTGGCACTTTTTTGGCTGCCCCCTGTAGTGTGGAAGAATATCGGTTTCACCACGGGGGCAAACCCCACATACTAGCTGTGCGGAACAACACAGAGTATACATTCTGAAATATGCATGCCAGATGAACTCCATGCATCTCGTTACCGTCCAGAACGTTTAAACGCATCGGGTTTAAACTAGCTTTCAAAATTATAGTACCATAACATAAGTTGAGCCCCATGAACTTTTATATGGATCTTTTGTGTTGTATGCTAACATCATTTGCCTTGCCTTAATGTTCTTTTATTATTTGTCACGACGAAATTGGAGTTATGAGGCAGCTGTTATTCTATCTTCCTTCATTTTTGATAAAAAACATGAGGTCAAATGTTATACTCAATACGGTACTTGATTAATGGCAATGAATTAAAGAAGAGCAAAGATAACAAGACTGCGTGTCCCCGCTTTGGTATCACACTGTCAGCGTTGACTTCCTCACCACGTATTTTATGTAAATAGCTCAGTGTGTGGACCAGTGATTTTTGTCATAAGAAACACTGTGACGCATGATGCTCATAAGGCATTAAACGTTCAGTGGTACATGGACAGACCTTGGTTACCAAAGTTATCATTTAATAATGTTTATTTGAAGATTCTTTAAGGATACGACAAATCAACTCCAACAAATTTCTGCATCATTTTGGTCAAGTCAAGTCAAGACGTGCAGATGTTCAGTTGGCCTCTTGTCTTTTGATCTGTAGATGCCTGCAGACACACGTGATGCACCAGTTGACCTGGTTTCTCCACCTCCTTTTCTGTCCCAAAACTGTCTGTTCGCACATCTGGATGACCCGATACGACGTTGACGTTGAACAACTTGTTCAACAAGTACCTTTTGACAAGGTGTGAAAGCCTAAGGGAGCAGCAGTTGTCGCGTGCGTGCATGTTGTGGTGGTGGTGGGGGGTAGTTTATGGTCGTGACATGTCTCAGCTGATGTTATGGTGAACTGTAATAACATCTCAAATGAGTCGGCCTTGTGAGGAAGTAAATAATACTGGATTTTTCCCACCTTATTTCCAGTTGTTAATGCAGTATGTCTTAAAGGGACAGACAAGGTTTTGATCAAGTGGTTCCCAACAGAAAGAATATTGTTCAACAGTTTTGACCAAAAAAAAAAAAAAAAATCACTTTCATTTTTAATGATGTTTAACAGTGGAGAAAAAGGCCAATAAATGTGGATGAGTTAGACACTGCGGTCAGGCCAGCCGAAAAACAAGGGTAAAAAAAGAGAACGTGAAGTTAAGAAAAATGACACTTTGTTTATGGATGACTGTTGCAATTTGCCTAAGCCAATAGGTGAAACAACCTTCGTCTGCGTGCAAGATGGAAAAAAAACAGAAAGAACACGACACCTAAAGAGGTATTGTAACTTTAAATCATGTGCACCTATTTTAGTTTTGCTTCGTTATAACTGAGCTCAAGTACTTTGCGTTAATATGTCTGCTAATGTTGTAGCCTATCATGAAGACTGCAAAAACATCAACATTTGCCATTGAACCCGACTGTGTAAAATAAGTAATAGGGCTGCAACTCACGATTATTTTTTATAATCGATTAATCAGACTATTACTTAAAAGATCAATTGGGTAAATGTCACTTTTTTCAATTACCATCACAATTTAACTTGAAGTTGTTTTAGGCATGTTGTAAGTAACAATGAAGACAAAATGGATGACTAAATCAGACAAAAGTCCTGTTCATTCAAATTAAAAAAAAAAAAAAAAGTGCTGCTGATTGACATTTTTATCTTGTGGGCAAAGCGTTGATATGAATTGTGTCAATGACTCATTTATTTTCTTTAAACGAACAAACCATCAAAATCAAATTAGGAGGACTGTAATGAATCCGTTTTCTTTATTAAACAGTTGTTCATAAATGCAATTCAAAATTCAATTTCAAAGCACACTCACTTGTATGGCAATTTGCAGTTTGAGTTTGCGTTGAAAGGAGACTCTGAGGTATTGTAGAAATGGATTTATGTGTGTGTTGTTTCTTTATAAAAAGAAATGAGACAACTTTACTTTCTAACAATAACTGTTAATAGATAATCGTAGATAACAGTGCTAATATGAGTTTCCAATGCTTCTCCAAAACACGATACAAACGGACACTTAAGACAAGGGCGGCCCCCTCGCAGCTTTTCCACTTTTCGGCAGGACTATCACACATCTGAGTGGGTTCACGCATGACTGGGTGAAATTAGACACACTCAGGTAGAGAGATTGTCAGTGCCAAGATTAGTGATCAGGTAGCATAGAATAGGATGTCAATTTATACACACTTACAGGTTTGCCTGGCACAGCCAGACTGTTCTCCCTGTATTTTTCAAACACTGTTAGAATAGTCTGGGACCCACCTCCTTAACGGCCTCTCGAGCCAGTACGAAATCATCCGCCCAATCAGATTTGTTTATTTGCGTGACGTGTTTTTAACGAGCAACGTCACTCTTCTGCGTCAGTAGTCGTCTCCACAGCAACACAGATGGACAGAACAGGAGAGCCGAAAATTTGTTCCAATCCACGGTAAAATCCGTTTTAAATTACCAAAAACACATCGACACAAGTCATTGACATCAGTCTGTCTCGCGCTAGCCATGTTAAATAAAGTTCTCCGTTCGCGCCGCGCGAGAGTGGTTGCTTACTGATTGGTCCACTCCGCTGTCTGTTTGCTGTGGCTTGCTCCACCCTGGAAATTTAATCGCTAGACTCTATAGCTGGAACAGTGGTGAGTCTGGTGTACCAGGCTACTAACAGGTGACTTAAATAATTCTGGGTTCCATCACTTTGCTGAATTGGGTATGCTCCACCCCGCCTAATCACGTCACCTTTTGACTTACCTTCCCTCTCTCTCCTCGGTTATCAGGCTCCCCACATGGTGTCCACTGGTAAATAGAATTAGTTTACAATAGCACCACTTTGGTCATACATTTCTTGTTGTTGTTTGTTTTTCTCTTCATTTGTCTGCTTTGTTCCTTTCTGGTCCCCCATAACCTCTTCCTGCATGCTGCTTTCTCCTAATAGATCAAACATAATGAACAACCACAATGGGAGTATATCAAGCTCTTATGTGATACATTAAAAGTAACTGTTCAGACCATAAGTGCACACAGATTCTTATTCTACATGTCTACGCATCTGAACAAGACAGGTAAAAAAATAAAAATTAAAAAAAAAAGAGTCAGGAGCACTGTGATCTTTGCTCACCTGAATAAAACGAGAAACATTGCACAGACAAATTCCAACATCTTCTAGAAAGTCGATATAAAAGAGTGGAATCTATCAAAGCTGCTAATGAAAACCAACTCAATGAGTGAAAATGAATTGCATGTTATTGTCAGAGTGCCTGAATTTTTATCAAATTTATATAGTATTAATTATTTATATAGTATTTTGAGTCACTACGTGTGGCTCATTGTGAGTTAGGTCTCCTACACAACTTTTTAGTTACCTTTTTCCAGCTTTTACTGTTAATTTCAGTACTGGTAAATAACTCCAGAACACATGCACGCACCCAAGCACATGAAACACACTCAACGCGTGCAAGTTGTGACACAACTTCTGCTCCCAAAGCACATCAGACTTTGTCCAAGCCTACCTGAAAAACAGGTTGTTCCACCTCAAATGTCTATTGTGCCATCCAGCCATAGACTTCATAATGATATTGGCGGGACACGGGGCCGATTAATAGGGGGCCTATCTCCGTCAAAGTTGACCGAGAGGAAACACAGACAAAGAGCTTTTTACGTTGAAAATTCTTGTGAATAAATGCGTAAATCCCTGAATTCTTTATAGATATGAACGTAAAACAGTCTCGATTCTTTGTCAAAAGAGCAAAGAACCGGGCTGTTAGCATTTCTTTCACGTAAATATGTCCAATCTGCTTCTAGTCTTTAAGCCACTGTAGCG
Source organism: Corythoichthys intestinalis (assembly GCF_030265065.1). NCBI lineage: Eukaryota > Metazoa > Chordata > Actinopteri > Syngnathiformes > Syngnathidae > Corythoichthys > Corythoichthys intestinalis. Next base: position 16,973,616 of record NC_080398.1, read on the forward strand.
CCGCCATATCATCACAAAGAGCTTTTTCCGCTGAAAATTCTTGTGAATAAATGCTTAAATCCCTGAATTCTTTATCGATATGGACGTAAAACAGTCTCGATTTTTTTGTTGAAAGAGCAAAGAATCTGACAGTTAGCATTTATTTTACGTAAATATGTCGAATGTGCTGCTAGTCCTTGAGCCAGTGTAGCACCGCCTTGTCATCACAAACAGCTTTTTCCATTGAAAATTCTTGTGAATAAACGCTTAAATCGCTGAGTTCTTTATAGATATGGACGCAAAACAGTATCGATTCTTTTTTAAAAGAGCAAAGAACTGGGCAGTTAGCATTTATTTTACGTAAATATCTCGAATGTGCTGCGGCCGCTTTATGAAAACAAAGAGCTTTTTCTGTTGAAAATTCTGCAAATAAATGCTTAAATCCCTGAATTCTTTATAGATATTGATGTAAAACAGTCTCGATTCATGGTTGAAAGCAAAAAAACTGTGCAGTTAGCATTTATTTTATGTAAATATTGCGAACTATGATGCCAATTTCTAATTGGCTAGTTTCTCCCAGTGATTTTTTTTCATAACATTTCAAACTGCATGCATGGTACGAAAAAATATAAAAATTGTTGAATCCTCGAACAAATCACTCCTGAAACAATCCTTCCTGTTTGTATGCGGTACAGCTTTCGTACTTTTTCAACCTAAATCCGGCGTTAGATTACTGCGTGCGTGAGAATAACTCCTCTTGATGTCGGCAGGCCCCCTACTAAATCCTTAAATCCCTGAATTCTTTATAGATATTGATGTAAAACAGTCTCGATTCATGGTTGAAAGCAAAAAAACTGTGCAGTAAGCATTTATTTTACGTAAATATTGCGAACTATGATGCCAATTTCTAATTGGCTAGTTTCTCCCAGTGATTTTTTTTCATAACATTTCAAACTGCATGCATGGTACAAAAAAATATAAAAATTGTTGAATCCTCGGACAAATCACTACTGAGACAATCCTTCCTGGTTGTATGCGGTACAGCTTTCGTACTTTTTCAACCTAAATCCGGCGTTAGATTACTGCGTGCGTGAGAATAACTCCTCTTGATGTCGGCAGGCCCCCTAGTTGAAGGCGAGGCGCAGTGTATGATGGTTGTGACCCGTCAATATCATTATGAAGTCTATGATCCAGCGTTGTTAACGGAGCACTTCTGAATTTCTATGTTTTGTCACTAACAGAAATGTTTCCGTTGTTGCTGTGACCATACAGTGCATATCAAGATCAGTGGACAGTAATTTAGGTGCTATGAGACAAACATCATACACAAAATATTCATAATTTTTGTAATAACTTTCTGTGAAATGTCTTGACTTATTTGCCTTGATGTCTATTTCTGTCCCTCATTCGTCAATACCTAACTTAGAATTTACACTGTATACAGTACGTGTATGGGAGAGATGAACAGACAGATGTGTGATTGTGGCAATGGTGGAAGCTTTTTCCCTTCTGTGCTTGTGTGCAATTTTTGTGACAAGAAAACCACAGATTATTGCACATGAAATGTTATTCATACAAAACAGCTCTAGCGTGACTATCCTCCCTTTGCAGCACTCAGCAGCCTGTTGGAGAAACATCACACAGCAAATCCCAGTGAAAATAACAGTTTTCAAATCGCACCAGAGACATCCTAGCTTACTTGCTGTTCTCTCCTGATTTCAGTGTCTCAGTTTATATGGAGAGAATTGTGCATTTGTCTTAACAAAAAGGAGACAGTGTGTAAAAAAAAAAAAAAAAAAAAAAAAAAAAAACTAGAAGCTTTTCATTCATAAGTCCATAGTCGTCAAATCAATTGGCTGGTGTGAGAAGTAAAGTTAAACATTTCCTTTTCATGTGACAATGTAAATGACAAAAATGTATTTAAGTCATAATTTTCTGAACCAAATTATTTTTGATCAAATTTGCAATTATTATTATTTGGGTGGGGCAAATGAACCAATAAAGGCAGAGGACATAACCAGATTTTGAGTTTTCTACATTTACATTGTTAATGGAAAAAGGAAATATTTGTCAGCCAGAACACTAGCAGGAATCAGTCATTCACTTGATTTTTTTTTAACTGACTGGAAGAATGACATCATTGCAGACAAAAATGGGAGTGTGGAAAAGTGGAGCTCTGTACTGCTGCTCCCTCTTGCTGCCACAGTAAGCAAAACATTTCGCCCACAGTGTTGGTTAAGCTATTTGGTACAGCTGTGACTATCTCACTCCATGGTAATACATATGGTTATTTCCAAAAGATTATTATACAAATGTTTGTAACTTAACCAGTTTGAATTAAAATGAAAGGTTACATCACAAAAAACAAAACAAAACAAAACAAAAAAAAGTCATTGTCCAAAAAAAATGAAAAATCTAACTTTATCAAACTGGTAAATGTACACATACTCACATTAAATGTTGCTTAAAGTGCTTTATAATACTTACACTTGTTAATTTGTAGATTAAATTGTGGACTAACTTCTCTAAATTCTAACTACAGTAGCTTCTCTCTAATCCACCACTGTTATTAAGACATTTACAATGGTATTAAAATGATCTGAACCTTTTGGAATTTCTCACATTTCTGCATGAAATCACTATCAAATGTGATTTGATCTTTGTCAAAATCACACAGATAAAAAAACAAACAAAAAACAATGTCTGCTTTAACGAAAACCGCCCAAATGTTTATACAGTGGGGAGAACAAGTATTTGATACACAGTCAATGGGAAAACCCATTGGCAGTGTATCAAATACTTGTTCTCCCCACTGTAGGTTCTCATATTTGAATGAGGATAGTATGCAAACAATGACAGAAGGGGGGAATAATAAGTAAGTGAACCATCACATTTAAAATTTTGTGGCTCCCCCTTTGGCAGCAGTGACTTCAACCAGACACTTCCTGTAGCTCCAGATCAGTATGGCACATTGATCAGGACTAATCTTGGCCCATTCTTCTCAATAAAACTGCTGTAGTTCAGTCAGATACCTGGGATGTCTGGCATGAATCGTTGTCTTAAGTTCATGCCACAGCATCTCAATGGGGTTCAATTCTGGACTTTGACTTGGCCAATCCAGAACGTGTATTTTGTTCTTCTGAAACCATTCTGAAGTTGATTTACTTCTGTGTTTTGGATCATTGTCTTGTTTTAGAATCCATCCGCTTTTTAGCTTCAACTGTCTGACAGACGGCTCCAGGTTTTCCTGCAAAACATCCTGATACACTTTTGAATTAATTCTTCCATTAATAAATGCAAGTTGTCCAGGCCCTGAGGCAGCGAAACAGCCCCAAATCGTGATGCTCCCTCTACCATGCTTCACGCTCGAGATGAGGTGTTGATGTTGGTGAGCTGTTCCATTTTTCCTCCACACATGACATTGTGTGTTACTCCCAAACCATTCATCCTTGGTTTCATCAGTCCACAAAATATTTTGCCACAACTTCTGTGGAGTATCCAAGTGCCTTTTTGCGAACATTAAAGAAGCAGCAATATATATTTTTAGACAGCATTGGAGTCCTCCCATGAACACCAGTCTTGGCCATAGTTTTACATAAAGTTGATGTGTGCACAGACACATTGGACTGTGCCAGTGATTTCTGTAAGTCTTTAACAGACATGCTAAGGTTCTTTTTTACTTCTCTTATTATACTGCGCTGAACTCTTGCAATCATCTTTGGTGGACGGCCACTCGTTGACAGAGAAGCAACAGTGTCAAACTCTCTCCATTTGTAGACAACTTCTCTGACTGTTGATTGATGAACATCCAGCTTTATAGAAATCAACCATCCTTGATAGCAGGTCTTCAGACAGCTCTTTTGACCGAGCCATGATGCACATCAGACAGTGCTTCTCATTAAGACATTTTTTTAACAGGTGTGTGATTTATAGTGGGCAGGGCCGGTTTAAACCACTTATCCGTGACTGGGCACACACCTGACTTAAAATGTTTGGTAAAAAAATGGTTTCAATTGCTCTTTAAGTCTCATTAGGCACAGGGTTCACTTACTTATTTTCCCCCCTTCTGTCGTTGTTTGCACGCTATCCTCAATAAATGATAAAAACCTATAAATATTTGGGTGGTTTTAGTTAAAGCAGACACTGTATTTTCATCTGTGTGATTTTGAAAAAGATCAGAGCCCATTTGATGGGGATTTTATGCCGAATGTGAGAAATCCCAAAAAGTTCAGATAAGTTTTCATACCACTGTAAGTATCAGTAATTTTACCCACTAACTGTCGCATCTTCACTGCCTGCCGTAATGTTTTTGACTTCTTGCCACCCAATGTGCCACAAAGATCCTCCATTAATGCCCGCTAAACAAGCCATGCATATTCAAGCTATAGCAGAGAGTACACAATGTGTTTTGGCAACTTCTGCCACCGAAAAATTGTTTGGAGTTGAAATTTGCGAACTTACAAAGATCCAAGCTAAAGGTAGATCATGTTTAGGGTTGTTGCATTTTGCCAGCAGTCTGTGGGCTGACCAAGGCATCATACTTGAAAGTAACGAAAGCGAAGCTAGCTGGGAGAGGCATCCCAAAGTTGGCAAACTGCTCTGTTTGTTGCCTTTACAGTTAGAAGCTAACAACGGAAGCATTGACACTTCCGAGAAGGGCTATTTTTAGCGGACTCCTTAACAATTTAATTTAGTACTCACCCAATAGCTGGCTAGTATTTGTATAACAATTATGGGTTGCCAACTGTCCCTTGAAAAAACGGAATTGCCCAGCAGGCTTATTTAGATAGAAAAGTATGCATTGAGCTTACAAGGGATGCTCTTTGTCCCGTTTTATCATTAAAACTCTATAATAGTGTCTGATTTTTTTTTTTTTTTTTTTTAAAGTATTGTTTCCTGAGTTTACCTGAGATGCTTGTACTTTTTTTAAGCTCAAGTGTTTTTTAAATTTTTTTATTTAAGTTAACCTCAGAGTTAATATTTGATGTTTCTTACTCCACAAAATGTTCCACTTTCTATATTAACCCTCTGAGTGGTGTAATCACGCCGGAAAACAGTGAAAAACACACACAAACAAATGGCTCAGGACTTAGAGGGTTATATTATAGATTTAATTTAAGCAGGACATATATTTTGTAGTACTAAAAATTAGGGCTGCCAAACGATTAAAATTTTTAATCGAGTTAATTACAGCTTAAAAATTAATTAATCGTAATTAATCACAATTAATCGCAATTCAAACCATCTATAAAATATGCCATATTTTTCTGTAAATTATATATATATTCTGTAAAATAATTTGTTGGAATGGAAAGATAAGACACAAGATGGAAATATACATTCAACATACGGTACATAAGGACTGTAGTGGGCATTTCACTCTACTGTCATTTAAATCTGTCTATGCTGTCCTCACTCCGAAGCGTCTACTTTTTCCAAAGCTAGACAGCTAGTGAACGACGCCTTAATAATCAGACTTCTTCCTTTTTCATCTGATTTATTAATAAAATGGCCTCAAACCACTGTCCTCTTTAGACCGTAGTGAAACTACAAAAAAAAGTACACAAGCATTGCATTAGCAACAACGTTAGCTTAGCACGCTATACAGGTTCACAAAAAGCGTCTCATACAAAAAATATAACATTTCACTTACTAACATAATATGTACATTCTTTACAACAACCATACTTACGGACAAATCTTGTCCAAGGATCATATAAGCACAACATTACAACGTAGGCGTCAGCCCGAGACATCGTGCAGCCATATTGAACTGGCAAGAAAGCAATAAACCATGTCGCAAAGCGACCACAAAAGTTCGCTGTTAGACAGCACAAAAAACCTTGCTGTTGTGGTCACTGTAAAACTTACCAAAAGGCAGAATACTGTCTGAGCGGGTCATGTGCGTTAGTCAAATATTTTAACGTGATTAATTAAAAAAATTAATTACCGCGCGTTAACGCGATAATTTTGACAGCCCTACTAAAAATACTTTGCTGGTATTTTTTTTTTTTTTCATGCATTACAGAAATATGATATATATACTGTATATATAGATAATATCTAATGAATTTAGTCAAATAATTAAACTGACAGTTATTAGGCTGGCCCGTTCATTTCGTCAGAGTCCCCCCAGGGACCCTAATAATAATGTAAACACATCGTGTTGTGTATACTAATCTCCATATGACGAGTTGCATAGGTTATAAATCTAAGTCACATTAAAGGTAGGAAAAGTTTTGAAGTTAGTCTGAATGAAGTGTAGTCTTGTTAAATGAAAAAAAGTGGCATTTGAACAAGGGTGTGTGCACCTTTTTCATTACAGTCCATTTGACTTCAACTGGAATTTCATTGCAGTTGTCCAAATAAGACATTTAAAACATCTGCCTTCCTGGCAAAGGGGGATTACCCAACTTTGATATGTCATTACCCAACCCTTTGCCACCAACAATTTACTGGGTGCAACATTAGGAAGTACTTTGCAGTAAGCGATGACTGCTAATGTCTTGTGACAAATCCTTTGTACCATATTTAAAGGAGCAGCAACACTTGACACATGCAAAATTCATATTAGAAAGCAGTATAGTCTGATCTCAGGAACATTTAGTGTTATTTGTCATGTTGCTAGTATGACAGCTTAAATAAGAAACTGTTCAAGCTAGAGTTCCCCAACCTTAGCTCAAACTGCACTGACATCTTAAAGCACTCACGTTTTCTGTGTACAAAATTAAATTATATACGTTTTGTCAGCCATTTGACCTGAGGCAATTTCTTGTGCTGTAATAACTTCTAGCTATTCATTGGAATTAAAAAGCAACAACTTGCATTCTATTCTGCATGAATAAAAGTAAGGTAAGGCATAGCTGACAAAACTGCAGGTCATATTCTTGCGAAAGAATATTTTAAATGGATTTATTTTCACTGAGAAATTTCCATGAATAGTTATTAAACAAGTGGTGGTTGCTGAGCAGTCTGTAAGCAAAGTTTGTTGTGTTGGCACACTTATTTAAAAATCATGGAAAATGTGGTCAAAGCACTCCATATTTAAAATTTTCTGAGAGTGAGAACTGGAGTCAAGAAACTCTTTCATAATGTTGTAGGAGCTCGGTCTCGGCATATATTTTAGTGCGAAGTAATCAACTATATCCTATGCCATCCTATAACGGTGAGCCAGGTTAATAACAATGATTTTCTGAAATGTATCCCTCAACACCACCTTCTTTTCCGCTGTCTCACTCACCTCACTAAAACCGACTTTTCCCCCAAATGATTTTCTTTGTCAGTGCCTGCGGTCATTTTCAGCCCGTCACTGAATTGACTGGCTTATGTGTGTGCTCAAAACAAAAGGAGGCCAGATTGTTTTTTAAAAAAGAAGGGAATTCAGTTCTGCCATGGTGCAGCTACATACTGTGCATTCTTGATGCTAATCTTGACCGACCAACATTCAATTCACCTGTTCTTCCTTTGCTGTCTGCTCTGGCATTTTGTCTCACTTAAGTTGTAAACCAGGAAAACATGCTGTTGGATGAGCAGAAATGTAGTAAAGTTGGTGAATGTAACCGTTCTCTGTAGTGAGTTTCCACTGCAGGATGTGTGCGGAAGGTGAAAGCTACATAAATTGTAAATCAGACAATTATCTATTGTGTGACATAACAGTGAGACACATTGCACCCTGCTGATTTATTAAACAAACATAAACATGATATATAAAAACTAGTGATGCACGATAATGCAGTTTTCAACTGATACGGATAACCAATAATTTCCTCCTCATTCGAACCGATAACCGATAATGTTAAGCCGATAATTCTATTGAAACATTTATGTAAAATTTTAAAGTATACATAAGAGAAAATATTACTGTGCAAAAATATAATTTATTGCTCTTTTTTCAACATCAAATGTGAACAAGTTGTAAATTCAACATCTAAATAATGACAGATTGTCTGACATTGTGTAATGGTAAACTTTTGGCCACGATTACTTGCAGAGTAAATACCTAAGTTGCACAAAAATGCATTTGAAAAGTAAGCCATTCCTAAGATATATAACATTACATACTACACTGCAAAAACACAACTCCTTAAAACTAGTCAATTTTAAGTGTGAATCTATTGGAAATAAGTGAAATTATCTGCCAGCGCTTCAAGTGTATTTCACACAGATTTCTTGGAAGAAAAATAGCTAGCTGAAAATAAGCTTAACAGCCTTATTTTAAGCAATACATCATTATACTTAATCCTAAAAAAACAACTTGTTCGTCAGAAATGTTCTTTATTCAAGAATAGGTATCGTTCAAAACATTATATGAAAGCAATTTTTAATTTGAGAAGTGTTTTAATGATTGCCAATAAGTTTTGATTATCTACTGTGACTGTAACTGAGCAGACAAATAAGTTAAATAATTTTCAAAAGTGATTGCTAATGTTATATGGTTTGTTGCACGCTGTGAAAATGATCAACTCAAAAGAGGGAGATATCATGTATCCATTGTACAGTGCTTTGTTCACATCTGCGGCACTACGACACTTGCTTTACGGCAGCTCAGCTGACACACGGCAGTATTATTAGGCCGAAGTTGGATCTTGCATCCCTGTGCGTGTGCCTGAGTTTTGTTAAGCCAAAAATAACAGCAGCGTGGCTGGATTTATCCTTATGTAAAAAAAAGCCTCTTTCTGGCTCGATGAGTGGAACCGGAGTGGCGGGGGCAGCTACGTTCGTAACGGATATCCGCCCGCCCCGGCCGGCTCGCTACGGCATATTCGGGGTCTGGCTCTGCTCCGGAAGGAGGCACATGTCTCGCGTCCCGCATGGCGTGGGGGAACGCTCGAGAAACCCGCCCCGCCTAGGGCGAGGTGGCTGCGGCTTGCAAGGACTGGCCAGAGGGGCGGGCTCCGTCGGAAGACAGACGGCTACTTGTCGACTATCGGTTTCGTGCCGGTGTTAAGCATTAGATGGAGTTTACCACTCGCTTTGGGCTGAATGAGGACACTTTCTTTCCGCCTCGTGAAACTTCTGCAGTGCATGTTTTGCAGATGGCGAAAGCGTCGTTTTTTTTTTACACTAGTATAAATCCAGCCAAGCCAGTGACAGCTGCCATTATCTCAAACTGCTTCTGTTGTGTAACTCTGCCTCCTCAACCCCTCCTCCCTCAGGGACTTCAGAGAGGGGAGGGCTTGAGGAGGCAGCAGTGCTGAATTCTTCGGTTGCGCACATTTGGAGGCTAAATCAAGTATATAATTGTCGGATTGCATTATCGGTTGATTTTTTTTTTTTTTTTATCTGGGTTATCTGTGTGACGTCATAATGGCCATTATCGGCCGATAATTAACGGTAACCAATATTATCGTGTATCTTTAATCAAAACAAGAGGCAGCATTACAGGAGACTCAACATTACTTTTGGTTGAGTATTATGGTAATTAGGTAATTAGTTTCCAAATCCGACCTGGGCCTTTTTATAATGTGGATATTGAACACTCATCCATACATATCTGGTCAATACATCATCAACAAGTAAAATATGTCAACAAAGCAAACAACACATGCGAACAAGCAATGATGGATAAAGGTTCAAAACATACGTTTTGCTTCTTGATACCGAACGTGAAGCTATCAGGTTAAAAAATGCTTCTGTAGCATAAAATCCTCAGTAGTTGCCTAAAAGTTTGACTGCTGAGACCTCCTGAAGGGACCATATTTACTTTCACAACAACATGGGCTGACGTGTTACATGTGGTGCAGTATGCATGCCCGTGACCTCAATGACACGTTCAATTTACACTGTGAGTTACATGTTTGAGCAATAACAGCTACACAAAAATATCGAAATTAACAAAAAATCCGAATTGGCCATTACGCCCTTTGATAAGAACATAGCCTTACTAGACTGAATAATAGCGTTTTAGGCTTCTGATGTTTTAGAACATAACCAATTTACTAGGGTTAGGTACTTGTTTTGTTTGTTTTTTTTTTTTAATTAATATTAAGCACCCCCAGACCCCATTTCCATGACTGTATAAAAATCACAACATTTGCATCCCAACATGTGCATTTTTAACATCCGGTGATATATACTTAAGTTATTAATTGAGATGTTCTTAATCATATCTTAGAATTATGAGAGGTGCAATCTTATGAACCGTTCCAAAGGATCTTTGTAGTGGTAACACACAGTCAAATCTTGAGCAGTGGTCACAAGGCTTTGACCAATTATTTTCTGGACCCCAAATTTTTTAAAAAGCCAATATTGTCCCATCTGTCTCTCACTACAACTACATTATCTGTAAGTCTCTGCAGCCCATACTTACCCTGTTCCAGTCTGCCTCTTTGTTTCCATGTTATTTGAGTAGGAATAGCGGGAAAAAAATGCCCCAGGCAGACTGACCCTACTTTGACCCTTGACTTGCTTTCAAAGATTGCTGAAACATGATCTAATTATTTCATAGATTCTCTCACTCTTTGTTAATGAGTTGTGTCCTTCATCACATGTGGACAGCAGTAGAAAAAAAAGGTCCATATCCATTAATGTGGTGTGATCTGTGATTTTGTATGTTTGTCCAGCACCGTGTAACTGATATAGTTTTTGATTATGCATCTCTATGCGACCTCTTTGTGAGATACATTTAGCTTCAACAGCAATAAGAAGGACGCAGAAAGAGATGTGGCATGGAGTCTAGCCATGGGTAGTTCTCATAATCCAGGTCATGCATTTATGTATTCTTTAATCAACTTATTTGAAATTCCAATGTTGTTAATCAATCGTATTCTCCACCCATTAATTCTACTTCTACATTGATGTACAATGTTGTTGGTTGCAATTCTAAATCAATCATTAAGTGTTGCCAGGGTCCTTCGCGGTTCACGACTGGACCACGGCACACCTCTCTGCGGACCCATAGTAAAAGTGGTTAGTTTTCAACTTTTTTTAAACATATATTATTTATATGAATCGTCGATCTATCGCTATGCGCTAAATTCCGTTTCATTTTTAGTCAAATATCTTCCATGTTCCCACTTCTGTTGTCATCTCAATGACAACGATGCGCTGATTGGCTGAGAGAGCCGTCATGCTGCGAGCTAGAGTGGACAGACCGCAGCAGTGTGAAACACGAGTCACACCTGGCACTTTGCAATCTGTTTATTTACATGTCACCAGCGCATTGTATTTTTGTTTGGTCAAAGGAAAACCACATTTACGACCTTCCACCTGCCTTGTATTTGACCGACATTGATAAATGGACCCATGCATGTATGAAAAAAAAACAATTGAGGACCTTCAAGATTTGTATTTTAGGACCCCTGATAGAGTGTTGACATACATGAAGCACGGCTTGAATAAAAGGTCTATTTGTCTGTGTTCTGTTTCATTACAGTGTCATACCTACTGCACTAACAGTTATACAGCTAAATATAAACATACAGTGGGGCAAATAAGTATTTAGTCAACCACCAATTGTGCAAGTTCTCCTACTTGAAAAGATTAGAGAGGCCTATAATTGTCAACATGGGTAAACCTCAACCATGAGAGACAGAATGTGGGAAAAAAACAGAAAATCACATTGTTTGATTGTTAAAGAATTTATTTCCAAATTAGAGTAGAAAATAAATATTTGGTCACCTAAAAACAAGCAAGATTTCTGGCTGTCTAACTTCTTCTAACCAGGTCTAATGAGGCTCCACTCGTTACCTGTATTAATGGCACCTGTTTTAACTCATTGTCGGTATAAAAGACACCTGCTCACAAATTCAGTCAGTCACACTCCAAACTCAACTATGGCCAAGATCAAAGAGCTGTCGAAGGACACCAGAGACAAAATTGTAGACCTACACCAGGCTGGGAAGACTGAACCTGCAATAGGTAAAACGCTTGGAGTAAAGAAATCAACTGCGTGAACAATTATTAGAAAATGGAAGACATACAAGACCACTGATAATCTCCCTCGATCTGGGGCCCCATGCAAGATCTCACCCCGTGGCGTCAAAATGATAACAAGAACGGTGAGCAAAAATCCCAGAACCCCTCGGGGGGACCTACTAGTAACAAAGGCTACTATCAGTAACAGAAGAAGCATTTCAAGGTCCTAGAGTGGCCTAGCCAGTCTCCAGATCTCAACCCCATAGAAAATCTGTGGAGGGAGTTGAAAGTCCGTGTTGCCCAACGACAGCCCCAAAACATCACTGCTCTAGAGGAGAGCTGCATGGAGGAATGGGCCAAAATACCAGCAACAGTGTGTGAAAGCTTGTGAAGAGTTACAGAAAACGTTTGGCCTCTGTTATTGCCAACAAAGGGTACATTACGAAGTATTGAGATGAACTTTTGGTATTGACCAAATACTTATTTTCCACCATGATTTGCAAATAAATTCTTTAAAAATCAAACAATGTGATTTTCAGTTTTTTTTTTGTCCTTATTCTGTTTCTCGTGGTTGAGGTTTACCCATGTTGACAATTACAGGCCTCTCTAATGTTTTCAAGTGGGATAACTTGCATAATTAGTCTTTGAATAAATACTTATTTGCCCCACTGTATTAATAACAATAAAATTTTAACCAGACTTACCTGATACTGTACTCATGGCTCGATTCCTGGTACCACCAGGTCTACTTGTGTTTTCTGGAGTTGATTAAGGCTTTCAACAGTGTCGCTCGGGGAGTCCTGTGTGGGGTACTCCTTAAGAGCATAGTTTGCCGTTGGCCCACGTGCAACTGAAAATCTAGCTCCATTTCACATGCTCCATAACCGAAAAAGTTAATAAAAAGGTCCTAGAGCCATGCTGTGGGGAGATGCTTGTAATTGTGGGGGAGGTCTGTACTTATCTGTGAGAGTTGAGTGTGTCTTGTCAGTATTTCATCCTCAAGGGAAATAGTCTTTTTGTGTTTCTAACTATTTCCACTGAAAATCAGGATCATTTCCCCTATCAGACTGTCAGACAAATTGGGCATTTCTTGAGACATCTTCAAATTGTGTGATTAGTTTGTCCTGTGCTTCTATTACCAACTCCGCCGAGGTAAAAGCTTCCCGAGCCTTGAACGTTTAGCTTTTATGGGATGAAGATTGAAATAATGCTTGGACAATTATCACAAAAGATAATGTACTGTATAAATAATAAAAAAAAAAAATTAAAAAAAAAACTTAAAAATTGACTATTTCTTTTTTCTACTTTGTGTTACAGTGACCTCCCTAAATATCACTTTTTCACTTCTTAAGCAAGACCTGCAAAGTGTGTTCAATTAATTCATTTGTGCTGATATTATTTCTGTCATTCTCATTTTAGATGGATCATGTGCAGCTTTGGAGCTTTCGGTCCACATAACATTGTGTAGCCATTACTGCTGTGAAAATGGTAAGCAACCAAACACAAAGTTGGTTTTAAATTGTTTCTTTCTTTCTTTCTTTTGCCCCTCAATCAATGTATATAATTGTCTACATTTAGAAATTGTGGATGTTCTATAAAACTTTGGAGACTTCAAATACTGTCCGCCTATTTAAAGTAACTCTATGCCTGATATCATGGGCACTTTTTCTCAAGCAATCATAGATTCACACTCAATATTATGCTAATCCCCCAGGAGCATAAACTCCTTGTTGTTTTTGCTTGCATTTGGAAAGATGCAGAATCTGAACTATGATTCTATATAAAAGCTAGCTTGTTTTGCAAGGTCTCCATCTCCTTATCTCCACCCAATCCCATACAGAGGTGAGAGACTAGAGAAAATGTTCTCTCAAAAAAGCAACATTTACATAATTTCAGACCAAGTGAAGCTCAGATGGAAACATTAGTGATGATGTAAATGAGCGAAGCGAGATGAAAAAGTAAAAAAGTCTGTCCCCTTTTAGTTAAACGGCACATGACATTTGTTCCTGGGGCAAAATTATATGATCCACTTTATTACATCGAAAGAGTTTTTCATCAGTCTTGGATCAGGCACTTATTGTTTTGAGGTGTGTGGGTGTGTATGTGTGCGTGTGTTTGTGGTTGTGTTTGCGTTTGGTAGAAGGCATGCTTGACTTGAGCTGAACCTTTAACTTCCAGCAGTGCAAAGACTTGGCTGAGACAAAACATTGCTATTGGCAGTCTATTCAGGAAACAGCAAGGATGCTGGTGTGTTTGTTGTTTGTGTGTTGCTAAGTGTGAACTTTATCTTGGTTTGCCTGAGCTAGATGGAAAATTAGAACCTCACCAAATAACCAAGCCAAGACCACAAAAGTTGCACAACACAACACACAACACAAGTTTTTGTTTTATTTTTGTATTCTCTTTTTTACTTGAAGAAAATGTGCTTTGATAAGTGCATGATTGTTGCAATTGTTGAATGTACAGTATGGGCAAAGTGTCTCCCATAATAATTTTGGTTTAAATATATTGATTCAAGTAAACACACTGTCAGACAATGATCAAAGCATGTAGACCAGTGGTGTTAAATATATGGCCGGACGGTTCAATACGGCCCGCAGGGTTTTCTGACAGGCACTTTGTAGGTCATTCATACTGTATATACAAACTCACATGCTTTTATTTTGACATTGGCGCCCTAAAACCGTAGATTTGTGATATTATGTGATCGCGTGGGTGCCCTATTGCACTTAGCTAACTTTTGTGTCCGCAGCTACAGTCTACCACCGCCAATGGCGTACCGCAAGCAACACGTCACTTTTGCTCATTAAAATTCATGATCTTAGCAATTGTTGCTAGGTGGGTCAACCTCCCATTAGTCCCTAATAGTAAATGCATGGAAATAGTGTACATGCAAGACTTTTACTGAGCTAAACCTACCAATTCTGTCCGAAAATGATGTCCCTGGTGCCAAATTCACTTGTAAAGATGTGGAAGAACTTTTGCCTGGCACGGCCAGACTGTTCTCCCTGTATTTTTCAAACACTGTGAGAATAGTCTGGGACCCAGACCATTAACGGCCTCTCGAGCACTGACAAAATCAACCGTCCAATCAGATTCGTTTATTTGCATGACGTGTTCTTAACGAGCAACGTCACTCTTCCGTGTCGGAAGTCGTCTCCACAACAACACAAATGGCGAACAGGAGAGCCGAGAATATGTTCCAATCCACGGTAAAATCAGTTTTAAATGATCAAAAACACATCGACACGAGTATTTGACAACAGTCTGTCTCGCGCTAGCCATGTTGAATAAATTCCGCTCTCCTCGTATGTTTACTTCCGCGTGCAAGTCCCTCGTCCTGCCCTCGTCGCTTTACTAACGCCCGTCGCTGAATGGTCCACTCCGCTGTCTGTTTGCTGTGGCTTGCGCCGCCCTGGAAATTGTATCCGCTGAATGGTGGCCAGATTCAATAGCTGGAACAGCGGTGAGTCTGGTGTACCAGGCTAGAAGAACATACAAATGTTCAGTCTAAGAGATGGCTTGAGTGTCGAGGGCTGAAAAAGACGGGAAAAAGAGCCAACCTGATCCAGAGGTAGCTTTTTTATCGACACCTTTTTCTTGTGTGCATTGTCTTACGCCACTGACAATGACATTCTCCAGTTTCAACAATCTATCCTTTACCACCTTATGCCCTGTCTCTCTTATATATTATATCCTCTGGTTGTCTTATGTCTCTGACTGTTTTTGGGGGTAATTTACATTGTTATTTTTGTGTAGCAATCACAAATGATACTCAGTGACAGCCAACGAACACCGTCTTCAGAAGAGGCTTCCTCCTGGGGTGACAGCCTTGCACACCAATTTGATGTAGAGTGTGGCGTATGGTCTGAGCAATAACAGGCTGACCCCCCACCACTTCAATCTCTGCAGAAATGCTGAGAGCACTCCTGTAATGAGTCACATGACATTTTGGAGGGAAAATGACAAGCAGTACTCATTTCGACATTTAGGGATGTACATAGTTTCTAAGGGGCGTACTCAATTTTCTTGCCAGGGGTTTCGATATTAATGGCGATATTTCGAGGGGAAAATAAATTAACTCTACTATATAAGCTGCACACAAACAATTTTTCATTGTGCCAAAGTGTCATTTTGTCAGTGTTGTCCTATGAAAATATATCTGCAGAAATGCGGGGGGTGTACTCACTTTTGTGATACACTGTATATTTGAACAAGATACAGCAGACACACTGTGCCCCCTCTTTTAATTGTCTATATAAAGTTAGAGGCTAATATGCTTTATACTAGGAAGGGGTTCGACAATAAGGATAATGGCCAGACTCCTGTATATATGGGTTAGGATCAATGTGTGTTGGTGGGAGGCAGGAAGTGCGAGAGAGTTTAGAGGAGTGTTGTATTTTAATTATTTACAGCTGAGCAACTGAAACTTCTCACTCTCCCTCTTGTCAGTCTACCCTATAATCCAGACTTGGGTTATAAACACAATTAAAGTTTCCATCTCTCTTATTCTCATCCTGGGTGGCCAAGGTTTGCAACTTTGTGTGTCTTTCTGCATGTGTCGTTGCCTGTATATTTAGGCCCTTCTGTCTATTCCTTATGGGCAAAACTTTCAAAGGGTGAGTAGCACTAAGACAACTATTGTGTTTATTTCACCTCATAGGGCTAAATTCTTTCGAAGTCAAAATGATCATATCAAACAAAATTCCTTCACCACAAAGTTCCATCTTGGTCTGATGGACCTATTTATTTAATTGATTTACATTCATTAGTATTTATTAACATGGATGCACTTTTGTTAACTTGTCTTCTCATTATTTTATTCTTACTTCTTTGCAATTCTTGGTTTTAAACTATAACAAGTTAACTTTTTTTTTTTTTTTTAATTCATGATAAATAAACAGCTCGGAAAATGAATGAATAAAAGAAAATATGAGACAACTATGTATTTATTTATGCATTGTTATTATTGTTTCTTTGCCCTAATTGTATGCTTCAAAGGTCAGTCAAATGTGATGCGTTAGTACTGAGTATGAAAAAAAATAGAAAGGTACTGGTTTAAGTTAAATTGCGGATATTGCTGACACCACTTTTTAATACAAAGTATCTCGCTCTGTGGCAGTGGGTGGGCCCAAACACCTCACTGTGAGACTGGGTTGTCTGAGGAGAAAAAAAAATGACATCCATTCTCTGAAGTCTTTAAATCAACATGAGACTGTTATTTATGTTATCTTTATGGTAAAAGCTTTTAGTCCCAGTAGGCCTACTTTTTAGTATCTCACATTTACTTACTGCTTTTAACATTCCGCTGCAGCAGTGTGATGAAATAAGTTGCCTTGGTTAACTTTCCCTGAAGTTAATGATTTATAAAATGTGTTGGCAGATTAAATTAACACTTTCTGGAAGGAACCATTGACATCCCGTATGTGAGCCTTACATGTCTGCAGGAAAACTCAACGCAGTTCCGCTCGGCCCATTAAAGTCTAAGTTGGACATGATTATAGGTCTTGGGGGGTTGCATAGTGACAGGCTAAATTCAAAAAGCTACTGTAAATTAGGGTGTGAGTACTTCAATGAAATATGATTTATGATTCGTGCAACAACCCAACTGAAAGGTTTATGTGATGAATGGCTGCCTTTCAAGCTTAAACTTCCTTACTTTTCCAGGTGCAGGTTTAACATGGAGCCTGTAAATAACTTAACTGACGGTTCGACTTCTGAGGCTTTCCGCTCATGCATCTCTTTTGCCCATTCCCCTGAAGAACATTATGAGATGAAAAATCCCCAAGATGATAGAACAGAAATTGAGCCAATGTAATATGACAGCTAAATAGATAGCATTGAACCCATAAGCAGACTGTTCAGAAAATCAAATGAAATATTTCTCTGAGAGGTCATGGCAGCAGGTGAATTGAGGTGAAATATATACGCACCTCCTTCATATCATCCTCTACACCTTCATCCTGATATCCTGTCATGTCTGAGTTGAAAAGCCTTTCATGCTTTGATACTCATTGGAACTGCTGCCCTTGTCTTGTCTACCAGCCAACTTCTACCTATGCATCTATACTTATACAGGGTTACCCGAAAAAAAAACGGGAACTTTTTAACAATCCAATAAAACCATGAGTGATGGAATAAAAAAACATTTTTTAAAATGGCCTTCTTTAACTCATTTGCTCCCAAAAATGTATAAATATGTTCTTTTTTTAATTGTTTCAGTGTCCCAAAGACAAAGTATTTTTTTTACGTCTTTTACGCTTTTTGTCAAGAGACATCTCTGGGTTCTGATTCAATTTAGCTCCAAAGCACAAAGCTGAAAATCCATTTTAAAGCAATAAAACTGGCCACTGGAGGGCAGTAGTGCATTTGGTAAGACCCGTAACCCGATTCAATGGCAATGAACGGCTGGGCCGCACAGCCGGGGCGCCGGCGGAAGACGACCGAATGGTGTCCAGGATGCCAGGTGGCGGACGACCAACCAGAACAACCTAGAGGATGCCCGGGATGCCAGGCGCTGGACGACCGAGCAGAACGAAGTGGAGCGGACGATGCCGTTGAGTCCATGTTGCTCGCCGAGCAGAGACACGCAGTGATGAGGGAAAAGTTTAACCCAGCTGTCACGGCCACAACAGCATCATCTCTCAGTTAGTTATGTGTACATGAATTGTTACTTTGCTATCAAAAGCGCTATTAGTCTTGTTGTTTATGTTATTTTGTAAAAGGAAAACATTATTTAGATGTTTGGAATGTAACTAAAGCAAAAATTAGCTGTGTTAAAGTCAAAGTTATGTTTCAAATGTATGCTTTCACAAAAAGCTCAATTTCTCTGTTTTTTCATCAGAAATTGCTCAAACTAAGCTATTTTCTAATGCCGATTTCTAAAGAATGGAAAAAGATATGAACTTATTTCTTTTTCCTGCTGAAAGAAGAGAGTCTAGTCTTTCTTTTGGTGGGTTCCATGTTTATATACTGTAGCAATAGAACAGAATTTTCTGTGGGCCTTGCAAAATCAGTCAAAATCCAGTAAAACGGCCGGGAGCGAAGGGAGTTGCAGCGGTGAAAATGGCTGGGAGTGAATGAGTTAAATGTCGTCCTCCTGTATGAATGCATTGTTGAAATCTACTGTTGAGATTCTTTATCTGAGCTAGGATACTATGAATTTCATCCTAAATTCTCCTAGCCTAATACACCAGACTCACCACTGTTCCACCTATAGAGTCTGGCGACTGTTGAGTGGATCAAATTTCCAGGGCGGAGCAAGCCACAGCAAACAGACAGCGGAGTAGACCAATCAGCGACAGGCGAACGTGACGTTGGTAAAGCGACAAGAAACTAGCGCGAGCGGAGAATGGAGAAGTTAATTCAACATGGCTAGCACAGAACAGACTGTTGTCAATGACTTGTGTTGATGTGTTTTTGGTAATTTAAAACTGATTTTTTGGAACATATTCTTGGCTCTCCCGTTCGCCATCTGTGTTGTTGTGGAGATGACTTCCGACGCGCAAGAATTAGAGTTAGTTAGTTGTTAAGATGACGTCAGGCAAATAATCGAATCTGATTGCACGGATGATTTCGTTCGGTTGGAGAAGCCATTAAGGAGCTGGGTCCCAGACTATTCTCACAGTGTTTGAAAAATACAGGGAGAACAGTCTGGCTGTGCCAGGCAAGAATTCCCCATTGTAACTAAAATGGCACATTGTTTACCTGCTCAAGGTGTCTCGCAGTGCCGCCACTTGCTCATGTCTGCCAATATGCAAAATGTCAAGTTTTTTTTTTTTTTTCCAACAGTGGTGAACATCAGATTTGAATAATGCATTCATACAGGAGGACGCCATTAAAAGGATATGAATTTTTAAATTAAAATTCCATAATTGTTTCTTAAATGGCATGTTTTAAAGTTTCAATTACTGTGAAAAAAATGTTTCTTCCATCACTCTTGAGTTTATTGGATTGTTAAAAGTGTTCCGTTTTTTTGGGGTCACCCTGTACTTACAGTGGGGAGAACAAGTATTTGATACACTGCCAATGGGTTTTCCCATTGGCAGTGTATCAACTACTTGTTCTCCCCACTGTACAATAAGTCACTTATCAGGTCTGAATACTTGGCAGCGCTAAACAATCAATTGACAAATTTATCTTCTAAAATTAAAGAGTGACAAGTCACTTTAAAAAAGTGGAACACAGCCAGATCAAATTGTTACAGTGAATTTAAAAATGTAGTTTCATGAGTTATAACAGTAGCTTGCTTTTTAGTGTGTCTTAATATAAGGCTTAAGCTTCAGAGGTCTCGTGTAAAATTCTTCCATATTTAAAAACGTTCCAGAGGCTACACTAGAAGCCACAAACTGCTCATTAGAAAGAAGAATAAGAAGGTCAAGCTGGTTTCTCCAAGGGGTTAACTAAAAGTCTAGAGATACAATTTGAAGAAAGCAGCCATCGAATAGATCAGGAGTTCACTTATATTGTCGCAAAATATCGGGCAAAAATTCACTGACACAATGTGGTGGAGGTGTTAAGTTTTAGACAACGTTGGTGTAATCTCCAAATTTAATATCTATGGAGTCTGTGTTTTACCTGCCAAGGAAGAAATTGAAGGGCTCCACATCCCCAAATACACTAAAACTGAAGTGGTGTAAATTTGGAAAACATCACTGGTGAAAAATATGTTAGGCTACTCTTCAGTCTCATTCAACTTAATCTATTTTTTATTATCGTATCGTTCGGACTATAAAGTGCATTTAAAATCCTTTCTTTTTTCTCAAAATTGACAGTGCGTCTTATAATCCACTGTGCCTTACATATGAATTTTGGTTGTGCTTAATGACCTCAAACCTATTTTGATGGAACATAACTGTGTTACATTGCTCCAGTATAGTGCCCAAGAAACACATTCACCAAACCCGTAAATAAAACAGAACTAATAATAAAGTAATTATTAAATGAAACAATAATTACATTAATAAAAGATAAAGAACAAATGACAAATGCCATATATCGATGCCCTAATATCCCTTACAATCAATTACAGTATGTGTGGAAATAAACTCATTCATTGATAGTGTGTCTTAAAATTCGATGTGCCTTAAAGTCCAAAAAAACCCATTACGTAACATATTTGCTGCCAGCTACCTTTGTTGTAACATTAAAGGATTCCTACTTACATTTACATGTTTTTATTTGAAAATGTTCTCTTTGCTTTGACACCATATTTAGTGCAGTAGATTCTCCTGAGAACAGTGTTTTGCATGTGGAGGGGCGGGTTTGTGTGTCAGGGGCGGATCAGTCTTTGCTACATGAAGTTTGCTGATTAGAATTCTAAACCTCACATTATGGGAGAAGATGCTGTTTCCATCATCTCGCGATAATGCATGTTTGCACTAATATGCCTGAAAGTAGAGAAGAAAAGGAAATTGGAAATTATATCTAAACTCTCATTCAAAACAATAAATAAAACAACATTCTTGATGATCTTCAAAAGAAATACATATATCTGCTCTGTTCCAATAAAATATTTCCTAATAGACAGCATTCGTCAGATTGCAGCTCCAGACCAAATTTTTCACAAGACAATTTTCACCACGTTGCGTCCCCTTTACCAATGCGTCACAACCCATCAACCTCCCCCTGAGCTAGTGGGAAACAATATGTTGTTCTGATATGCTAATTCTTCATTAAATATTCTGCAAAAATTAGTGTGTGAGATCATCACATCATTAAAAGTTAACATTTGGTATGATAATCAGGCCAGATGGAACTATTCTGTTTGTGTGTAAAAATTCCCTTTCTCTCATTGCTTCATCACTTGGAAGCATCAAATCTGCTGAGCTTCTTAAAGTGTCTGCAATAGTTAAAAAAATAGATGTTAAATTTATTTATTTTTCTATATAATGACATGACGTTATATGTGAGTTTTTATAGCATTTAGCAAACATCCTTTTCTGTTAGTTACTTTAATACACAAGTTGAATAAATCCATAGAAAAATAATTCCTACCATAAAATTCTGAAGTAAGCATTTCAAAATAGTAATGTTTCGCTACCAGAGAATAGATGCCTGGAAAAATCAATCCATAGCATAAATGTAATTCTTATTACAATTCTTTGAAGTGGAATTGATGCCATGTAATTAAAAAAAAAAAATCCCCCCTTGATTGCTGGGTATGTAAAACCAGCTATGTCGAACATGTACAGTGGTACCTCTACATACGAACTTACTTTGTTCCAGGACCTTGTTTGTAAGTTGAAATGGTTGTATGTCGAGCAAGATTTTCCCATTAGAATACATTATAAAGCGGTACCTAGACATACGATGGCTTCGACCCACGATCTTTTCGACATCCGACATAAAATTTGACTCGCCATTTGTTTCTACATCCGGCGACATGCTCGAAATAAGACAATTTATGACAGCGCCGCAGTTTCTCAGTTTTCCCGCAAGACAGATGCATGGCGGATTTTTCTTGCGAGAGAAATCAACATGGGCTCAAACAATGTTAGTGCAGGTGGTGAAAAAAAATAAAAAGGTGAGGTGGAAATGATGAAAAAATATGACCGTGGGGTGCACATCTGTGACCAGGCTCGACAATACGGCCGTAGACGGTCTATGATCTCGGCTGTCCTCCTCCTATAGATTTTTAAATCAATGGAAATATTTTATGTGTTGCTAATAATATATTCTAGTAAAACAGAACAATTCTGGCTTATTAGAACCTACAAGTCTTCAAGTCAGAGGTTCCCTTTAATAAATACTGCTGGTTATTTTAAAAATGGCAATTACACATAGAAAAACAAATGAATTATGAATAAAAATCAAAATAACAATACAGAATAATAATAATACTAATAATAATTCCTGTATTAATGTAACGAATCGGGTTCGAATGTGGTGGATGTGTTTTGCGCGCGTGGCTGATGTGACAGAGTAAGGCGTCAGAGCAAGAGAGGTGCGGTAGAGATTTTACTTCCACTTTAATGTTTTCTTGTTGTTGGCGTCAACTGCGGCAGACAGTAGGCGTGTTGTGTTGCACAGGTTCTGAAATAAATGATTAAAAACCTGATGAAGCTGTCGATTTCTTTGGCGATGTTACCACAATAATTATCATCACCTTATACCATATTATAAGTAATAATAATTGTCAACTTATGAAGACAGGCAAACATAGATCGGAGGAGTACCATTGATAATCTGCGGCCGTATTGTCCAGCCAGTTCAAGAATGCGCACCCCGCGCTTATATTTTTCTATCATTTCCATCTTCATTTCAATTATAAGCATCACTTTTTTCTTTTTTTAGCCTCTGCACTTACCTTCCTGGAACCCATTTTCTCCCACAAGAAAATTCGCCGTGAATCAGACTTGCGGGAAAACAAAGAAAATGCGGCGCTGTCAGGTCAAATTTTACATCCGATATCGAAAAGATCGTGTGTTGAAGCAATCGTATTTTGAGGAACGACTGTTTATTGTAAAAACTGTACCACCGACTAAGCCTGTCGCAATAAGCAATAATTCCATTTATCGCACGGTAAATAATAATGAAGGCGGTAATTTTTCCGCTGCGATTTATTGCGACCGACATGCTTTTAAAAGTTCGGCTTCCTTGTTAACAACTACGCAAAATTCATCTTTGATCCAGGTCCGGCAAAAAATAGCGCCGGAGCAAATCCGTTCCCATTATATCCTACTGTGCAACGTATACTGGCCGCGTCAGTCCTCCGGATTGACTGCGGACCATCTCCGGCGGGCTCCAGCACGCCGGATGGTTTAGGGCGCTTTTTTCTATTTTTGCCGGAGACACATCCGTCAAAATGGGCGGAGCCGTGCCTGGAGTCAACAGCCCAGTTGCTTATTCACGGTTTAACCAGAGAACATGGACGAAGAACGCTCCATCATGGAGGTGGAAAGTCTGAAAGTGTTTTATGATGCAGCAGATAATCATTATAAGGACCACATTAAAAAGGAAGCTGTTTGGTGCCCTATTATATGCGTCTTTCTGGCAATGATATCAAACAAACGATGTGCTGACAATTTTGTTTTTTATTAAATCACGGCGCTAACAACACTTCATCAACCTGAGGCACTCGGCAGGCTGTGTAGACTGTAGAGACACTGCCTCTCTCCTTGCTGCGTCACATGACAATGTTGCGTGCGCTTCAGGGTGCATCCAATCAGAATATTACACCCAATCAGAATATATTACAAATTAGCAGAAGCTATGAGGGGAAACGTTTTTATTTGCCTAAATGCTTAAGTTATTAAGTGCAGTTTTATTTTTTTCTGGAAAAAGACATTTAATTTACTCTGTGTTTCTGTGCGGTATTAATATTGTTGTCTTTTACTTAAAAGAGGCATGGTCTATTGTTTTTAGTGATTTAAAAAGTATTTCTGAATTTAAGAGTAAAAATTTATCGTGTTTAAATGGGTGTAGTTGATCTATTAATATATACTGTATTCTCACTGTGTAATTGTAAATTGGTTTAAAAAAAAATTGGGGGGGGGGTGCAATAATATCGCATATCGCAATAATTTATGAGATAAATTATCGCACACTAAAATTTGTTATCGCAACAGGCCAACCGCCGACTGGATTTGGTAGGGCACTGCACTAAGCAAATAGTCATAGCATTCTCTCAAAACGGGACTTGAGTTCTATTTTCTCACCAATAACATGCAAATATGAACTGATGAGACAATAAAAATCCTTGAATCCTTGAAATTTTCTAACATTTTGAAATTGAAGTCAGCCGCTCCAAAATCAAGCAATCAATGCTATGGGGTTTAAAGAAACCTTTCATCCATACACACACAAAATATGCACACACGCTCCCACACAGCTATTATCTTGTCAACATGAGGTCACTGTCCCATCCAACTGAATGATGTCATTTCCTTAACAAACAACCCAAGTTTCCTCTCCAGAGTCCTTATCATTTGAGCTTATCCTGCCTAGTGCCCTTGAAGGGCTTATTTTGCTGTTCCCTCATCTCCCACACATATCCAAGCACAGTATTGGCTTTTAATCACTTTCTGCAGCTGCAATGGGCTGTTATTGACTTTTCAATAGTCTGTTTCATTTCTGTAAGCTATGCCAAAGAATATGAATACGTATCGCTTCAGTGAAGACTAGACTGAGTCAGATGTGATTAATCACTGTATATGTGTGGACTCTCCACTATCCTTCTCTACTGACTCACTGCTCAGTCCAACTAAATGAAAGCAGCTGACATTGCAGCAGCTCCTTGGAGCAGAATCTGGTTTGCACAGCAGTGTGCATTAAATGTGCAACAACAGCCAAGAGTGATGCCAAACAGAGAATCTCTTGGCTAATATTAAATTCTGTCATTGACCATTTAAAGGCCCTGCTAAGCTTCCAGGAGATTTATTCAATTGGAGCTTTTATTCATTTTGATAAGTAAAGTTGAGGAAAAACAATTGAAAACACTTAAAAGAGGTTAAATGTAGCAAAGCACAGCTGTACTCTGCGTGCAACAACATGGGTTGGGTTGTTGCATTTAGCCAATTTAATCACAGCCTAGATGAGCTTTAAAGCTGCTGGTTGCTGAAAATTTGTGGAACATTTTTCACTGACATCGCCCCCTCTTTGCTTTAGTTCTCAGTGAAGGTTGATATGGGCTCTTAATGTGAAACTGCTACACACCCAAGCGTGTTTTTACAATTCTGTACCACATGTGTTATCAGCTGAGCCATGAATGTGGGAAAGCCCCTCAGGCAGAATTACATCATAGCCTGTGTCTAAGTTGAATATAATTTACCACATTGGGGTGGAACCAGGAAAATGTTGGAAATGACAAAGAGAACTAAAAATAAGGAAAGCCAATTAAAATCAATTTATATGCCAATGAACTAATAATGATTGTTTACACTTTGTGCTTCTATACTTTTAAGCGAATCCTTGCTTTTTGCTGATAGATCATCTTACTGAGAAGGACATAAGATGAATAGCGGTCAGGGTACTTTGATCAAAAATCCAGTGGTCCAGAAATCCTGTTGAGTTGAAAATACATAATTCATTAGTTTAATAGTGGTAGGAGTAATAGAAATAGAAGTTAGCAACCAGGCGAGAGACAGAGAGGAAGACCAAAGAGACGATGGATTCATATGAATGCAGACAAGAGGGCAGTTGGTGTTAGGGAGCAGAATGGAAAAGACACTTACATTGAAAAGGATGATAAGCTGGACAAGCTGAGGCGACCCTTAACGGTTCAAACCGAAGACAAAGAAGATTATCTGGTGGCCCTAAATTTAATCATTTCATTGTAGAGCATTAATTATATCAGGAAATCACATGGGTCAAGGGATTCCCGGGGGACTCCCACGGGAAGGGATTCAAAATTTTATTAGTCCCGTGACTGAGATGGGACAGGAATAATCATCAACGCGAACGGGAACACATCAATAGATGATGATTTTCAACTGTGTTAAAAAAAACGAGCGTCTATTTTTATTGTTTTATTTTGTGGGCCAACACTTCATTGGCACGTCAAAAGAACTACAATTCCCATATCCGAAGTTTCCAACACTTCGACTTCCAGCTACTATATTTGCGCGGACTCAACATGGCAAACTGGAGGAGCTTGTAGGAGGAAGGTCCAAGTTATCAGAAAACTTCTTGAGAATGGAACACGACAGTGCCACTACAAAATAAGTGGCGTGTAAAAAATAGCGCGGGACTAGTAAAGTGATGTAGTGACTCATGAACGAGCATTAAGAACAATCCATTGACTTTCCTAATGACCAATTTAAAGGTGTTTTTTTTAAAAAATGGCAGTGGGATGGGAGTGTGAGTAATTTTGACTGGGAGCGGGACGGGATTGCGAGTCATTCTACAGGAGTGGGATTTACTTTTTGACTCAGCTCCGGGATTGGGATGGAATTGGAATTTCTTTCTAGGAGCAGGAGGGAACTGTAACATAATAGTATTGGTCAGGCGACGACCTCCACTTTTTAAAGTTCAAATTTACCTGACAGTCATTGTTTTTTATTTGGCTCCACCATTCCAATGCTCATTTTGTGATGTGTTGCCAAATATTATTATTTATTATTATTATTATCCATAATTCCTGGTAATGGTAACACTGGGGTAGGGCAATCATTTGATACCATTTCATTTTTTAAAATACCATTCATAATGCTTTGTTATTGCAGGCAAACTTGCCAGAGAATTGAAGTCTTCTCTCATGTAACTGGGTGAACATGCTTGTACAGTATGTATAGACAGTATTTTTCACAATTTGTACACAGTGTATGGGAAGTTGCTTGTAATACAATAAATCAGGCGTGCTGACATTCTCACTAATATTGATGGGCTCCTCCATAATGTATCTAGAAAAATTGATTTTAAAATTCAGATTGATTTTCTTCCATGCTCCATTTCACACTCTGGCAAAGTCAGCTGTTTAGTGTTGAAACAGCTTGAACAGCTTATGGTACATCCCAGTAAAAGGGTTTAACCTTGTTAGTTAAATTTGTATTTCGTATGTTGTATAATACATTGCAGGCAAAATAAACAGATTATGAGTCAAGCATTTATGGCAATATAATCTCAAAATAGTCACATTTATCAAAAAGAAAACCACTACATAAATTGATAGGGTGCCAAATTATACTGAAACTAAGGTTACTTATTTTTCTCTAGAGTTGAGAGAAAAAAAAAAAAAAAAAAAACGATTCGACCAATATCAATTGGTTAGGACAAGAAATATGAGTGTATTGATACCAAACTTCTCAATCGATACAAAATCAGCCAGCAATCCAAAGACGCACCAATTGTTGAGCTGAGCATCAGCGATCGTAAGGCTAGGAATCAGTAATTCGACAGTTCACATTGTTTTCTTTTTGAAACATTGTGAGTGCTCGCATAATGTAGTGTTTGCTTTTTTTTTTTTAATATGCTACAAACACATAACAGGTGTTAGCAATAAGCAAGGAGGAAGTAGGTGTATGACTGCAGTCATGGACCAATTTCAAAATAAAAGCCTTGATTTATTGGGCTTTTTTTTTTTTTTTTAATTAAATTTTTTTTAAAGATGCCAATCGTATTTCCAAGATCATTGCTGTAGCGTGTTTGACTTGCCAGTGAAATTCTGCACACTAGTAGGGAAAATAATTTTCAGGATATTCATTGATAGCCCAAAAAGACGTCGCCGACACATGTTCAAAACTTGTTTACCATAAAACTTGCATAATCAGGTTGAAATGTTGTGTCTTTTACTTGTTGTGTATACATAACTAGGCAATATTCAGATCTATACATTGCACATTTTTTAGCCATTCCCCACACCTGCCCTAGCACTAGACCAGGGGTGTCGAACCGATTCCACAAAGGGCCGCAGTGGGTCCTGGTCTTTGTTCTAACAGATCCAGCACAGAGAGTTCAACCAATGAGGATTCTGGTAAAACAAGCAGCACCTCAATGCAATCAATTGACACCAGATTGGTGAAAAGGTATTCACCACCCCTCCACTAAGCTATTTTTAGACAGCATTTTTACGCTTTTATCCATCCATCCATCCATCCATCCATCCATCCATCCATCCATCCATCCATCCATCCATCCATCCATCCATCCATCCATCCATCCATCCATCCATCCATCCATCCATCCATCCATCCATCCATCCATCCATCCATCCATCCATCCATCCATCCATCCTCTGCCGCTTAATCCGGAGTCGGGTCGATCAAAACTCTCACAGTCGCCGTCACTCCTTTTAGCCTGCCTTCAAGCTACAAACATTGCAAAACACTTGAAACAAGAAATACACCAAAATAAAAACATAACCGGAAGTCATGGCAACTGACTGACCAAATATGACTGTATGTATTTTCAATAAATTGCTATTTTTCTGTGAGGAAATAGCCTTAGAATATCATTTTTTAAAAGAACAAAAGAATCTATGCTTTTTTCTATGGGGCATTGAATGGCGTACCGCAAGCAACACGTCCCTTCCGCTCATTAATATTCATGACATTAGCTACTGTTGCTAAGTAGGGACAAGCCACCGTTTGTCCCTAATAGGAAATGAATGGAAATCGTGTATGAAGGAGATGTTTACAGAGCTAAACCTACCAATTCTCTCCGAAAATGATGTGCCTGGTGCCAAATTCACTGGCAAAGATGTGGAAGAACATTAAAATGTTCAGTTAAAGAGATGGCTTGAGTGTCGAAGGCTGAAAAAGACAAAAAAAAAAACAGCCGACCTAAGCATAGCTTTAGCTTTTTTATTGACGCGACTGACAATGACATTCTCCTGTTTCAACAAGCTATCCTTTACCATCAGCCCTGTCTTTCTTATATATCCTCTGGTTGTCCTAAGTCTCTTACCGTTGTTGGGGGTAATTTAGTTAGCTTTGTGTAGCGATCGCAAATGCTACTCAGTGAAAGCCAACGAACGCTTTTAATCTTTTCATTGATAACACATCTTAATTCTATAATTTATTTACACTTCCCCCTTACTAAAGTTGTTATATACATACATATATATATATAACAGAAATGGTAACAGTGGCAGTCAGATACCATTTTAATTCTTTTCAGGTCATTCATTGTCAGACAGAAGCAGTACAGCACAACGTTACGCTAAAAGAATAAGTTAAAAATATAAAAATGGCTTACCTCTTTGTCCTCTGAAAGACCATGCCAACCCAACATAATGTTTACTGCATATGAAATGTGAATGGATTCACCGAGCTGGTGTT
The DNA here is from genome assembly GCF_030265065.1 of Corythoichthys intestinalis. Classification (NCBI taxonomy): domain Eukaryota; kingdom Metazoa; phylum Chordata; class Actinopteri; order Syngnathiformes; family Syngnathidae; genus Corythoichthys; species Corythoichthys intestinalis. The sequence goes on from NC_080398.1 coordinate 17,003,168, forward strand.
AAAAGTCCGCGCAAGTTGATTCGGTCTTCACATTTTTTTCTCCCGAGTTTTTGGTTTCCGGAAACGTAAGAAGAAAACATCCTTCATGTGTTGTAATGTCTAGAGTCGTTTCTACAAGTTCCAAAAAAGCAATGCGTGATCGGCATGTTCGTTTTTGAAAGATTACCGGCGAAAAGTAGCACAAATTACGTTGAGTCTATGCGAGGGCGGGTCTAAAATGTCCCACTTCGGCTTTACTTCCGCTTTACGATGCGACGTCACGGTCTAAAAATAGCCTGCGTGCGGTACGCCATTGTATCGCTTTGTTTCCCTATATCGCATCAAACTCTATCGCTTCCAAACTTAACTGGATCGTAATTGAACCATTATAGTTTTAAAAGTATAATTTTTGCATCGAATCAAAACCCGTGTATCTTGATCTATATTAAATTGGTCTCATGCCAAATATTCCCAACCCTATTTTTCTCAATATGTTAATTGAGTGCAGTGTAGTTGTATTTACTAAAACTATATATCTGTATTAATGCAACTGTCTGGCGACTAGACCAGGGTTAGCAAGGATAGGCCTGGCCTAGCACATCCGTGAGCCTACTGTGGATGACCTGTTTAAAAATTTGGATGGACCAATGGATGGATGGATGGATGGATGGATGGATGGATGGATGGATGGATATCTAAATTGAATATGACAGCTATAGTGTCTTACTGAAGGCAAAGGTGAAGAATACTCTGTAGTTTTTTTTTTTGTTGAACAGCTTGGAAAAATTCACATTGTTAATTATATCAAAAACAAAACAAAAAAACAAACAAAAAAAAAACAAGAGTTACAGTCAAGTACAACTTTTATAGTGGAATCGGGACTGGAAAATAAACTGGAAACTAATTGAGATTATATGACATTAGCAACAGGAATGGCAGGTTTTACAAGACCTTAACTGACTAACAGCCAGAACTTTTTGATGCAATGAAATTAAACTCAGTGTCTCTTGATTGCAAAAAATAGGACAGTTTGATCTGCTTTGTGAAGAAAAAGCCACACTTCAATATTTGATTTACTTTCAGATTTCTTTTACATTTAAATGTGAAAAAGATGATTGGACTCTAAACCCAAAACATTCATCTTGTTACGTACTTCTTATATTTAACAAGCAAGTTTGTGTGGACACGATAAAACTGCTGAGCTTATGCAAGAACTGGTTGTTCCGGCAAAGCATAAGGTCATGACCTGCTCCTGAAGGGGTAAACAAAGTTAGGAGGAGGTTCACACCAATTTTGCTGTCACAACAAGACTACATTGACAGTAGTAATCATCACGCCTCAAGAGACCTAACAAATCAGCAAAAAAACTTTAGGACGATGAAATCTTTTTTCTGCTTCTTGTAACTGTCATTTGTTCAATTCAGTGCAGAAACGAAGTGACACTTTGCTATCTTTGCATATTCTGTCAGCCGTATTTGTATGAATTTCTCACAGAGAAAGGCCAGTAGCAATGTTTTAATCTTTCTCATATTGTACAACAATGCCTAACATCGCTAATCCTGACAAGGAATAGACATGTCTTCACAAGTGGAATAAATGACAGCAGTAGAAATATTTAGCTCTTTCGCAGGAGCAGTCAGCTGTCTGGCTTTCTCAATATAAACTTTGAGAGAGGAAGAAAGTTATTCTGCACAGCAGTAAAGTAGGGATACGGTTCATGAACTAGGACTGTATATGTTCAGATCTTCGTTATGCAACCCTGTCCCACATTTCTGTGCAATGTTCCATGTGAATCAACACTATAACATAAAGTCACTTAACAACCCTCTAGAGTTTGATTTCAGACTGCCCTCAGGCTCACAGACAAATTCCTAGACGATGGCAGCAGAGTTTAAATTAATGATCAGCATTTGAGATAGAAAAAATCCTCAAGATTAAAATCCCAAAGCATCCAAGGGGTGTGTTAAGTCTTGGCAAACCTCTCAAATAATTTTACTCGCAAGAGCAAATTTAATGAAACTAGGAAGAGGCTGAGCTGCCACCTTTCTCAAATGAATTCTCAAAACTGCATTGAATTAAAGGCAAAGAGTACCATTAGTCACTGGCGTTGCTGTAGCAAAGTGATTAACATATCATAGCTTTTGTTTTTGGAGTTCCACGGGTGTATCCTAAAGGGAAAGGTGGGGTGGGAAATGATGACCACAGTACTGGAAAAACTTGTTTGTATGCCATCAGCAATTTCCAAAAGAGGTTTGTGTCTCCATGTGTGTACTGAGGGTAGATGATGTGCCACCAAATTTAGGTTAAATTGTGCCCCATCAATGTGTTACCCTAAATTTGATGTCATTGAACTTTATATATTACCATATGTACTGTTAAAATAGGGTAGGCCAGACCTCAAACACCACCTAATGTAGGGAAAAAAAAGACTCTTAAAGGGAACCTTGGACTTAAAGACTTGTAGGTTCTAATAAGCCACAATTGTTCTTTGTACTAAAATATGTCATTAGAAACACATAAAATATTGCCATTGATTTAAAAATCTATAATATATAAGTACATGTTTTGACCTACGGAGGGCGCCATGTTTTAAGCGCGCGATGGACGCTTGGGGTGATGACGTAGATCGTCACTGTCACTCGACGAATATTACCGGGTCACTGCATTCCTTCTACGCGGCGAGACGTCCACCACATCGTTAAAAGCGGCGAGTAGGCCTGTCGCGATAAAAAAACTTTTAGTGTGCGATAATTTATTTCATAAATTATTGCGATATGCGATATTATTGCACCCCCCAATTAAAAAAAAAATTACATTAACACTGTGAGAATACAGTATATATTAATAGATCATGTACACCCATTTAAACGAAATAAATGTTTACTCTTAAATTCAAAAATACTTTTTAGGAAATCACAACTAAAAACAATAGACCATGCCTCTTTTAAGTAAAAGACAACAATATTAATACTGCACAGAAACACAGAAGAAATAAAATGTGTTTTTTAAGAAAAATAAAATTCCACTTAATAATTTAAGCATCTAAGGAAATGAAAACGTTTCCCCTCATAGCTTCTGCTATGGCGTTCCATGTGTAATACAGTGGTACCTCTACATACGAAGTTAATTCGTTCCAGGAGCTTGTTTGTAAGTCGAAATGGTCGTATGTCGAACAGGATTTTCCCATAAGAATACATTATAATTCCAATAATTTGTTCCACAGCCCAAAAATCCACACTACATCCTTAATAAATACTGCTGTTACTATGGCCAAATAGCAATTACAAAGAGCAAAACAAATAAAATATGAATAAAAATCAGAATAACAATAATATAATCATTGCAATAATAACAATAATACAGTACAGTACCTGTAATAATGTAACGAATCTGCTTCCAATGTGGCGGGCTTTTTTTGCTGTACCTGAACGCACCGCGGGGCTGACGGTGAGTAGAAGAGCGCTATTTTACTTTCTGTTTCGTTTCTGTTTCGATCCTGGCGTCAACAGCAGTGGACACTCGGCGAGTTGATGGAATAAATGATTTAAAACCTGACGAAGCTGGCGATTTCTTAGGCGATGTTACCACAATAAGAACTGTCACCTTAACTTATAAAGACTGGCGAACGGAGGGGGACCGCCGGCCGAGATCGGCGTTCTACGACCTAGTTCATGGATGCACACACCATGCATATATTTTGCTATCATTCACATCTTCATTTAATGGTAAGCGTCACCTTTTTTTTTTTTTTTCTCCACCTGCACTAAACTTAAACTGCACTAAACTAAAAACAGAACTAAAATGCATTTTGCGTAGTTGGTAACCAGGAAGCCGAACTTTTAACAGCACGTCAGCCGCAGGCGCGCAAGCAGGTGCACACGAGGCGATAAATCGCAGCGGAAAAATTATCGCCTTCATTTTTATTTATCGTGCGATAAATGGAATTATTGCATATTGCGACAGGCTTAGCGGCGAGTACTTACTATTTGTGTTTTTATAGAGTCTTTTATTACATTTTCATTGCCTCAAAATACCGTATTGGCCCGACTATAAGATGGCCCTGATTATAAGACAGCCCCCTCTTTTTCAAGACTCAAGTTTGAAAAAAGACATTTTGAACACCAAATTAATTTTTATACAAAAAATAATTACAGTACATCTGAAACAGATGATTATAACAATATATTTGAGAGAAAAAGTGTTATTTTGCCTTATTCAAATCTTAATATCTGAACATTTAAATATGTAAACTTAAGTGCAATCAGATTCGTAAATGAATGGCTTCTGGTTTTTGAAATGTAAATAAACCAATCTATTGTGATAAAACAACAAAACTGCAATAACTGCATTTACCATCAAAGTGAAGTCTAACTGTAACTGTATTCTTGAAACAAATCTGAATAAGGAAAAACATTGCAAAAAAATAATGCAAACTGGTTAAACTTGAGAGTAGCTGAGATCTGTCATGACAGAACATCGCTTCAATGATATCTGGCGCCATCTAGCGTCGTGAATGGGTATCACGTCTAGACCGCGAATATAAGACGACCCCCACTTTTTCAGTCTTATTTCAATGCAAAAAAACACTGTCATATATTCGGACCAATACGGTACTTTTTGCATGTGTTTCCCTCTCATACTTTTCAGCATAGTGTTTTCTTGATGTAGCTTTAAAGCAGATTGTTGATCTATTGATCACATTAGTCACATAGCATACTTAAACCACACTTATTTGAGATTACTATGTTTAAGTATTTTTTTAGGCATCTTTATTATGTTCTGTCTGTATGTATCTAAACAAAACAAGCTGAAAGTGCACAGTAATTAGTACTTTGGGTGTCAAATTTGGCTCTTGGTGCGTGTTTTGCTGTTGTAGCTCATTTTGGCAGAACACCGTTTTTTTCCCTACTCTTGTCTCGTCTCATCCCGTCTTTCCTGGTTATTTTGCTTTTGCTGCCCGTTTTGTGACATATCGACAGTGCTGTCATGCTCATTTATGTTACTCTCGGGTTCAAGTTGAAAGGGTTGAACAGATGACATGTTTATGTCGCTAGAGTCATACTCTGGAAACCCGGCAGTGTAACCATGTGACGTCACCACCCTGCGACATCAACAACAATGGCAACATATTAGTTAAACAAATTTTACAGATTGTATAAAAAACGAAAACACCAAGAGGGATTTCAATATCAACATTATCTTTTAAGAACTCCATGTCTTTCTATTCATGGATCCCTTTAAAACAGTGTGACAGTCTTTGTTACAGCATTTGTTTGAATTTTGTAGTATTGTGTTGTACCTAATCTACTTTACTCCTCTTGCTTAATGCGTATTATTAATTACAAAAATAAAGTAATTTACTGCAAACCTCAACTAGATGTGGCTCAGGTGAGACGTCTAGTCATGGAGTGGAGAACCACTTAGTCTTAGGCAACCCTGTTACCTTTTAAAAACAAAAAATATATGTATTTTTTATTTTAAAGATACCACGGTCACACTTTGTAATCCCATATTTATTTTTATTTTTTTTTGCTTTGGCTGGTCTTTTAAAAAATCCCCATCTTCATAATGGAAACTTGGATTCCATAAACATCATGACTCATTATGCTTTATTGTTTGGCTGCATCATCTGAGGCCCTCAAATGGTCACGCTGTGGTTACTGAACTGAGACCTCTAAATACCCTGATCCACAAATGAGGGCCTGTGGGCAACACCAATCTGGATTACGGTCATAAAATAAATGACTCTGACACGGAGACAAAGAGCCCTCATGAGGGAAACATCATGCTGTGATGTGTGAGTCAGTTCTGAGAGGGGTAATGATGTCATTGTGTCAGATTCTTCAAGTCTTACCTAACACTTGCCTATGGCCAGAATGCACCTTGGTCTCTGTTTTGGGGAAGTCATGATGACTAGGAGGGACACTGTTTGAAGCAGTGAGGGAAGCTGAATCATTTTAGTGACACTACCATATGACTTGCTCCGTACGGTCCATTGAGCTATTACACTGTCAGATTTTGAATGGTGTTGTAGTATTTGAATCTTACAGTCATACAGTTATTGAATTAGCAGTATGTTTTTCTTTTTAATTTAGCAAGTTGATATATGAATAATCAACAGTATGTGACTATATGTGACTGTGTTGTATAATAAATCATTCTTTTCTACAAGTTTTTGTGTTTGCAATTGGTCATGTAAACAATGGCCACTAACAAAACAAAGAATAGCTTCAAAGCACATTATTGCTCTAAATAATACTCTAAAAAAGCACATATTAAATATACACAACTCTCATTAAGATCTTCATTAAGTCATATAATCCTTTTGTTCCTTCATTAATTTTCCTTTGGTCTCTCCTCCTAGGGACTGGTGGAATGATGAGGTCTAGGGGATCATGACCTTAATTTTCTCCAAAACAGACACTTAATTAATTGTAGAGGAATTCTGGCTGGCTCCAAACTGACAACTGGAATGTTCAAGGGAATCAAGGTAAAATGCTAGTTTTATAACAATGTCGTTAGAATTGTTTAATATCTGTCTGCCTGTCCCTCTGTACCTCTCTCTATCCGTCCGTCCGTCCGTCCATCCATCCATCCATCCATCCATCCATCCATCCATCCATCCATCCATCCATCCATCCATCCATCCATCCATCCATCCATCCATACCATGATTTTCGGACCATTGAGTGCACCTTTTTTGAAGTTACACCAACCAAATTTCCCAAAATTTAAGAAAAAAAAAATCCATATACTCTATATGCCTCGCCTAACTATAAGGCAGTACTTCTCAAATAGTGGGGCGCGCCCCCCTGGGGGGGGCGCAGAGCGATGCCAGGGAAGGCGCATGTGACCTCGGGAAACATGTTTCTTTTTTATCGTACTGGAATAAAGTGTACTTGCACATCCACTCAGTAGGTGGCAGTGGCGCTCTCATTTTCAGAGTGCGCGCAGTATTTTTGAACTAAGGAAGAGCACTCAGCACACACAGACAACAGATATGAAGAGCAGTGTGCCACCGCCGTTTTCGAAAGCCGTTTTCCGACCGGACTCACTCACGCAGCGACCCACTGCCTTGTCCGGTTCTCACGTCGCCGCCCGAGAAGTGCCATTTTCGGCTTGGGATCGTCATGACGACCGCCCTCACCTACGGTTCTACCTCGGCCGCCGTGAATGCGCTTTTTTTGTGCCGTTTGCCTTTTAGCTTTGACTTTTAATACAGTGGGTGATGATGAAAGACCACTGTTTACTGTGTCTAAAAATAATTATAGCGGACAGCCAGAAGCCAAATCAATTAAGACGCCACTTAAAGACATTCGACCCCAATCTCATTGTTAAGCCGCTTGATTTTTTCAGTGAAAACGTGCCGAATATTGCCAACAATTGTCCTGCTTTGTCAGTGTTATATCAGTAAACCAGTGAGCATTGTTAGCATGCTAATTGCAAAATAACTCCACACCATTGCAAAGGAGGTAAATACTGTGAGCAGCAAAAATAAAAACTCTCCTGTCCAAGGACACTTTTTTTTTTTCTCTTTTATTCAGATTTGTTTTTTCGGTCAAATTTTTTGGCACATTGTCCTCATGAGTGAATGTTTCTAATCAATTTTAATTTGTTATTATTTACTGATTTTATTACATTTTATATTTCTGTATCAAATGGTCAAAAATGTACCTTGAGTGTATTTTTTAGTTGGATGTGATTTTTTTTTTTTTTTTTTTAATTCAGGCAAATTGATGCACGTCAAGTCTTCTCTGTTACAAACAAAACAATGTTAATAAAGTTATACTTTATTATAAGTTGATCTATGTTACTTTTTTTCTTTATTAGAAAAAAAGGACACAATGTTAGGCAGATGCGTATTTATAATAGTAATTTTATAGACAAATGATACTATTTACACTGGCGGCAGAGAGTTTGGGGGGGCGCGAAACATTTTTCTTCTTCCTTGGGGGGGCGTGACAGAAAATAATTGAGAAGCACTGCTATAAGCACAGAACATAAATGCCAGTTTTAGAAGCGTTTAATAGCATTCAACTTAACTTCCTGCCACAAAATCAATAAACATCCGTAAATATGAAACTCCTAAACACACACCATACAAAAACAACCTTAGGGGGAATCAACCCGTGAACATAGACACGTGTGGCACACATAAATAAGTCAAGTGACCAAAAAGCAGAAGTACAAACAGTTTGTACCTTTTTGTAAGGAGAAGTGAAAGTGAAGTGGGTTGAGGGGGGCCACTATTTTATTGCATTTGACAACAAATAATTATCTGGAATCATAAAAATGAAAAGATGCTTTGCAAAAAAGTCTGATCCCACAAATTGATGCTCTGGAGAATAAGCAATTTGTGTGCACGATCCTAATTGGCTGCAATTGTTGCACTTGTCTACTCAATGAAGGTAATCAAACAGGAGCAATTGCAAATGACTGGTCACCAGCCCCAAGGGTAGAATGCGAGAGTAGGAGGCATGCCTCTGCAAACACAAACACACCAACTGAAAGCTGGCACACATGCATGAACCCACCCACACATTTCCTGTATGTTTCATGCACGACAGCCCCCACGTCTCTCTCTTGTGTTTGGAGAGGAAGTGCGGGTCTAATGACTTTTCCAACGTGTCACATATACTGCATGTGGTAGGCACACAGCCGCACTGCATGTGTGCATGTGAGAGCCAATATGACTTTGTAAAAGGCTTTTGCACATGATGCCCCAATACAGTTGGGAAACTTCAAATAAAGTGTAGTCTGCTTCTTTTTCTCATAGATGTCAGATTCAAAAAATATCGCTAGTTACTTTGCATTCGATGTGGAAGGGCAGTTTCCCTACATCCACATGATAGCAATGATTTGCATTCCTTCTGATAAGTTTTTAGATTTAATGCAGAGTAATTTCTAAGGTGAATAGCCCTTTCCTTTATTGACTTAATAGAGGTCACATTCCTAGCTCTTTGTCCAGGGGCAGAGAAATGTCAACCCTTACTTTTTAAAATATTTATAGCATATGTAGATTATTTTAAATGGGGAACCATGATTGATGTTGATGAAATCTTTCGAGTATAAATGTACAGTAGCACCACATTACTACTCAATTATTCATGAACAATATCACCTAAAATGTCAGGCATAATCATAGCATACCCATCGTCAGATATTACGCTTTTCAACTTAAATTTAAATTATGTCCTAAAAAGTCATAACACACCTGCTCAGGTCTACCATATCCATACTAAATGTCCTATTTACATTTTACCATTTAATTAGTGTACGATGTACTAAGCATACTATAATGTCTTGTGTTATAGTATGCATTTCTTTGCAAAAGAAAAACAAAATTAAAACAAGGGTGCATATTATACATAGAATCAAAATGCAACTTTTTAGAGGTCTACCGGCAATTAAGTTCATCAGTAAATATTATAGTGCATTTTATGTTCATCCTGAAATTTCACCTGACGGATGAGCATCCCTAACTTTTTGTGAGCTTCTCCTGCTGCCCTTACTTGAAAAAACTGCAGCTGCACAAGAATTGCTAAGTTTATCTGAGGTTACAAAGTATTTTCCTCCAAGGTAGCCAATCCCAAACTGAGGTTGGTGCTTAGCAATGAGAAAGTATCTAGTGAAACATCATATTAGGTGAAATGAAAAACTGGATCCAAAATGTTTTTTGATTAGCTCTGAGGCCTTTCTTGAACTTTTCTGCCAAACTCATCACTCCCCTCTCTACCTTTGATCGCAAGTGCCAACTCTATCATTTTCTACACTTTGTCATATAAACACCCACTGCGTCATGTCTCTTAACTCTGGCCTTAATGCCATTGCTCCTGTCCCTTACCTCTTCTGACAGTCTGTCCTCCTGATTTCTGTTGTCAGCCTGCAGACATGCAGGAGGTGCAGATCCAGTACGTATTATTTCTACCTAAATTGTTAAGTCTTTCAATCTAAATTGACCTTTAATGTTTACATTTTATTTCCATAAACGTTATTACAGCTTTCAGATTTGAAAGTTTAAAGACCGTCCTGATTTTACTTTCACTTTTATAATTACTATAATTAAAGTTATGAGTAGCTCTTATCATGACTAAAAAGCTGTGGAAAAGAAACACTACCATGAATTACTACCGCAAATCTTGGGAACTACATATATGTCTTGACCACTTATGTTCAGAAATACATTAAGGGACAGCTTAGCAATATGAAAGTACAGTTCTCATGGCAATACTGACTCCAATGTTGTCAAGGTTCATAAGACCAGTTACTGTAAAACACAGAACGAAAATTGTTACTCTGAGTTACTTTCAGATGTACCATTTATTGTCAGATTTTACCATCATCTATAATGTTTAAGATGACGATGCACAAACTGTTTAAAAATTTCAGAGCAACTAAAATAAACGCTCATTGGTGAGAAGATGCAGCAATATTGCTGCATAGACTGCACATCAGGTGTGGGGACAAGGGGCTCGGGGCCAATCCGTAGTGGGCATATTTTCACAAACTTAAAATTCAAATATTTTCAAAACCAAAGTTGCTAGCGACCTAAAACAAAAACAGGCACCTCTCACTTAGGCATATATGAGTTTCCATGAGCAGTGACATGAAAAAATTCAAAGTCGTTCCCTAATAAAACCCCGATTATTTTTTTATACAAGTATAACAAAACTTAAAATTGCTATACAATTCTCAAATTTTACGCTAGATGCACAAGAATCACCAAATGCAGAATTAATCATCTGTATTTTCAGGACCAATAGCAATATTTAACATATCATACAAGTTTTTGCCCAAAATGGCAACTAACAAAGTTTTTTTCAATTTAGTGCAAGTTTTCAACAGCTAATAAAACACTCATTTTTTCACATCAGAAACTTAATACTTGAGGAAAGCATGCAGAATCATCTTAATTTTACTCAACAAAAGCAAAATTTCCATTTTTCTATATACAATCACAACAGGTTGAATTCTGCTATTGTGTAGAGATACAACATCCAACATTGCGGCCATTACAAAACAAGCTTTTGAAGTTTAAAATTCTTGTAAACAAATGCTTAAATTGCAGAATTTCTATAGATATGAACATAAAACAGTCTAGATTCTTGGTTAAAAGAAAAAAAAAAAAAGGGCAGTTATCGTTCACTTTACGCAAATATTTCAAGTAAAAATTACAGTATTGTGTATTCCATCATAGCGGCCATCACGAAACAAAGAGCTTTTGAAGTTGAAAATTCTTGTAAATAAATGCTTAATTCGCAGAATTTCTATGGATATGAACGTAAACAGTCTAGATTCTTGGTTAAAAGCAAAAAACGGGCACTTATCATTCATTTTACGTAAGTATTTCAAGCCAAAGTTGCACTAATTTTATCCATTGATTTCCCCCCCCCCCCCCACAATGTTTCAAAGTGCATTCATGGTGTTATTTAATAATTCCCTTGAATCCTCGACCGAATCACTCTTTAGACACTCCTACCTGCTTGTATGCAGTAAAACCTTTGACCTATTTGTGTTTATCACAGTGAAAGCCAACTCAACGTTTTGGCTGGGTTGGCCCCCTCCTGAAAGGCATGGCGCAATGTTTGTGGAAGTTGTCTTGTCAACTAATGGTGGAGGTTATGATTGCGGGTTACACTTTCACCTAACCACATGTAGCTAGGTAAACTTTTAGCAGGATAATTTGAACCTCGAAAAGCCCATTAAAAAACCCTGCTCTGTATTCAATGTAAAATAAGCATGATAAGAATACAGAATAATTAAAAAATAAATAAATAAATAAATACCGTCTCCTGGAAGTCTGCCCCTATGTCCATATTACAGTGTATGCACTGCATTTGACAAAGGATTAAGGGTTGTAGACAAGTCTCTGCCAAAATATAACAATTACTGTAATACGTACAGTCGTATGTTATTTTTTATAACAAGTGTGAAATAAATGTATTATTAAGGAGATTGAAAATACTATTGCTGCTGCAGATACAATTAATGATGACAAAAGCAGTCGGGTTGATTGTTGTAGAAAAAAAGTTAGTTGAACTTTCACTGAAAAGTTTAAAAAGTAATTTAAAAGGAGAATTGCTTTTTGCTCTGAGTCAGGACTGTCTCGCTCTGTTTTTGGCACTAACTACAACACATTTAGCTCAACATCAGCAGCATGACCACAGATGGCAAAGAGTTTGGTCAAGGATCGACGGAGAATGCCCAGTCAGGCAAATACAGCTGACTCCCAAGTAGATAAGTCCGAATGCTCATCTTTTTTTGTTGCTCCTGTTAAATGATGAAGGCCAAGGAGAAACTTTGGAAAATTAAATGTCAGAGCTAATAATATTAAAATGGTTATAAATGATATGCTGTCTTTCTTCATCATCCTTTCTATGCCTCCCTCACATCTTTAACCAATTTCCGATTTATTTATGTCACCATACACTCTACTGTACTGATCTGTATTACTTTTTGTGAGAATCTCTCTCTCTCTCTCTCTCTCTCTCTCTCTCTCTCTCTCTCTCTCTCTCTCAGTGATTTTTAGTGGTGCTTCAGTGCCAACAAGTTCTTGTTTCAACTCACTTGGTTTTCTCCAAGAAGTTTGATCTAAGTAAACAAGGACTGGGCCAGGAGGGAGTGAAAGAGAGAGACCTGCAATGAAACAGGGTCAGAAAGTGATTGCAGCAGCCAGAGAGGCAATAAGGCACACACGAAGTCAGGAAGCTGATATTTTCCCAGAGCTTTTTTTTCCAGGGTAGTCTAATCCAACAAATGTAGCTTCCTCTACGGCGGCTAATAATACAACAGTCCCATTGTGTGTTGTTTCCCCCTCATCTGATTTACGAAAGAGACGCCGTTTGCGTGCAATCTCTCTACTGCTATTTGGGTTGGGTGGAGTTTCTCCTGCCATCAGATTGGATTGTCACACCACATGGTAATAATGCACTATTATAGTCTGGCTCAGATGAACATGAATGGACAGATAACAGTGCCCCTGTCAAAACGGTAGATCTGTGTGCTGCACTTTTCAAGCACTATAATTTGAGGCAAAGCGACATTGCATTACCAGATGTAAAATCTGTGAAATGCAATTGAAATGCTTCAGTCTTCTTATCTAAATAAAACAACCTTTACTCTGTCGATTGTTACATGTATACTTCCATTCTTTTCTGTTTGTGACATCTAACGTCATTGAAAACAGACAAGGTTAACTTGTGTGAATTATCAAACATCAGTTATTATATGTCTTAACAATTGAGTGACTCCCCCACCCAATATCAACAACTGTGCAAAAGTCCACATTTTCTTTTAATTCAGCAATGATATAAAAACCAAATAATATAACCAGCAGTTGCATCCCAAAAGTTTGTGACTAAAATCTGGTGTTTCCATTTATTTGCTATGTCTATTTACACGATTATGATTTCCTCCACAGGTGTCAGCAACCCTGGGCTCCGGAGCTGCATGTGGCTCTTGCGTCTCTCTTGCAGTCTCTCTCTTGCAGTCCCTCTTTCCTGCCATTGAAGACGGTGGAATTATGCATCCTCGATGATGCTGCAGTGACAAATTGGGCCCAGGAGAGGGACAATATATCTGCTTTACATAATGCATCTTTCCTTGCAAGAGTTTAAAGTGCCTGTGACAGGATAAAAAAAAATCTTAAATAGCATTACTATGAGAATTAAAATCATATATTGAGTAGGGCTGTCAAACGATTAATATTTTTAATCGAGTTAATTACAGCTTAGAAATTAATTAATCGTAATTAATCGCAATTAATCGCAATTAATCACAATTCAAACCATCTATGCCATATTTTTCTGTAAATTATTGTTGGAATGGAAAGATAAGACACAAGATGGATATATACATACAACATACGGTACATAAGGACTGTATTTGTTTATTATAACAATAGATCAACAAGATGGCATTAACATTATTAACATTCTGTTAAAGCGATCCATGGATAGAAAGACTTGTAGTTCCTAAAAGAAAAATGTTAGTACAAGTTATAAAAATTTTGTATTAAAACCCCTCTTAATGTTTTCGTTTTAATAAAATTTGTAAAATTTTCAATCAAAAAATAAACTAGTAGCCCGCCATTGTTGATGTCAATAATTACTTACACAATGCTCATGGGTGCTGAAGCCTATAAAATCAGTTGCACCCAAGCGCCAGCAGAGGGCGGCAAAACTCCATAAAACACAACAAGTGAGCGTTTCACTGTACTGTCATTTAAATCTGTCTGAGCGGGGCATCTGCGTTAATTGCGTCAAATATTTTAACATGATTAATTAAAAAATAATAATAATAATAACGCCCGTTAACGCGATAATTTTGACAGCCCTAATTTTGAGATGATTTGGCTATATACTAGTACAACAATTTGGCAAAGCGCAGATGATGAGAAATTAGTCTTTTAATCTGCCGTTTAGCCTCACCTGTCATTGTAGCACTGTAGCGTTGGCAGGGTCACGATTTCAGCTGATTTAGAATTCAGTCCATTGAGGGGGAAGATTCAGAAAGAGGAAAATGCGACACAGAGCAGCAAAATGTCCTGATTGTTTCAATCCTCTACTCCAATATTTCTACAGGTTATATATGGTATGGTCGTGACAAATAACGGTCTTGTGCTAAATGGAATATGAAATATTAAAAATGCATTTCTTCAGTACGACAGGGCAAAATTACTGTATAATGGTCAAAACTGCTGAGTTCCCGAACGGTATTTTATGCCACCGGAGTTAGTCCGGCTTTTGTCATTGCCCTGCCCCAGCTTCGGAGACAAAGGAAAGAGTGTAAACAAAACAGGAAGCATGACAGCTAGCTGACATTTTAACCCGACTGAGCGGCGTTTCCAAGTCTTTATCTCGCCTTTTGAAAGCAAAAAAATCACACAAAACTACCCCGACACACACGGCAGTGGGGTTGATTGTCTTCACCGATCGGCCAGCCCCCGGTGTTCTGCCAAATTTTGCACCCGTATGATATTTTGCTCCCAACGCTGTTGTGGCAGTGAATAAGCCCTCTTTTACATTCAGTTGGACTCTCAGTGTTATCCCTAGGTGTTAAATAAAGAGTAACATCGCGAACATACATGTTCAACACGAATATGGCGTAAATTTATGCTGAACGACACGGCGAAGACATAAACAGTGAGAGAGTGGCGTGCAGTTGTTGTGTGCAGCTAACATGGCAGTATGTGTCTGAGGAGAACTTTTCTAATTTCCGTCCATGATCAAACGTAAGTAAATATTCCTTTATTTATAGAAAGTTTGTTGTGTTTACTTTGTAACCACTGTATTCGCGGCCATTTTTCTCACAACGTTTCTGATGGGGTGCAAACAGAATTTGACATTACACCCACGTGGAACAAGTTATGGCTCGTTGTTCTGCTGCGGCCCTAGCGGGCAGGCAGGGTAATAAGATAGGGGAATGAACGAGGAAAATAGTGCATTCTCGGTAGACAAACCGGCCGACGTCGGAGCGAGGGGCTGATCGGGGCAAAGCCGAGGAAAGCGCTATGTGGGCGGGCAGGCGAAGAGGTCTTGGGTGGGGGGTGTGACAAGCCACCGGTCGTTGGCCGTGTGGCTTTCTTGTTGGACAGGGAGTTTCGTCACCAACAAAATGCAAGCCACCTCCTTATTAAAATGTGTGCCATGATCCCAGTATTTGACATAATACAAAACACGTAGTTTACTCATTTCCTCGTTGGTCCAAAGGTCCCAGTTGTTGACTTGTTTTGGCCACTCTATGCGCAGTGAACACGAACTTTTTGAAACCCAAAAAAGCTCACACGCCTCTCCGTGGTGCAGCAACAAAACACACTGGGCTGGCGTGAGGCAAAAAACAAACGAATTAATCCGCAACATCGGCTGTATCCGCAGCCCTTCTGCATGCTATGGCTAATGGCTGTATTGGGAGATGGTGGCCTGGCTGACCTTACATTCACATTCTTCCTCAATCCAGGAAGTCACTCATTTTCATGGCGCTTGATTCCAAAATTTTAATAAATAAATTGATCGCTTCCACACACATCCAAGTGGTCTATTTCATTCAGGAGCATAAAATACCACATGAAATATGAAATAAACATGCTTTTTGCTGTCATAGGCACTTTAAGAAGCAAGAAGAATCGGAGACTGATCATAGATAAGGAGTGCAGTTACATTCTGCAATTTCATTATCCCTGCTGGAGTTAATTGATTTTAATAAAGGCACTATTTCCACAGTTCAACTTTATTAGACTGGATTTCAGCATGAAGGTAAAAAATAAATAAAAAAACAAAACAAAAAAAACGTTATATGCAATGTTATGTGTAATTTATTTTCTGTGGGAAACGGGTCCACATGCCTCTTTGAGCAGTCAAGGTGTCCGACCTCTGTTCTAAACTGTTGCAATGAGTCATTTTCTGTTTTGTTAAAATATTTCTTAAACATATTTGTCTCATTTTCAGTACGTAAACAAAATAAAATTCAGTAGAAAATTTAGTTATGCACAGCACTGTTATTAAACTGCCTAAATGACATGAAAAGGGTAACCAAAATCCCTTGCATGATAATTACATCTCTATTTTTATTTCTTGACCCATAAGTTTAAATGTGAATATACTTAGCAAGTGTAGTTTTGCATGTCCAATACCATGTATTCTAAAGGTAGCCCTGCTTATTGTGAATGTGCATTTGCATTTGTTTAGAATAAATTGTCCAGAAAAGTAATATGTTCAATGTGTGTCCTTTGGGATAGTGCAAGTTTTATTAGAAACTGTGTTTGGGGCTGCTGCTGTATTGAAAACAACCCTCCCACACACATTAACACCTGCACCTGCATAAAACTACGCATGCAGTGAAATTTCATATTAAGATGTATGGTTTTCTGCATGCCCAACACCAGCTTGCATAAAAAACACATCTTGATAATCATTATTTCCCTCTCCAATGTATAGAAAATATGATCTACAATATACTCTAGCGTATCTTGATGAATTCTGAAAAACACAAACCAATCATTGCTATTATTTTTCTGCTATTAGGAGAAGGAGATAATATTGTAAATACTCAAGGAATTTGTCATTGTGTGCCATTAGAATAACGAAGACATAATATGAAACAACGAGCTCAAGGGGTCAATAGCGATTCCTGCCACGCCTCAGGTTGGGCGTTAAATTGGGGCGGCAAATTGCGAGGGGCGCATGCACGTGAGGTGCACGCGAGTGATTGTCGACTACAGAGGTGCCCAAGTCCGGTCCTCAAGAGCCCCCATCCAGCTTGTTTTCCATGTCTCCCTCATTTAAAACACCTGAATCAAATGATCAGCTCATTAGCAAGCTCTTCAGGAGCATGATAATGATCCTGATTACCGTAATTTCCGGACTACAAGCCGCTACTTTTTTCCCTCATTTTGAATCCTGCGGCGTATGCAATGATGCGGACAATTTATCAATTTTTCTAACAACCGCCAGGAGCGCTCGAGCATGAAATGTAAGCATAAGACACGTGGAATATATGTGTCAAGGAAGACACTAGTTTACACTCTTACCAGTATTTTAACTTTGTGCACGAATAAAAGTAGCAGACCCTCATCTTTGTGCATCAGTAAAATTAGCATACCCGCATCATGGAAAATGCTAGAAGAAATGGATATGACGTGCCGAGTTGAATTGAAGGCTTGGATGGCCAGCGGCGTCAGATCGTTTACAAAAGTGGCCGTATGCGAAGAGCAACTTTTGCAAAAGTCTGACAGCGTGGAGCAGCGTGAAAAAAAATCCACCATCACCAACGGGTTTCGAAAAGACTGTCTGCTGCGTGACGAAGAGGACGACACACGCTCAGGAGTGAGCTTGAGGAGTCAACTAAGTGCCGTGTTGCTGGCGCTGTTTGGAAAGAAAAGGTATTGTAACGATGACAAACAGTAACCCGCTTTGTTAGGTTGCAATTCTTTATTTTGGAAACTCGTGGAACAACACACGACTGCTGCCTGCAGCAGCCGACGCTCACACACAGTCACACCTGCAACTACAACAACAGCACGTCTCTCGCTCTTCCGCCCTCCCTTACCCCCGTAAGTCATGCGGTATATCATATTCCGATTCGTTCAAGTATGGTATTAAAACATTGAAAACTCTGCGTATTTCTTTATAAATATTTGAGTTTACTATGTGGGCACACGCGGCTTATAGACAGGAGAGACTTAAGTATGTACAAAATGGTTTTTCATTTAAAAATATACTGGGTGAGGCTTGTAATCAAGGGTGCTCATTAGTCCGGAAATTACGGTATTTGATTCAGGTGTGTTGGGGGAGGGGCACATGGAAAACAAGCTAGATAGGGGCTCTCGAGGACCGAAATTGGGCACCCCTGGTCTACTATTATAATTTGCGCCCCTAGCGTTGTAATGACGCCCCCTGCAGACCGCAGATATTGTCTGCACGCAACCCCAAAAGGAGAAGGAAGTGGGAACAGGATTGGATCAGTTAACACTGTCACTCACCTAGGGTTGACTTTGATTCTTTATATGCAAAGAATCCATTTTTTTTTTCTTTCCGCCTGAATATTTCACCTAGTTGTATAAGGTATATGTACTCTTTCTGCTAAGAATTCTTTATGTCGTTTAATACTTTAGCTGTTTAATTAATTTACTTTCTATTTAGAGCAGCAGTGTTCAAACTATTCTACAGTGGGTGCTGGATTTCATTCCAACAAAACAAGACGTCACCTTTTCACCAATCTGGTGTCTTAATGTAATCATTTCCTTGCAGTCAGGTGCTGCTTGTTTTAGCAGAAACTTCATTGCTTATACTGTCTGTGCTGATTGGTAGGAACAAAAACCAGGAACCATAGCGGTCCTTGTAGACAATTTTGGACAACCCAGATTTAGAGCAACACTGTGATTTTGGAAACTGCTCTTGCTTTTATTTCCAGTTCTGCATTTCCCGATTCATACGTCTGTTCCTTCAGTGATGATTTGAGTATGCCTTGTAAAGTAAATTAAAGGCACTGCACATAGATCTTGAAGCGTCTTGTCGCCCAGGGCACCAAGTAGGCTAGGACCACCACTGCAAGGAGTATCCAAATTTAGTAAACCCCACAAGCATGAAAGGCTCGGCCAATGCGGCCAGTTAGTCTGTGAGTTTTGACACGCAGACAGTCTTAAAGAAGATGCCAGTCAATGCGGGGTTTGCCTTTTAAAGTGCAACCCTAGTGTGGGAATTCAGCCAGCACACTGGATTTGAGGCATAGCATTTAACCATGAACAGAGGAGGAGGTTTCGGGGGTCACAGCCTCTTCTCTAAAGTTGATGAGCAGTAACGTTTAGTGTGTTTAGCAATGTCCTTCAAGAAAAAACAGATGTCTTTGATGGAACAATATTGTTGCCATCCATTAAGGATGTATCAGAACGTAACTCACTAGAGTGCATACAACTTCCAAGGCCTCACTGGATTCCAAGCCTGTTTCCTTACTCTTCACAACGTTCTGAAAAGCTTTGGGTTTGGCACGAAACCGAAAAGCTCACTGGGCACAGCGACATTCAAGTAAATCCTTAAACTATGATACACCATTGTAAATTTTGGATGTGGGGGGAATACTGTACTCACTCCAGTAGGTTAAAATAAATTCCTCCATTTTATTCAGATAATCAATATATTGTAATGGATGATTTGCACAAACTACAAATGGCAAAATAATATTGAAATTGGACATGTAAGTTTTTTACATAATCTAACTAACTAACTAACTAACTACATTAAATAAATACTTGTACTTTATTTCTGTGCTTTAGTGCTTAGCCTATGTAATGTGGTCATGTGACGCCTGGCCTTTTTTCCATGGCTAACTACGCGTCATTTTATCATTTGATCTTTCAGTTGGTATGTACACATGTGCCTTTGTGAGTTGCCTTTTGTGTGTCCATGGATAAAATGTCCACTAATATTGTGTTGACAACATATTTCACTTTCCTCTAGCCCACCTTGCCACTCTGGCCAGTGCATCTTGACCACCCATGATGTTCTATATAGCCTTTCTATTTTTAAGACTGAATAATCATATTACTCAATGTTTTTCATCCTTGTAACTGTGGATCCTGCAGGTGGACATGGAAGGTACTCCTGTTAACAATGACGACTGATCTGACATTTTTTTTTATTATTATTTTTTGTTCCTCAAGTGTTATTTATTTGCTCCTTAAATATTTTAACTACACAACCATTCATTCATTCATTCATTCATTTTCCATGCCGCTATAACCATTCAAAAAGAGGAGTCTAAAATAAGTGACTAAAAGTCTGGTGAGAAGTAAATATTGTGCCAGCAGACTTGAAATACCATGAAAATATAAAATAATCGGTTTTCAAATTGTACAGAATATTGCTATAAAAATATATATATATTCCACAGATACAGTACTGTAACTGAAGTCACAACGTTAATAATGGAAAAGGATTTTAAATATCTTTCCTGGCATTAAAGCACATTTAATAGGACCGTCTTCAATAGTGAGCTGAATGACTATACAATATATATATATATATATATATATATATATATATATATATATATATATATATATATATATATATATATATATATATATATATATATATATATATATATATATATAGTATATATGTATTGTATATATGTATATATACATATATATATATTTTGCACATATATTGTATATATATGTATTATATATGTATATATGTATGTATATATACATATATATATATATATTATATATATTGCATATATACACACACACACACACACACACACACACACACACACACACACACACACACACACACACACACACACACATATATATATATATATATATATATTCCACAGATACAGCACTATATATATATATATATATATATATATATATATATATATATATATATATTTATATGGCGGAAGACACAGACAAGGCTGAAAAAGTAGTTTCTGCTCTTGAACCCCTCTTCAAAATAATGCTGTGTTTTAAGCCATAAGAACTGCTTTGTTTGATAGAACAATATGTCTATATGCTGCCATAGCAGATTGATGGTGCATTAATCCCCCAAACTATTTTTAATTGGTCCGTTTTACCCTGGAAACCCCCTTTTACAGACGTTTCTTATTCAAAATGTCTGTCATTTTTAACTTAGAATCATTAATCAAAGTCTAATATTTCGTTTAAAAAAAATCTTTCGAAAATTATTCACTCGCATATTTTAAACTTTTGAACAAATTACGTCACAATGAAAAAAATTGGTGTCTGTAAATAAGTCACAGATATTTACCTCATAACTATCGTTTAATTGTATTTTTTTTGTTGTTGTCGCATTTTCCCCGATATGTTAGATGATAAATAATCGATCCAAACAAAGAAATTTTGAAAATAAAACTAACTCCATGTAGCATGTATCACCGAGTGTCAAAACACAGCTGTGAATGGCCACAGCCGGATTTTGGGGGGATTTTATGGGTGAAACATGTAAAGCGATGCAGAAATCGCAGACATCAAGGAGTGGTCGAGATTTTCATTTTCATATATTTACCCTTTTAAACGTTTTTTTTTTTTTTTCAAATTTTCTTTTTTTGGATCGATTATTTTTCATCTAAAATTTTGGGGGAAATGCGACGGTAACGAAAAAATACAATTAAGCAATAGGTATGAGGTAGATATACATGACTTTTTTACAGATGCCAATTTTTTCATTGTGATGATATTTGTTTAAAAGTTTAAAATATGCGAGTGAATAATTTTTTAAAGTCGTTTTTTTTTTTTAAACTAAATATTAGACATCAATTAATGATTGTAAGCTAAAAATGACAGACATTTTGAATAATAAATACGATTACTCACCTTCTTTTTATGGCTAGGTTGAAACAAAAGCGGTTGCGCGACGTCTGTAAACACGGGTTTCCAGGGTAAAACGTACTAATTAATGCTGTTATGGCAGCATATAGACACATTGTGCTATCAAACACAACAGTTATTTTTGCTTAAAATACAGAAGTTTATTTTAAAGAGGGATGCAAGAGCAGAAACTGCTTATTCAGTCTTATCTGCCTTTTCCGCCATAAAAAAATTGAACAAAATAGTGTTCATTAACTTTTATTTTCTATAATACATAAACAGTGACAACTTTACATTTGGGGTCAAATACAGTACATAGAAACACACCACCAATATCTGATCTCTAATGTTCAATAGCAGTTTTCAACCATGTGTTTCATTTTTGGAGCCGCTGGGTTAAACCATCACTCTTTTTTGCAGAAGCAGAACTTTGAAGCAAGTGAACAAACAATTCCTAGAAATTCTAAATTCTTTGGTTCCAGTTTCCTGAAATAGCTGTCTTTCCATTTCCATTCACACATGTAATGAATTTATATGTACATTTCATAAAACAATATGTATTGTATGTTGTATCTCACTATAACCTACTATTTTGAAGTCAAGCCACTTTGAAAGAAAGCCACTTTGAAAGAAAGCACATGTATGTCCTATCAATGTCCAAAAAAGCATTTAAACTCAACATAAAGTGAGGCCCCACAATGGGTATACAGTAAATATAAATCATTTGATTTGAATCATCACTGGATGAAAAGTGAAACTTCTCCCCATTTACTTTTTTTTTTTAGATAGGAAAGGCCCATTGGGAAGAAAAAGTATTTAAAAAAATAATTTTGTTAATTGTAACATTTGGCTGCAGGCGATTATGGTGATTTATTATATGCATAACACTTTTATGTTCTTACACCCTCCTGCCCTGCAGTAAAAATTAACTTGTGTCCTCTTTAAACTTTCCTCCGGTCTCAATTTAAAGGGCAGACACTAGTAAAACTAGGCAGCTGTCTGCTCACTCCTTTGCTCCGTAAACCTATTGCCAGCTGCCTGCCCTCCACTCTTGACCTTGTTTTGGTGAACACTGCAGCATGTGTGTGAGGGTGGGCTGTGTGTACTTGTGCTGTGTGAGTGCATATGTGTCAGTAGGCTTTCAGCGTGACCTTTGACTCCTTGTGACTGACAGGCTAAATATAGCCACCTTGCCTTCTCCTGCTTGGGCCCCTCTTGCTTCCCCACCTTCAGTTTCCTGACTGTGAGCCTGTCAATAGGACAAGCTCTTAGGCTAGAACATTATATGTGTGTTTGCATGATGGCTTGATGCACGCATGTCCCAGTGACAGAGAGGAAGGAGACCATGTTCAAGTGTGTGTTTTTGTATGACCAAAGAGGTGACAGCGGAAGAAACTGTCCAGACACCACAAAGATAATGACCTCTATAGTCATAGAGCTTTGTGTTTGTGTGACTGACACTGGAAACACTATCTTGTAATTATTTAGTCAGGCTTTAACCTCTAACCCTTCCTATTTGACCTCCGACGTCCTGTTCAACCAGGGAGCGGTTGGAGACATTCATACATATGAGCACACAGACACCCCCGCACTTCAGAGCACATTGCAATGACTTATATCCATTTCCTGTATCCTGACTCAAACCATGCAATGATTAAACCTGACCCCTGCCTCAACCAGTTTCAGCTTAGAATGCTTCTATCTAAACACGTTTATGTTCACTCATGTGGGAAAGTGGGCATTCACTTTTAAGATGCTCTACAAAATATTTTAACTAATGTTTTTCAAGACAGCAACTGGACTTAGGCTACATCTACTCTAGGACGGATAATTTTTTTGCCTTGTAATTCGGACAATATTTTATAACTGTCCGCACAATGTTTAAGGTTTATAAATGCCCCACTCCTGCATGGGACGCCTGCATTTGTGCAGATTACACATGAGCAAAAAGGAGCAGCGTCGTGTGTGACGTTATCGCCCGCTTGGGACACCTCTGAACTGGATGTTTTTCATTTTTCGGCATCATTCGATGTCATCTCCGGACATATTCAAGTTGTTTTTCAGTTGTAAAAAGAGGAGCAGGAAAGCCACGTCTGTACCATTCGCCTCCATTGTTTACAATGCCGTAACGGTGATGGTGCGCTCCATGGTGTCACTTCCTTTGACTCCGATTATTGCACAGGTACCCCTGCTACATTAGGCGGCGGGTCCGTAGTTTATGAAATTACATGGCCCCCTACCCCGTGTTATAAAATCTCCGGAAAAGAGGTATATTAGTGTCGCTGTCATGCTGTATAGTCTAATAAATTGAACGTTTGAGGCCAGTATCCATCCAAGTGTAGACGTAGCCTAAATCTAAAGCTATCATTCATTCATTCATTTTCCGTACCACTTGTCTTCACGAGTGACATGAGGGTGCTGCAGCCTTCATTCATTCATTTTCCGAGCCGCTTATCCTCACGAGGGTCATGGAGTGCTGGGGCCAATCCCAGCTAACTATGGGCAGGAGGTCGGGGACACCTTGAATCAGTGGCCAGCCAATTGACGGGCACAAGGAAATGAACAACCATTCGCGCACACAGTCATACCTAGGGAACATTTAGAGTGTTTAATCAACCTACTATGCATGTTTTTGGGATGTGGGGGAAACCGGATTACCGGAGAAAACCCACGCAGGTACGGGGATAACATGCAAACTCCACACAGGATTTAACCCTTGATCTCAGAACTGTGAGGTGGATGTGCTCACCACTCTGACCACCGTGCCACCTTGTTTTGTTGCCTATCCCAGCTAAATAAGGATAGTAGGTGGGGTACACCCTGAATTGGTTGCCAGCTAAACACAGGTAAACCTATAGTATCAAGTTTTCCTAGTAGCAGTTTATTACAAGATTGTGGTAATTATACCATAAGGCTTTTCAAATTTATGGAAACTGAAAGAAGCAAAAACACAGGTTAAAAAAAATACTGTGACATGTAATTCCATTTTATAGATTGCCTGGAGAGAAAACCTTGCTGCTGGAGCTTGGCAGGTATGCTGTAGATGGACTTGGTACTCAGTTGACATTTTTTTTTTCATTTTATGTGTACAATTGTGTGAGAGTATGCAGATGTCAGCAAATATTTGTGTTTACACCATGCAGCCCCTATCCTTAAATCCAGGGTGAACTTGGATGTCCCTATTTTCTAACTCTTTCCACACAGACTGACAGCAGTTATTTTTAACTGAGTCATCTCTCAAGCGCCTAGCTCTCACACCGATGTTTATCACGCAAGACTCTGCTGCTTGAAACAAGGGCTCATGTGATGCACACGAGCCCTTGTGGCAAGTGACGATAACCTTGCTGAAAACAATATGATCTGTTGGTCAAACCAAAGTCTGTTCCAATACACAAGTGCAAACAGTTTTAATAAATAGCATTTTTATACTATTATGAGAAGGATAGACAAACTTTATTCATGCCATGAAAATATGAATATTTTCTTTTGCAAATATATTTTGTATACAGTCATCATGAGTCTCTCTCTACTGTTTTTCACCATTGAACGGACCAGCATATAGAAACATATGATAACAAATGACAATTTGAAGATGAACTATGAAAGCCTAGCTAACTTTATTAGCTAAGTCTGAACCTATAGGAAATAATAAGTTTGCAAGAAATTAAGGTCATTAATCAGGCCTGAGACACGGAAAGTGAGACTCTTGACCTACTTAAAAACAAGGAAAGATGATGTCTGAATTATTGATATGAAAATGCTACTCGTTTAGAATCACGTTTTGTGTTGTGCACACACATCTTGGTTAATACCATAAAAATATTGTGGCATTGCACATATTTGCTGGAAGTGGAAACAACAACACAGGGGGTCGTGTGCGCAACAGTGGTTGAGACAAGTGTAACCTCCCAGGGCAGCCTTTTTGTGATGCCAATTTAACAGCCCAAAAAGTAATGTCCTATGAAACTTAAACTGATAGCGCACATTCTGGTGTGTGTGTGACTTTGGGTACAACACAGTTCATTTTCATGGTTTAATTTCATTCATTTTCCACGCCGCTTTTCCTCACGAGGGTCGCGGAGGTGCTGGAGCCTATCCCAGCTAACTACGGGCAGTTCGCAGGGTACACCCTGAACTGGTTGCCAGCCAATCGCAGGGCACAAGGAGACATACATTCACATACACACTCATACCTACGGTCAATTAGAGTGTTCAATCAGCCTACCATGCATGTTTTTGGGATGCGGGAGCAAACCGGAGTTCCCGGAGAAAACCCATGCAGGCACGGGGAGGACATGCAAACTCCACACAGGGAGGCCGAAGCCCGGGATTGAACCCTTGATCTCAGAACTGTGAGGCAGACGTGCTAACCACTCAGCCACCGTGCCGCCCGGTTTAATTTCCTCCATGTATTTAAAAAAAAGAAAAGAAAAAAAAAACTTAAATCCATGTAACGGCGAGACCACTGATGGGCGCCAAATTGAAGCAAATAATTATGACACCCATTTGATGTGTCCCAGTATTAACGTACCAATGCATAAGCAGCTCGTTAATGTCAGGCGAACAAATCCGTTACACACTTAAGATGTCAGGGTTGGCAGAGATGCGCTCTTCAAAAGAGCCAGATAGGACTCACGAGCCATGAGTCTTCGACTCCTGCTCTCGAAGGTAGTTTGTAATTCACTCATGAAATCAAGCCGAATTTTTTGTTTTTTGATAAACACTCTTTCCAGGTCCAAACAATCATTCTCTTAACTAATGAAAAGAGCATACTCAAATTTATTGACCTTTACAATGTCAATAAACCACATTTGGAATCTCAATTTTCAGGCCAATGAACAAGGATGGATGAGAAGAAAGTTGTATGGTTATACAGTACATGCTGATACAGCAAAACCATAAATGTCATAGCAAATCAGAATGAATTGGGGAGAAAAATGCATTTCTTGTCGAATTGTGCAGCTGCAATCTGTGTCCAGTGTCACTTCACACCAAACGTCACCTTTGTGACTTTTTACCTTTGGAAGGATGACCTCTGACCTTTGTAGCAATGGCCCTTGACCCTAACAGGTCCTAATGGTGCAGAAAGGACTGCTGGTGACAGGAGGCAGAAGGAAATGCACATACATGTGAAGGTAGACACACATGTGCTGGCTCACAAGTGTTTACATGCCAAGCGTTGCTCTGCAAACCAGGCGAGTGACGAAGAACCAGAGGGACATGCAGCAGAGATCAGCTTACAACAGGAAACTGCTGAGACACACAGCTCATGTCTCTTCTCAAATTTATGGACCTAACAGACACAAAAGCACACACACACTCAGAGTGTGTTATTGATTTAATTCCTTTTGAGGCCTATTGGAGAAGGTTTAGTAGTTTTCTGTTGGACATTATAGCTGCATGCATCACAAGAATACTTATTAAATGCTCATATAAAATAAAAGTATTTATTCATAATACAAAAGTGAACAACAAATGAAAATAGACAAAACAATATCCACACATCAGCTGTATATTCCATATCGTAGATAACAAACTCAATTAAAATAAATAAATAAATAAATAAATAACAACAGTTTAGAAAATTTGGTAACATAGTGCCATAGAAATGAGTGTTGCCAAATGTGTGTGGTTCACGTTCATGGGTTTGCTCTACTTCCAAAATAGCATCTGCACACCTACAGTAATTAAGTTTTTGTGAAGGTTAAACTGGACACCAACTCATTTGTTTTGCCAGTGTTTTGCTATACTCCTCCTAAAAAATAATGAGCTCATAGTTTACCCTTTACTTCCTCCCCAGTAGGCCGCAGATGGCCTTTTAGTTACCAAGCTAATACATACAGAAATGCAACGCATGACATTATCAATGAACGAAGGAGCATTCTTAGCTGCACATTTGGTAGTATACAAGCACAGAAAAGCAGGATCACATGCAGAGGAACACATAAGCACATTTTCCTTTGCAAACATGCACTTTATTTTGTTAATGTCATCTAGTTAGCAGTTTTTCTGGAAGTCACTTCTTAACACCGCTGCACTACAAAATCTCTGGGTAATTTTTTTTCACGGTGATTAATGAGCTACTAATGATTTGGACATTGATCACATGCACTTTAAAAGTTGACGTCAACCACTTGAAAATCTTGCTGTCCCTAAAATGTTAATATAAATCCAATGAACTTGTAAGATCAAGTTTGTTTTGAATATTAACATGTACCAAATTGCTTCAAGAAAGTCATTATCCCATTGACTTTACCAATTTCCCTTTTGTCCTAACTCCATTGCTGAGTTAAAGTGAAACATCATCTTGCACATTCTGATTCAATTAACTGCCCACCAATGGCTGGCGTTTGACTCATGATGACTGGAAGACACCTGTCCGATAATGGTCACCAATGTCCAATGGCTGTAATGTGTCGGTACCACATTACACCAAAGGCCAAATGTTAAAATGCTGAACAATTATATCGTCTTGTATGGTGCTAAATATAGGCACTGGTGGGCGTTTTTTCACCTGCAAGGAACCTTTTTTACTTCAAACATGCTGCTGACGGATTGGGGGTTGTAATTTTGAAAGTGCAGTTACAACAATTGTTACAATAATTAGGGTGCATTCATCGAAATAGTAAGGCAATAGATCAGTTGTTTTTTTATGCTTACGGGTTCGTCACCAAATATGTTTAAGAGACCCACCCAGTCATTAGACGTCTTAACTCAATTTAACTGCAGTACAACATAATTTAGAAGCTAGACAATGTTAAACAGTATAGGAAAATACTGTAATTAAATGAAGGATTGAAAAAATGAATTAACCATTAAACAATAAATAGATATATATGCATATTTAAATACCGGTAATTAAAAGTATATATTAATAAATATGTCTTAATAGAGCATGGACACTGCTGATACGAATATCCTTCTTTCATTAATGGGCATCTAAATACAGTGTGCTTACACATGCTGTATGATTGGATTGGATTGTAATTGTCTTGGTATGTACTAGTATAATCAAAATCGGTAGCAAAAAAAAAAAAAAAAAAGTAGAATTAGTAATATATGGCAAAACTGGGGAAAAGTATGTACTGATTATTTATTAAATAGTTGGTTATTTGATGCCATTTTCATTTGTCTGAATAAATACACATAATTTGTTTGATTTCAAAAATTGTGACACGTTTCGGTTGATCTGAAGAATTGAAGATTCAAATCTATAAACAAATCAGTTTCCCTTAAGAAGAATTTACAAGAGATAATATACTTAAAACTCATTTTAAAACTAACATCTGCATGTGCTTGTAAAATATTTATAGACTACGGGCTATTAAACAGAAAAACAAATCATGGTGGGTATCCTCCACAGCATTTGTTTGACAGCTAAATGTTTCTTTTTGATGCTTTATGTGTGGAAAGTTTGTCTAATTTTGTCTAGTTTGATATGGCTTTCTACTTTGACATAATATGATGAGAAACTTGCAGAAAAGCTGTGTGTCTAAGTCCTACTGTGTCCGAATATATAATTCTCTATTGATATGCTAAAAAGACATTTGGGATTGGGATTTTAAAGGAAGATATCCACAAGGGAATTGTGGGCTAGTAGAGGGTAGCTGCATAATCAGCTCCGCCATCAGTTAACTGATGTTCTGCATAATAGAGATGCGATTTCTGGGTCAGTGTGTGCGTGGTGATGGCTGCGTATGTGTGGCGTGTGTGTGTGTGAGAGAGAATTTGTGGCAAGGGTAGTCGGCAATGTGGGCTAGACCTTTTATCAGTCTGAATATGTGCATGTCTGCATGTGCATGCATGTTTCCAATGTGCGTGTGTCTGTGTGTGGGTGGGTGCTTTTGTCAGGGGTGTTGACCTCTTTCCCCACAGGGAAAGACAGTCACCGTCTCATTAGGAAATAGAGATTGAGAATGAGATGGAGAGACAAAAAATAGAGAAAAAATAATAAGGTGAAAATAAAAAGATAGGGAGCCTAGAGGCAGGCATGGAATGTATTACAAGGTCAAATGTCACCTATCCATAACCAGAAAGGGCTCTGGCAAAGGATATCTTGAAGTTTTCCAAACACACACATAAGCACACCTCAAATGGATGTACCTGTAAATCAGAGTCTGGACTTTATGGGCTTTAATTAATTTAAGAGGCACCTTGTTTGAGTTTGATGAAAAAAAGGCTGGGTAGAATGGAGTTATGGACTAAACATCTTTAGAAAGGTAAAGTAATGCAAAAGTATGTTTGTGTGGTTCAGTTGTGCAATCATAAAACTTTGAATTATTTATTATTTATCTGATTTACTTTGATCATAATTAAATGCTTATGATGACACCAGTAAGGAATAGTCCTGATTTGACTTGCTTCAACCATTTTTGGTTAGCCTTATTTTTTAAATTATTATTATATCTAAATTTGATGTTGTTTTCCACCTCTCACAGACTGAGGAGAACTTGAAACTGAAAATCACAAGGACACAAGATGTTTTTTTTTTTTTTTTTTTCATCACACACTGACAATTGAGAAGGATACGATGGTTTACTCATGGAGGCATACTAGGAAAAATAATAATGAAGAATTGCACTGAAGATGAAAGTGACCACAACAGAGGTCTAAAACCTCAACCAAGTCAACCATTTTATGATCACACAACAGTGTGGTTTATCTTCGAGGAGGTTCTCATTCCATAGCCAAACTCCTCCTGGAGTCGCGTTGGAGGACATTCAGTAAATGAACACATTAAAAATAGATGCACTACCTTTTGATGTTAAAGATGTGAATTATTATTATTATTTTTTTTTAATTATTGTGGACTGTCAGAATGTGAAAAGAATGGGTATAAAAAAAACCCTGATCATTAGTTTGAAAATATGTACTGGGCCTCTTTCTTTCTTTCTTTCTTTCTTTCTTTCTTTCTTTCTTTCTTTCTTTCTTTCTTTCTTTCTTTCTTTCTTTCTTTCTTTCTTTCTTTCTTTCTTTCTTTCTTTCTTTCTTTCTTTCTTTCTTTCTTTCTTTCTTTCTTTCTTTCTTTCTTTCTTTCTTTCTTTCTTTCTTTCTTTCTTTCTTTCTTTCTTTCTTTCAATTAATTTTCCGCTTTTATTTGGTTAATGAAGTTAATCCAGTTAAAATGTTGACGCTCACTAAATTTCTCTTTTCTTTGTTTCAACCAAGGGCGTAGGTTTGCATAGGGACGGTAGGAACATAACACTACCAACTTTTCAGGATGCTCAAATTGTCCCCACCAACTTTTAGGCAACCTTGTTTGAATTATATAATGAGTTCAGTTATATAGGTAATTGAGATTGTCTTTCCTTATGTTGTAGGAATAGAATTGACCCTACCATTATTAAGTGAATTATTTTTTTTATTTACAGACTTTTAAATGTACCCCGTTTCACTTGCTGAATGTGCTGGTCCATTTTTCCCCCTTAAACACACGTTCAATTGGCTGATGACTTGACCTACACAAACGCACACACCCACACAACCCCGACACAGACAGCATGTCGACAACATGCTGCCTTCTTCAAAGAGGATGGATATTAGAAGTTTTTTTTTCGGCCAGCAGTAGCCACTATAAGTAATGTAAAAAGATGTCAATGTTGTGGTGGTGGGGAACACACGGGTCCGACCTGCTTCAGAGTTAGCATACCATTAAACTGTGTGAACTTGCTAACCTGAAAAACTCGGGTAGGGAGTTGCTTAAAGAGAATTGTGCTCCTGTAAGTGTTTTCTACTGTTAACATTAATTAAAGTGTGAGAAATGTACTGAACCGAGGTTTACCCCCTTCTTCCCAATTTTTGTTTTATTTTATTTATGTGGTCTTACATCAGCCCAAAGACGCTTTCATTTTTTATGTTGATTTTGGCTCAGCTTGAGGACAAAAGCAATTGTTTTTACCTGAAGGAAGGCTCAATTTTTATTTATTTTTGTTATTCACTAAGACGTTAGTCAGTTATATTTAATTTCTTTATTTAGACAGACAAGCTTGAGTGGTGTTAAGAATTTTTTTGCATTCCTGGATAGTTATCAAGTTTATTAACAAGTTTGTATGTATTGTGTATCCTAGCATAATTTATGTTCAAATATTGCAATTGAAATTTGCTAATAAAATCCAAACACACTGTATATTCTGGAATTTTTCAAAATGTTTCTTTTGAAGTTACTGAAAACAAAGGTTTGAATTGAATAGTCCATCACCTGAACCAATACACATGAAGATGATTTATTTTGCATTGCTCATTTAGCGTCCCGACCAATATTGAGACCAAACCTACACTCTTGGTTTCAAGACATCCGGACTTTTTTTTTTTCTTTTTTTAATAAACTGAACAAAACAAGTTCTCATTTTTGTGACTGTAACAAGTCTCCTCTCATATTATTACTAAAAACAAAATAATAATAATGATTAATAGTATTGAAGAAGCAGGAAGGCCTGAAACTTCAGAATTTTGTTTTGTAGACATGTAATGTTCATTCATTCATCCTTCATTGTACTGACTGATCCCTGCTCCCAGTCTAGTACTGGATGATAGTTAGGGGATTGTAGTGATGACGTGCGCTCAGTGCAGTTGGAGACGCGAAGCAAACACCAGCGAGTCCATTTCTCAGTTCCAATAAGTTTATTCTGGTGGCGTTTAATAAGTTAACTCAAAAGCACTTTGTACAAATAAAAGTAACAAACCAAAAGACTCAAAACGTATTCACAAAAGAACAAACAAAATGAGTAATTTCCATTCCTGCACGATGCACTAAGACACAGTCAAAAACTGTTTGCCCTCCTAACTGCCAACACCTGTGACATGATTAGCTGACATGTTAAGCGTACCTGGGCTGATTCCAGGTCAGTGGAAAGACGCGATTGACAGCCTCCAGTGGCGAGGAGTAAAATTACATATAATAATACAAATCAGGAATATGGCTCTTACATTCATCTTTCCTACCGCTTATCCTTATGAAGGTTGCTGGGGTGCTGGAGCAATTCCCAGCTAACTCCGGACAGGATGCGGGGTACACCTTGAACTGTTTGCCAGCCAATCGCCGGCATGTAATATTGACAAAATTTAGTTTAGTGTCTAGTGGGTATGTGTGTATGTGTGTTTCATGTACTTTCCTTCATTGCAAATCAAAACTCAGTCCTGTGCCCTAAACATTTCTACAAAAACATTCTTTTTCACATTAAACCAAACATGGAGGGGAGTAACAAATTTTACAGAGAGCGAGATAGAGCAGAGTAGAGTAGTTTCGCGCCACACATGGTGTTTGACATTTAGGCCAAAATGTTAAATTTTGGTGTAAGCTTCTTCCATATTTTCTGTGTCTCTTATTGTGTATGTTTTCTGGAAAAATGCTTACTGAAGTTCTGCTGTTTTTTCTTTTAACAATGGCTTTCTTCTTGCCACTATTCCATAAAACCCAGATTTGTGTAGTGCACGAATAATAGCTGTACTGCGGACATTCCCTTACCTGAGCCTAACATCTTTGCAGTTCACCATGAGTTCAATTTATTTTATTCATCGTATATTTTTAACTGACTGAAGTTTCATATTGACAAGATTTGCTTCTTTTTAATTGTCTTGAATATAGTGGCATGGGAAGTCAGGTGCTGGTGGTGCTGCAGCCCCCCTGGTGTTGGAGAGGAAAAAGGATTGTAGTTTTTTGGGAGGGTTAAATATAAATAAATGAAGCATTCAAACAATAGCATTCATAACTTTGGGGATTTAATGTATTTTTTGTTTTTGTTTTTGTTAATAAGACCAATTTACACCTTGCTTTACTGGGTCATGTTAAATAAGGCGCTATTGGAATGGAAAAGTAAACTGTTGACAGAGGAGGCGTTAACATGGCACAAAAACGAATTAGCGATTTTTTTTTTTCTTTACAA
This sequence comes from Corythoichthys intestinalis, assembly GCF_030265065.1. Taxonomy (NCBI): domain Eukaryota; kingdom Metazoa; phylum Chordata; class Actinopteri; order Syngnathiformes; family Syngnathidae; genus Corythoichthys; species Corythoichthys intestinalis. Next base: position 17,036,867 of record NC_080398.1, read on the forward strand.
AAACCGCTACATTTTCTAAAATTCAATTTGACGTCGTAAATGAAGATGATTGTCCTTTGGTGTCTTCAAAAAGGTAAGACATGCTTGAATTGTAGCCATATTATTATTTATTGTTGCTGTTGAGCTGCCGCCCTGCAGAGCGGTGTTGGATATTCGTGCGCAATTTATTTTAATGTTGTGAAAAGGAGGTGTTAAACCGAGGCTTAATGGCACTTTTAGTTTTCAAATGTGTTGGTGTGTCATTGCGCCGTCTATTTGTATTATAATCAGGGGTGCACATAAGTGGTCCGCATGCGCTCATGCATACTTGACGTAGACAAACGCGCTGGCCCTCAACGGCTTCCGTACGCTTTTGCGTACCAATGGCTTACCACTGTATTTGCGGCAGACACGAGAAAATCACTTCTCAAAATGTCAAAGAGGCAGGCCCCACTGAGTAATTATTTCCGTGTTCCCCCACCCCCGTCAAAAGACAGACAGACGACAGAGACGTCACCGGAGCTACCGAAAAAAAGGAGTTTTGCTGAAAAGTGGCTGCAGGAAGTACCATGGCTAGAAGCAAATGATGCTCGCACGGAAATGTGGTGCACCATTTGCCGTGAGAATCCCCATGTCGCCAATAAGAGCAGCGCATTTTATGTAGGGTCAAAGAATTTTAGCCATCCAAACTTTGAAAAGCACGAAAAAAAAAGAGCATGTGGCAATTAAGCAAACTATCGATGCGATGTCAAACAGGACCCCACTCGCCCTATGGACAAGTGGTGGAATAAAGTTATTAAAGAACAGCGCCATGCACTGACAAACGTGTTTTTGCTTGCATTTCACAAAGCTAAACATGCACGTTCAATGAGCTCTTATGAGGAGGACATCCCACTTTTACAAAGGCTTGGAGTTAATGTGAGAGCCGCATATGAATGCCCTTTATTTTGAATTAGTGCTTTTATGTTTATTTCTTTACATTTCACTTCAAAGTAATAGCAATTTTGTTGTGCCAGTTGATGTTAATTGTTTATATAATTAATTAAAGGTAATTGGCTCTAAGTAAAGCTTGTCATAATTTTATCGCATCAGGCGGGTCGCCTCTCAAGCTCAATCATGACCAAGTCACATCTCCAGGTCCTCCTCTGAGAACCTGGGCAAAAAAATATGTGCACCCCTGATTATAATACACAGGTGCTTATATTTCCAATACAAAAACTCCAACACACATTGCAAGTGAAATAGAACCTACTAGTAGTCCGTAAACTATCCAGCATGCGTGTGTACTGCGATTGCGAATGCTTTGTACTTAGAAAATGCACAAAAATGACAAATCTGAAGCTAAATGGCTGTTTTTGGATGGTAAAACCTAAAAAAGATTCCCAGCACCCTCTGCTGTGAGTGACTTCCAGCACCCCTGCTTGCATAAAACAAAGCTTTATAGATTTCATTACTTGGCAACAGCCATTGAGGGTCATCATTGATTTTAACCCAACTGCTTTGCTGACTAAGCAAGCTGCTGCTGTGGTAACCCAAACTGAAACCAGACAAGAAAAAAAGTAAAAGAAGTAAGATTGCCATTGCTAGTGACTTTAAAACATCTTCATTATGTCTGATATCTACACATTGTTCATGAATTAGTTGCCTCAAGGTAATTTCTGATTGGAAACCATATTGTTTTTAATGTACAGTATGTTATTCTTGCATTTCATTTCAGGTTCATATGAACCTCTACTTTCTTTATATTAAAATTCATATACTTTTCAAATCTCTGGCCATAATTTACTACCCTTACAGTTAATATAATTAAAGAGCTGTCTATGTTTAGTGAGTATTTAGGGAGGACTAAATGAGTATGGAGATAGGTGAGAGAAATGTTGATGGATAACGAGGGAAGTAAATTCATAAAGCAGTGGGGGTGCAACAGATCACTGGACCAAGAAAGTGAGATAAAGGAGAAGCAGAAGCTAAAAAAAAGAGCACAAGAGAGTTCAAGAAACCACAACAGAAGCCCACAGCTTATTAAGTCCTCAATTCTTTATGGTGGTGGGGGTTGTGGTTTTGGGGCCACAACTTCCCACAGCACAGCCCCTTTCTTATGATCACACATGTGCACTTTGGGACAGATAAGCACATGGTGTTATTTGAGTGCACACTTCATTTCTGTGAGCTAAAGACTTGGTATATGTGAACACCCAAGTAAAATTGCATGATGAAGTTGAAAGTGTTCAGGTTCCAACTGGCCTTAGGTCCAGCTGAGGGCAAGGGCTAGGGTCAAGCTCTTTGTTTTGAAGAGGTTCAGGAATGTATTATGTGCATGGCGCCAGCCTCCTTTCTGTCGTGCACTCCAGTACACTTCTCCACTTTTGAATCTACTAACCTTGGCTGCTCTGGCGCCGTGACAATTTTCTATTCATAACAATAAAAATGTCTCGTTTGCTGCCCACTCGCATACCACAATCTTCTGGATCTGTCAGGGCGGCCACATTTGCTGTAGATGAGTTTCTGATAGTAGCCAACCACCATATGGATCATTCATGTACCATATTTATGGGTTGAGTGTGACACGATGGCTTGCTCATGAATGTTTCATTCTGTTTTACATAAGAGTGGCTCAGCTTTTTTTGGGCCACACATGAAGAAAAAATGTTTTGAAGATTTTCTTTCTTACATACTGTATATTTCCCTTTGATTCAAATGTGACTATATTTCACTATTGCAATATTTTCAAGAAAAATATAGCTTTTCATCAACATCACTAAAGAAATATTAATCATATATTTGTGTGATTGCCTAAAGTCAAGGGAATTCTCAATGTATAAACTGAATACATATTTAACACAGGGAGGCTAAGGTGCATGAGCCTTTTTAAAAAATGTTCCCACTCATTTTAAACCAATATGTTTCTAACTTAAAATAATTTGTTTATTTTGATGCGTGAAATCCAGGATTTTAATTTGAGGTGGCCAGAATAAAAGGCTACATTGGGACGTGTACTGCAATCTGTAACTCTCAGCTCAAGTCTTACAGGATAACTTGTATTGAAATTCCTCCCTTGGAACGAAAATTTAAATTTGAATATGGACTGCTATGTGATCATCAGATTATAAATTAAAGAACACATTTAAAGTGCCTGGGACACAAAAAAAGTGTGTTTATTTCATATTACATGCGGTATTTTATGCTCCTGAATGAAATGGACCGCTTGGATGTGTGTAGAAGCAATCGATATATTTATTCAATTTTTAGAATTCCGTGCCATGAAAATTAGTGACTTTCGGCCAGTCTGGATTGAGGAGGAAGGCGAATGTGACGTCAGCGGACTAATCATCTTCACAATACAGCCATTACTATAGTATGTAGAAGGACTGCAGATTCAGCTGATTTTGCGGATTAATTTGTTTATTCTTTGCGTCATGCCAGCCCAATGTGCTGCAGGCTTTTGTTGCTACACCAGGGAGATTGGTGTGAGGCTTTTTGGATTTTCAAAAGATTCTGTTCACCACGAAGAACGGGAAAAAGAAGTCAGACAATCTAGGGACAATTGAATGGATGACAAAGTGAGTAAGCTACGTGTTCTATGTTATGTGAAATGCTGGCAAACATTTTAATAAGGAGGTGGCTTGCATTTTTTGGGGTGACAATGGTCCCTGTCCACACTTCATAGGTATCCGTGGTAATGCTCTACAATGGTTTAAATCGTACCTAGAGCATAGGACCGTCTCTGTAATGATTAGGGAATTTTCCTCCTCACAAATGCCTCTGTCTTGCGGGGTGCCACAAGACTCTATTTTAGCTTGTTCTCTTTGCACTTTATCTCCTACCTTTAGAATAAATTATAAAACAATATAATATCTCTTTTCATTTTTATGCTGATGACCTGCAGCTGTATCTGCCCCAAAGACTCAATGAACAAATTGCTGTCACTGAATTAATGGAGTGCATATCAGATGTGAAGCAGTGGCTAGCACAAAACTTTTTACATCTTAACGAAAGAAAAACTGAATATATTACTTTTGGCACATCTTCTATGTTGAATGCCCTTGAGCCCAATTCTGGCGCTCTGGAGTGAATCTTGGAGTGATATTCGATAGCAGGCTCAACTTTGAAAAACAGATTAGTTCTGTTGTAAGAGCAAGTTTTTTCCAGCTCCTTCTCTTGGCCGAAGTGAAGTCTTTTCATAGTCGCCGTGACATTGAGAAAGCAATTGATGCTTTTATAAGGTCAAGGCTGGACTACTGCAAGGCACTTTATGTTGGTCTTCGCAAGTCCACAATTTCTCGTCTCCAACTTGTTCAAAATGCTGCTGCTCGATTTTTAACAGATACACCCAGACGTGAACATATTACCCCGTGCTATAATTGCTCCACTGGCTTCCAGTCCATTTTAGAATTGATTTAAAACTATTACTGTTTGTTTTTAATTCTAATAATGGCCAGGCTCCTTCTTACTTATCGGAAATTTTAACCATCCGTAATTCTGGCAGGACTCTTTGTTCTACCGGCCAACTTCATTTGCACATTCCGAGATCCAAACTTAAACATTGGGGAGACCGATCTTTTGTGATTTCTGCCCCCAGGTTGTGGAATAGTCTTCCCCCCGAAACGCACCATTACAAATTTAGGCTTTTTTAAATCTTGGTTAAAGACACACCTTTTTAGACTCGCCTTTCCCCCAGATTAGTGTATGCTGGTTTTATTTCTTAAGGGTTTTAATGTTTTCGGATTTTATCAGTTTTATTGTTTTATTTGCTGTCTAACTTTTATCGTGATGTGTTGTTTTGTTTCTTTTTTTCTTTCTTAATGTCATTGTATAATAGTTTCCTGCATTTTAATTACTTTGAGCCATGTTTGTCTTTGTTGTAAAGCACTTTTGGGACCTTTCGGGTTTCATAAAGGGCTATATAAATAAATTTGATTTGATTTGATTTGAGAAGGCCACTCGGCCGGCGACCGGCGGCTTGTCAAACACCATGGTCATCGCACGATAAAGGCGTGCCCGCCTGAAGAGCGCTTTGGCTTGGGCCCGTGGAGCACCTGCTCCCGCCTCCGGTTCTCGACTGTGTTGAGACTTCCACCCACCTCTGCCCCTTTCGCTTGCCCGCCAGAAAGTGCTATACTCGGCTTGGGCTCGGACAGCCACGGTCTCCGATGATGGCCAGTTTGTCCACCGAGAATGTGCCATTATCGGCGTTCATTCCCCTCTCTGTCCCCGGTTACAAGCACTGCCTGCCTGCCGGGGCTGCAGCAGGGGAACAACGAGGCGAAACTTGTTTGCCGCCGGGGTTGGCTGATCGGTGAAGACAATCACCCCCGCCACTGTGTGTGTGTGACATGAGTCAGGGTAGTGTTGTGTGATTTTTCGTTTTCAAAAGGCCAGGAAAAGAGGCTTGGAAGAGCCGCTCGGTTCGGGTTACCATATCGGCTACTTCTCACGCCTCCTGTTTTATTTCCGCTCTTTCCTTCATCTCTGAAGGGAGGGAGGAGGGCAGGGAAATGACAAAAGCTGGACTAACTCCCATGGCATAAAATACCGTTCAGGAGTTTATGACCATTATGCAGTAATTTAGCCCTGTTGTACTGAATAAATGCATTTTTAATATTTCATATTCCATTTAGCACAAGACTGTTATTTGTCATGACCATTCAATTTATTTTGCAATTGGGCAAAAATACTTTGATAAAAAGAATATCCTGTAAAAATATTGGAGTAGAGAGAGAAAAATAATGATGACATTCTACTGCTCTCTGTCGCATTTTCCTTGTTCTGAATCTTCCTCCTTCATTGGGTTGAATTCAAAATCAGCTGAAATTGTTACTCTGCCGAAATCATCACCCAGATGGCGTCGCCAGAGCACTATAATGACAAGGGTAGCTTAACGTCACATCGAAAGACTCGTTTCTCGTCATCTGTGCTTTACCAAATTGTTGTGTATAGTCGAATCGTCTCAAAATATGATTTTTAATTCACATAGTATGTTATTTAAGATTTTTTATGGTGTCACAGGCACTTTAAGGTTATTTAGTTCACAAAAGATTAATTCAAATGAAAGCTCTATTGGGTAAAACTACTGAATATATGTAATCCTTGAACTGATTTGTTCTCTTCTCATTTGGGCCATGACATTAGCATCACTACGGTAAAGTGTCAAAAATGTATGGAAGTCGCCTTGCTGCTTTTTCTTTCTAAAAGTCTAAATCCAGACGTATTGCCCACCTGGCCAGTCGCCCAAATTTGTTGAGACAAGTTTCTGTAGTCACCACCCATGTGTTCATTATTTTTATAAACAAATTCGATGACTGTTCTTTATGCAGCAGCAGGCATCTCTGTGCAGGTGTGTTGATTATTTTTCTTCTATCTGTTTTGCCTCAAGGCATCAGGAGACACAGTGATTGTGTGTCCTGTCAAACTCAGGAAGCTACAGTAGTTCAGCAAACAAAGCTTTTCATGCTCTCAAGGTCATGAAGGCGAGAATAATTTAAAAGCTTTGTGGTCATACGTTTGAAGTTATTTTGGCTATCTACATATACATTATGCACAATGGATTGGTCCATCTTAAATTGGGGGTAGTTTGCTTCATCCTTTTTGTTAAGGTAACAATATTGACTGAAAAAGGCTCATTGTCAGTATTAAGATATGATTAATCTTCAATCTGCCTCAATATTCTTCAAATATTTTGAAGAGTAGAATTTTCAGACGTTTTGACTGTGTGTTCCTATAGTATCTATCAATATATTCCCAATGAAGTCATTTCCTTTAGAGGACAATGCAGATATGAGGAACCTAAATTACACCCTATTGTCTGAGAAAGTAGGTGTGTAACTATCAGAAGGAAGGACGAAGACCTTTATCGGTCAAAAGTCTTGAAGGCATGTAGGATTCACCTATTGCTTGTACTTGTGCAATGTGAGTGAACAAATGTCTGTTTGTTTGAGTGTGTTGGTGAGCAACTGAAAGTATAAACTAGTCCTATTAAGACAGAGGTGCCCAAGTCCGGTCCTCGAGAGCCCCTATCCAGCTTGTTTTCCATGTCTCCCTCCTCCAACACACCTGAATCAAATAATGAGGATCGTTGTCAGGCTCCTGCAAAGCTTGCTGATGAGCTAATCTTTTGATTTAGGTGTGTTAAAGGAGGGAGACATGGAAAACAAGCTGGATAGGGGCTCTCGAGGACCGGACTTGGGCACCATTGTATAAAGAAGTACTTTTTTCTGAAATAACGCATTTGATACTATGTGGTTTTGTGTGTGTGTAGGCGTGCATACGTGAGAGTATATTTGTGTGCGGATTCATGTTGGACATTATCTGACAGATTTGTCAGCAATGTCCGAGGACCGTAAACCACAAACCTTAATTTAAATAACTGGCAAATAACTGGCACTAAAAGCCTGTCCAGATCACTGTAACCAATGCTGCTAACAGGAATCTCAGCAACACTCCCCCCTAAAATTATGTCAGCTATTCAGCTATACTGGCAAACCAGTGGTGTTTTGCTCAGGTGTTGCAAAATATATGAAACATAACAATTATTGGGATACAGTTGTTATGACAATTATCTATCCAATTGTCATGGTTTGTGGAAAAGGTAGGAATATTAGTGTTGTAATAATACAATATTACTGTAGAAATGTACTGTACATTATGATTTATTGAATATATTAAATCTGTTGAAGTAACGTTCTGACTAGGAATGTCCCGATCGCAGTCCGAGTCACCTGAGTTTGAGAATCTGCCGATAAGAGTTCCGATCCGTTACAAAAAAACAGTGTTCAGAACAAAAAAAAAGTTTTAAACATGTCACTGTGCCTCAATGTCACCTTTGTAATGTGAATTATTCTTAAACAAGCTAAACAATGATTGACACATCTGCGCCTTTGATGGTAGAGCCTGCTCTAAAACATTCATTCTTCATTGAGTGAGTCCACTCAAATCCACTCACACTTTGACGCTAACGCGACTGAGAACAGCCTCTCACTTACAAAATGAGTTGGCACAGGACACAACCGTGAGTGTTTAACAAGCTAAAGGATGATTGACACATGTGTGCCTTTGATAGTGTCAGGACTGGACTCGAGGCAGGACTCAAATGCAGTTTTCTTGTTTAACAAAAATGTATTTATTTTACAATATGGCACAACAAAAGGTCACTCCACAGTGGGAGGCAAAAATCTCATCATCATCACAAAGTAACAAATTAACTCAGAAAAGCTGACAAAATATTCGCGATCAAAAGGAAGGTTCTTCAACAAAAATTCACTTCACAAGGAAGGCAAAAATACTATCAAACGCAAAGCAGCAAACAAACTCAAAAAGCCTTACTAAATTCTTCAGGACTAGGTTCACGTGGTAGCTTTGGCTGTGGACGATAGCAGGCTGGAATGACACGTCAGCGGACAAAGACACTCTGGCACAAAACGAAGGGGAGGCTGACTATATATACACACAGAAGGTAATGGGGAACAGGTGGAACTAATTGGTGATTAGGGAGCACATGAGGAAGGGCAAGTGCTCTGAAACAAGGAGGGGAAGACTTTCAAAATAAAGCAGGAAATAACCATGACACGACAAACCTCACCACGGTGTGACAGAACCCCCCCCGTCTAGGACCGGCTACCAGACGGTCCAGGCAAGTTGGGATGGGCTCGGTGGAAGTCAGTGATAAGGCTGGGGTCCAAGATGAACCGAGACGGAACCCACTGCCTCTCTTCTGGACCATACCCCACCCAGTCCACAAGATACTGCCGACCCCGACCCCTGGAGCGCACCGCCAGCAGCTTCTTGACTTTGTACGTGGGACCCCCATCGATGACCACTGGAGGCGGAGGAGGAGGAACAGCCGGGACCATGGGACTCTCCACAACAGGCTTGATTCGGCTGACATGAAACGTGGGATGGACCCGGAGGGAGCGAGGCAGACGAAGATGGACAGCCGCAGGACCAACAAGCTTAGAGATCGGAAAAGGGCCCACAAAACACGGCGCAAGCTTCTTGGACGGAACCTTGAGGGGCAGATCCTTAGCACTGAGCCAAACCCTCTGACCTTGTTGGTAGGGAGGTGCTGGACGCCTCCTGCGGTCTGCGGCTTTCTTGACCCTGTCCCCTTGGCGAAGAAGGACCTGCCGGGCGGCTGTCCAGATACGCCGACAACGGCGGATCATGGCATGAGCGGATGGCACAGACACTTCCTGTTCCTGGGCTGCGAAGACAGGTGGCTCATAACCAAAAACACATTGGAATGGGGAAAATCCTGTGGCTGACGTGGGCAAAGTGTTATGGGCATACTCTACCCAGACCAGGTGTTTGCTCCATGTTGTAGGATTCTGGGAAACGAGACACCGGAGGCCAGTTTCCAGCTGCTGGTTTAGGCGTTTGGTCTGGCCATTGGACTCTGGATGGTAGCCTGAGGTCAGGCTGGCCTTGGCCCCGATTAGGCGGCAAAATTCCCTCCAGAAGCGGGAAACGAACTGAGGCCCCCGGTCAGAGACGATGTCCTTCGGGAAACCATGGACCTTGAAGACATGGTTGATCATGATTTCTGCAGTTTCTTTGGCTGTAGGGAGTGCAGGTAAGGCAATGAAGCGGGCCATTTTGGAAAAACGGTCCACCACTGTGAGGATTGTGGTATTCCCCTGGGAGACTGGGAGCCCCGTGACGAAGTCCATTGATATGTCGGCCCATGGCCTTGTGGGGATGGGCAACGGTTGCAGGAGGCCCATTCGTGATCTTGCAGAAGTCTTGTTTCTGGCACAGACCGAACATGCCCTGACGTATTCCCGGACCTCCAGTTCCATAGAAGGCCACCAGAACCTCCGGGAGATGGCGTGCATCGTTCGCCGTACTCCCGGATGACAGGAAAACAGCGAAGTGTGGGCCCAGTGAATCACCTGGGGGCGCATGGCAACAGGAACGAAAAGTCGATTCTCGGGAGACCCCCTAGGTGGTGGAGCCTCACCATTAGCTTGCTTGACCTCATTTTCTATCTGCCAGGTCACCGCTCCAACCACACAGGTCAGTGGAAGGATAGGTTCGGGAGCCTAAGCAACAGGTGCAGGGTCATAGAGCCGTGACAACGCGTCGGCCTTGGTGTTCTGGGACCCTGGCCTGTAAGAAAGGGAAAAAGAAAAGCGATTAAAAAACAGCGCCCACCTGGCCTGGCGGGAATTGAGGCGTTTGGCTGTGCGTAGATACTCTAGGTTCTTATGATCTGTCCAGACAATGAAGGGGTGCTCTGCCCCCTCCAGCCAGTGCCTCCACTCCTTCAGCGCAACTTTGACAGCCAGGAGCTCTCGATTGCCGACATCATAGTTGCGCTCTGCCTTGGACAGCCGCCGCGACAGGAAAGCGCAGGGATGCATCTTACCATCTTGCTCGGAGCGTTGAGACAGGATGGCGCCAATGCCCTCGTTGGAAGCGTCCACCTCTACTACGAATTGTCGTTTGGGGTCTGGCATGGTCAGGATCGGTGCTGTAGTGAAGCGGGTCTTGAGGTCCTGGAAAGCGGCCTTCGCCTCTGAAGTCCAGGCAAACCGCACCTTGGAGGAAGTAAGAGCATGCAATGGTGCCGCTATTGCGCTGAAGCCTCTGATAAACCGCCTGTAGAAGTTTGCAAATCAAAGGAATTGCTGTAACTTCTTGCGGCTATCTGGAGTGGGCCATTCGACCACAGCGCTCACTTTAGCCGGGTCCATCTGCACACTTCCAGGGGCTACAATGAAGCTCAGGAAGGAGATGGTTGTGGCATGAAATTCACTTTTCTCTGCCTTGACGTAAAGATTATTGTCCAATAGTCGCTGCAAAACTGTTGCTACATGTTTCTTATGAGTGCAAAGGTCGGGTGAGTAAATGAGAATGTCATCTAGGTACACGTAGACAAAGTGATCTAAGAAGTCTCTTAATACATCATTGATCATTGCCTGAAAGACTGCTGGGGCATTGGTGAGCCCAGACGGCATAACTAAGTACTCATAATGACCACTAGGTGTGTTAAAACCCGTTTTCCATTCGTCCCCCTCCCTGATTCTAATAAGGTGGTATGCGTTACGAAGATCTAACTTTGTGAATATTGCCGCCTGTTGGAGTTGATCGAACACAGACGACATGAGAGGCAATGGATATCGGTTCTTGACAGTAATAGCATTTAGAGGGCTATAGTCAATACAAGGCCTTAATGACCTGTCTTTCTTGGCCGCGGAAGAAGAAGGACGAATAAGCCCGGCCTTTAGTGAAGTTTCTATATATTCCGTCATGGCTGCTTTCTCTGGACCGGAGACTGAGTAAAGGCGACCCCTGGGAATGGTGGAACCAGGTATCAGGTCTATGGCGCAGTCGTATGGTCTATGTGGTGGCAGTGACATGGCTTTGGATTTACTGAAAACTTCCTGAAGATGGTGGTAGCAAGAGGGCACAGCTCTCAAGTCGACCTCAGTGTCTGTGGCAACACGGAGAGAAACATTATTAACAGACGCGGCAGATGGCCCAGCTTCAGAGTGGAGCACACAATGTTTAGAACAGTCTTTTCCCCAACCCAGAATTGCCCCTGACCCCCAGTCTATGTGGGGTCTGTGCCTGCACAGCCATGAGTGGCCCAGAATTAGCATCCGGGCTGGTGACTGAAAGAGATGGAAGGTTATGTGTTCTTTGTGACCATGAGTATAAAGTTCTACTGGTTCTGTAGAGTGTGTAATGGTGAACAGTTTCTCGCCATTCAGGGCTCTGGCTTCAAGAGGCTTGGCTAAGCGTACGGATTGAAGCCCCAAGTCTGCAAGCAAGCCCCAGTCCATTAAATTCTCATCTGCCCCTGAATCAATGAGAGCCCTTAAGTCAGTAGTGGTTGCACAGTGGGTTACCTTAACTGGCGTGAAGGGTCGTGGAGCAAGCTCTGATGTTTTGGCTTGATGACCAGTCTTTGGTCTTTTGACTGGGCAGGAAGCAACGAGGTGACCCGATTCCCCGCAGTAGAAGCAACGGCCTTCTTGCTGTCGTCGCCGTCGCTCCTCTGGCGTCAACCGTGCCCGGCCGAGTTGCATGGGCTCAGTCTCTTCCACAGGGAGTAAAAGGTCCGCTTTGGACGACGAGTTGCAGTGCTCCAGCCACTGTTGCTCCCGGGATTGCGGTGACACCTCCCCTGTGGTTCGGCCCTTCTGCCGCTGCTGGAGTTCATGAAGGCGGTTGTCCGTCCGGATGGCCAAGGCGATGAGGGAGTCCAGGTCAGACGGGAGGTCCAATGGCACCAGTCGCTCTTGGATGGGGACTGACAGCCCTTTCAGGAATACATCGTAGAGAGCAGTAGGGCACCACCCACTCTCTGCCGCTAATGTGCGAAATCGGATGGAATAATCAATGACTGTGCCATTGCCTTGCTTTATTGCGCTCAGCTCCCTTGCTCTTTCTCTTTCTGTGGAAACCGGGTCAAAAATTGTCATGAGGGCGGTTTTGAACTCCTCAAGAGAGTGGCACAGCAAGGAATTTCGGCCCCACTCAGCCATGGCCCATGTTCTTGCCCTGCCGGCCAGGTGGGAAATCATGAAGGCAATTTTGGATCGGTCTGTGGTAAATGCTTGGGGGGAATACTCAAAATGAATTGAGCAGTCAATCAGGAAATGTTTGCATTTCCCCGGCTCACCGGAGAACAGTTCCGGGGGGGGCCAGCTTGGCCCCGGTCCCTAGGGCAGGAATTGCCGGGACTGGAACAGCCACAGGTGGGGTGGGCTCAGCTGATGGTCTGGCCGTCGAATGCAGGCTGCTGGTGAGGTCCTTAAGCTGGGATATTAACCCAACCAGCTGAGCCGCCATGGCAGTCTGGAACTCCTCCTGTCGAGCAATACGGGTCTCTTGGGAACGCATGGCTGCAGACAGCTGGTTAAACTCTGCTGAGTCCATACTGTCCAGAGTGTACTGTCAGGACTGGACTCGAGGCAGGACTCAAATGCAGAGTTTTCTTGTTTAACAAAAATGTATTTATTTTACAATATGGCACAACAAAAGGTCACTCCACAGTGGGAGGCAAAAATCTCATCATCAACACAAAGTAACAAATTAACTCAGAAAAGCTGACAAAATATTCGCGATCAAAAGGAAGGTTCTTCAACAAAAATTCACTTCACAAGGAAGGCAAAAATACTATCAAACGCAAAGCAGCAAACAAACTCAAAAAGCCTTACTAAATTCTTCTGGACTAGGTTCACGTGGTAGCTTTGGCTGTGGACGATAGCAGGCTGGAATGACACGTCAGCGGATGAAGACACTCTGGCACAAAACAAAGGGGAGGCTGACTATATATACACACAGAAGGTAATGGGGAACAGGTGGAACTAATTGGTGATTAGGGAGCACATGAGGAAGGGCAAGTGCTCTGAAACAAGGAGGGGAAGACTTTCAAAATAAAGCAGGAAATAACCATGACACGACAAACCTCACCATGGTGTGACAGATAGTAGGGCTACCAAGCTTCTCTGGCAAGATCAAAGTCACACCCAAGTCAATTATCATTAACTTTGAATAGCTAACTCCACGGCACTTCTGACCAAGGAAAGCAGCAGAAGAGAGAGTAAGAAGCATGAGCACGGAGCCGAAAAACATTAATATATTTTTAAAATGAAAAACACGATCTTTTTCACCCGATTCAGATCCTCTGAAATTTGGCGTGATCGGCCCGATTTCCGATCACGTGATCTGATCGGGACATCCCTAATTATGACAGAAGAAAAAGTAATACATTTGATCAGAAGACCAACATAATTACTTTTTTGGGTTATTATTTCAGGAGCAATAAAAAAAAAAACAACAACAACAAATTATAGGATTCCTTTATTATCAAATTAACTATTTGTTCACTGTTGCAAGTGCTTGGTTTATTAAAAAGCTAGAAATAGTGGCATCATCTATAATTCCTGATTTCGGATCATTTGCTAAAACCTTACATGTAATCCATTCATTTGACTGGCTCTATATATCCAGACAAATTACTCTGTAAATCACAGGGACTACTCAGCACACAGTCAATCTGTCAAAGTCATTTAGAATTTTGCCAGAGCCCAGCTCAAAAAAATTATATTCAAACAAAGAGAGAAATGAATGGGAGTGAGAATGTCTACCTTTGAAAAGCGTCATACTTTGACCAAATCATATGCTGTCACTGGTAAGCTTTAGAAGGCCTGCACTTTTCATCAAAGCTCTTGATGGCTACCTTTCACAGTACTGACGAATACACCCTCAAAAGCGCCCTTCCCTCCTTTCCTCCCTTCCACTCCCAAATCCTTTTATTCTTCCCCTCGATGTTGACTAGCCCCTCTTCCCTGCCTCCCAACTGCCTCCCCAAATCCTTCCATACCCCTTGTCCTTAATCCCCCCACCACTACCACCCCATCCGCTTCCCTCCTCAATCAAAACCTCAAATCCACCCCAGGCACCCCCCACATTCTATGCCTGTGTGACTTCAGTCCTGTCAAGGCAGATGAAACAAGATGATTCAAATTCATCACAGACATAACCTGCAACTGTAACAATCCACTGCTACTTTCCCATGTGGCAGTGGCTGATGTTACTGGTCCTTTTTTTTTTTTTTTTTTTCAGGTTTATTTGCATATATTTTCGCTTTTGTTTCTTTTGATGAATTATTTACAGCAGAGTGAAATGACAACGTAGATCACTGATGATTGCTGTTGCAGTTGAATGGAAACCTTTCTCCACTCTGTAAATATTCCCTTTCTTTCTGATTTTCAATCAGCCTCCCCTCCCCCCCATGCCCCCTCATGTTCACTTCCAACAGCAGTCAAGAAGCAGATGAAAACATTTTAGAATCACAGGTGGAACCTTTTCACTGTTTGTGGGACTGTATTTTCCTTTGTTGTTGTAATGATTGCAAAGCAGGAAAAAGATGGGAAGGCATGGAGGGAAAGAGTAGAGAGCAAATGGAAAAACTGCTAAACCAAATATGCTGGTCAAAAACCTACTACATGTACAGGAAGCAAATAAAAAAACAAAAACAAATGTTGCTTCCTTATTTTCCTAATATATATAAAAATTGTGATTTTACATTATTATTTTCTCAAACAGCTACTGTTACTTTAAATACAGACAATGCTGTTTAACTCTTTTAGTGCCAATGACAAAAAACATGCATGGACTGTTCCCCTTGTGTGTGTGAACGAACACGGGTCAACAGTCAGCCCAAGTCCATTCCAAATAAATACGGGAATCGGGATGTAGAGGTTGTTAAAATTCAGGCGTTGGTCAAAAATTCCAAAACATGACATAAAAAACTAACTCTTTAATAAAAATATTGTACTTATAGATGATGATTTAGAAGTATGAACAATACAATGTGTTTTAATAACGTAAGCACAATGAACAATGTTAACCAGCTCTAATCAATAGGTGGACTGACTAAAGGACTACATTTTATATTAAAAATGCCCGCCGCATTACTTCCTTCCTGTCAAACGGCTGTCAAAATAAAAGCACAAATAAAAAATGCACTTTGGGAAATAAAGACAAGATTCCTGGGCAAAACATGGGCGGCTCCATCTTTGATCATTTTTGCTCCAAACTTTCGTTTTAGACAGAACAACATGAAGTGCGGTTGAAGTGAGCAGTGTGTTGACAAAGTTAAAACTGCAAAATCAAACCAGAAGAACCCACGGAATGTCCAAAACTGGATTCAGCACGACATAGATGAGACTCCAAGACTTTCTGTGCTGTGCGTGAACTCCTGGAAGCGCCTATATACTGTATATGGTTGGAAGTGGAATGTTTTGACCAGCGACCAGCTAGTATCTACAATGTGCCAGTGTGGATCTACCTCGCCATACGCCTTAAATTGAAACCAGCTGCAGACAATAAGTTCGGCTAAGGATCTACCTCAAAGATTGTATGTTTGTTCTCATCACTTTGTTGAACATTCTTGGACAAAATTAGAACAACCTGTGCAGCCTGTGTTAACATGAGGTGTAGATTGATACGCCGGCCACTTGAATGACCAAAATGAGGTGAAATTACAAATAATATTACAGTTGCTGAATGCAGAAGGGCTGATGCTGATTTTGTTGTTACAATGAAATACTACAAGGTATATACATATAAACAAAAATAGTATGCCATTCTTTTTTATTGCAAATATTTATCACACTAAAACATTTGGACAACACAATTCCATTTCTTCTTTTTTAAATGATTGGTCCATGTGCAAAACAGATCAATAAATAACAATTTCTAAAATTATAAAAAAATATTACCGAAGGTGGAGCATAAATCCAGCCTTCCATCATCAAAGTAGAACACACATAGTCTCGATATATGTACATCAACGTACAGTAAGTGTTGTTGTGAGGCACATCAAGTTGTCTTTCCTTGCCTAACGGTGTTTTCCACCTGTAAACAAACAAACGAAAAACTTGTAATACTTGCATTTATGCATTTACATAATTGTGCCATCCTACACGTACTGATTAGCAACAGGCTAACAGCAGATAGCATGTGTTGCAGCCGTAGCAGTACAGTAGTTGTAGTAAATAATATCAAACATAATCATAATTACAATCATCGTTATAATAACAATATCAAAGACAACAAGTTGTTTCATGTGCAAGATTTTAGCTTTAGTATTTCTTGAGCACTGGACACATGAAAATGCAGAGATAGGAAGAACATACCTTCCATAACCCCAGCGGCAACATGGCTACATAAACACCCGGTCTTTGTGGTGGCAGGGGCTTGGTTCCACATCTGCCTTCATGAACATGTTGTCCTCCCATATCATGATGATGGCAGATGGATGCAATATTTCCAATTTGTCTTTTTTGAGAGATTTTGATGAGTGATGCCACGCCAGCTCTACTGTTGTTTTGGATGGAGAGTGTGTAAAACGGAAGTCGCGAGCAGAAATGCGGATGTAAAGTGGAAATACCTCGTAAACTTGTCTGTAGAGTAGAACAATGCATTTCATTGATGCTATTCCTATCAACTATCTAATTCTATCTGCTACCAATCATGGCAATTAACTATAAGACTATTCTCATGATGTAAATGTGTGCAAAAGCATGTCAGGTTTGGTGTCGGTAATTCAGCAGGCACATGCAAGGTAGAGTATTCAAAAAGGTCCATTTTCACTAGTGTGACTGTGACCTCAGCCGACATCATTCGTCTCCAATCAATTCCTCATTCCTTTAAATATGGCGCATTACCAGGTCACCAGAGACACCTCTGTGCACAAAAGGATAAAGCGATCTGTGCATTACTGTGTCAATGTCACTATTCTTGGTAGATACAGTAAGAGGATATCTTCATTAAATCCAGAATGAGCTGATGACAATCAATCAATAAATAATAACCAATGAATATGACATCTTTTCGTATGTGAGTGGCGCTCAGAATCAATTTTCCTGTGCATTGTTCAAATTCACGAAAGTGGCTTGCGCAATTATTTAGGGGAGGTCGGCAGGCGTATCCGTTACTTTGACTTTCCGCCACCAAATTATAATTCGGTGTACCTTCATGGACACACTTTCGCTTTGGTGAAATGCCCAGCGTGACACAGAGAGGTCTGCCAAGTTGCCAAAAAGGCACACCGAGGCTTGCGCCAGCATAAAAATCAGGACACACCAGAGCATTTCCGCTTGTGCCATCTTGGGAAACAGAACCCTAAATCTCAGAAATTGTGTAGGTTATGCTACACACACATGCTGAGATACGCTGTCCCTGCATTGCCCTATCCAGGAATAACAATGCATTATTCATGTCCTGAAGTCTCATCTGCAGACAAAAGTCAGCGTTGCATCAATTATTTATTGAAAACAGCTCACATGATGAATCCTTGAACAAACAGAGCATCCAGTGAGAGGTGTACCTATTTTTTCTTTTCCTATGTGTATTTTGGCATGGATTTAGGTAGGCTCATTAGTAGAAATGAGGATGTAGTGAGATAAATGCCAAGGGGATGAGTGAGGAAAGATTTAGAAAACCGACTGGCAATGTGTGAAAAAAAGGCCAAGGGATAAAGTATTGATTTTTGTGTATGTAAGAATGATAGGAATGGTCATACTAGTTAATGAAATAAATGATCCAGAATACCAACGCATTGAATTACTACCTAAGTGTAAATAAAACGCACCAAAACTACCGTAATTAGCCATGTCCATCTGGACAGTTAGCACTGTCATGTTTATTGGACTATTTTTTATTGTTTGAAATACTTTGGCATCACCAAACTGACCCCTATCCAAACTCATATATGCAATAATTATGCATTAGTCATTCTCAAAAAAAAACGAGGCGCAGCCTGCTGGCTACCCAAATAGCATAATATAACTGCAGCGGAGATGGGCCAGATGTACTGTAAATTTCGGCCCAAATTCGAAAACGAATCTGTTCCAGTGTCTTTTTGAACAATGGCCCAAACTCAGTAAGGAGTCACTTGCCGGATCAGCAACCAGGTTTGGGTTTGATTTAACGTAGCAGACACCACATTTATGTATGGCCCGGATATGGCACACATGTTACCGAATCAGGGACAGATTTGTATCAAAACCGTTTTCAGTATTAAATTTGGAGTCTGTTTTGTTCAATGTATCATACTGTGATGTGTTTATATTTCAAATTAAATTTGTCTATTAAAAGCAATAATGACAACACTTCTTTTTCATGCCATTTATTAACAGTGTTGTTAATCTTACTTTAAAAAAGTAATTAATTACAGTTAAAACATTACTTCTCCCAACAAGTAATTGCGTTAGGAACTCAGTTACCTGAATGTAAGAGTAATTTCTGTAGTTACTTGGCAAAGTAACTGGTGATAATTTTCATGTTTTTTTTTTCTCAAAAAAAAAAAAAAAAAAAAAAAACAACAAAAAAAAAAAACAGGTCACACAATGTGAAGTTTAAAGGGTTTTTGGGACAATTGGCCCTAGCCCAATTCTTTACCCTAAATTTAACTGGACACAGGGGTATTGCGGATATTGCGATGACTAGATAGTAACCTTCGCTATGTGTGGAAGTCATTTAATGTTGTGAATCAACCGTTAAAGTGGTTAAAATTGCTCCCGTTATTGCATTAGTTCCCTTCTTATGTCTACTTTTGACATGTGTAAGTTTTAAAACTATTTCATCATTTAAAGATAGATTTAAGTCAAGATTTTGCCGATTTAGGAGCATTTTAGATAGAAAGTTACTTAGGTTCGCTAGGAAGGTTCTCTACAACATAGCCTTTCTGAGAGGTCTACTGCTTTAAGATGGCGGCTGTTTACTAATGCAACTAGTTCTTTATTATACATGTTGCTAATGCAGCTGTGTCTGTCATTTGCATCTAGTTCTGTATATATGTGATATCTATCGAAGCATCATGTGGGCGTAGTTTGTAAGCTATCGGCTACAGTCAGGTATTATTGGAGCCACCTAGCATAGTCGCATCACGTTTGCAACGGCGTCACCCTCCTCCCCACTCCTGCTCTGCTCTCTTGTCTCCGTGAGTTCGTCTTTCTCAGACTTTTCTCGCATCAGTCAATCAACATACTAACGCACACCTTTCCCGCCTCAGTAACGGTAATGGCGTTGCCAAGATGAGAAAAGTAATTAATTAGATTACTCACTACTGAAGAAAATTACGCCGTTAGTAACGCCGTTATATTCTAACGCCGTTATTAACAACACTGTTTATTAATTAATAAATATTTTAATTGGTACAAGCAGCTCAACATTAAAGATGACCCATTTTTAGACTGTAAACAACATATTGTATTTGTTAAGGTGCTGGGGTAACGGGGGACCTAATTCATTGACGATGAGAAGGAGTGGTAGATAGTGTCTAAAGAATCCGGTGGGCAGTTTGGTGATAGAACAGGTGAACGGGCAGGCAGTCATTTTGCCAGACGAGCAGTCCAGGATGTAGTAGAGAAAAACACAAAAATGAGCTCAGTATCAGGATTATAAGATTCTTTGTTAGCTGAAAGTCACATACCTGTAGGTGAGTTGTTGATCTCGCGTTGATGTGAGGCCAAGGACCGGTTTAAGTAAGCTGCTGACGATGATCAGCGGCACCTGGTCCCAGGCTCACCCATCTGTGCAATCAAGGCAACAATTAAGGAAAAACTGTTATAGTGCTGTTCCGGGCCGACTCTAGTGCACTGACGTTAAGCGGGAGTTTGAGCCAGAACAGGGCGTAACCATTTGGGCTGTCATAGTGCTGATCCATGCCGCATCTGGCGCACTGACATTAAGCGGGTTTGATTGCTATGCGGATCTGACAAGCTGAGGCCGGATCCGGCACGCAGTCACCTGCTATGAGGGTAAGGAGAAGCGTGTAACCTGGATTCTCATATACATGCTGGTCTAAATTATTATGTTGTTTGTATCACTGTTAACCTGGAAAATTGTAATTAGGAAGTTGTTCTCGCAACATGTGCTTGTCAAGATGTAACAAGTAGACAAGATCAGATGTAACGATTCAGCTGTAACCAAATATTTGACTCAAACCCATTTTCACACTACACACTGGACTATGAGCCACACATACAAATTGACAAAACAATATTTGTTCTCATATACTGGTAAAGTGGCACTGGACTATAAACCGCAGTGGGCTGCATTGTATTATGGGATATTTACTCATGCTCATTAACCTGAAAAAAAAATCCACAAATAAGCTGCACTGGACAAACCACAATGTTCAAAGTGGGAGGAGAATCTGTTGGTTTACGGCCCGAAAATTGCAGCAATTGTTAATCCATTAATCTAACGGTACATTTCTGAGGTCAGAGATCACTAATGCAGGAAGAGAGATTTTGGCTCAACATAGCCAATCTTTAGTTTTGCCTTGATTTAGTTTTCTTTGGGCAATACGAGACTGCCAGACTGATGTAATATGTGCTTGCAGCTGCTCAGCTTTAGTCATGAAGGCCCTGGCGCAGAGTTTTCATGATGATGTTAATGCCAGAGGAGGTTTGGAACACTGCATATCTTGAGTCAGCAGAGTGTTGGCGACTTTTATACACCATGTGTTCCGAATTCAAGTACCCGGCTCTGTGACAATGTGGTCTACCGCTTTGTAGATGAGTTACTGATTTTCCTAGAGAAGACAACTTGCAGCTGACCATAGAAAATATAACAGAACAAAATGTAATGCACTAACTTTAACTCATGCTTGGTTCTGCTGAACTCTTCAGAAAAAAAAAATCACATAAACTGTACTTGAATAGCAAGATTTTGTTCACATTTGGCAATTGGAATAAAGGAGACATATGTATTTTTGTATTTAGAAGTGTATCCCAAATCATTTGACTTTAAGTGACTTTGTATTTTCTGTAGAACAGGATCCAGGACTGATTTATAAACGTGTTCGAGGAACACGTAAAATCTGCTCTTGGTCCAGTGGTTTTTGGAAATACCTTCCACTGTCAATGTAAAACAAGTTGTAGGATTGGAGGCAATTCCTTAAGAAATGAGAGAAGAAACAACAATTTTTATTCTTTTCAGAATGATAGAATTTTCCATATTCTCTGAATCCCTTCTCCATTCAATGGTTATCAATGGAATGAAGTCTGTTCTGTTCATATTTTCTATTCCTTTTCTCTTTTTATAGACCGGATGGTGACACAAATGATATCAAATCTGGTAATGCAATGGTTGAATAATTGATGTGTTCTGATATCAGCCTAGTGAATGTTGGCGGAACATCAAACCCACAATTGGAGTTTGGCAGACTGAGGTCAGAAAGGTAGGGGGGCTTATATATTTGGGATAACTGCCCTGTGAAATAACAATGAATAAGAAAGTGTTGGTGGATTAGAGGATTTTTGTTCAGCACTGTACCTAACACTTTGAGTGGGCACCCTTTTTTTTTTAACAGCATGACCATGGTACAGCTGTCCAACATTAATACTGCGAGATTTACTGTAAACAGATTTTCTGGTTTAGTATGCTCGAGACTGGCTCACATTTTCCTGCCTGTGCTTTTGCAGGAAGGTGGCTTGTGAAATCTTTACAAATCATGTATCAACTACACTTTATCAACTGTATGGGACTAACGGAAGGAAACCAACAACTTGGTTTTAACACAAATAAGTATGTGGTGAGTGGAGAAAGGAAATCAAACAAAACATTGAGCAGTTTGTTTATATGACGATAGTTATCAGGTCATAATGGACATTATCTGCTCAGAATACATATTTCTATTCTAAGGCAGAACCAACAGTCACATAATGACTACATTGACTCAAGTCCATAAAAAGAGGACATAAAGGTCCATCTGTGCATTTACAGTATATCTACGCCATTCAACCCCCTCCTAACATTAACAAAACAGTGATCAAAACAGTATTGCTCCTCTCTTACCTCTTTGCAAAGATAATCAGTTTCATTTGGCTGATAAGATGCAACTGCCAATTTATTTCCCATTGACCAAAGAATTGTTATTTTTCTTGTTTATGACCTGTGCACAGATAAACTCTTCACAAGACGACTGCAGCGATAGTAAATGTGTATTCATACAGTTCAGTCCTAAGGATACTTGACTTAATGGCTTCTGTAAAATAGACTATCACAATTCAGCATTCAGTTTTATGCTTCTATGAAAATCATAGTGGAATGGAATCATATTTTATTGTATGTACTAATGGGCCTCCTTAAAGGACTACAGGAGCCATCGATGAATAAACAGTATGCGTATTTAAAAGGCCTTGATAGGTGCTCACTCATACAACTTCGTAGTCATAAAGGACTACAGATCATATTTTTAAATAATGCTTCTATTTGTTTATTTGCTTATCTACTCAGGACCTCATTTTAGGTTTTATATATATATATATATATATATATATATATATATATATATATATATATATATATATATATGATAGATAGATAGATAGAGTGGGGCAAATAAGTATTTAGTCAACCACTAATTGTACAAGTTCTCCCACTTGAAAATATTACAGAGGCCTGTAATTGTCAACATGGTTAAACCTCAACCATGAGACAGAATGTGGAAAAAAAAACAACAGAAAATCACATTGTTTGATTTTTAAAGAATTTATTTGCAAATCATGGTGGAAAATAGGTATTTGGTCAATACCAAAAGTTCATCTCAATACTTTGTTATCTACCCTTTGTTGGCAATAACGGAGGCCAAACATTTTTTGTAACTCTTCACAAGCTTTTCACACACTGTTGCTGGTATTTTGGCCCATTCCTCCATGCACAGCAATAATTTTTTTGGGGCTGTCGTTGGGCAGCAAGGACTTTCAACTCCCTCCACAGATTTTTTATGGGGTTGAGATCTGAAGACTGGCTAGGTCACTCCAGGACCTTTAAATGCTTCTTTCGAAGCCACTCCTTTGTTGCCCTGGCTGTGTGTTTGGGATCATTGTCATGCTGAAAAACCCAGCCACGTTTCATCTTCAATGCCCTTGCTGATGGAAGGAGATTTTCACTCAAAATCTCTCGATATATGGCCCCATTCATTCTTTCCTTTCACAGATCAGTCGTGCTGGTCCCTTTGCAGAAAAACGGCCCCAAAGCATGATGTTTCCACCCCCATGCTTCACAGTGGGTATGGTGTTCTTCGGATGCAATTCTCCTCCAAACATGAGAACCTGTGTTTCTACCAAAAAGTTCTATTTTTGGTTTCATCTGACCATAACACATTCTCCTAGTCCTCTTCTTGATCATCCAAATGCGCTATGGCGCAGGGGTCCCCATCTGCCGGGCCGCGGACCGGTACCGGTCCGTGGCGCATTTGCTACCGGGCCGCACAGAAATAATAATTTAATAACGACCGCATTCTGGCCGAATTAACCCTGTGCCCCTGCTTAACACACCAATATCTCCGTCTACTCTAGATATAATACTACGGGATAGATTACATTGGTGTCATAGAAGTCCATTGATTGGACTGCTAGCAGTACATCTTGTTTGTGTATAAAATATATATATGTGCGCTTTTCCTCGATAATAACGTATTACTAGGCCGCGGGCGCAGCACATTTGTTCCCGGAAGCAATTAGCCCCCACACGAGCGAAGATAACTGGAAAACAGACGTCTTTGGAGATATTTTTATGGCGAAAAGGATATTTTTACAGCGAAAAGGGCACCTGACGAGCCTACAACCTCGAAGACCCACGAACTGTGAAGGAGTGGATTCGTGACCCGTTTGTGAATAAACAGAGAGGTCGCAAATGACGGTGACCTTATTAAACGTACATTCGAGACAACAACTCTTCCGAGGTTCTGGATTAAAGTCATTCTGGAATATCCTGACATCGCGACAAGAGCGTTGAAAACCCTGCTACAATTTCCAACATCGTATCTTTGTGAAGCGGGCTTCTTAATTAATGTTTAACGACAAGGCGAAGTCGTTAATGGTGAGCGCGGTGTGCAGCTGTTGTGTGCAGCTTACATGGCAGGATGAATCTAAGGGGAACTTTTCTACAAGTCCTTCCATGATCAAACGTAAGTTAATATTCCTTTCTTTCAAGAAAGTTTGTAGTGTTTACTTTGGAATCGCTGCATTTGCGCATTTTGCGGCTATGTTTAACGTTATGCGCATGCGCAGAACCGAATCGTTGCAATTTTTGATGGGTTGCAAAATTTGTCAGAACACCGGTCCGTGAAAAAAAAGACCCAAATAACACCGGTCCGTGGTGCAAAAAAGGTTGGGGATCCCTGCTATAGCGAACCGCAGACGGGCCTGGAAGTGTACTTTCTTCAGCAGGGGGACACGTCTGGCAGTGCAGGATTTGAGTCCCTGGCAGCGCATTGTGTTACTGATAGTAGCCTTTGTTACTGTGGTCCCAGCTCTCTGTAGGTCATTCACTAGGTCCCTCCGTGTGGTTCTGGGATTTTTGCTCACCGTTCTTGTTATCATTTTTGACGCCATGGGGTGAGATCTTGCATGGAGCCCCAGATCGATGGAGATTATCAGTGGTCTTGTATGTCTTCCATTTTCCAATAATTGCTCTCACAGTTGATTTCTTTTCACCAAGCGTTTTACCTATTGCAGATTCAGTCTTCCCAGCCTGGTGCAGGTCTACAATTTTGTCTCTGGTGTCCTTCGACAGCTCTTTGGTCTTGGCCATAGTGGGGTTTGGAGTGTGATTGACTGAGATTGTGGACATGTGTCTTTTATACAGATAATGAGTTGAAAAAGGTGCCATTAATACAGGTAACAAGTGGAGCCTCGTTAGACCTCGTTAGAAGAAGTTAGACGTCTTTGACAGTCAGAAATCTTGCTTGTTTGTAGGTGACCAAATACTTATTTTCCACTCTAATTTGTAAATAAATTCTTTAAAAATGAAACAATGTGATATTCTGTTTTTATTTCCACATTCTGTCCCTCATGGTTGAGGTTTACCCATGTTGACAATTACAGGCCTCTCTAATCTTTTCAAGTAGGAGAACTTGCACAATTGGTGGTTGACTAAATACTTATTTGCCCCACTGTACATACAAAGTATGTTTACTAGTAGGGCTGTTCGATTTTGCCTAACAAGAAAACCACGATTATTTTCTCACAAAACCGATTTTCCGATATCAACTATGATTTCTTGGTAAAATAAAAAATAATGACAAATAAAGTATTTTGAAGGTCTGCTATTTGAACTTTTTCTACTCTGTTAATACACACAGAACAATCCTTTGGGATTAAGAGCATTTTATTTATATAACAGACAGGTGATGTTTACTTAGCATTTTTTTTTCATCTTTTTATTTCATTTACCATAATTTCCCGAATATAACGCGCACTTTTTTTCCCCAAAATCAACTTGTAAAATCATGGTGCGCATTATAAACGGGTACATGGATGGAGACAGATATATATATATATATATACAGTACTGTGCAAAAGTTTTAGGCAGGACACCAGCCTATAACTTTTGCAAAATACTGTATATTTTATAATTTTATGCATATATAGGATATACTGAATGCATATATTTTCCCCAAGTGGAAGCTTCCATGATCCTAATAAATTTAATAATTAAAAAAAAAAAAGAAAAAAAAAAAAAAAAAATATATATATATATATATATATATATATATATATATGTATATATAAACCGATTTTTTTTTTTTTTTTGGACACAGCCACGTTGTGTTGAAGAAACGTATGCGGCGATCCGTTGCCGACCATTACGGTACGTGACGTCACCATTTTGTTTCGGTAATACTTCACTCTCATCGGCCGAATTATTTCGTCTGTGTTAAATTCTGCTTTTTTTCACTCTTCATAAAGCACATAATTTAGTTTCTTGAACTCATTTGAGTCATTCTTTATTGCAACTCCGCAACTCGGACCATAACAAACGTAACAACACAGACTTCCTGTGTATGTCCGTCAACTATATCTGTCCCACAGGAAACTCAAACCCAAATAACAATAGTTCCTATTGTTACTGCGATGAGCTCTCTCGGATTTCTGACTTACGTTCTCACTTTCATTTTATTGTATCAATCCATGAAAGAAACATTTATTCATCATGATGAAACGAGCAAGTTATACAGCAGCCTTTAAAAGAAAAGTCAAATCTGTTTTGTTTTCTCCTAGATTCTGTTAAGTTGGAGAAGTTGTGAAATCATATTATTACCGTAAATATTGTTAGTTTATCGTAATGTTTTGAACTACCAATATGCTATGCTTGCGCTGTGTTTCACCATTCAGTAAAATGACATTTTTGTATCTGTACACGAGCTCTGTTTTCCTGTATTGTCCTATTTATTGGTGCTAAAATTAGGGTGCACGTTATAAACGGGTACAATCATTTTCCCTAGATTTTACAAGTAAATTTGGGGTGCGCATTATACACGTGTGCGCCTTATATTTGGAAAATTACGGTATTTAATTACCTGCACTCAATATCAACAATATGCAAGGTGACAATCAGCTTCTCTAAAAAAAACCACAAATATGCACCACTAATGCCAGTGAAGGTAACAAACACAGAATAAACCCTTAGGTTTATGAGCACCTCATCTTTTCAAAAGACTTCAGGTCAAACACATTAATGGGGCCATGAACAATGTGCATATAGATTAAATTTTCAACACACACACATAGTATGACAGACATACGGACTGACATACACCCACCCACCCACCACCACACACCCATCCCCACACTCTGTGAGACAGACAGTAATACTTGCTCACACACACGCACATACTTTCATACTTTAAGTACATGATTAGATAATACACTAACTCATGGTGTTATGCAATTTGTGTCAAAAGGTCCATTGAAGCGCAGAAAAAAGGGACACATTTCAGACATTAAAAATGATTGACTCACGAGTTGTGCTGTACATACGGGCCATTTTCACACTGCAGATCTACTTTTGCCTGATTAATGAAATTTTCACTTGGCTAGGCAAAAGCAGCAGAATCGCAGGTAGCGAAGGTTTTTGTTGTTCTTGTTTTTTAAGACCGCACACTCTAGTGGGAGGAAGCGGAAATGCAGAGGAAACTGCAGTGGCTCAGATATGGGGCGCCGTTTGTAAAGCAACACATGCCGAAAATTATGACAATATTTTCTCACAGTCGGCGAAGGTGGGCTGTAAGAAAATATGCCAGGCGAGTCAAATTTACCCGAGACTATCGGCAGAGCTATTTTGACTGCAATACAAAGGTTTCCCAGTGAGATACGCGGGATTTTTGCAGTTGAAGTTAGAAAAGGCAACCTTGCTCTCCAGTCCAGTCCAACAGAGACCCCTCGTGGCTATTTTTAGTAACTTTACAGGGCTCGTGCGTAAAAGTGACACTAAAAGCACAAAATACTCCTTAAATGGTTTCTCCGAAATGTGTATTTTACCTAGTGATTGTTATTATCACAATACATCATGTCCAAGAGCCGACTGCCACCGTTGCGTAGGTTTTATTCATTTTCAAGCAACGTCAACAAACAGTCTGAGCTGCTCCAGCTTTTATTTTGTTACTTCTGGTCTCCAGTCATGTGAATTTGCATATTACGCTAAATATTTAGTTTAAACTCTTTCCAGATTTAAGTATAGTATTTAGATATAACATATACATTTAGGATTTAATATAAAATTCAGATTTAGGATATATATTTTGGATATAAATTTCATATATATATTTAGGATATAAATTTAAAATGTATATATAGAATATAAATTTAAGATTTACATTTAAGATTTAAATATATATTTATTCTGGATTTAAACATTCAAGTCCCATACTTATTAATTAAAAATAAATATTTAAGTTGCTAAATAATGTTGTAAATGTGCAAAAACAAGTGACTGCAAACATTTCACAACACATTTTTAACACTGCGTGGCACTAAATGTGAGAAAATGTTGTCGTAATTTTCGGCATGGGCTGCTTTACAAACGGCGCCCCATACTCAGATAGACCAAATTTAAGAAATTTAAAATCAAACATACAGATTTGAAAGTTTTTAACATCATTTTAACATAAAAAGTCGGGTTCCGCTCAAAATCGATTAATCGAACAGCCAGGTCGTTTAAAATTTCATTTCTTTTTAAAGTTTGGACACTTCTGCTATTCAGGGAGTGAACACATATGCTTACTTTAAGCAAATAATATGTGTAATTGCATCTAGTAATGAGGCCAATATTGGTATCGGGCTCTGATACCAGTTTAATTCACGGAGCTGATGGGCACCAGCAAACCAAGTGTAACGTCGCCCTGGTGGTTACTGAGGCAAAACTCCGAGCTCGGGAGGAGTTCAACGAGGCCATGAAGAACCACTTCCAGACGGCATCAAAGAAATTCTGTTCCACCATCCAGTGTCACAGAAGGGGAAAAGCAGTACACCATCAATCATGTGTATAATAAAGATGAGACGCTGCTTACCTTGACTCGTAATGTTGTGAGTCAGTGACCAAATACTTTAAAAACCTCATCTACAGTGACATGCCCTCCACTGAGGAAGTAGGATTTTTTTTTTAGACAACGCAACAAAGACATGTTCTCAATCACGTTTATTTGAAATATAATAATAACGGCACGGTAGCAGAGTGGTTAGCATGTCTGCCTCACAGTTCTGATATCAAGGGCTCAATACCGGGTTCTACCCTACCTGTGTGGAGTTTGCATGTTCTCCCTCTGCCTGTGTGGTGTTACTCCGGGTTCCCCCCACATCCCAAAAACACGTGTGGTAGGCTGATTGAATACTCTAAATTGTCCGTAGTTATAAGTTTTTTGTTTAATGCTTATTTCACTTTAAATTGAAGAAAAATGTGAGGATGTCGTGTTTCACATGATAGCTACTTCATCAGCCTCTGATACGCAACATAACCTGCTGCATTCAGATATAACGCTACCTATGAAAGATCTGGATATTTGACTCAGTCCCGGCGTGGTAATGTCCGAGCCAACCGATCTGGGTGATTGCTTTTGGACACTCAGGAAAATACTGGAACATTACCCGACTTTTGCGTATCTCTGGTTCATAAGGCACTGCCTTTAATCTGGCAAGATTCACCCGACTGTCCACTTGTAAACTCCTTAACACTCAATAATGTTCCACACAGGGGGCTCTTTTTCTTTTTTTAATTCACTGTTTCCTCTGCTACAGGCAGGCTTCTCTGCAATCCACAATGTCAGAAGACCACCTCACAAGGATTTTCCCCTTCACCAGGTAACCACAAAGGAATAAAAGAAGCACATTATTCACATGGACAACCCCACCCTCCCACAAAGCATACACACAAACTCCTGCACTTTTTGTGTTGTACATTGCTGACCACCAACACAGCAGGACACTGACACACACACAACCAAATGCACCCCTGCACGCTGGACAGCCAAATACACACAGCATTATCTTTATGAGGTGTTATACACCAGTGACCACCAACACGGGGTCTCAGTGTTCTCTAATCCACATTGACGCTGAATAGGCTCCTCCGTGCAATAGAGGGATTACACTAACGGATTAATGAGTGTTTTAGTTTGAGTCATTGTAAATGCCTTGATAATAAGGGAAGGTGCATGGAGGAATAGCATAGCTGCTAACCAATGGTATTAGATTCTGAATCTTATAATTCCAACTGAAATGTTACACTGTATTCCTCCTTTCTTAAGTAAAAAATGACAAACATATATATAACCGGATGAACTGCGTAATGTTAATAGTGGGAGTTGCCTGCGCACAAAATTTTGCGCTGCCGCTTTAAGAATTGCGCGGTCCCATAGGAGTTGGCAGCGCGGGGTTTAGAGTTAATGCGGGAATGGAAAAAAAGGAAAAAAGCCGCGAATACAGGCAGTTGCGAGGAGCGGTGCATGAAGACAGTTGTCAATCGGTACGCTGAGAAGCCTCGCAATGAAACAAAATACAGGGTGAACCGTTCGAGTGATGTGCACTATTTTTTGTTAGCTTTGGGGATCTCTAGTGGAGTGGTGAGTGACTGAAGGAGTATTTTTTTTGTTTTTTTTGTTCAGTCAGCCACTGTTGTTGTCTATAGGGTGACCAAACGTCCTCTTTTGCCCGGACAAGTCCTACTTTCACGTAGTATCCTCGTCATCCGGGCGGGTTTTATAAATTCATAAAAATGTCCGGTTTTTATGATTTTTCACGGGACCAATTTGAAGAGAATCCCTCCGGCCGCTGGGTGGCAGCGCCTGCCTGCGATGACATGGCTCCTAGCAGTAGGGAGGGAAAGAGTAGTTCTTCTTGTTTTTGTTGGCAGTTTACCCCTATCATGAGGCATTACCGCCATCTACTGGGTTGACGATTTGGCCACAATGCCTGCCCATTTGTTAAATTTTTTACGATAAATACGTAAATAACGGCAACTGTTGACTTCTGTCGGAGCTTAGACTGTAAAATCCCGTTTGGTGATGATTGTAAACTTTTATAGCAAAGTTTGATTTTTGCCTCAGCTAGCTATCAGTAAGCTAAACCACACCAGGCATTATGGGAAACGTAGTTTTTAATCAGCTACGTTTGGAAACATGCTGGTTGAATAGTTTGTCATTTTATTTAGGTTATTGTGTGCAATCGAGAACAATGAATGAGAATGAGAATATGAGGAGCGGAGGAAGCAAAGTCTGGTCACAAATAGGCAAACTTTTCTGACGACTACCGTCTTGGAATAAAGTGAACATAGAACGGCTTTTGATTGGCCTCTGTAGTTTCTGCATTCAGCACATATCTTAATGATGGTTATTCCAATCTCAAACACATTACATGCCTCGCAAGGGTATGGACTCTGAAAACTAACCATGCATGGGAAGCTATCTGTCGAGTCTCAAATGACATTTTGTTTAGCACCTATGTGCACTAGGTGTTGAATTATAATCTCCTGTTGCAAATTTGCCTCTGGCTCGATTTTTTGCCTTTTTCTCCTTGTAAACATCTTACCTAACTGTGGTATATCCCCGACCACAAGTTCTCCTCTTGCACTCCCTGATTAGTCATCCCTGCACTGCTTGTTCCCCTGGCTGTAAGGTTTTATAATGTCGTGCTGACATCACAGCAGGGCTGGCTCTTGGTGACTAGGTGCCCAAGGCTAAAGTGTAGCAAGGAGCGTCCACTCAAATGACAACATATATACTGTATATATTTTTTAAATATTGTGTCTTTTGTAAATATTGTATTTTCACAATTTAAAGGGTGTACATCCCTCACTGTTTATTGTTCACCTGGAACGCGTGATTAAAGTTTCTGCCACGTAAATTTAAAGTCCCACATAAAGTGCTCTTTACCTGATTCCTGCCATATGGTGGTTATTTTTAATAACAGCAAGAGCTTGTGTGGAAAACCCACACTCAAACAAGTGCATTCACTCTCCACAGACCTCAGTGTCGTGGATACAACATATATTTGACCTTTTTTAATGTTTAACACGCCACACAACAAACAAATGGACGCTACAAAACAAAACGTGTACATAAATAAATAAATAAATAACAATGCAAAGCAGAGTGCAGAGCAAATGTTTTGTGCAAACTAAAACTATGTACAGTACATGCAAGCAGGGGTTAATTTGTGCCGGATCTTGTTCCGGCACATCTTGAATTTAGCCTCCCTGTGTTCCGGGACTTATATGGGCAGATCCGGCACCATTCGTGTATAGAAAATAATAATAATACGTGGACTGGCGATTTCTGTGGCTAGTTCGTCAACGCGCCTATGTCCGGTTCTTCCTTTGGGGAGTTGGTGTAGTGTATAAAAACACAGAGATGCCTTGGATTGCTGTTGCATGGAGACTTTTATTAACTAAACAAAAATCAGTGGGGCACAATTAGCCAGTCAACACCGCGGTCCAGTGCAGCTCTCCTCTTCGCTCCTTCTCTCCCCCTTACACTCGCCCACTTCTTCTACGCCAAATTGGCAAGGCCGGTCACATTGAAACAGGACAGCGACCCCGTGGGGATGCCGGTAACAATGTTGTTTATAAAAATTGAACGTCATTTGAAAGAGTCAGACATTTGTTGATGCACTGAAAAGCTGGACCAACAAATCACGCCCCTAACATTAAAAAAAAAAAAAAAAACAATAAATTAGTAAAATGGGAAATTTGCGGGATCTGGGGAGTGAGCAGCCAGCATTTAAGCTCTTTTTTCAAAAAGAAGGAAGATGGATGAAACTCACAAAAGAATGGGTTTGTGTTATGTATTGTAATCTCAGATTTTTTTTTTTTTACAAGTTAGACCTGTTGAGAAACTAATGGCGTACCGCACGCAGGCTTTTTTTAGACCGTGACGTCGCATCGTAAAGCGGAAGTAAAGCCCAAGTTGGACATTATAGACCCGCCCTCGCATAGACACAACGCAATTAGTGCTACTTTTCGCCGGTAATCTTTCAAAAACTAACGTGCCGATCACTCATTGCTTTTTTGGAACTTGTAGAAACGACTCTAGACATTATGACACATGAAGGATGTTTTCTTCATACGTTTCCGGAAACCAAAAACTCGGGAGGTAAAAATGTGAAGACCGAATCAACTTGCGCGGACTTTAACACCAACTCGGTGAATCCATTCACATTTCTTATGCAGTAAACATTATGTTGGGTTGGCATGGTCTTTCAGAGGACAAAGAAGTTAGCCATTTTTATATTTTTAACTTATTTTTTTTAGCGTAACGTTGTGCCGTACTGCTTCTGTCTGACAATGAATGACCTGAAAAGAATTACAAGGGTATCTGACTGCCACTGTTACCGTTTCTGTTATATATATATATATATATATAAACAACATTAGTAAGGGGGAAGTATGAATAAATCATAGGATTAGGATGTGTTATCATGAAAAAATTGAAAGTGTTCGTTGGCTGTCACTGAGTAGCATTTGCGCTACACAAAGCTAACTAAATAACCCCCAAGAACGGTAAGAGACGTAGGACAATCAGAGGATATATAAGAAAGACAGGGCTGATGGTAAAGGATAGCTTGTTGAAACAGGAGAATGTCATTGTCAGTCGCGTCGATAAAAAAGCTAAAGCTGTGCTTAGGTCGGCTTGTTTTTTTCGTCTTTTTCAGCCTTCGACACTAAAGCCATCTCTTTAACTGAACATTTTTATGTTCTTCCACATCTTTGCCAGTGAATTTGGCACCAGGCACATCATTTTCGGAGAGAATTGGTAGGTTTAACTCTGTAAACATCTCCTTCGTACACGATTTCCATTCATTTCCTATTAGGGACAAACGGTGGCTTGTCCCTACTTAGCAACAGTAGCTAATGTCATGAATATTAATGTCATTGCTGACTGTGTACTGTATGTCCCACCTGTGGTTATGCAAACAATTGCCCGTGTTGCGCAGAGTATAGCCATGATAATTGTAAATTGTTGTCATAACATTTGTACAGCATGGCAAGTGGGCATTTGCTGTTTTCAGCACCATTTTCGGCGTATGTTGCGGGACCTAGGTCCTTCTCGTCATCCCTGCACTGTCATATGTACTTTGTGTTATGATTACAACTTAAGCACTGCATGCAAGATATAAAAACAATACTAATGAAAACTAGTCCTGCAACCAGGGTTGAACAGGTCCTTGCAGTTTGATGCAATTCAGACGTTACGCAAATCGTCAGATCTTGAAACCTCTTTTGTCTTGTGACTATGGCTAACAGAGATGTGTTTGTATATCTTGAGATGAGAAATACATTTACTCACCTAGGTGAAAAAAACCCTACTGAAGAGGGACATCCAAAAAGGAGGGGCTATTGAGCTGTGCAGCCACGCCCTTATTCAAAACCAAAATCTTCTAATTGGGCCAATTCGACCAAGTGTGCCAAATTTCGTGGCTCTATAAGCTGCTTAAGTCCCTAAAAGAGATCTACTTTCTTTTGATGGCGAACAAAGGGTTGCTATGGACACAGACATGTGGATATGGAGAAATATCTGAACGTACCAGTTGTGGCTGCAGATACTTTATTTTCTGAGTGCCTCTAAACTAAGAATGGTTTCACTAGGACTATATACATACTTGTTCATATTAAACACCAGCACACAATTTCTATCTTGGAAAAATTAACGTGGTTATGTAAATGTATTTATATCTATTTGGACTGTATACTTATTTATTACAAAAACAAAAAGCTTTGCCCCACTCTGTTTCGCTGCTTGTTTCATGAAGTTAGGATTGGAGGATTAAATGGGTTACAAGCCATCTACGAACACTATTTTTGTTTTTCCCTTATATTTAAAACAATCATGGACATACTTCTACCTTGAGCCCATTTTTCATCCACCTCCTTTCTTCGTTTTCTGAAAGCAGTCTGTGATGATCACAGACAATTTTTCAAGTTTTAATTTAACCTATAATTTTGTATTGTGGGAGAGAGGAAAAGAAGGTACCTGGAGAGAACCTACATAAGCGTAGGAATAACATGCATTCCACACAGATCCCAGGTTAAAACCCACAATTTCAGAAATGTGTGGCTGATGTACTAACAACTCTTCACCATTCTGCCCTTCATAAAAAAACAAAAAAACAAAAAACAAAAGAAAAACAAAACCACACAAACCCCAAGAATAAATGCTTGAAAATCTGTGTATCAAAAAGGACACTTTTTAATATGAGTGCCCTTTTTATGTGGATCTTCATTTAAATAAAGCTGTAGAAATTGTAACATCCAAATTCAGGTGCAAAATGGGCAAATTGGGACATTCTTATTTAAATGGACATTTTATGCAAATAAAATGACAACCCTCATACTGAACAAACAGGCACACTGAGACACACAGAAAAACACATTGGTGTAGCAAGGAGGAAATTAGAAGTAAATTGGCACATCCTGACAGATTTCCATTAATTGTGCTGGTGGTATTGTCAGAGCATGGCAGGGTGACAGGCATGGGTGATGGTTGACACATGTCCGGGGGAACAGTTTAAAATTGAAATGCTCTTCATGATTAAATACAGATACCTGGGGTAATCAGGTGGCCGGGTTTATGTGGTGTGAGTGGCGTGTAGTTCTGTATTTATCTATAATCCCCTCTGACCCAGTCTGTCTCGTTTCCAGGGTATCTCGCCTTTCTTTCTGCTGCCAGGGATGTTGACTGATTATGGTGAGGAAAATATGCTACAATTGCATTTTTGTTACATTTGTTTGAGTTGCTGGCTGAACCCAAAGCTATTTAAAATCTTTCCCTTACCAGCTCTTCCTGAATCTGAAGAACATTTTCCAATGTTTCTTTGTGTACCAGTATTGTTTTTGGCAGCTCTTTTAATTTTCGTCTTGGTCTTTTGGATGATATTATTAGTCTTAGTTTATTTTCATCATCTCAAAATGTGTTTGTCTTCATCAAGTTTTTGTTGATGAAAACTCAAGACTAATTTCATCTAGTTTTAGTCAATGTTTTTGTCAGTAAAATTAAAAATTTTACTCCAAAAATAAAAGGTTTCCATCTATTTTGAATGAACATTGATAGATGAGCACATATTGTAGCGTCTACAAAAAAAACACCAACTTGGTGATAATACACACTCAGCAGGAAAACAGTACAATATTCATTCATTCATTCATTCATTCATTCATTCATTCATTCATTCATTCATTCATTCATTCATTTTCCATGCCACTTCAGTACAATATTTTCAATTTAAATGT
The DNA here is from genome assembly GCF_030265065.1 of Corythoichthys intestinalis. Taxonomy (NCBI): domain Eukaryota; kingdom Metazoa; phylum Chordata; class Actinopteri; order Syngnathiformes; family Syngnathidae; genus Corythoichthys; species Corythoichthys intestinalis. The sequence goes on from NC_080398.1 coordinate 17,072,873, forward strand.
ATTTTAAAAAAAAGTTGTCTGAGAGTTTACGAGGACGCTCACCGTTAGCATTTGCCAAACGCTAACGCGAATGCGGATGCTATGCTAATGCTACGATTTAACATTTTGTATGTGATGATCCCTTAGCACAGACCTTTAAAGACTAAAGCAACATTGCATATTCTCTCTGGCCAAGATAAGAAAACAAATCTTACCGTGTGTGCGTGTGTGCAAGCCTTGAGAGTGGAGAGGATACTGCATTGGTGAGTGGGGAGGTTGGGGCGCAGCACGTCAAATGAGTGACACAACCAGGCAGTGCTACAATACTGGCTAACTACATACAAAATGTCACATATTGTGAACAATTTCTCTCAACAGGTGTTCCATAGGATTCAAGTCTGGACTCATTGCTGGCCACTTTAGAAGTATCCAGTGCTTTCTTTACAACCATTTTCTAGTGCTTTTGAAGTGTGTATTGGGTCATTGTCCTGCTGGAAGACCCATGACCTCCGAGGGAGACCCAGCATTCTCACACTGGGCCCTACATTATGCTGCTAAATGTGTTGGTAGTCTTCAGACTTCATAATGCTATGCACACAGCCAAGCAGTCCAGTGCCAGAGGCAGCAAAGTAACCCCAAAATGTCAGGGAACCTCCTCCATGTTTGACTGTGGTCACCGTGTTCTTTTCTTTGAAGGCCTCGTTGTTTTTCCTGTAAATTCCATGTTGATGCCTTTTCCCAAAAAAGCTCTACATTTGTCTCATCTGACCAGAAAACATTCTTCCAAAACGTTTTTGGCTTTCTCAGGTAAGTTTTGGCAAACGCCAGCCTGGCTTTTTTATGTCTCTGGGTCAGAAGTGGGATCTTCCTGGATCTCCTACCATAGAGTCCCTTTTCATTCAGATGCCGACGGATAGTACGGGTTGAGACTGCTGTACCCTCGGACTGCAGGTCAGCTTGAACCTGTTTGGATGTTAGTCGAGGTTCTTTATCCACCATCTGTAAAATCTTTCCTTGAAATCTCTCATCAATTTTCCTTTTCCGTCCACATCAAGGGAGGTTAGCCACAGTGCCATGGGCTTTACCCTTATTGATGACACTCCGCACCGTAGACATAGAAACATTCAGGTCTTTGGAGATGGACTTTTAGCCTTGAGATTGCCCATGTTTCCTCACAATTTTGCTTCTCAAGTCATCAGACAGTTCTTTGGTCTTCTTTCTTTTCCCCATGCTCAATGTGGTACACACAAGGACACAGGGCAGAGGTAGAGTCAACTTTAATCCATTTTAACTGGCTCTAAGTGTGATTTAGTAATTGTCATCACCTGTTATGTGCCACAGGTAAGTAACTGGTGCTGTTAATTACACAAATTAGAGAAGCTTCGCATGATTTTTTAAAGGGTGCCAATAAAGGTTGTGCTCCCAAGTATTAGGCTGAGGGTGCCAATACTTTTGTCCGGTCCGTTCTTGGAGTTTTGTGTAAAATGATAATGATGTAATTTTTTCCCATTCTCTTTTGTGTTTTTTCACTTCAAGCAAAATATATGAATATATTACTACCAAAGGATTTGTAATTGCAATCATTTTCTCGAAGAAATTGAGCATTTTCTGACAGAATTGCAGGGGTGCCAATACTTTTGGCCAGCACTGTATTTTCCAAAAATAACTTTTCTGTATGATGAAAAATGTAAAGGGATTCTCACCTTTTGTGGTAAAGAGTATTTTGCCACACTAAAGTTCAGGAAACACTTGAAAGGGTGGATGGATTGATAGTTGGGTAAGTGAATGTTTAAATGGATATGTATGTAATTAGGTTGATACATGAGGGGAAAGATGATAGGGAATAATTTAATGGTTAGATGGATAGATGAAAAGTCAGTATGAGGAAGAAATGAGTCAAGAGTTAAAGGATTAAGGTCCAAAAATAGTCCAAATTAAAACAAAACTAAGGAGATGATCTTCTCTAAAGTAACATTAGACTAATGATGAAAGAGTGAGAGTCGGATGAAGGATGATTAAAACGTGGGGTGAAGGAGGTTAAAAATTTAATTACACATTAAAAATAAACAGATTGCTTGATGTTGTCCAACTTTACGTGAAGAGTGCAGAAATGTGATCTTTCCATTAATTTTAATTCAAGTACATTATATTGTACAATCGCAACAAAAGTAAGGTTACACACAGTTACACTCAAACGCAATCTATTACTTTTCAAAAAGTCCTTCAGCCACGTGTGCAGTTTGATTTTTTTTCTTTTAGTTGGTGGAGATGTTGCATTAACTTTCCTATAGTAAGCTGAGCCAGGTTAATTATAAAATTCTCTGTGAACAAATGTAAAATGGCGTCCTTTTTTTAAATACAGATGACTTATTTATAAAAGAGGTTACAAGTTTTGAGATGCCTGAAGGCAATTATTTTGTTTTGATTGCCTCTCTTTGTTGATGCTGCAAGGTCATCAGTGCAACAACTGTAATGAAAACACAATTAAGACAAAGCTATAAGAGTTTAAACTTGAATTAAAATACATATATATTTTGATTGACACTTCTCACCCATAGCCCTTTTAGCCTGTCTTTAAAAGAACACAATGTTGAAGATGAACAGAAATCTACAAAGTCGTTATGTAAAAATACTGCTTTAGAAATTATGAAGTTATATCAGGTATAGCCAATCCAAGCTTTCAATATAGTGTTTGCAAACTTCCTTTTGAAACACCCAGAACGCACGTAGTTCATAGATGAAATTAAACTCTGCCAAAACTACTAGAGCCGGGGTCCTCAATTAGCAGACCATGGTCCACGACCGGACCACGGCACACCTCTCTGCGGACCCACGGACAAACAAATAAATAGAAAGGAAAAAAAAAACTTTTTTTCAACATACATCATTTGTATGACTCGCCGATCTATCGCTTTGCACTACTATTCTATCGCTAAATTCAGTTTCATTTTTAGTCAAATATCTTCCATGTTCTAACTTCTTTTGTCATCTCTATGACAACGATGCAGTGATTGGCTGAGAGAGCCTGCGTGGATGCGCTGATTAGCTGAGAGAGGGTGCATGGGTGCACTGATTGGCTGAGCCTGCATGCTACTAGCTAGCGTGGATGGACCGCAGCAGTGTCAGCAACCTGAAACACAAGTTGCACCCGGCACTTTGCAATCTGTTTGTACATGCTGTCATGTACTTTATTTTTAATTCAAGAACTTGAGTCATACTTTGAGCAAACGGGATTTATTTATTTATTTCCTCGTGTTACCCGGGCACTCTCGCAGCATGCGGGCAACGTTCAAGATCACAACGTTAAGCAACGTTCACTAACACCACACATGCCACCGGTAGAACACCGAAATTAACAAAATGGCATGCTCAAAGTTGACCAAGGGAAGAAAAGGGACAACAAAAATCGCCATTCCAATGAGGAATGGAATGACAAATATGCGTCCATTTTGCCTACTGCAAGTACCAAACCTATGTGATCAATATGTTTCCAGACAGTTGCTCTGATAAAAAGTGAAAATGTGAAACACCGTTATGTTAAAGAGTACAGCTCTCTTGAAGATAAGTTCCCTCCTAAATCAGAATTGAGACGGCAACAAATTAACAGGTTGAAGCAGTCATATCAAGAGTCAATCAAGGTTATTGTTAAATCTATGACACAACATCAAATTGGAGGAGCTGGTTGAAGTGGCTGGGGAGAGGGAAGTCTGGGCTTCCCTGTTAAAGCTGCTACCCCCGCGACCCGACCCCAGAACAAGCGGAAGATAATGGATGGATGGATGGATGGAACATCAAATTGCAATGGAGTGCTCACTCAGAGTGTCGTAGGTGTTGGCCAAACATAAGAAGCCGTTCTCACATGGAGAAATGATAAAAGTGCATGGCTGAAGTGATGGCAGCAATGTTCAAAGGAAAAGAAAAGGAGGAAGTGACAACAAAAATCAAACTCCCAGATTCATCAACGACAAGACGCACTGAAGTACTGGCTGATGATGTGAGTAAACAACTTTGTGACCCCCAAATGCCATTTCTCTCATTGAGCAGTGTTTACAGTTAAAGTTACTGTAAAGAATTGTTATGTTTGCATCTTCATGACAGAGCTTGTCATTTATGTTCTGAACAAGTGAACATGTACCGTACTACTTGCATGTTTTCTTTTTTGTCCAGCAGTTTTACAGTTACAAAATGTACTGTCAATAGTTATTGTTTGCACCTTAATGACAGATCTAGTCAATCATTTACTGTGCATATGTAAACATTTTACTTGCATGTTTTTTTTTTTTTTTTTTTGTATTTCTAAGTCCAAAAATGTTTTGTTAAGTTATTTTTTATTTAATCAGAATGTACAATGTATTTTTGTTTGGTCAAAAAAAACCACCTTTGACCTGCTTTGTACTTGATCGACATCAAGGGCGTAGGTTAGCATAAGGACGGTAGGGACATGTCACTACCAACTTTTCAGGATGCTTAAATTGTCCCCACCAACTTTTATGCAACCTTATTTGCATTGTATAATGACTTCAATTATATAGGTGACTTAAATCGTCTTCCCAAGTTGTAAGGATATAATTAACGCTACCATTTTTAAGTGAATTACTGTACTTTCAATATGTTCAGACTTACATTGACCCCTCTTCACCTGCTGAATGTGCTAGTCCATTTGATTGCAAATTTGATTGGCTGATGACTTGAACCCCTCCCCTACATTCACACACGTGTTCACAGCCTGTGTTCTGTGAAATTTTTCACCCTGATACTATTTTGCTCCTGAAACTTTAGTGGTGGTGAATAAGCACTTTTTTACATTCAGTTGGACCCTCAAAGTTATCCAAAGGTGCTAAATAAACAAGAGATTATTGGATTAATTAGATTATAGTTTTTGCCAGCGATGCCGAGTAGCTGTAACAGCTGTAGTAGTAGCAAGTAGCTCTACCGATTTCACCAATGAGACGTCGCAAAAATAATTACATGACTCCATTATACCAATCAGACACAAGCTTGCCATTCTAGCTTTACGACAGCCTGCTCAATCATGTGGTCTTTAGCACCGTAAAAAAAGAGGTATTTGATATTGAGCGCTGCTCTCAACATTACTCGAAAGTGCGGATTTCAACCTCTATCCCAGTTTTTATTTGGCACTAATTGACCAAGGAAAACCAGATATATGCTCATTTCTAAATAGTAGGCTAATAATGAAGGAACTCTTCACTATTAAAACTAGGAACTGTTTTCTCCACCAGAGGGCACTCATGCTCTTTGGACGAATAATGCCTCAGTTATGTTTTTTTTTTTTCTCTCATTGGAATTCAATGAATTTTTTTTGTAGGTGTTTTAATGCGGTTATGTAATGTGTTATTGTCCAGTATCATAATAGCAACAATTCATATACCATTGTTTAAAAAAAAAATCAAACAAAAATAAGCAGTTACTCAAAATGTTACTCTTACTTGAGCATTCTTTTCACTGTATACTTTTTTTTTTTTTTTTTTACTTGTAATTGAGTACATATTTTGGATGACATACTTTTGAGTAGTATTATTTTAAAGTAACGGTATTCTTACTTGAGTAAAATTTTTGGCTACTCTACCCACCTCTGCGTTTAAATATTGCAATTTAAATTTGCTTATAAAATCCAGACACTTATTCTGGAAGTTTTCAAAATGTTTCTTTAGTCGTTTTTAAAAACAAAGATTTAATCGAACGATGTACCACCGAAACCAATACATATGCACTATAACCCCCCCCCAACCCCCAAAAAAATGTTTTCAGTGTAAATCTACTACAAAATAAGTGAAATTATCTGCTAGTGCTTCAAGTAAATTTTACTCCGTTTTGTTGAAATAAGAACAATTCCTTGCTGAAAATAAGCTTTAAAAACTTTTCAGAAATGTTCTTAATTCAAGAATAGATATTGTTCAAAACATTATTTGAAAGCATTTTTTTCTTGATTTAGGTGAAAAATGACCAACTTGTAGTTATATGGCCCTAATAAGAGCAAATACTGTAGTAATAGTAATATTTACTTAAAGTAAGTGTAAGAATCTGATGCATTAATCTGTTAACCAACCTTTAACACTTAGAACAACATGGAGAAAATTATTCGACTAGATTTAAGAAAAATTATCAGATTAAGACGTTATAAATCTGCAGTGTGGAAGTTAAATACATTTGTATTGATTTATTTTGCATTAATAATTTAGCCTATTAATTAATTTGGTTCACATTGGTGAGAAGTGTAGCCCTGACCCAATCTGCTTGGTCTTATCAATGTCTCGTCTCAAGCAAAAAGTGTAGATGGAGGTTATGCTGTCATATCGTCCCCACCAATATTGCGACCAAACCTAAGCCCTTGACTGACATTAATAAATGGACACATGCTTGCATGAAAAAAATAATTGTGGACCTTCAAGATTTGTATTTGATGACCCCTGTATTAGAGCGTATTTAATTGCTGTTATAATCTCAACCCACCTCCTTGAGCAAATGTGTGGTACATCTTTTCACGCTGTAGTCTACCTCTTCAGTTCTCATGTTCACCCCCTGATATGCTGCTACATGAGCTTTTTCAAACACGAGCACGCTGACACCGGTCTCAGTTTTCATGTATCACCGCCATTGAAACTTTCCCATTAGCAAGTGCAAGAGTGAAACGTCTTTAAGTACATAGCTAGTAGTTTAAGATGTTGGATATAAATTGGATTTGAGATTATTTACTGATGCTACACAGGTTCCCACACCCATTAAAACAACTCAAAAGTATGTAAGGGTATTTACTTTTCATGTGTGAATTAAAACTTGAGCACGAGTGTCTGAAATATATGAATGACATGAATTCATGACTTATCTAAACACTTCTTATTGCTCGGTAGACTGAACTAAACAAGGCTGTTCTGTGTTCATTGCTCACCTGAGCAAATGTCTGCAAGTAAACATATGGGATCACGTTAGTTTCATGTGGTTAGCCGCTTCCTTGGTTCAAGCAGGTCTGCTAAGGAGAAATAAGCCATTTCCTGTATGCTGAAGAAACCATATGCCTAACTGTAAGATATTGCAATGCCTTCCAGATGGTGGTGTACTTTCATCTTTGTCTTTATTTTAGAGATACTTTGACATTCATTGTGTTATATGATTTGATCAACTTTAATTGGTTGCATTCATCTTCAAGCATCTTACGTAGTCTGTATGGACCAGAGGTAGCACTATTTTATTTCCAACTTCATTTTTAAGATAGAAAGCAATCGTACATTGTTGAAATTGGCCTTGTAAACAATTTTATTTCATACCAATTGTTCAGAAATTTAAACAGGTAAGAGTATTTTAAAACTCCTTCAATTGTGTCTTTGTGTAAAAGATGCTGTTCATATCTGATATTTAAATATACATTTTTAATTGTCATTGATAATAAGATAATTAAAAACAATATTTCTTCATTATCTGAACATATTTTTATGACAAATGTAAATGTGTTTTTGTAACAAATTATATAGTGTTATTGTTATCATTTCCCGTGCAATTCTTGAATACAAGCTGTAGATATATATATATATATATAAAAAAAAAAGGAAACAGAAGAATAAATGTTGAATTAATTTGGAAGTTAGCAGACAATTCTTGTCTGATAACTTTTTTGGCAGACACAATATTCCCATGTGATACACTTAGTGAGTCCTTTTTTAAAATGTACTTTTTTTGTGTGTTACAGAGCCAATTTTGTGCCCACCTGTTTTAATATACCGGTAGTCAACCTCTCAGATGCAAATTAAAGATTTGACAGCTTCTGTTCCCCTTTGCATAACAGAGCTCATCCAAGGAAATCTCTAAATATTTAACATCTGTTTGGGCTTACTTCGTCATATCATTTGTTAAACGTTTAATGACTAGTCTGAATGAAATTACATTTTGTCAGCTGACAGCTCCTGATCTGAACCACCGTGTCACAACATAAATACTTGATCGTGCAAATAAATTTCATAAAGTACTAATTCATGAAATTTAAAAACATACGCACATTTTCACCACACCATGTAGTGTTTGATTAATTATAAAGTAATGATCAAATATTCACTAGATCTAAATACTAAAGTACTATAAACATTTAAAGTGAGTTTATAGCTCACAAATACATAATACAAAACTATTACAAAAGTAAATGTGTTTGTGCTTTAACAGCAATGTCCATGTAATGATAATATCAAGTACTCCACATTGGAAAGTTGGTCTATATGGTAGAGCCCTTTAATAAATTCCACCAAACATATTTCATCACGAGAAACATAATCAAAACCTCAAAATTAGGTGATTTTTGTTCATATTTATGGGGTTTAGAAAGAAACAGACTACCAAGAGGATACCCTCTGTAAGTTTTTCAACAACATCTTATTCTTAATCACCTTTGAAGAAATTGTGCTGCATTGTGCTATACTGTACATTTTTCAGACATCCAGCCCACCACTAATTACAGTTTTTTCTTTTGCCTCCCTTTCCCTACACCTGTACCCCATGTCGGTGCTTTGTGTCCTTATATTACAAAATGTTATTAGTCACCATTCAGTTGATTGTAAATGAACAGAAGCAATAGAGAATTGTTCTGTCTGTAATACCACAAGATTGCTGTCATACGTCAATTAGTATGCATTTAAATCATTTCCTATGTAATTATAGTCAAATGAAGTGACAGCTATCCAATTAATTTGCACTAATGGCTCAGTGGGAACTGTCACTCAGCTCTAATGTCGCTTTTTCCTCTCATCACTCTGCTTTCTTTCAATCTTTTGGGGTCATGTTTCATATTCATTGGCTTGACTTGCCAATTGTCAAATAACTATTCTTGTAATTCTTAGCCTTTTTTGCCTTCTTAGAGATGGAAGGACTCCACAATCATGTCAACATTTTTAGATTGACTAACTTGCAAGTCGTGACCTTATTAAAAGCAACAATACATCCACAATTGATTAACGTAATCAATCAACCATTAGACAAAAAAGTAGAAATGTGGCTCTCAGTCGTGATACGTATATAAGTCCCTAGAATACACCTACCAAATTTCATTGTGATCCATCCACGAATAATGAAGGAGTAGCAATTTTAATTCAGCAATTAATTAATGAGATAAGACAAAATAATAAAATATTTTGCTCCGAGGATCAAGGAATACATCTCTAGAATATACCAACCAAATTGATTCTTATCTGTCCACAAATAACAGAGGAGTGGCAAATTTAATTTTGCAATTAATTAATGTTATTAATCGGCCCTTAACATCCTAAACATCAGGCTTCGAGGATTGATGTGTTTATATCACTAGAATATACCTACCAAATTTCATTCCGATTCAATTCAATTCAATACACTTTATTAATCCCTTGGGAAGGTTCCCTCTGAGAAATTAGTTTCCCAGCACCCATAACACCACAGCAGCAAAGATAAAAAGTATCAAGTGCTAGACAGTAATAAAGTGCAAGAGTAAAAACGATTTAAAAAATAAATAAATAAAAATAAAAAAATGAAATAAAATTCAAAAATGGAATAAATACAATTCAATGCAATACACTATTACTTAAGAAAAATAATAAAACAATCATCCGTCTATGAATAACAAAAGTATGAATTTTTGGTAGTGTCCTAACCACATCCCAAAAAAGAACAAAAATAACAAGAAGAACAGAGTTAAGTGAGATTTTGACACCTCCCTCCAGGTTGTCCAAAAAAGCAATACCTCAATTTACAATAAGAGATGATATGGTGGTAAAACAATACAATTATATTTTTGGAATCTACCATTCATCCATTTTCTGTACTATTTTTCTTTCTTGATAAGTCTGTTTTTCCAAATTTTCAGATTGATTGTGGCCATAATAAAAAAAACAAATAAAAAAAAAAGAAGCTTAAGTGACTTTGACATGTATTTCTTTGCACTGACTTTAATCCTCCTATGACTTCACTAACAATAGTGTATCACTCTTGTATTGTACTGTTCCAGCAAGTAACAGCTCTGAAAATACATATTTAGTTTTTAAAAGACCACCTTCATGATCAATATTAACAGCGTAGGCATAAGTGTTCAGCAAAAGTGAGACAGGCGTCCAATCCATTTTTGACTTGGAGAAGCTGGTTTCCTTGTGACACAAGTTATGCTTTTTCCCCCCAATAAACCAAAAAATGCTGGCTCCAACAACAAATTCAAAATGCAAACTACGTATTTAATGGTCCCGAACACAGAGCAATTATCATACATGACACACATAATGATATTTGGGCATTCCCACTAAAACCACATGGTGGAGAGACAAAATTAGATGGACAGTGTTTTCCTGTGCCAAGAGTTGACAGGCTTGCCCTTCCTTCATTGGCCTGTCATGAGAACTTCTTTGTCCCATCTGGTAGTTGTTTTCTTATTTCCTCTACTTTTGTTTTCTTTCTTATCTTTCATCATCCTACTTTTTCGCAACCACGCTCCACAGTGGGACAACATGAACTCTTAGGATTTTTGTTGTATTGCCAGTGTTACTGTGAACGCCCTCATGAATTTATTGCTTGGGTTTCTTTGATGCAGTTTTAGGCTTTGCCGTCCAACACAGAGACACAAATGTCAAGGTTCTCTCTTTGCAGCCTTGCCATATGTAACCCATGTGTTTCTCAGTGTCAGCAACTCAGTCTTTAAACTTCTGCCACTGGTGTGTAGAACTAAACTATGTTTGAAGAGCTTGTGTAATAGCTTTGCCTCAAAGTTAGCATAATGAGGTCAAGCAACCCTTTCAGGCTATTGCTACACAGTTATAAAGCGAGACTCATCATTTCTAGCCATAAAAATTTCATATATCATATACTAAACTCTGCCATAAAATCCAACACACTACAAAATAGACAAAATAAGCCGAAGATGCTTGTGTAATTTGCATAACTGATGTTTTCTGGCATGATAAATAATGGAAATATACTCCGTAAAATGTGTTTCGAAGTGTATCATTAACCATTTTTATTTAGAGTGAAATGACCAGTAAGAATTGTTTAAGTTAGTTCATAAAAGGTTTCACTTTCCCTGCATGGTAGTTCACAACAATTACAGTTTACAATGTATGATGGGGACAGTTTGACACTTGGACTCTGATTTATCCATTGCTACAGAATGTTTTCAAGATCACTTATGCTTACCGGAGCCCATTGCTGCTCACTTTGGGTGAGAAGCGGGGTACACCCTGAACTGTATGCCAGTCATGCAGGTCACATGTACACAAAACAGCCATTCACATTCACATGATAGGCCTACGGACATTATACAGTAATCCGTTGACCAAAGAAATATGAGAGATGAAAAAGGTGCCAAGAAGTTGGGGCGGGGTGGACCTAAATGCAGGGGAAAATAGTGGGGCAGACAGGTAGCAATCGCGAAAATGTTTTAATTAAAGCAAAAAAATAAAAAATTTAAAAAAAACCAAGTACAAACAAACGACCAGCAATCAAAAGACAAAGTCCAAACAAAACTCAGGATTTCTAACAAAGATTGGGAACCAAAGCAATTTACTATGTAAAATGGGGCCAGGAACAGACATACAGTGAGATATACTGTATACATACAGAAGCTGACATACAGTGTATCACAAAAGTGAGTACACCCCTTGCATTTCTGCAGATATTTAAGTGTATATTTTCATGGGACAAAACTGACAAAATGACACTTTGACACAATGAAACGTAGTCTGTGTGCAGCTAATATATTGATTAATTTATTTTCCCCTCGAAATAACTCAAAATATAGCCATTAATATCTAAACCCCTGGCAACAAAAGTGAGTACACCCCTTAGAAAATACATACATCCCTAAATGTCCAAATTGAGTACTGCTTGTCATTTTCCCTCCAAAATGTCATGAGACTACTTAAAATTGAAATATTACACGAACCTGTCGTCGAAGCCATGTTTTGTTTTTGCAAAAACAGCACATGAAACAACAATGACAATAGCTCCTTTTGTCCCCGTAAGCAGTCCATTCTCTTTTGCCGTCTGTAACGGCGCAATTACGTGATCTGATGACGTCAGTGCAAAAGGTCAATTCAAGCTTCACACATAATGATTAGAGCCCGGATTTAAACAAAAAAACTGTGATTGACTTAATTTAGGTTATTTTAGATTTCTGCTAAATGTTCTAGAAAATGTGCTTGATTGCATACTAATAGCCTATTGTGCCTGTCAAGAACATACATTTGTTGTATGCTGCATGAACAATGTTGCTTTGGATCAGCTTCAATAAAGCACTTAAATTTGAGAATTGGAGATTTTTTAACATTCAACACTTTCTGTACACTCCAAAAGAACCTGCTGAAGCTGCTTTGTAATAATGTGTACTTGTATTTATTCAGACTATAAAGGGGTCATTGTGTAAAGGTAACCGTCAGTTGCAGTCGCAGAGGTCATATCGTCAAGACAGGACCATTGTTACTGTTCTATTGATGTTCAAAGTCAGTCAGTGTTTATACATGTTTCTAACTCTTGGTCTTTCTATTCCTGACTTGTTTCTCTTATCTGCACTCTCCTGTTATCTGTCTTCGCCCTTCTCCTTCTGATTACATGAATAATTTACAGCTTGCAAATCTTAAGCAGCCATTCAGGCTTTTGTGTTTTTTTCCCCATCTCAATTCACTCTGTACACTCAGGTGAGCCTGAGAGGATTTTTCTTAACCTTGTCACCTCAGCCTCCTTCACTGACATCTTCTTTTTGTGTTTCATGTGGTGTTATGGTGCTATCTCAACACGTGTGTTGTGTTTCTTTGTCCTAGCTGAATGGTATTTTTTTTCTTTTTGTGATAATGGGTATTAAGAAAAAAAAACATATTTAATGTAGCTTGATTTCTTCTTAGTAAAGTTAATCCAGGTTCAAACGGTCAAAATCAAGGCATTTCGGTTGCATTCACTGAGATCACTGATTGACCTGATAGACGACTGATTTTCCGTCACTCAGTGCTTCAAAAAGTTTAGGAAACTGCCCTTGTTTACACCCGAAGCATGCACACTTTTTTTTTTGTACATCTAAAGGTATTTTGGGTGAAAGGAGGGAAAAAGAGTGGTTCCAAATGGAAAATATTTCATGGGAAAGATAGAATGAAAAAAAACAAATAGCCAATTCGTTGTCATTTTTTGAGCTCAGTATTAGCACCTGGCATTAATCTCACTTCAAAATGTTTTCAGAAATGTTGATGGACTTTTTTTTCTTTTTTTTAAAAATTGTGATAAGCAATATGGTTTCATGTTTACAGATGCCTCTCTTGTTTGCACCAATAGAGCGCAAAATTATTGAGAAAGTCTTGCTTTTTATTGGAATTTAAAATGGGAATTGGTCACGTTTGAGAATTTTTTCACACAATGCACAACCAGTGCAATTGTTTTACAGAACTTTTTCGCATTCATTAATGGGAATGGAATTGTTGTTATTATTTAACTATAAACTATTAGTGACAAGAAGGGAACAAAAGTCGCTTGAATTGAGTTTGTTCTCCATAATCTCAACTCTGTGCAGTGTGCCTTTTACTATGTATGGGTTCTTGTGTTTATGTATGGCTTTTTTGGCTGGCACGGCTGTTTGAGCTCACTGCTGGTTTAACAGATGTACTGCTCTGTGTCCATTTCTCATTTTTTTGTCATTTATCTGCTCTTATTTTGCCTTTTTTGACCAGAATGCCTCTTTCTGCTTTAGGTACGGGAATATTACCAAGGTGTTTATCCCCAACGACAGGAAGTGGTTGTAAGTGACGTCTGTCTCCAGGCAAACACTGCCCGAGGGAGCGAAAGACAGGAAGGGGAAATAGAGGGAGGTGAAAATCTAGACGAAGATAGATGCCTACCTCATGTTTTTTGGTTTCTGTGTCACACACCAATACCTTAGCTTGCGTGAGAGAGTAGGGTCATTGGGTTCCTCCACTCCTCCAGGAGTGGAGGGACTCAGGCAGAAGAGCAGGGAGGGAGGAGACATGCAAGTTGTTGACAGGAATTTATGAGCTGATGGGTGTCAGACTGCAAGCACAACAACTTCTCCCTTTCTCTGCCTGTCTGTTCATACAGAGCCAGACAGATAGCCCGCTGAAAGAAAAAGAAGGGACTGCTGGTGGTAGTAGAGGCAGGCACTCTTGACACAGAATGAAGAAGCAAAATCAGTACAAATCCAAACGGCACTTTGTGGAGGCCAGAACATAGTTCTGTAACTATCAATCTTAATTATTGTACTTGACATTTTCATTACTATTGAATGTTAACAAAACAATGAAATAAGTGTAGCAGCAAACACATAGTGATTAAAACATCACCCTGAAGACAAAAGACAAGCTGAAGGGGACTTGGAGTAGGATCTCTGTCAAAAAGATGTACATATGGAAAGGCAGTTGTAGTTTTATTCTGCTGTCTATAGTTAATTCTGAGAAAAAAAATTTGAGTTAGCGTTAATTTTAGGGCTGTCAAAATTAACGTGTTAACGGGCGGTAATTATTTTTTTTAAATTAATCACGTTAAAATTAGGGCTGTCAAAATTATCGCGTTAACAAGCGGTAATTCATTTTTTAAATTAATCACGTTAAAATATTTGACGCAATTAACGCACATGCCCCGCTCAGACAGACTTAAATGACAGTACAGTGAAATGCCCACTTGTTAATGGTGTTTTATGGAGTTTTGCCGCCCTCTGCTGGCGCTTGGGTGCGACTGATTTTATAGGCTTCAGGACCCATGAGCATTGTGTAAGTAACTATTGACATCAACAATGGCGGGCTACTAGTTTATTTTTTGATTGAAAATTTTACAAATTTTATTAAAACGAAAACATTAAGAGGGGTTTTAATATAAACTTTCTATAACTTTTACTAACATTTATCTTTTAAGAACTTCAAGTCTTTCTATCCATGGATCACTTTAACAGAATGTTAATAATGTTAATGCCATCTTGTTGATTTATTGTTATAATAAACAAATACAGTCCTTATGTACCGTATGTTGAATGTATATATCCATCTTGTGTCTTATTTCACCATGTAATCACCATGTAATGTAGTCAGCGCAGAGAAGATATACCATTTACAGCAACCACTGTGACTCATGGTTGCTCAAATTCCCACCATGCATTTGGGCAGTTAAGAACATTTAAGTCGCTACAGTACCATTTAGTGTAAGCACAACAAAAATAATATTCCTATCTCTCAAAAATAAAATAATGTTGACAAAAAGAAGCGCTCAATGCAAAGAGATCTGGCATTCCCAATCAAAATAGCTATGCAAAATAATACTCTATTCAAGCATTAAATTTAGCTCAACAAATACACTAGATGGCAGTATTTAGTCACAATATGCAAACTATCAAAATTACTATAACTTGTACTCACATTTATCTTTTAAGAATTACAAGCCTTTCTATCCGTGGATCCCTTTCACAGAAAGAATGTTAATGTTAATGCCGTCTTGTGGATTTATTGTTATACTGTAATAAACAAATACAGTACTTATGCACAGTATGTTGAATGTATATATCCGTCTTATCTTTCCATTCCAACAATAATTTACAGAAAAATATGGCATATTTTAGAGATGGTTTGAATTGCGATTAATTGCGATTAATTAGGATTAATTAATTTTTAGGCTGTGATTAACTCGATTAAAAATTCTAATCGTTTGACAGCCCTAATTAGTTTTATGTGAGCAATTTGAACATGAGTACGCACCTAAATTGTTTGTGTTTGAATTGTATTAACATAATAATATAAAAGCTGAGGATGCAGTCTGAAGACTTTTTTTTTTTTTTTTAAACCTGTCCTGTTCAGCTGTTTGATACGGAGAATGGGAGTCTAAGTGTCCGATTGGTCTGAACAGTTTTAATGTTTCACATTGAGAGTATAACATACTCCCATTGTGATCATTCAACATTTATTATGACAAAGCAACTAACAGGAAGGGATTATGGGGGAACAGAAGAAAAGAAAAGAAACACAAGAAAAGAAAGAAAAGAAACACAACAAGAAATACATATATCTATATCTATAAATATGAATTTACAACAGTCTAGATTCTTGGTTAAAAGCAAAAAAATTAAAATTAAAAAAATGTACGTAAATATTTCAAGCCAAAGTTACACTAATTTTATCCATTGATTTTTTTTTAACAACGTTTCACAGTGCATGCATGGTGCTATTTAATATAATAATTACCTTGAATCCTCGACCAAATCAATGTTGAGACACTCCTGCCTGCTTGTATGCAGTAAAACCTTCGTCCTATTTCCATCTAAATCCAGCATTAGAACGCAGCGTGTGTTTGAGTTTATCAAATTGAACACCAACTCAAGGTTCTGCCTGGGTCGGCTTCCTACGGGAAGGCACGGCACAATGTCTGTGGGAGTTGTCTTGTCAGCTGATGGTGGAGTATATGGTTCATGACTATAAATCTGCAGTACTCTATAATTGCTTTATTGGACGCATGTCTCCAAAAATGGAGGGTGCATAGTCTTGTGAAAACAACTCTTAATTTCTATGAGTAAGATTTTTTTTCTTTGAGTATAAGGTAACACTTGTGAGATGATACCATGTGGGTCACTGGCGTGGTATGTATTGTACTCGAACCACAAGTATTGCATGTTTTTTATGCTTTATTAATCACATTCATGCATATCTGCATATAGTGGTTGTGGTGTTTATTGTAATTCAAATTTGTTACAAAAAACTCTGGCCTACTATGTTATTTCAATCCTCATTTGATTTTAATGGGAGTTAGGCAGTGGTGGAGTCGAACTTTATATTGAACATTTTCCGACCGAGTCAGTTGATTTCCTCCAGGCCACACCAGGGAGTATTGAAGAAGGCTGAGGTGACAGCTATCAGAAAACTATCAGAACATAAATGAATTTCTGTATACTAGGGGGGAAAATCTTTAAAGAATTTAAAACCATAGGCATATTAATTATTGTTATTTTTCATTTTGAATTTTGTTTGTGGGAAAAAAAAAAAAAATCCTAGACAGTAATACTTTAATACTTTTGTTTCCATTATGTTTTTCTTCAGAATGCCGGCAGTTAAGCCAACAGAGGAAATGTGCAATAAATGAGATCAGGCTCATAGAGAGGTAACACCTGAGTCCAAACACTGACACCAGAGCAATAACTGTTACTCACTGCACCTGACACTGAGGCATTAAAATCATTGCAACTGGGTCAGAAAACGAAAGAATCTATCAGAGAATCAAAATAGGAACACAGCGCATTTAGAAAGTGAAGATTAAAGACATGATAAAAACAGAAGGAATCCAAACCATCAGACTTATTCTGTGTGAAAATATGTTTTCGATACCTAAAATAGCATCTAAGTTGGGCCTAATTCAGTGTCTGTGCATGTGAATCTGTCAAAATCTCCTGCACACATTCACATCTCGCTGATGAAAGACAATAGTTGTTCACAAAAGCAGGTCTGACAGCGGCGAGTGCATGGGTGTGTTATGCGTATTTGAGTGTCTCAAAATAAACGCGGGCAAGTGAATTCAAAGATTGAAAAATAAAACCTCTTTCAAGTTTGTAAATATAGCCACAAGAAATATTGTATGTATATTGATGCAACATTTACAGGACCCAAAAATTGTTGACATGCAGTTTTACACAATCCCTATAGATTAGTGATTCCTTACGGTGGATCACTCTTGTACCAAAAGATATCAGCCTACCTTACTGCATATTGACCAAATATATTTCATTAGCTGAAAAACACATTGTCAAAGTTATTTTTGACATTTTTAGCAAACAAGAAATGCAGAAAGTAAGGAGACAGGAAGAGTGGTATCGCGCAGTGTATGGTTTACTACTCTCTTCTAAACACATTAAAAATTACACTAGGTGGATCAAAGACGTATGGGGGCTAGCTAAAGAAGGCAATGTCCAGTATGTGTAATGTAGTAATGGTGTCTTAACTATTTTTAAAGAGAGTTTGTCCTTGCTCTGATGCACCTGTAGCGCCTCCCTGAGGGCAACAGGTCAAAAAGGTCACAGTCAGGGTGTGTTGTCCTTGATAATGTTCTTTCCTCAGCTGAGACAGCAGGAGGTGTAAATGTTCATAAGGGCAGAGAGAGGTTAGCCTATAATCTTCTATGCTGCTTTTACTACCCCGTACCACTAGCCTCTTCCTATCCACCATGGTTCAACTGCCATAAAATACTGTTATACAGAAGGTCTTCAGACTCTCAAAGGACGAGTGGCAGAAGGTCAGCTGCTGGCTGAAGTCCAGGTTGTGCTTCCTGCAGATTATCAGGAAGTATAAACTCTGCTGAACCTTCTTGGTGATCGCATTGGTGATTTTCGTTCAGTGAATGTTGGCAAAGATCAGGATGTCAGGCAAATGGAAGGTGTAGGGCCTCCAGACACACTCCCTGATGATGTAAAAACTGAGCCTAGGGGGCCTCTTATCCACTCAACAACGATATCTTTGTCTTTTTGTTTTCATAGCCAGAATCTTCTTTGACGACAGGGCTACCAGTTTTAGGATCTCCTTTCTGTAGAGGGTATCGCAATCTACTGTTCACAGATGATTTTATGAACAAACATTCCGACTAGAGAATACCACCAGAAGATGCAAAACACTCATCAGCAAGAAGAATTTCTTTCTAAAATGAATACTAATGACATAGGTTAACATTTACAGTAAGTGATGAAAAAGGTCAAAGGTGGAGAAAGACATTATGTTGAGGAATCGAAGTTGCTTACCTGTGGCACCTCAAAATTGAACTCCCATGTTTGTAGACACATTTCACCATTGAAAAAAAATTAAAAAGATCCATCCAAGATCTTTCCTTTTGCAACATGACACTTGGCCCAACCAACTTTGCCCGGCTCTGCCAGACTATCTCCCTGTATTTTTCAAACACTGAGAGAAATAGTCTGGGAACCATCCCGTTAACGGCCTTTCGAGCAGGTACAAAATAGATCGACAAATCAGATTAGTTTATTTGCGTGACGTGTTCTTCACGAGCAACGTCACTCTTGCGCGTCGAAAGTCGTCTCTTCAACAACACATATGGTGAACGGGAGAGCCGAGAATATGTTCCAATCCACGGTAAAATCAGTTTTAAATTACCAAAAACACATCGACACGAGTCATTGACAACAGTCTGTCTCGCGCTAGCCATGTCGAATAAACTCCGCTCTCTTCGTATGTTTACTTCCGCGCGCAAGTCCCTCGTCCTGCCCTCGCCATTTTACTAATGTCACGTCTGCCCGTCGCTGATTGGTCCACTCCGCTGTCTGTTTGCTGTGGCTTACTCCACCCTGGAAATTGTATCCGCTTGAATGGTGGCCAGACTCAATAACTGGAACAGCGGTGAGTCTGGTGTACCAGGCAACAACCAACTGACAAAAATATACTCTTACTCTACACATTCTTGCCTTGTGCAGACTGGCCCTATTTTCTACTCCCTGCTGTTCTTATTTTTATCATCCTAACTTATCTAAAATGACTGGCGCGTGCGCGAAGGTCCAAATCCATAAGAAGTTGCCCCAAACCTCCACTATTTTCCCCCCAAATCATTGCTAAGAATAATATTTTCCAAGGTATTATGGTTAGACTTTTTATCTTGGCTTTTGAGATTATTTACTTATACTGTATGTTATGTGTAAATTTTTTTATTTTTTTTTTCCTGATTGGATTGAGTTTGAATAGGATCAGGTACTGAACCCAAAAGAATTTATCTCTAAATAAAATCGAGTTGAAATGCTTAGTCTGAGAAGGATTTAAACTAGGGATGTCCTTGATCCGATCATGTGATCGGAAATCCGGCGAAAACGATCGGGTTTTTAACTCATTCACACCCAGCCATTTTAAACGGTGCACCCCCTTTACTCTCTTTTACTGGATTTTGACTGATTTTGCAAGGCCCTCAGAAAATTCTTTTCTATTGCTATATAAATATGGAACCCACCAATAGAAAGATTATACTCTCTTCTTTCAGCAGAAAAAAAGTAAGTTCATATCTTTTTCCATTCTTTAGAAATCAGCATTAGAAAATAGCTTAGTTTGAGCAATTTTCCAATTTCTGATGAAAAAACGGAGAAAATGAAGTTTTTGTAAACGCATACATTTCAAACATAACTTTGACTTTAACACAGCTATTTTTTGCTTTAGTTACATCCCAAACATCTGAATAATGTTTTACCTTTTACAAAATATCATAAAAAACAAGATAAATAGAGCTTTTGATATCAAAGTAAATATTTATTTACACTTGACTAACTGAGAGATGACACTGTTGTCGCCGCGTCAGCCGGGTAAACGTTTCCCTCATCGTTGCCTGTGTCATAAAGATGGATTTTTTTTAGTCTCTGTAGGGTCTGCTCTGCGATCCCGCTGCACTGGTGGTCCCAGTCGTTCTGCTCGATCATCCAGCGCCTGGCATCCCAGGCATCCTCTCGGTTGTTCTGCTCAGTCGTCCGCCGCCTTGGCATCATTCCGCCAGCGCTGTGACCGTGCTGCCCGGCCGTTCGTTGCTGTTGAATCGGGTTGCGGATCTTCTCAAATACGCTACTGCCCTCCAGTGTCCAGTTTTATTGCTTTAAAATTGATTTTCAGCTTTATGCTTTGAAGCTCAGTTGAATAAGGACCCGGAGATGTCTTTTATTAAAAAACAACAACAACAACAAAAAAAACGTATTTATACGATTTTGGGAGCAAATGAGTTAATATAAAAAAAATTATAATAATAAATTTAAGGCAAAAAACAAACAACATAATCAAGAAATACAATGGTATTGCCAAAAGAAACAAAATTATATATGATTTATAGTCTGCAATACTCCTGGAAAAAGTGGAAGAGAAAGTGCTGATGTTTGGAACTTATGTTTAAAAAAATAAATACATAAAAAAATACTTCTTTTTCGTTATCTGATCAGGACTCGGTATTGGCAGATTCTCAAAATCAGGTTACTTGGACACGGGTGCAAAAATATGCGATTGGGAAACCCCTAATTTAAACTCCATTGCATTAAGTTCCTTTGACAAGCCTACACTCTTACAAAGAAACAAATGTCACATACAGGTTCCCAAAATGTCAAGTTTTTTTCTTTTTTAATTTAGTTATTCATTTTTAAATATACTTGTTACATTTTCCATTGCAGTTGCACTCTGTTGTTCATGTATAGTTGCAAAACATTTCCCAGGGCTTTTAGCAGACTGATGCAACTTCTTGATATTTGAGGCTGAATGTAGCACAATTAAACACTTCTGTCACACCACCTATGGTGCTGTGTTCAAGTGGAGAAAGGCGATGTATTTTTGACTACTGTACATGCTAGGGGTTGCGTATGTTTAGCCTTACTGATCTTTTAAAATTGAGGCTTCCTATGTTGTTCAGGCCGACAGTTTAGCCTGAAAGAAACATTTCATCACTACCTTTGTGCTGTTGCAGACGTCTATCTGGACAATTCCTGCCCTTTCAATGCCACACTGTTGGCACTGAAACTTTTTATGTGAATCACTCATGTGAGCGTTACAACAACAAAAAATCCTTGATTTCTGTCATTGCTGGGATTGTGTTATTTTCAGTATCAGTGCAGTTTCCATCCCAGGCTAATAATAGCATGACTGCATAAATTAATTGATAAAAGGACTTGTTTTTTTATTCATTAAAAAAAAAAAAAAAAAAATTGCTCCATCTTTTGTGTCCATCCTTTGTGCCTTGAGAGTGTTGACAGAACATAAGCAAATTCAACTATGCACTTCACATTTTGTTTCCATAAATGCACATTTCACAGGAGAAAAAAAAAACAACAACAACAAAAACAAAAAACAAAAAGACATTCTAATGTTTTCAGCTGTCAATAAAAGCATAATGTAGAGTTATACATGCATAATTTGCAAGTGAATTGCAGTTCTCCATATTGCCTCTGATGGTAATCAGAAAAGGACAGCACTATGAGAGAAGAAAGCAGCAGTCCAATATCATGTGTGATTGTCTCGAATGTTATCTGATAGAAATGGTGAAAATGGACACAATACTGTATGGAAACTGAATGCCACAGTGCGTGGCCATATGGGTAGCGGTAGGATGAAGACATATGAAACAGCAGGAACAAATTATTGTTAAATTATAGCCAAAGCACTGCTTGCATGTGTGAGTGTAAGCAAATAGGACAAGCATATGGTGTGGAATAAGTTAAGAGTGTGTGTCATGTAGTTAAATTGTTTATAAGGGAACACATGTGAATGTATCCATTGAATTGAATGTCACTGAATGTCATATACATTTTCTTCCTCTCAGTCTCATTGTCATCTCATGCCCCCCAAATCAACCCCTTCCCACTCCAATCAAGCCTACATTTCACATTTCATTTTCACATCTACAGTATGCTCAGCCAATATTATTTCAAACATCTGATTTCCTTTTACATCTAAATGATATGCCACTAATCATCATTTCATTTCTATTGAATATTTTTTACATGTTTTGTTTTAGTAAAACTATAGGTTCTCATAGAATAAAACAAACTGTTGTTAATTTAACATCTTGCATAATTGCTCATACTGATATCCCAGAAATAAAAACTGACAGTAGTGACTTTGAGACTAATGTGTTTCTGTAGTTACACTTCAAACAAAACAACAACAACAACAACAAAAAATAGCATGTGAGATTTGAGGAAAAATGTCAACAATTATTCAAAAGTGTACCAATGGTAATATTTTATTTTTCACAGCAAGTATTTTACATTTGACACAACAAGCAATCACAGGATTACAGGCTGGTTAATTCCTGAAATGATTAGCTGGCCTGTCACCCATTGCAACACCAGCTTTAACTAATGTAAACCCAGAAGTGGCTTCTATGGGTTTAATCTGTGGTATCAACGCTTCTACCTTTAAACCGATATCATCTATGTGACTGTTGTTTCGTCTTCAAATACTGTACACTGCTCATTAAACCTTTAATATGCAGGTCCTGCTGTCTTGGTGCGAAGTTGTCTGCAAAATTCAATAATGTGTGGTAAACTTTGTGGAGATCAAAATCCAGTTTCTCTTCAGTCCAAAGAGTAAACATAGATACAAAACTAAAAAGACTAGTTCATAACCATTGTTCTCAGACAACAACCTGGCCCAAAAACCAAAGAGGTTATCATTGACTTCAGGAGGAACAGAACCGATCTGCCGCCCCTGTACATCAACGACGAGTGTGTGGGGATGGTCCGCAACTTCAGATCCCTGGTAGTCCAGATCTCAGATGACCTCTCACGGCCAGCAAACATAAGTTATTATAAAGATGGCTCAGCAGCGTCTGCACTTCCTGCGACTTCTCAGGAAGAACAAGCTGGATAGGAAGCTGCTGCTGGCCTTCTACAACTCACCCACTGAGAGCCAGCTAACATACTGTATTTCCACATGGTATGGGAGCTGCACTGCCGCAGACAGGGAAAGTCTTTAGAGGACAGTCAATGCAGAGGATCACTGGCTGTCCTCTCTCCTCATTGATGGACATCTACTCCTCTCGGTGCCTCAGCAGAGCTCAAAACATGCTCAAGGACAGCTCACATCCGACTTTCCAGCTGTTTGAACTGCTCCCCTCTTGTAGGCGCTATCGGTGTTTAAAAGCAAGAACAAATAGACTCAGGAACAGTTTCTTTGCCAAAGTCATCTCCA